>NC_083403.1:91216082-91925457 GCF_020745735.1 Hemiscyllium ocellatum
GTTGAAAAGTGTGGTGCTGGAAAAGCACAGCAGGCCAGGCAGCATCCAAGGAGCAGGCAGCACCGGATGCTGCCTGGCCTGCTGCGCTTTTCCAGCACCACACTTTTCAACTCTTTATAAAAAACACACCAAGTTGATATAGAAAAACAGCAAACAGCAAACCTGTGAATAAAGATAGAGAGTATGATGTCTGCCATGAAAGAAAAGTGAACGCAGAGCAGGAAGCAACTTGCAAAGGCCAAATCACCATGTCGCAACTCCCAGAATTTCTGTGTTGAAAAAACACAGATTGCATGCAACAGATGAACAGTGTGTGGAACAGGTGGTACACCCCAGGTGTGAAGCATTGGTTTTATATATAGAAAATAAAACAATGGAATTGTTTGAGGAAAGAATTTGAAAAGCATCCATAATTATAGATACTTCTAAATACAATATCAATCATTGAGAATTACAAAAAGCAAGTTTAATCAGTTTTACCTTGAAATTTCAAATTTGCTGAAATTCAGAACCCAAAGCATGAGGTAAGCTGAGGGAAAAGTCGAGAGTCAAATACAGAAAAAACACCAAAGCAAAATTCAGAAAAAATACCAAGGTAAAAGTTTTAATCTTAATTTTCTGGACATTCTCCACCCACTTCTTAAATATAAGAATTACTCAGGCTATCTGCTAGTCTCAGGCAATGTACACTTTTATAATTAATTATTAAATATGAACTATAACGCCTGCTTTCTTTTTCCTGGATTTTTGAAAATTATGTGGGTGTGATCAACCCAGATCAGAGGTTTTATTTTCTTTGGGTTTATTTATTTTATTCAATATCTCCAAATTCATTTGAATGCATGTATCCCATTGCTGATCTCATTATTCAATGTCAATGTGCCTGTTTTATTTCATTCATAAATACAAAAGCAAAATATTTATTCCAGGTTTCTGTCACCTCTTGACTGCTACCTATACAGTATTGTCCTTAACGTTACTCTCAAAGCCTTTCTTAACTGTTTATGTGCTTGTAAACTATTTTTTTTGCCTTTAAATTCCTTGATAGTTAACTTTCATGATTCGTCTTTGCTTTCCAAACTTTTTGACTTCACTGTTCATCTCTTCACAATGTCTCTTATCCTGAATTCCTCTACCGACTAAGAATTTCCTTCCTCGACCAGAATTGCTCCCTTATTCATCAAGATAAAAATTGAGTGGGTTTGACAAAATACATAGGGAGAAGCATTTCCCACTTTTAAAAGAATCAAGAATGAAAGGGTACGGATTCAAAGTGATATGTAAATTTATGAAATGGGTAATGGATTCTATGGAATCCAATCTTCTATAAATGATGCATAGATGATGGGGAGAAAAAACTTTTTCATACAGTGAGTACTTAGGGAATGGAAACGTGCTGGAGGCAGTTTCAATTGAAATAATCAAGAGAGTATTGGATGATTACTTGAGTAGAAATGTAGCAGGAATGTAGCAAAAGAGGAGGATATTAGCACTAGGAAATAGAACCAGTGCAGTCATGCTGAGCCGAATGGTTTCCTTCTGCACTGTAATAATGCTGAGATATACTAGTTTAGTTTAGTTTATCTTTGTCCTTTTAGCAAAATGCTTTGTCGCTGCACTCTGGCATATTATTTAGAAGGTTTCCTCTTGCAGCTTTACGTCTTTGCTTGTCAGTATCATTGCCCGTTTTAAATTCAAGTTTGCCTGTCCTTCTTGCTTATTAATTTGATTTTCATTACAATTGGATGCAACTTTACCATAATTGTACAGACTTGAATGACACATTGTTCTGGTTTATAGACTTTCAGGTGAAGAAGAATTTCTCCATAGCCTATCTTGCACCTGTCTGCGTTTTTTTTGTGATGCAAGTTGTAGTCAATCTGTCTATCTTTGCTTCACTGAACTCCTTAAGTTGCATTTAATTCACTACTTGAGGGCAGCTTTCTGTATGGATGGTGGGAAACATTCAGCAGCAGACAGGAAGCCAGGCAGGGCACAAACTCAAGCTTGGAGCAAGATATAAAAGGTACCTCCTTCAACAGTTCCCTTTCTACTTTGGATGATGCTGTGTCTTTATATTTGCTTAACACATACTTCTCGGGGATCCAAGATGGCGGCGACCCAGCAAGACTGAGTCCACAGTGCTCTACCCAAAACTTGGGAAAAGTGGGCTATCCACCCCCACCACACTCACTAAACCATTTATAATAGTTGTTAACCTTAAATAGTTACCTATTAGTACATTTAAATAGTCTAATACTAGCTGGAAAATGAGTAAAGGGAAGGGAACAGGCGGCTCTAAGAAAGCAGGGACCCCTCCCCCACCCTCTCCCTCTTCATCTGCAACAAAGGTGTCTTCAGCTGCTTCAGGAGAGTTACCAATGAAGATGAGCTTTGAGGAGATGTTTGCCAGGTGGGAGGCGAAGATTGATGCTTTTATCGATGAGTCTCGGCAGAGCAGAGAAGCACTATCAGCCGAGCTGCAGAAGCAGGGCAGAGACATTCAGGAACTGGAATGCCGAGTCAGAGAGGTGGAGTCGAAGGCCGCAGCCTCAGAGACTGGGATAAAATCAACAGCCGACCACATCCGTTTTCTCGAGAATTGAGTCCAGAACCCAGAAAACCACATTGATGACCTCGAAAATCGATGTCGTAGAAAAAATATTCGGTTGTTGGGCCTGCCTGAGCAGGAAGAGGGAGGTCAGCTGACAGCATTCTTAGAGCATTGGCTGCCACAACTTTTAAATCTGCATAATGGATCAGGCCAGGTAAGGGTGGAATGGGCCTACCGGGTCACAGTACGTGGGCCCGGCTCAACCCAGCGCCCACGCCTGGTCCTGTTCCAGCTGCAGAGCTATAGGGAGAGGCAGATGCTCCTGGAAGCCTCAAGAAATCTGGGAAAAGATCCCCAAGCTATGACCCACAAAGGATCCAGGATCATGCTGTTCCAGGACTTCTCCCCAGCTTTGGTCCGAAAGAGGAAGGCATTCGATGAGGCGAAGAAGCGTTTAAGGGACTTAAATATCCAGTACTCCTTACGATATCCAGCGACGCTACGCCTTAGCCACAAAGGATCCATATATAACTTCTGATCACCGGAGAAGGCTAAGGAATTCTTGGACTCTCTTAAATAAACTGTAAGAGATTGTGGATGCTGGTCTGCCTTTCCCATTATTTTGGTTTACATCCCTTCATCTTTTCTTATCTTTCCCCCTATGTGTGTATGTGTATATATATATATATATGTTGGGGCGTTTGGTTAATGTTGATGGGGAGGGGTGGTTACCTTATTCTATTTTACTTCTGTTTTTAGGAGCGGGGTTGTTTTTCTTTCCCCTGTTATTTTGTGGTATTATATTTAAGTATTACATGTTGAGATTGTAATCTTATAGTTATATATGGTATTAATATTCCCGAATGTATTTAGATGTGGGTGTGGGTGGGGGTGGGGTGTTCACTGTTAACTCTAGCTTTATATTATATTTGAATTCTCCTCATTTTATTGAGGAACACCTGGGTCAAGGGTGGGGCACTGGTTGGAAGAGGGTAAGATGGACTGTGGGAGAGGAAGTGACGCTCCCTGGGAACAAGGGAGAAAATCTCCAATTCGGAATGTTTTATATTTTTTATACTTAGAAAGAGTTTTTTGTTATATTGTTTTGAGTGTATCAGAGAGTCTTTACTTTTGTAAATCTTGTATGCTCCATGCTCGGGATGTTCTAGATAGGGTTTCCCCTCCCGAGGGGTCTCGGATCTGTCCAGATGATTATGGCTGAACAGTCGGTTAAGTGGTGCACCTGGAATGTCAGGGGGAGTAATTCGCCAGTTAAAAGGAAGAAAATATTATCAAATCTTAAGAAGGAGAGAGTTGATATAGCTCTCCTACAGGAGACACACCTGTCGGATAAAGAACACTTAAAATTACGACAGGGCGGATTTGATCAGGCCTTTTTTTCCTCTTTTAATTCAAAAAGCAGGGGAGTCGTTATCCTTGTCCGGAAGAACTTCCCTTTGAAAATTCTAAATCAGATAAAAGACGAATCTGGACGATATATTTTGATTAAAGCCCTCATAAATGGAGAGGAATATGGGATCTTAAATGTGTACTGCCCCCCGGCACACCCCTTTAAATTCATAACGGAAGCTTTTTCAAAACTGATGGCCTTTGGTGCCCGTCATACAATTAAAGTCTCCCCCTATAATTGTATTATGGATCCGGAAATAGACAGGATTCCCAAGAGTGCCGCTGGAGTATCTCCCAGATCTAGACAACTGGCAGACCTGAATAAAGAATTAGGATTGGTAGATGTATGGAGATGTCTCCATCCACAGGGTAGAGATTTTTCTTTCTACTCTAATCCACATAAATGTCACACAAGAATTGATATGTTTTTTGCCCCATCGATTTTTCTAAACTCTATAGCAACCTGTAAAATAGGTACTATAGCAATCTCTGACCATGCCGCTGTATACATGGAAACTAAGGTAAAGAACAATGGGACATTTGCTCGGCATTGGCGTATGGACCCCTTCCTGATAAAAGATAGCAAATTTTTAAAGTACTTCTCCCAAGAACTTAAAACTTCTTTAGAAATTAATACTGGTACGGCTAGCAATCCGTCAATGATGTGGGAGACCATCAAAGCTTATGCACGAGGTTTGATCATCTCCTATTCAGCGACCCAGAGGAAAATGAAGGGAGAGCAACAGCGTCTGCTCGAAGCTCGCCTAAAAGCAGCCGAAACAGCATACGCTGATAGACCTTCTATCACAAAATTGCAGAGGATTACAGCTCTTAGGACAGCTTTAAACACCGCGCTTACTCAAACGGCTAAAAGGGCAATATTATTTGCGAAACAAAGATTATATGAATATGGCAACAAACCGGGTAGATACTTAGCATTTCTTGCAAAGAAAAAGAAAGCCCCTCAAACTATTCCGACCATCAAGGAAAGTACAGGTACCCTGACTCATGATCATAAAAAGATCAATGCGACCTTTAAAGAATTTTATTCTGAACTATATAGATCGCAGGATTGTGAAGATAGGATTAGGAGGATGCAGTCATTTTTAAAAAATTTGACCTTCCCGGGCCTGACTCCGGAACAGGTGTCGGCCCTAAATACCCCTTTAACAGTCCAAGAAATACTTGAGGCAATTAGGCAACTTCAGAGCGGAAAAGCACCGGGCCCGGATGGTTTTCAAGCTGAATTCTATAAAGAATTTACAGGAATATTGGTTGACCCACTTATGGATATGTATAATTTTGCGCATAGTCAGGTCTGTCTCCCGCCCACGCTGAAAGAAGCAAATATTTCTCTTATCCTCAAAAAAGGAAAAGACCCAGAAGATTGTGCATCTTACAGACCAATATCCTTACTAAATGTAGACTTTAAAATTCTCTCAAAAATGTTAGCACTAAGACTAGAAAGGGTACTGCCATATATTATAAAGGAGGACCAGACGGGATTTATTAAGGGCCGCAGATCATCCAATAATATCAGAAGGGTCTTGAATATGATCCAAGCCTGTCATCAGGGAAAGATACCAGGAGTAGTAATTTCATTGGATGCGGAAAAGGCATTTGATAGGGTTGAATGGTCATATTTATTTTACACATTGGAAAGGTTTGGCGTTGGACAGGTGTTTACCAAATGGGTTTCAACATTGTATAATGACCCCAAAGCAGCTGTTATTACTAATGGGTTAAGATCGGATGGCTTCAGTGTGGGTAGGGGCTGCCGTCAAGGATGTCCTCTCTCACCATTGTTGTTTACACTGATAATCGAACCATTAGCAGAAGCCATCCGGACTGATCCTAATATAACGGCCCCGAGGATTGGTACAGGTAAACACAAAATTACCCTCTATGCAGATGACGTTCTCTTATTCCTCAGTAATCCTTTAATGTCAGTGCCTCGTCTAATTCAAGTTATTAATACATTTAGTGCATTCTCAGGCTATAAAATTAATTTTTCAAAATCGGAAGCCATGCCAATGGGTGGTCTGGCTATGATACCCCACTTAATGGACGGATCCCCTTTTCCCTTCCGTTGGTCCCTGGAGGGCTTCTTATATTTAGGTATTTTTATCACGCCAGTATTTGATCAGCTGTATAGGGCTAATTTTGTGCAATTAATGGAAAGGATAAGGCAGGACCTCCAGCGATGGAGAGACCTTCCGATTTCCTGGCTAGGGAGAATAGCATTAATTAAAATGAATGTTCTGCCCCGTCTCTTATATCCTATGAGAATGCTCCCGCTGATGCTGCCAAGGCTAGCCCTACGTAAATTATATGGCTGGTTGGGCTCCTTTATTTGGAACCATAGACGGCCCCTTATTAAGCTGAAGAAGCTACAGCTTCCACAGGCAAGGGGAGGACTGGACTTCCCAGACTTTAGGAAATATCAGTTAAGCTCCCTACTAAGTTACATAGCTGATTGGGTTTCATCTGATCCACAATCAATTTGGCTGGATATCGAAGCCTCCCAAGTAAAATACCCACTTATTAACCTTTTATTTTCAGATAAGAGGAAAATCATAACAGACCACTGTAAAAATCCCATAATATTAAACACAATTAAGGCCTGGAATATAATGCGGCAAAATGAGGGTAACTCACATAAAACATCCCCCCATGCACCAATAGTAGGCGCATGGGGATTCCAACCGGGGATTACAGATGCCACCTTTAAACTCTGGAGATCCAGGGGCATCTCATGCTTAGGGGACCTATTTAAAGATGGGATCCTGATGTCCTTTGAGCAGCTGCGTCTGAAATTCGGAATACCTAATGGGGATCTCTTTCGATACTTCCAAGTTCGAGATTATATACAGAGGAAGACTACATTAATAGATAGTCTTTATAAATCAGACAGAGAACGTAATGTCTTACGACCAGCGGGGGCATCCTCCGTTAGTACTATATACCATTTGCTACATGATGGAGTCTCAGGAGACATGGATGACCTGCTTAAAACCTGGGAGCAGGACTTGGGGCTAGAAATCTCTGAGGATATGTGGAATGACATTTGGGAAAATGCTAGAAGAATTGCTATCTGTAACAGAACTCAGGCTTCCAACTAAAGATACTTCATAGGGCCCATATAGCTCCGGCTCGACTGGCAAAATTTAAGGCAGGAGCATCTCCAATGTGTCCTACATGCAAAATAGAGGTGGGTACTCTTGTACATTGTCTGTGGACTTGTCAGAAAATCCGCAGATACTGGACTAAAGTGGCAAATACCCTGACAGAAATTTTAGGAACGGAAATTAGGGTGGACCCTGTATCTCTCCTTTTGGGCTTTTCGAACCTCTCATCTCTGGATATGCATGGGAAGAGACTATTTTCTATTCTCTCTTTCTGTGCAAGGAAAAATATTTTGGTGAACTGGGTGGCTAAGGGCCCCCCATGACTTTCAAATTGGCACAGATTAATTATGGAATATATCCCCCTTGACTTCCTCACAAATATGGTGCACCGAAAGACTGAATTATTTTATAAAATATGGCAGCCCTTTTTGAATTATATAAATGCAGATATTTCGGCTATCCTAACAAGGGCTTTTATTTAGTGAAGATTTCAGACCGGGCTGCTCCGGGGCCCCTTGGGAGAGGAATCCTGCGCGAATACGGGTTTTATTATATTTGATGTTTATACATTCCGAGCATGTAAGAGACTTAGGTATACACTCTGGTTAGTTATAGGTTAGATTAGTAGAAAGTTGAGTTTTTTTTTCTTTCTTTTTTCGTTTTTTTTTCTTTTTTTATGTTTTCTTTCTTTCTCTTTTCTTTGTTAAATTATGACTATTGTATATATGATTTAATTGTACATCAATGTTTGTATTTGAGAGTTTTGTTTATTTTTGTAAATTTGTAAAAATGTTAAATTTCAATAAAAATATCTACAAAAAAAAACAAAAAAAAACACATACTTCTCCATCTTGTACCAGAACTGGTAAACAACTCATTTAATATATTTGAAAATGTCACAGGTTTAGTCAGCATATGGATTCACTATAAAAAGGTTTTAGAAAGACTCAGCCTCAACTCCATCTTGTTTAGATTAGAGTGTTGCTAATCTGTATTCTGTATTCAAATTCAAACTCCCAAAATTAATCACATCACACTTTTCCATGTTAAACTCATCTGCCACTTCTCAGCCCAGTTCTATATCCTATAACATCTCGCTGCTACCGACAACAGCCTTCCACACTATCCATCACTCCATCAACCTCTGTATCACCGGCAAACTTACTAACCCATCCTTCCACTTACTTTTCCAAGTAATTTATAAAGTCACAAAGAGCAGAGATTCCAGAACAGATCCCTGCAGAACAGCACTGGTTACTGAGCTCCAGGTTGAATACTTTTCATCTGAGGAGCAGGATGGAGGCACGGTGGCACAGTGGTTTGCACTGCTGCCTCACAGCGCCAGAGACCTGGGTTTAATTACTGCCTCAGGCAACTGTCTGTGTAGAGTTTGCACATTCTCCCCGTGTCTGCGTGGTGCTCCGGTTTCCTCCCACAATCCAAAAATGTGTAGGTTAGGTGAATTGGCCATGCTAAATTGCCCATAGTGTTAGGTGAAGGGGTAAATGTAGGGGAATGGGTTACGCTTCTGTGGGTCGGTGTGCACTTGTTGGGCCGAAGGGCCTGTTTCCACATGAAAGTAATCTAATCTAAAGTAATCTAATCTAAAACTCTGGTTTCCAGCATCTGCAGTCCTCACTTTTGCCTAGTTCAACTCCCTCTTACTATATGCTGCAAGCTAGGCTGCCAGTCACATACTCAAAATCTACCACAACACCAGGTCATAGTCCAGCAGTCCTTTGTAAGGTAGCTGGTGTTGTGTGCTTTTTAACTTTGTCCACCCCAGTACAACACCAGCACTTCCACATCAGAGTCAAATGCTCGACATCTTAGTTATCTGTTTATGAGTCCAGTTCCTCTCAAATTGACTTCATAACATTACCGCTTTCCTTCCCTCGATCTGCTCCTTCCTCTGTTGCCTCTCAATGAATATATCTATCTATTTCTTCAGGCTGCAAGATCACTTCAACCCACATTTAGTCATAAAGTCACAGAGTCCTACAGCACAGAGACCCGTCAGCCCAAACTGGTCCATGCTCACAAAAATGTTCATCTATGTCAACACCATTTCCCTGCACTTTGCACATATTCTTCTAAACCTTTTCTCTCCATGTATTTGTCCAGGAGCCTTTCAAATGGTGTTGATGTACCCACCTCAACCACTTCCATTGGTAGCTCATTCCATGTGCGTACCACCCTCTGTGTAAAAAGGTTGCCTTTTAGGGTTCCTTTTATTCTTTCCCCTCCGACCATAAACTGAAGCCACCTGGTACTCAATTCCCATGCCTGGGAAAAGGACAAAGTGTACCCTAAGATTACCTCTCGTAATCTTATGACCTTCTATAAGATCTCCCCTCATTTTTCTATGCTCTAAAGAAAACTTGAAGTCCCTTAATGAACTCCTTAATAACTTTGAGATCAAAATATAGAATTTGCTGGAGAAATTCAGAAAGTCTGGCAGCATATTTGGAAATAGAGTAAAGTTAATGTTTTGAATTCAGTGACATTCGATTCAAATCATTCATTCTGCTTTTCCTCTGTAGATGCTGCCAAAACAACTGAGTTTCTCCAGCAATTTCTGCTTTTGTTTCAAATCTTCAGCAAAGTTCTTTGTTTTCTTTTAACTTTCATATCAGTTTTGTTCATTAATAACTAGTGCATTGAGTTCACTAGCTACATCCAAGTGTAGCTCACGAACAAATCTTTCCACAAATACATTAATTATGCTGAAAATAAACAGATATTGCATTCAACACGCCAACTGTTAAATGGAATGATCGAATGGATGATTGACATTAGTAAATAACGCCATTCAGAAATTCACCTGAATGTAAAACACTACAGTGTTGGAAATTGCCCATCAGGTATTTCACTCATGCCCAGACACTCTGTACCACCACCGCCATAGGTAGTAGTATCTCCATAAAGCCCTGGTTAGATCACACTTGGAATATTGTGTTCAGGTCATTATAGGAAGGATGTGGAAGCTTTAGAGAGGGTGCAGGGGAGATTTACCAGGATGCTGTCTGGCCTGGCGGGCATGTCTTATGAAGAAAGGCTGAGGGAGCTAGGGCTTTTCTCATTGGAGCGAAGATGGATGAGAGGTGACTTGATAGATGGTAGACAAGATGATGACAGGCATAGATAAGACACTTTTTCCCAGGGCAGAAATGGCCATCAAAAGGGGGCATAATTTTAAGGTGATTGGAGAAAGGTTTATAGGAGATGTCATTAGTTGATTCTTTACACAGAAAGTAGTGGATGCAAGGAATGCACTGCTAGTGGTGTTAGTAGAGTCAGATGCATTAGGGACATTTAAGCAAATCTTCAACAGGCACCTGAATGTTAGTAAAGTGAAGGTATGTAGCTGAGTTTGATCTTAGAGTAAGATAAAACGTCAGCACAACATCAAGAGCCAAAGGACCTGTACTATGCTGTGATATGCTGTGCTATTCTATGTTGCCCTCAGGACTGCTGTGGTGGAGTAGAGACTATCACGTATCTCTACTGGAATGTGCCTTCATAAATGTTATGAGAGAAATGCAGTGTTTTTTTTAAGGTTCATCCTGAGCACCTCTGCAATGCTCTACGGACTTTTCTAGGGACATACACCAAGACAAACATTGACTGCACATGGAGGACTATCAACTGTGTGAAAGGTGTTCTTCGGTCTGCCAAGAAACATTTTTTCTTCCATTGCAGAGAGCTGTCCTCAACTGAGTGTTGTAGACAGGCAGATTCCATGATCCATGACTATGTGCTTGGGGATACAAAGAAGCTTGGGGCTTGCACTGCCATGGCACAATGGTTGAAGGCCACAGTCTAAAGTCTTTCTGCTATGATGTCCCCAAGGTATATTCACTTTGAGAACCCCAATAACTTATATGTAGTTTCTGGTGATATTTAGTAAATGTTCCAACTTTGAATTTAAGTAGAGGTACCTAAAATTGCTAAACCTAAACCTGAGCCCTCTAGTTCTGGGTTCCTCCAACCCAGGGAAGAGACTTTGTCTATTTACCCTATCCACGCCCCTCATGGTCCCACTCCCCTTTAAGAATATTCTGCACTTTCTCAGAAATAACCTTGACCCTGGTACTAGGGATTCAACACACCATTTGGATTTCTTGGCGGCATCTGCAGTAATGTCTGTCTGTGTCTCTCATTAGACAGTTCCCTATTACAATCGATCACTTAGAATCTGACATACCCCTTGTTACATTACAGCCAGCCTCCATACCAGAAACTTGGCTATTCATGCTACATTCCCCTGAGAGTCCATCACCCCCTACATTTTCCAAACAGTATACCTGTTTGAGATGGGAATAGCCACAGGTGGTATGGGAGAATTGGAGGAAGTCGAATGCTGTTCCTCTTTTCAAGAAGTGGAATAGGGAAGCCCAGCTGAAAATGTGCTGCTGGAAAAGCACAGGAGGTCAGGCAACATCCAAGGAGGAGAGTCGACATTTCGGGCATGAGCCCTTCTTCAGGAATCCTGAAACATCGACTCTCCTGCTCCTTGGATGCTCTGCTCTTTGTAATTTTTATAAATGACTTGGATGAGGAGATTGAGGGGTGGGTTAGTAAATTTGCCGATGACACAAAGGTTGGAGGTGCCATTGATAGTGTCATGGGCTATTGCAGGCTGCAGTGTGACATAAATAGGATGCAGAGCTGGGCTGAGAAATGGCAGATAGAGTTCAACTTGGATAAATGCGAAGTAATGCATCTTGGAAGGTCAAACTTGAATGCTGAATATAGGATTAAGTCAGGATTCTTGGCAATGTGGAGGAACAGTGGGATCTTGGCATTTAAGTGCATAGATCCCTCAAAGTTGCCACGCAAGTGGATAGGGTTGTTAAGAAAGCTTTCATTAACAGGGAGATCGATTTTAAGAACTGCGAGGTTTTGCTGCAGGTGTACAAGTGGTGAGACTGCACTTGAAATGATGTGTCCACTTCTGGTCGCCCTATTATAGGAAAGATACGGGGGCTTTGGAGAGCATGCAAAGAAGGTTTACCAGGATGGTGCCTGAACTGGAGGGCTTGTTTTACGAAGAGAGGTTGACTAAGCTCGGACTTTTCTCTCTGGAGAGAAGGAGGAAGAGAGGTGACCTGATTAAGGTATACAAGGTAATGAGAGGCATGGATTGAGTCAATAGCTAGAGACTTTTCCCCAGAGCAGGATTGAATGGCACAAGGGGTCATAGTTTTAAGATATTAGGAGGAAGGTATAGAAGAGACGTCAGAGGTAGGTTCTTTATCAGAGAGATGTGAATGCATGGAATGCGTTGCCAACAATGATGGTGGAAGTAGAGTCATTGGGGACATTTAAGCGACTGCTGGACATGCACATGGACAGCAGTGAATTGAGGGGTGCGTAGGTTAGGTTATTTTATTTTAGGTTCTGAATAATCCTTGGCACAATATTGTGGGCTGAAGGGTCTGTTCTGTGCTGTCCTTTTCTATGTTCTATGTTCTAATCTCCCACATCTGACAGGAAGAGCACATCTCCCCACTAAAGACTTCTTTGCCATCTTAATCTACAGACCCAGAAAATATCACAGTCTTACTGCTCTACCAAACACAGCTCCAACCTAACTTAGCACCTATTTTTTATATTTTTAAATTTTATTCAAGAGACAGATCGCAATAAAATATATAATCAAAATGAACCCACTCTACTCACTATCGTAGATTTACAAAACAAAAACAATAGGGTTACACTTAGAAACCATGCACTTCTCTGCTCCCATGCTGTGAGCTCTCCCACACACATTCTTCCAAGGTTAGGTGTGATTTTCACTGTTCATTTTTCTTAGATGCACTCCAATGTCCAGAAATACTGGTACTCAAAAAGCAAAAGCAATACCTGTTCAGACAGCGAATCTTTCACTGTTTCTCACACTGACCATGTGTTCTCTGCCTTTGTCTCTCTTCCTCTTTTTTAAAATGTCATTGTTTTGACCTCTTTTTCTCCAAAGTTCCAAAACAATGCAATATCTTTTAGAACAGTAATTACTACTCTTGGAATTTGAGGATATCAGCTCCAACATGAAAAATGCCTCAAAAAAAGAGAGCAGTTCTTACAGCCACAATTTTAAGAAAGATCCGAGTTAAAGTCCCAGCTGTCTGGCGATGAGTCAGATCAGGCCAATTAAAATAATTTAATGGGAGCCTTGTTGCACAGTGGTAGTGTCCCTACCTTTAGGCTAGATGGCCAGGATTCAAGAACTATCTGCTCTTGATGAGTCACACATGTTTGACTAGATTGATTAAAAATGTATTTTTTATAAAATTTGCAATAATAAATAAATAACATCTCATCCATATTGACAGATAAGAAAGACATTGTAACTAGGAATATAAGTTGGGATGGTGGGTTTCTAGATATGTTAAGCTTAAAAAGGAGGATTTGTTGGATATTTTAACAGGCATATCACAGACTGCTACAAGAGACAAAGGAGAAGATTTCTGGAGCTCTGGCAAATACATTTAATAGTGATCTAGGCACAGGCAAAATGCCAATTCACTGGACAATAACTAATGTGGTTCCTTTGTTCAGGAAAGCCAGCAGTGATAGGCCAGGTAATTACAGACCAGTTAGTCTGATGTCTGTGGTATGGAACTTAACTGGAAAAATTCTGAAGAGTAGGATTTACCAACATTTGGACAGGAAAGGACTGATCAGAGATAGTCAGCATGGATTTGTTAGAGGAAGATTCTGTCTGGCTAATATTTCTTATTCATTCACAGGATGAGGGCATCACTGGCCAAGCCAGCATTTATTGCCCATCCCTAATTGCCCAGAGGGCAATATTACTGTGGGTCTGGAGTCACATGTAGGCCATACCAGGTAAGGATGGCAGATTCCTTCTCTACAGGATATTAGTGAACCGGTTGGGCATTTCCAAAAATCAACAACGGATTCATAGTCATCGTTAGACTCTTACTTCCAGAGTTTACTGAGCTCAAATATCATCATCTGTCATGGTGGGATTTGAACTCGGGACCCAAGAACATTTTCTGGGTCTCTGGATTGACTATCTAGCAATAGTACCACAAACCATTGCCTCCGCATGATGGAATTAAGATTTTTGAAAAGGTGACAATATATTGTTGAGGGTAGTGCGGTTGCTATGGTTTACATGAACTTACAGAAAGGCCTTTTTATAAGGTCCCATACAGAACGCTGGTCCAAAAGGTAGGAGCCAATGGGATCCAAGGCAAGTTGGCAAACCAGATCCAAACTTGGTTTAAAAATAGGAGGCAAATCATGATGGTAAATAGTTGATTTTGTAATGGAAGCCTGTGTACTACCATGATTGGTGCTGGGACACTTGCTATTTGTTAAGTATAGTAATGATCTGGATGTGAATGTAGAAGTTTAATTAGTAGATTTGCACAAGACACAAAAATTGGGGTTCTCAATAGTGACGAGGATGGTCTCAGGCTATCTTGATCAGCTGGTAAATTTGGCAGAGCAAAGGCAGATTGAATTTAATGCTGATAAAAAGTGATGCATTTTCAGAAGTCTAATATGGGCACGACATATATGATGAATGGGAAATCCTTAGGGAATACTAAGGAACAAAGGGAGTTGGTGTACGAATTCATAGATCTCTGAAGGTGTCAGCACAGGTTGATAAGATGGTGAAGAAAACTTCCAGATTTTTATCTTCATTAGCTGGGGTGTAGGAGCAAGGACATGTGTTACAACTTTATAAAACACTGGTTAGACCACAGATGGAATCCTGTGTGCAGTTCCTGTGTGCTATCTTTGAAGATATTTGAACAAATTGAGAAGGTTGTCCAAAGGTAAATCTTCACTTTTCTTTCTCAAGTAGTAGAGTGCAAAACTAAGTAAATTATACCAAATCATTATAAATCATTTGGGCTCAGCTGGAGTATTAAGTTTGATTCTTGGCATTTCAGAACAGCTGTGAAAACCTGAAGAGATTTATTGGAATGGTGCCAGTGATGCAGGACTTCAGTACATGAAAAAGACTAGAGACACAGGCTGGAAGTTTAACAAAGATGTTCAGAAAAACACAGATATTCACGACTCATCAGATTCTGAGGATGCTCGCATTAATATGTGGCAAAACCTCAACCACATTATAACTGGTAACATCTGCACCACATAAATTGCAAACAATTACTGTCTTAACAAGAGATAATTTAACTATCATCCCTTCACATTCAATGTCAAGAGCATTACTGAATCATTCATATCAGGAGCCTATGAGTTGGAATTGGTCAGAAACTAAACTGGATCGCCATAAAAAAGTGATTGTAAGAGTTGGTCAGATGCTGGGAATTCTGATGTGAATAAAGAAATTTTGATGTTACTCCCCAAAGTCTGTCCAACATCAACATAACAGGGGTGTTATGGAATACTCTGCATTTGTCTAATGGGTACAAGTCCAGCAATGCTCAAGAAACTATCCAGGACAAAGCAGCCTGTTTCACAAGCATGCCATCCACATTTACTGCCTCTACCACCAATGCTCATGGCAGTATTGTGTACCATCAACACGATACACTGCAGAAATTTATCAAGGCTTCTTAGACAGCATCTTCCAAATGAATGACCATTATCATCAAGAAGGACAAGGGCAGCAGACACATAGGTACACCACTCTCTGCAGGTCCCTCTCCAAGCCACTCACCATCCTGACTTTGAAAGTATCACTGTTTCTTCCGGTAACTAGGTCAAAATCCTCCTGCCTAAATAGCACTCTGGGCCTACCTATACTCAAAAGATTGCAGTGATTCCACAATACAACTTATCATCTCTTTCTTAAGGCAACTAGGGATGGACAACAAAAGCTGTTCAGTGATGCTCACATCCCATGATGGAATAATTGTTAAAAGTAGCATAAATCAAGTGAAGTTCTTCTTAATGGCTTTAGGTTCAATAAGAGGAGAGCATAGATTTAATCTCATAGGCAGAAGAATCAGAAGTTCCATGAGAATTTTTAATGCACTGAGCTATTTGATCTAGCACACCTTGTCTGACCAGTTAGTAGAAGCAGATGTTAAAGGAAAATGTTAAAAGAATTTTAACAAATAATTGCAGGAGAAGAAGTAGAAGGCAATGGAAATGAAAAGGGGAATGGGATTGACTGGACAGGTTATTCAAAGGTCATTAAATAGGTTGAACAGTCTCTTTTTGCACTGCGCCAAAATATAGTTTAGAATATCTTAAAGTAGTTCACTGAATGGGCTGCCCAAATGCTTATAATTATCTATGGATGGGAAATTGTGAACAGCCTGCTGTTAGGAAAGTCAGAAACTTCCCCACCAATGGCTCCATTTTTTTTGCCTGATTGCTAATTATAAATATTTCTTATGTTAAACCGAATGTGCTACATCATTAGAAGGAATAGAAAGGATAGTCATTATATCATTACTACATTTAGTTCATAACCATAAAAAAATTTGCTTCAGACTCCAGGGTCATGGTTTTTAACAATGTGCGATTTATCATATACCTCCTCATTACACATTTTATGAAGGCTGTGCAGCTGCTGCAATCTCTTAATGTTATGCAAATTGAGATCTCTTCTAAATTGCCTCAAAGGTTGCTCATTCTGGTTCCTGCTCTTCACTCTGCAGCTTGTTTTATGAATGACTAGTGATCAATGACTGCCAGCTGCTCACTCATCTCATCCTATTATTTCAGCAAATACACAGCACAGCCTCAAGTAGTAACTTTTGATTACAAATCAGCTTTTAGTGTTTGCTAAGAGTTTCCACAAACCAGGGGATGAATAAGAAACACAATCTGACAGAAAACACCTTTCTTACTGCAACATATCAGTTAGTTACACTTGTAAGTTCTCTCAAAGTCACATTTTCACCTTGATTATTGAAACATGAAATCTGTCTTGAGATCAAATAGGCAATGTGTAAACTGTCTCAAGTCAACTCACTGGAAAGCAAACCAACGCACAAGCTGTTACAAAAGTAACTCCAAATAAGAAGGTACCATGTTTGATGACAGAGAACACAATTGTCTGTTTCTCTTCTTTGATGTCTATAGGTACACTTCTGATCACACTTTTCTGTGACATGTAGTTCTTTCACTTGAAATAATTTTCTTCCTTTCATTTTGTAAACTAATGTATTGTTCTGTAATATATTCAGAATATTTCTGAATACCCATTTGGTTCTAAAGGTTACATCACAGATTAATTCAGATGTCAAATTTTCATAACAGAATGACATCCCTCATTCTCTGGGCTTTTTCTCCTATTTTTCACTCTAATGGCAACATCTTGGGACTGTACTGCTGCAGTATCTTTATGAATGCCTCCCAGTCTATTTTGGCCTTATTTTAATCAACTCTACCTTGCCCCAATCCGAAACCCTTTTTTTGCAGACCATCTTTCTGCCTTATCAAAATAAAGTTAAAACATACTGTGTTGAGGTCACTATCACTCAAATGCCTCCCGCACCATTTTCACCTCGAACATCTATCTAACTTCAATCCCCAGAATTAGGCCCATGACCATCTACACTTTGGCATGAAAAGCTCCCCATTTCAAGAAATCTTCCCCCTCTAAATACTATGATTTTTTTTCCCAAATAATATTGGAGTAGTTGAAATCCCTTAATGTAATTACCCTATTATTACTTTACATGCCTTAGTGCTACCTATCTGCTCCTCAATTGCTCACTGACTGTTGTCTCCAAAATGATCCAAATAGAGTGAACTACCTCCTTTTTTATTCCTAAAGTATGAACACAAAGACTCACCTCATTACCCTTTGAAGATAAAATCCCTCCTGCCTACACTAACTGGTTCCCTAGATAATAAGGTGACATCACCTCGACTTTTGTACCCTCCCTGTACTGCCCAAGGATACTATACCTAGGAATGTTAAGTAGTCAGTCTTGACCCTCCCTCAACCACATCTCTGTGATAGCAATAACATTGCAGTTCCATGTGTCAATTCATACTCTTTACTCATCTATTTTGTCTCTGATACCCCTGGCAACCTCACCTTGCTCCCTTGAGACACATGGCTGAACTTGCCCTACTTTGGTTCTTTTCCAAATTATGCTGTGTAGCTACTCAACTGATGCACTGTGACCCTTCCCCCTTGCTGAAGTTGTTTCAAATCCTCCCAACAGCATTGCAAACCACACACCCCCACCCCTGCAAGGATTTGGTCCCATTCTGCTTCAGGACTAGGCTGAGCCACCTTGCACAGGAACCACCTTCTCCAGAACAGTCCTAGTATTCCAGGAATCTAAAATCCACCCTCCTGAGCCACACATTTATCTGCTCCAATCTCTTATTTCTGTGCTCGCTAATCCATTGCACTCATAGTAATCCAGAGATTATAGCCTTTAAGATTCTGCTTAATCTACTGAGAGGTTCCTTGAACTCTTGATCTCATTCCCTATTTGACCTAAATTTTACACCTACCAATATACACCATGACCTCTGTCTTACACCCTTTCCTTTCACGGTGCCTGCAGCCACTCAGTGACATCGGTGACCTTAACACCTGGGGCAACACACCATCCTGGAGTCATTTTCTGAAATAATGAATCCTCCACTGAAATTGTTCCTGCTTGCTTCTTCCTTCCTTCCCATAGAACCAGGCTGCTTGTGGTGCCAGAAGCTTGAATCTGACTGCACTTTCTTGAGTAACTAATGCCCTCCTCAGTTTCCAGACCAGAAATCAATTTGAGAATAGAACTCCAAGGGACTCTTGCACTAACTGCCTATTGGTCACACAATCCATTCTTGCCTTCAATCCCTTCAACTGTGATATGACCATCTCCTAAATGTGCTATTCAAGTACCTCTCAGCCTCACAGATGTGCCACAGTTTCTCTAGCTGCCATTTGAGTTCCAAAACCCAGAGCTCAATTTATACAATTCTGCACCTCTAGCACACATGGTCATCTCGGATGCTGGTACGCTCATGACTCCCTATATATGACAAGGACGCACATTCTACTTGGCTGCCCTTGCCTGGCATCATTTAAACTCCAATCTTTTTCCCTAGTTCAGAATCTCTGAATATAAATAATGTTTTTATACTCACCATTGTCTGTACCTCCCTCACAAGCTTTGACTCCAAGGACTTTTTCAAAACTGCACATTCCTGATCTTCCTGTTTGTACTTTTATAAATTTTATACCTGTATTTGTGTGTGATTGATATTGTATTTTATCACCTTTCTCAAGCTAGTAAAAAATAAAATTCCTCTTTCTTTCACTTAGTAAAACTTTGCAACTGGTCCCTTTCTTTTGATCTAGCAAATCACATTTTAATTGCTGTGTGACAGAACTGTTTACCATAACTATGTACCAACAATAACTAAAACACTTTGTTACAGTTGACTGAAAGGATTAAAAAGAGGGGTGTAGATCCATCCCTCATCTGATTGCAACAAAATTAATTGGAAAACCAACCTCCTTTCTGAGTTATTGGAGCCAAATGTTCAGCATCAACACTCACAATTTCTACAGATTACATTAACATCACCAAATGCTCTCAGAAAGACTGTAAATTTGCTTCCAGCAAAGATGTGCTGAAACATTATTTTGGTAACATTATATGAAAAATGCAAACGTATTAGAGGATACAGAATCAATTTAGTAGGTTCCATGGATGACAAACTTCACATGTAACACGGAATGCTAGTCATTTGGATAGAAAAAACTGGCTTGAAAGTAGGAGACAGAGGATGGTAATGGAGGATTGCTTTTCATATTGGAAACTTATGAATAGCAGAGTGCCTCAAGGATCAGTGCCAAGTCCACTACTTTTTGTCATATGTAAATGATTTGGATTGAAACTTAGGAGATATGGTTAGTAAGTTTACATTTGACACCAAAATCGGTGGTGAGATTTACAGCGAAGGAGGGTACTTCAGAGTACAATGGGATCTTGATTAGATAGGCAAATAGGCTGAGGGATGGCAGATGGAGTTTCATTTAGTTAAATGTGAGGTGCTGCATTTTGGTAGGGCAGCACATAGACACTTAAATGGTAAGATCCTTGAGAATGTTGCCAAATTAATAGAACTTTGGGTGCAGGTTTGTTAATCCTTGAAGGCAGGTAAACAAGATGGTGACGGTGGCATTGATTAGTGCATTCAATGTAAGAATTGGGAGGTCATGTTGCAGCTGTAAAGGATATTGGTTAGGTCATTTGGAATACTGTATACAATTCTGGTCTCCCTACTATAGGAAAGATGTGAAACTTGAAAGGGTTCAGGAAAGATTTACAAGGATGCTGCCAGTGTTGGAGGGTTTGTGCTATAGGGAGAGGATAGATAGACTGGCGCTATTTTCCCTGGACCATCAGAGGCCGAGAAATTTATAAAATCATGAGGGGCATGGATAGGGTGAATAGTCACGGTCTTTTGCTCAGGGTAGGGGAGTCCAAAACCGGAGGGCACAGGTTTAAGGTGAGAGGGGAATGATTTAAAAAGGACTGAAGGGGTAACTTTTTCACGCAATGGGTGGTGCATGTATGGAATGAAATGCCAGAAAAAGTGATGGAGGTGGGTACAATTGCAACATTTTAAAAGGCATCTGGATGATTATATGAATAGAAAGGGTTTAGGGGGATATGAGCCAAATGCAGGCAGATAGAACCAGATCAGTTTCGAACATCTGGTCGGCATAGAAAACTTGGACTGAAAGCTCTGTTTCTATGCTGCACACCTCTATGACTTTGATGATTCTGTGTTGAGGATAGACTGAAGAAGACATTACTGTTTACCCTAGAGAGAAGAAGGTCCAGAGGAAATCTGACGGAGGTTTGTAAAAATCATGAGCAGCTGTACAAGCAGATAGGGTTTAAATGTTTCCTCTCTTAAAGAATCAAGAATGAGAGGGCAAAGACTTAATGTCATATTGAAAAGCAGCAAGCATCTTACCAGCACACTACACATACCCCATGTGATATCACCTTTTTTAGAACATAGACATAGAAGGATACAGCGCAGTACAGGCCCTTCGGCCCTCGATGTTGCGCCGACCGAGTCCTACCTAACCTATACTAGCCCAATAACTTCCAAATGCCTATCCAATGCCCGCTTAAATGAACATAAAGAAGGAGAGTTCACCACTGATACGGGCAGGGCATTCCATGAACTCACAACCCGCTGTGTGAAGAATCTACCCCTAACATCTGTCCTATACCTACCACCCCTTAATTTAAAGCTATGTCCCCTAGTAACACCTGACTCCATTAGCGGTAAAAGGTTCTTAGTATCTACCCTATCTAAACCCCTAATCATCTTATACACTTCTATCAGATCTCCCCTAAACCTTCTCTTCTCCAATGAGAACAGCCCCAAGTGCCTCAGCCTTTCCTCATAAGATTTTCCTACCATTCCAGGCAACATCCTGGTAAACCTCCTCTGCACTCGTTCTAAAGCTTCCACATCCTTCCTATAGTATGGCGACCAAAACTGCACACAATACTCCAGATGAGGCCTCACCAGAGTCTTATACAACTGCAACATGACCTCAGGACTCCGGAACTCAATTCCTCTGCCAATAAAGCCCAGTACACCATATGCCTTCCTCACAGCACTATTTACCTGGGTGGCAACTTTCAGAGATCTGTGTACATAGACACCAAGATCCCTCTGCTCATCCACACTACCAAGTAGCCTACCATTAGCCCAGTAATCCATCATCTTGTTATTCCTACCAAAGTGAACGACTTCGCACTTAGCTACATTGAATTCCATTTGCCACATTTCCGCCCAGCTCTGCAACTTATCTATATCCCACTGTAACCTACCACTTCCTTCCTCACTATCCACAACTCCACCGACTTTCGTGTCATCCGCAAACTTGCTTACCCAGCTTTCAAGTCCTTCCTCTAGATCATTTATAAAGATAACAAAAAGCAATGGTCCCAAAACAGATCCTTGTGGTACACCGCTAGTAACTGCGCTCCAAGATGAACATAATCCATCAACTACTACCCTCTGTCTCCTTCCAGCCAGCCAATTCCTAATCCAAACCTCTAATGTATCCTCAATGCCATACCTCCGAAGTTTTAGCATTAGCCTACCATGGGGAACCTTATCGAACGCCTTACTAAAATCCATATACACAACATCTACTGCTTTACCCTCATCCACTTCCATAGTCACCTTCTCAAAGAACTCAATAAGGTTTGTGAGGCACGACCTGCCCTTCACAAAACCATGCTGGCTATCCCTGATCACGTTATTCCTACCCAGATGTTCATAAATCTTATCCCTTACCATTCTCTCTAAGACTTTGCCCACCACTGAAGTCAGACTCACTGGCCTATAGTTACTAGGGCTATCCCTACTCCCTTTCTTGAACAATGGGACCACATTCGCTATCCTCCAGTCCTCTGGTACTATTCCCGTTGACAATGACGACATAAAAATCCAGGCCAATGGCTCTGCTATCTCCTCCCTAGCTTCCCATAGGATCCTGGGGTAAATGCCATCAGGCCCAGGAGACTTTTGTATCTGCTTACCATGGGAGACTTTGTCAAACGACTTGCTGAAGTCCATGCAAACATTATCTACTACCCAGCCCTTATTAACAAATAATTCTGTAATTCTGGTTTGTTCATTATATTGTTTCACTGAAATATAAAACACTAAATTAAAAACTATTTCATTTGTAATACAAATGATAACGTAATGGAAAATGAGCATACTGAACAAGAAAATGCTGTTTCATGAATGGATGCCCTGCAAATTCTGGGAAGTTTCAAGATAGATAATCCTCAAGGCCAGACCAGAAATATCCTTGGTTACTTCAGGAAGAGAGGAATGAGATTGCTACAACCCTGGTGATGATCTTTGCATCCTGTGGAGTAGTACCGGATGACAGGAGGGAGGTAAATGTTGTTCCTCTGTTCAAGAAAGGGAATAGAAATATCCCTGGGAATGACAGACCAGCCAGTCTTATGTCTATGGTAAGCAAAATACTGGAATGGATTCTGAGAGATAGGATTTATGATTATTTGGAAAAACATAGTTTGATTAAATATTGTCTGCATAGCTTTGAGAAGGGCAGGTCATGCCTCACAAGCCTTATTGAGTTCTTTGAGGATGTGACGAGACAAGTTGACGAAGGTCGAGCAGTGGATGTGATGTGTATCGATGTCTGTAAGGTATTTGATAAGGTTCCCCATGGTAGACTCATTTAGCAAGTTAGAAGGTATGGGATACAGGGGAAATTTGGTTGTCTGGATACAGATTTGGCTGGCCAAAAGAAGACAGCAAGTGGTAGTGGATGGAAAATATTCAGCCTGGAGGTCGGTGACCAGTGGTTTCCTGCAGGGATCTGTTTTGGGGCCTTTGCTCTTTGTAGTTTTTATAAATGACTTGGATGAATAAGTAGAAGGGTGGGTTAGTAAGTTTGCTGATGACACAAAGGTCGGTGGTGTTGTAGATAGTGTTGATGGCTGCTGCAGGCTACAACAAGACATTGACAAGATGCAGAGCTAGGCTCAGAAATGGCAGATGAAGTTCAATCTGGATAAATGTGAAGTGATTCATTTTGGAAGGTTGAATTTGAATGCTGAATACAGGGTTAAAGTCAGGATTCTTGTGGAAGAGCAGCGGGATCTTGGGGCACACATCCCTCAAAATTGCTATCCAGGTTGATAGGGTTTTTTGGCTTTCATTTACATGGATTCGGTTTAAGAGTTTTGCTACAGCTCTGGTTAGATCACACTTGGAATATTGTGTCCAATTCGCATTATAAGAAGGATGTAGATGCTTAGAGAGGGTGCAGAGGAGATTTACAAGGCTGCTGCCTGGAATTGGAGGGCTTGGCTTATGAAGAGAGGTTGAGTGAACTTGGGTTTTCACACTGGACAGAAGAAGGAACAGATGTGACTTGATAGAGGTGTACAAGGTAATGAGGGGCATAGATAGAATAGATAGCCAGAGACTTTTCCTCAGGGCAGAAATGGTTGTCATGAGGGTTCATAATTTTAAGGTGATTGGAGGAAGGTATAAGGGCGATGTCAGAGGCAGGTTCTTTACACAGAGAATAGCGGATGCACGAAATGCACTGCCAGCGGTGGTAGTAGAGTCCGAGACATTAGGGACATTTAAGCGACTGCTGGATAAGCATATGAACAGCAGTAAATTGAGGCAAGTGTAGGTTAGGTTACTCTTAGATTAAGCTAAATGCGCGACACAACATCGTTGCCTGAAGTGCCTGTACTGTGCTGTACTGGTCTATGTTCTTTCAGAAGATTTAACCCATCCTTCATGAACTCTATTAAACCCACTTTACAGCCCATGAAAAATTATTTGCAGTTCTTGCTATCGCTCAGAAGTATTGAATATCTGTTCCACATATTAAAATACGTTATGGGCCCTTGTTTCATCTTGTTCTTGGATTCACACTTCTAGTTTTCAAAATAACAGCAAGATTGTAAATCACACATAACCATTGACTAGGACAGAATTAAAAATCAGTTTGGAACTGTTTCAGAGGAAACTGTCAAGTTTAGTGTCATTATAGCGTTTAAATGTTACATAAAGAAAATAATACTATATCTCAGAAATATCCATTGGCAATTCCTGGAATTATTCTCGGAAAATTTCTTAGTCTAACAAGCGGCTTTTAGTTGCAACAACGTAATTTATTGCACGTTTGTAATGAAATAAAAGTTACACGGTTACAATAAATGAAAACAAATTGGACCAGAGAAGGTGATGCTTCAGGCACTCCTGAATGTTAACCCTTTCTGATCCATTGCCTCTAAGATTATTTTCCTCATTTTTCTATGTATACATACAAGAATGCAGTTACATTTATCACTATCCATCTTGCCCAGTCCCTACCACAAAACTCTGACTTCACAAATTTAGGAAATCTAAGGGTTTCACAATTCTCCCAGAACATACTGTGTTCAGATTTGGAAGATGTGTATACCTCTGGAGCGAAGACTCTTGAATTTGTATCTATTCCTGACAGTGAAAGGTCTGGAAGCCTCTTTAAACTCCTGCCTAAATCTCTTAGATTTCCTTTGTGGAGGATGGTTTTCCAACTAAAACAGGCAATATTGCAACACTGCAGAACATTTAATCTAATGCATTTCTTTCACATAGGCAACCATTCAGTTGAAACAATTTTTTTTTACAAAACAGTATCCTGGACCTCTGAACAATGCAACTCTTTCTCTGTAGTATTCTAGTACTTGGGGCATTGAACTTCCCTTCTCAGTGCTAGCTTCCATGGGGTTCTATGCACCACATCTTTGATCTGTGTCAGCAGATGTGCATTTTCAATCTGTTGGTAAATCTGTGTGAACAAAGCACACTCTTTTCTTCAACATCATCATTAACTTAGACACCCTCTGACTGCAATATTGAGGAACCATATGCACCTTTCCTCAATTCTGTTTTGGGAGGATTGATTGGCTATATCTCGGTCATTGTTTCCCAAGATTCTTCCTGGAAAGAAATGAATGAATGAATGAAATTTTCTGTTTGAACTGGTCCTTTCCAAAACACAATCTGATCTAATATCAGACTTGAATTTATCAAGGCTAATTTTCATCATGTTGTATTGTATTCTGACTTAGCTAGTTGAGGATACATCAAGGAGCTCAAAATGGGGGATACTACTCATTGGCTATCAGGTTGCTCATAGCAACAAAACTTACTGACTCTTATTGCCTGAACTGTCTCCAGTCTTCATAGCAGCAGAATACCTTCCTGGAAATCTAGTACAGTCACAGGTTTTACAATAGACTACAATGTTTCCAATGACTTTGGAGATCCCAGACTAGCACATTGTTGACCAGGTTCTTGCTCTGCTCTTGATGTGTATCATTTGAGGGTATCTTCCAGAAATAAAGCTGGAACAATAAGTTTCAATCATACATCAGCAAATCATCTGCAGGATTAATCAACAATAGGGAAGGCAGGGTTCCCCCTCCAACTCTATTTCGATTTAGTCCCTGCCCTCCCCTTCACTGTTTGATCACACAGCATTGCCCTTTGTGAGGGGCACTGCTTGTCACTGGCCACTCAGGTGTTTTCCTATCTTCCTGGTGGTGGAAATTGAATAAAGATTCGTACACCTTGTGTCTCTCACTGTGTCTCACACCTGCACACACACACCAAAAAAAAATAGGAAAGGCAGGAATTGATCAGGAACCGTCAGAATGGTTTTGTTGGAAGGAGATCTTGTCTGATTAATACAACTTTTTTTTTTAAGAAAGGTGACTAAATATATAGATGAGGGTAGTATATTGATATGGTTTGAATAGACTTCAGCATGGCCTTCAACAAGGTCCCACACTGAAGACTGAACAAAAAGGAAGAACCTGGGGGATCAAAGCAAGTTGGCAAACTGGATCTAAAACTGGCTCGCAAACAGGAGGCAAAGAGTAGTGGTGGAGGCTTGTTTTTGAGACTGGAAGCCTGTGACCAGTGCTGGTGCCTCTTGCTGTGTGTTCTGAATATTAAAAATTGGACGTATATAGCGAAGGTAAAATTAGTAAGTTTACACTTAAAACAAAAATTAGTGGTGTTGTTTACAATTATGAAGGATGGTCACAGACTATAGTCTGATATTAAACAGCTGGTAAATCAGACAGAGCAATGGCAGATCAATCTTGGTCTATAAATGTGACGTGATGCAGTTTGGATGTTTAATGAGGAAAAGGATAAACAAAATGAATGGTAGATCGATGATAATAATTAGGAACAAAGGGACCTCAGTGTACCTAAAGGTGTAAGTACAGGTAGGTAGGACGGTGAAGAAGGAACACAGGATGCTTGCTTTCATTAGCCAAGGCATAGTATACAGAAGCAAGGAAAACCTCTGTTCTTTATAAAACATTGGTTAGGTTATAGTGGAACACTGTATGCAGAACCGGTTGCCACATTATTAGAAGGATATGACTTCATTGGATTCAACAAGATATTGCTTAGAACATAGAACACAGAGCAGTACAGCACAGTACAGGCCCTTTGACCCTTGATGTTGTGCTAACCTTTTATTCTACTCTTAAGATCTATTTACCTACATATCCTTCATTTTACTATCATCCACAGGCCCCCCTCAGATACTAAACTACAGACGCACTCATCCCAACATCCACAAACAAAGCTGTATTAGAATATCATTTCAACGAGCCAACACACACTGCAGCACAGAGGAACTACGCAGAACAGAGGAAAATCACCTTTTACAGTGTATTCAAAAAGAACAGGTACCTAATGAATACAGTCACCAATTTCTCAGCAACAAACCCCAACAAGCAAACAAAACATGTGCAGAAACCCTAGCCACCCCCCCCACATCAAAGACATCTCAAAAATGACTGCCAGATTACCCAGACCTCTTGACATCATGCCCACAAACCTAACAACAAACTGAAACAGCAGCTAATGAACTTGAAAAACTATATACAGACAACAAACAAAACTAATGTCATTTACAAAATACCTTGCAAGTACTGTAACAAACATTACACTGGACAAACAGGCAGAAAATTAGCCATCAGGATACAAGAAGATCAACTAGCCACACAAAGATATGACCCACTCTCACTAGTATCCTTACATACAGATGAGGAAGGACACCACTTCAACTCGGACAACACATCCATCCTAGGACAAGCCAAACAGAGACACACATGAGAATTCCTAGAAGCATGGCAACAAACACATTAGTTACTACTTATCACCACTGAGGAAAAGAATGGGAAATGACATCACCACAGGAAATGGCATCACCAACCCAAGGAAACCTAAACACATAAATAGAAAGTGGGCTATGCCAACAGCACTTCATTTGGAGGCTCATTGATGATGTTACCTAGTATAGTGACAAAACATCTGAAAACAAACCTTCCAGCTCACTGAGCAAACCTACATCGAGAACACTGACTCTTGCAGAACAGTGAAACCAGTCTCCCTCCACTCTCCAACCCGAGTCGCTAATGCAAAGCAATGAACCCTATCTTACAACCTACCCCCCCCCCCCACCAGTTCCCAATGCAGCACAGTGAACCCTGTCTCTTTCTCTCTCTCACACACACACCATTGTAGCACTGTGTACTCTCTCTCTCTACTTCCCAATCCCCAATGCAGCACTGTGAACCCTCTCTCTCTCCTTCCCAATCCCCAAAGCAGCACTGAGAACCCTGTCTCTCTCTCTCTACTTCCCAATCCCCAATGCAGCACTGTGAACACTCTCTCTCCTCCCCAGTCCTCAATGCAGCACTGTGAACTGTCTCTCTCTCTCTCTCTCCACTGTGAACTGTCTCTCTCTCTCTCTCTCTCTCTCCGCCCCCCCCTCCCCAGTCCCCAAAGCAGCACTGTGAATCTGGTCTCTCTCTCTCTCCCCTCCCCTCCCCGGTCCCTAATGCAGCACTGTAAACCCTGTCTCTCTCTCTCCTTCCCAGTCTCCAATGCAGCATTGTGAATCCTGTCTCTGTCTCTCCTCTCCAGTCCCCAATGCAGCACTGTGAACCCCGTGTGTCCCTCCTTCCCAGTCCCCAATGTAGCACTGTGAACCCTCTCTCTCTGCCCCAATTCCCAAGGCAGCAGTGAATCCTGTCTCTGTCTCTCCTCCCCAGTCTCAATGCAGCACTGCGAACCCTGTCTCCAATGTGGGATATCGGTAAATTAATGTTACTTCTGCAATTCTGCAATTATAATTGATTATACAAAAATAAATGAACTCACATCAGTGTGTAATTGTTTCAGCCAAGAGCTGAGTCAACAAGAATGGAAACTATGTGGAGGAAATGCATAATTTTTTTTTGTATTAGCTAAAAATGTATGCAAGAAAGAAACGGGATTGCAAAACAATGGTAGATATTACAGGCGACTAGATTAAATGCTGTGAAGAGAGGCAGTTAAACTAGATATGCCTGTATAAACAATAGGTATAAACATCTGTTTCCCACTTTTACAGAAACACAGGAACAAACCCCAATTAGAAGGGCTTAGTGATTAAGATTCTGTGAAGGGCAGCACAGATGGAGGGAGTAGATAATGGCAAGCAAAGGATGGGATGAGGTCAAACGGTCTTGTGAGGCCAGGAATAAGCATTTTGTCACAGACAAGGCCGGATAAGAAAAGAGATAAACAGGAGTAATGGGTACCGGTCTTAGGGAAGTGGAGGATGTAAACAGGGGGGGAAACAATGAATTAAGAAAAAATATGTAGGAACCAAATTATATAAATATTGAGTATTTGTTGAATTCAGTATGTTTTGTCCCTGCCTTGTGGACATCACACCCACTTGCAAGCGTGAAATAAATGACACTACTGATTCAGATCTTGTCT
Organism: Hemiscyllium ocellatum; assembly: GCF_020745735.1. Taxonomy (NCBI): domain Eukaryota; kingdom Metazoa; phylum Chordata; class Chondrichthyes; order Orectolobiformes; family Hemiscylliidae; genus Hemiscyllium; species Hemiscyllium ocellatum. The sequence continues at coordinate 91,245,477 of NC_083403.1, forward strand.
CGGACTCAAATTATTGAAGTGAGTGAGCTTTGTTTCTCACACCAATGCAGCACTGTGAACCCTGTCTCTCTCTCTCTCTCTCCTCCCCAGTCCCCAATGCAGCACTGTGAACCCTCTCTCTCTCTCCTCCCCAGTCCCCAATGCAGCACTGTGAACCTATCTACCTAGTCCCAGTCCCCAGTGCAGCACTGTGAACCCTGTCTTTGTCTCTCCTCCCCAGTCAGACACAGTGAACCCTATCTGCCTAGGCCCAGTCGCTAACACAGCACAATGAACACTATCTCTGTCCAGCCCCCAGTCCCCAGTGCAACACAGTGAGCCCTATCTCCAGCCCACCAGTCTCCATTGCAGTGTAATTTTCTACGATAATGGTATTTCATGAATTCCTTTGTTGGGATTTACAAACCACCTGACTTTCCCAGTCCACTTGCACACAGAGTTTCCAAATATTTGTTGTAATAATGCCTTTCCTGATTTATTTTCTTCCCTACATTCTGACTACAGCTAGGAGGCCTGTACACATCTCCCATCAGGTTCGTTTTTCCTTTGCAACATTTCAACTCTACACACATAGATTCCATGCCTTCTGACTCAATGTCATTCTTTCTAGTGATATAATTTCATTTATTACTAACAAGGTAACCCACCCCTCTGCCAACCTCTACTTGTCCTTTTGATACGATGCTTACCCATGGTTATCTATTTCCCAGCCCTTATTCCCTCGTATGCCACATCCCTCTGATACCTAAAACATCATAACCACTGATTTCAATCTGCACTATAAGCTCATTTATCTTGTTTCCTATATCAAATCATAGAATCCTTACATTGTGGATATAGGCCATTTGGCCCATTGACTCTACACTGACCCTCCAAAGAGCATCCCACTCAGACCCACTCCGATACGCTATCCCTATAACTCCACATTTTCCATGGCTAATCCACCTAACCTGCACATCCTTCAACACCATGGGCAATCTAGCATGGTTATTCCACTTAAGCTGAACATCTTTAGACAGCAGGAGAAAACTGGACCATCTGGAGGAAACCCACACAGATACGGGGAGAATGTGCAAATTCCGCACAGACAGTGCCCAAGGGTGGAATTGAACCTTGATCCCTACTGCTTGCATTTAAGTAAAATATCCACGGTCCTGCACTGACTGCCTGTCTTCTTATAGTTGCCCATATCTGCTGTGCCTGAAGTTAAATTCCTGACCCCTCCCGTTACCTGCACCCTGTTACTTGTTCTGGAAACTTTAACCTCCCTCTCTAACTTTTTCCATTATTTTCCATACAGCTGAACCTCCACCCCCACTATTTAGTTTAAATCTCTATCCATAGATCTAGTTATGTGATTCATCAGGACTGATTCAGTTTGAACCCGTCCAATCGGAACAGCTCCCTCTTTGCCCAGTACTGGTGTCAATCTCCCATGAATTTGAACCACTTTTTCCCACACCAATCTTTGAGCTTTGAGTATTGTTGACCCTGCACCAATTTGCTCATGGCTCACAGGCAGTAGTCCAGAGTTTATTTTCATTTTAGTTCTGTTTTCTAATTTAGCCCCTAACTGCTCATACTCTCTCAGCAGAATCTCTTTCCTCTTTCTATCTGCACCCCAGATGAGACTTCCTGAATCTAAGCACGAGGCAGGAAACACAGCCTTTGGGAGTCTCAATCTGGCTACACAGAATTGCAACTGTTACCCTGACTGTACTATCCCTTATAATAACTACATTTCTCTTTTCTCTTCCCCTTTTGAATGCCCCCCATGGTTCTGTGGACAGTTTGTTCATCATCTCTTTAGACCTTACACTCATCCATATAGGGAGCAAGAATCTCAAAACTGTTAGACAAGCCCAAGGACTGATGCTCCTTCAGCACTACCTCCTGGATACCTCTCCTTGTCTTGCTGTAATTATACACTCCTGTCCCTGACCATTGATTGAATTTGAGGTAGTTTATCTAAAGAGTGTGACTGTCTTCTGAAACACAGCATCCAGCTAACTCTTTCCCTCCTAGATGTGTTGCAGTGGGCAAAGCTCAGACTCCAATGCATCAACTCTGAACCAGAGCTCCTTAAGCAACCAACACTTGCTACAGATGGAAGAACAAACTACTGAAGATGTTGGAATCTATACTGAAATAACAAATGCTGGAGATCACAGTGGGTCAGACAGCATTCATGGGGAGTGAGCTGAAGTACAGTGTGGTGTGTGTAAATTACACAGTATGTATGGGATGATGTTGATAGCTCACATTAAGTGATTGGAATGTGAGGATGGTGTCTCCTGACGGACTTGAAAGAACAGTAAGTGGGATGGAGGCAAGGGGAGGACATGATAACAAACTAAAAGAAAGGGAAGAAATGTTCACAATTTAAAGATGTTGAACTCAATATTAAGTCCAAAAGACTATAAGGTGCCTAGTTTGAAGATGAGATATTGTCCCCCAGTTTGCACTGTGATTCATATATACAGGGCAACCTCGGATTATCCAAGCGATACGGGCAAGGAGTATTTTGTTCAAATAATCGAATGTTCAGAAAGCTGATCAGAATTGGGTAAATACCTTAAATCAAGTTAATTTGAATAGGAAGTTGAATTAATTTAATATTTAAACACTTGCACCAGACAGAGACGATTCAGCCGGTGGGAAGACCTCCCTCGAGTGTACACTGAGCTGCTGCCTCCAGCCTTTTCAACCGGACTCTGAGGCCCCTTTCTCCTCTCCTCTCCTCTTCACTTCTTCTCCTTCGGGTCTCTCCCCTTAGCAACCACCAGCCCTGCGCTTCCTCCACCGCTGCCAGCTGGAAACTGCGGCCTTGCACAAACGGTCCCAAGCCCGAGGCACAAAGCCAATGCAACGCTGTTTACCTACTGGTCCTCGCATAACCCCCTTCTGGAAACCTGTTGCAGGAGCTAGACAACCAGATCCCCTACTGTTAAACTTATTGCATTCTTGTTACATTTGAAAATGAGAAGCAGAAGAAAGAAAGAAAATAAATGACAGAGACAGTAAAGTTCCTGAGTTCACTGGTGGACAGTCTAACTTGGAAAGATAGTTTCTGCAAGTAGTGACAGGGTCCAGTTTCCAATTTCAAACTTCGGGACCTTGAGATCTTGTTCGAATAATCCAAAATTTGGATAATTGATGTTCGGATAAAAGAGGGTGCTCTGTATAGAAATAGAATCCCGGCAAGCTGGAAACAGGCCCTTCGCCCCAGTATGTCCACACCAACCCTCCAAAGAGTGTCCCAACCAGACCCATTTCCCTATTACTGTACATTTTACCCCACACTAATGCACCTAACCAAACATCCCTAAACACTATGGGCAATTTAGCATAACCAATCAACCTAAACTGCACATCTTTGGCTTGTGTGAGGAGACCGGAGCACCCAGAAGTAAACCTCGCAGACATGGCAGAATGTGCAACATTCCACACAGAGTGTCTCCCGAGGCTGGAATCGAACTCGGATCTCTGCGCTGTGAGGCAGCAGTGCTAACCACTGAGGATCCATGTTACCCCATTCACTGGAACACTGCACCTTGACAAGGACAGCTGTGGGTATGCGAGCAAGACACTTAAAATGATGAACCATGGGAAGGTCAAGGTCCTGCTTGCGCACAGACTGGAGGTGTTCCGCAAAGAAGTCACCCAGTCTGTGTGTGGTTTCTCCAGTGTAGAGTAGACCACATTGTGTGCAGTGAGTACACTACACAATATTGGAGGAAGTACAGGTGAAATGCTACTTCACCTGGAAAGACTGTTGCTCCCCACAGCACCCTTTGCTCCCCACAGCACCCACACCAGCAAACTACTGAACAAATGCTACCCCACAATCCCCTGACACTTTACTTCAACTCTGATGAAGAGTCATCTAGACCCGAAACATTAGCTTGCTCTCTTTCCAAGGAAGCTGTCTGACCTGCTATGATCTCCACCATTTGTTGTTTTTAGCTTGCTACAGATGCATTCACTATGAACCACAATGGGATCCATCAGCCCCCACAGCATGCAGTTACAAAACATGACTTGGTCCAATATCACTATTTTAATAACTTATTTCTTAATTTGATTTTAAAAAGAGTTTGTACTGATCATTTAGTTTGCATCTCTAAATATTTCCCCTCTCTACTTTCAATTTGAAAGTAACCAGCAATAATTTTCCAAATTATTGGCTGTCAGCAACTAATTAGGTTATTGTATAGCTATGATGTCATCCTTTGTACTGGGTCTTTGATACTGGATTTCAACTTACCCTGTTTCAAAAAAACATATGCGCCAAAAAAGAGCAAGCAGAAAGCACGTCTTTCGCTCTGTACTAACTTAATATTGCCTCCTTATTCATTGCACTATATACTCACTCAGTCTGTTTCAGTCTGGATATCCTTTGTGACTGTGTAAAGATTACTGTAAACAAGTCAAAATCCATTAAAGTACTACAATTATCCTTGGGTCCAAGATGTGCAGAATTCCATGTTCTGGTAGGATATGTGGTTTATTGCAAAGTTGGCTACCACAGGCCATTCAACCCAAAAGTAGCTTCCTCCAACCATCAGTTGAACCATTCATATAAAATCTACTCAACAGTTCTTGCCTCGAGTCTCAGTTGTAACAAAATGCATGGAGGAAATAGAGTCATACAGTCCTACAGCACAGAGACAGGCCCTTTGGCCCAAGCTGGTCCATGCTAACCAAAATGTATGTCCACACTAACCCCATTTCCCTGCACTTGGACCATTTTCTTCCAATCCTTTCCTATCCATGTATTTGTCCAAATGCCTTTTAAATGTTGTTAGTGTACCCATCTCAACCATATCCACTGGCAGCTCTTCCCATATGCACGCTACCCACTGTGTAAAGAAGTTGCCCCTCAGGTTCCCTTTTATTGTTTCCTTTCTAACTTTAAACTAATGCCCTCTAGTCCTTGATTCCCTAACCCTGGGAAAAAAGATATAGTGCATTAACTCCATCCATGCCTCTCATGATATTATCCAACTCTGTAAGATCTCGCCCAGGCTCCAACCTCTCTCTAAAACTCCGACCATTGAGTCCTCGCAACATCCTTGTAAGTTTCTTCTGCACTCTTTCCAGTTCAATAACATCCTTTCTATAGCAACGTGACTAAAACTGAACACAATACTCCAAGTGCGGCCTCACCAATGCCCTATAATAACAGCAACATAATTTCCAAACTCCTATACTCAATGCCTGACTGATGAAGCGTGCACCAGAACTCCAAGGTCTTTCTGTTCCACTACAATCCTTAAGGCCATACCATTCACTATAAAACTTCTACCTTGATTTGACTTTCCAAAATGTAAAACCCCACACTTATCTATATTGAACTCCATTTGCCATTTCTTGGCCCACTTCCCCAGCTGATCAAGGCATTGCTACAATTTCTGATAACCTTCCTCACTGTCCATAACGCCACCTATTTTAGTGTCATCTGCAAACTTACTAACCATGCCTGGGAATTCTCAGCAAAATCATTGTATGGAAAACAAACAGTAATGGGCCCAGCACCGATCCCTGAGGAACTCCACGAGTCACAGGCCTCCAGCATCCTTCCACTATTACGCTCTGCTCCTACCTGATGAAGGGCTTTTGCCTGAAACATCAATTTTTCTGCTCCTCAGATGCTGCCTGACCTGCTGTGCATTTCCAACACCACTCTGATCTAAACCCCACTTCCTACCATCAAGCCAACTAAGTATCCAATTTGCCAGCTCCTCCTTCCTGAGCAGCCTATGATGTGAAACCTCATCAAAGGCCTCACTGAAATCCATGTACACTACATCTACCACCATGCCCTCAACAACCTTCCAGGTCACTCCAAAGAACTCTAACAAAATTGGGAGGCATGAGCTTTCATTCACAAAGCCATGCTGACTACTCTTAATTAAATCTTGTCTTTCCAAATGCATGTATATTTTATCCCTCAGAATCTTCTCAGATAACTTATCCACAACTGGTCTATAGTTCCCAGTTTTTTCTTTGCATCCCTTCTTGACTTAGAGGACATTCGCTACCTTCCAGTCTTCTGGCACCTCATCCGTGGCTAACGATGATACAAAAATATCAGGACCTTCGCAATTTCTTCTCTAGCCTCTTCCAGTGTTCTTGGATATATCTGGTCAAGACCAAGAGATTTATCCATCTTCATTCAATATAATATATCCAACACCCCCTCTATTTTGGGGACTGTCCACAAGATATCACTACTAATTCCCCAAGTCTTCATGTCTTTCTCCATGGTAAACACAGAGGAGAAATCTTCATTGAGGACCTCGCCTTCAGGTTCTACTCATACATTTCCACTTTAGTCCTTGAGGGACTCTATTTTCTCTGGTTATTCTTTTTTTCTTTAACATACTTGAAGAGCCTCTTCCAATTCACCCTAATCTTCTCAGCCAAGGATATCTCATGTCTCCTTTTCACCTTTGTGATTTCCTTCTTCAATAAACTCCTGTATCCCCTTATACCTCTAGAGATTCCCATGATCCCAGCTACCTGAGGCACGCCTCCTCTTTTTTTTCTGTTCAATGTTTCAATTATCTCTTGTCATCCAGGGTTCCCTATACCTGCCAACATTGCCCTTCACCCTCACAGGAACATATAGACCTTGAACTCAAGCTATATTAGATTAGACTTACAGTGTGGAAACAGGCCCTTCGGCCCAACAAGTCCACACCGACCCGCCGAAGCGCAACCCACCCATACCCCTACATTTACCCCTTAATTAACACTACGGGCAATTTAGCATGGCCAATTCACCTGACCCGCACATCTTTGGACTGTGGGAGGAAACCGGAGCACCCGGAGGAAACCCACGCAGACACGGGGAGAACGTGCAAACTCCACACAGTCAGTCGCCTGAGTCGGGAATTGAACCCGGGTCTACAGGCGCTGTGAGGCAGCAGTGCTAACCACTGTGCCACCGTGCCGCCCTATCTCACTTTTAAAGGCCTCCCACTTGCCAGAGGTCCCTTTGTCTGTAACCCAAACTACTCCAATCAACCCCTGCAAGCTCCTGTCTAATTCCATCAAAACTTGTCTTGCCCCAATTCAGAATTTAAACTGTGGACCAGTTTTGTCCTTTTCCATAGCTATCTTACAATTAGCAAAACTATGGTCACTGGTCCTAAAGTGCTCCCCCATGGACACCTCCATCACCTGTCCTACCCTACTTCCCAAGAGGAGGTCAAGTTTTGCCCCTTCTCAAATAGGACCCTCTATATACCACTTGAGGAAACTTTCCTGAAAGCACTTAACAAATTCCACCTGTTCATGTCCTTAATGCTTTGGCAGTCCAAGTTTATGTTGGGAAAATTAAAATCCTCTATAATGACAATGCTATTGCTCCTACAAGTCTTCCCAATCTTGCTGCATATTTGTTCCTCTAATTTCTGTTAGCCACTCAGGGTTCCATAGTACAACCCCAATAACGTCACCATCCCTTCATTTCTTAGCTCTACCCACAGAGCCTGACTGGATGATCCTTCAGTTATTTCATCTCTGATTACTGCGGTGATACTCACCTTAATCAAAAATGTAACTCTCCCTCACCTCCTTCCACCACCTCTGTCCCGCCTAAAGCACCTGCATCCATGGGCGGCACGGTGGCACATTGGTTAGCATTGCTGCCTCACAGCGCCAGAGACCCGGGTTCAATTCCTCAGGCAACTGACTGTGTGGAGTTTGCACATTCTCCCCGTGTCTGTGTGGGTTTCCTCCAGGTGCTCTGGTTTCCTCCCACAGTCCAAAGATGTGCGGGTCAGGAGAATTGGCCATGCTAAATTGCCCGTAGTGTTAGGTAAGAGGTAAATGTAGGGGTATGGGTGGGTTGCTAGGGGTATGGGTGGGTTGCGCTTCGCCGGGTCGGTGTGGACTTGTTGGACCAAAGGGCCTGTTTCCACACTGTAAGTAATCTAATCTAAACTGCCAGTCCTATCCCATGTTTCTGTAATAGCTATAATATCCAAATCCCACGTACCTATCCAAGCCCTGAGTTCATCTTGCATTGAAATAAATACAATTTAATCCAACAGGCATTCCTTGCGCTTGTCATGTTCTAGTGTGACGTGTCTTTTCAACTTACTATTTTTGATTACTGCATCTCCTTCCATCTACTTGCCTCTCTGCTGTTGAGGATCTCAACCCCCTGCCAATAAAATTTAAAGCTGAAAATGTGGTTGCTGGAAAAGCGCAGCAGGTCAGGCAGCATCCAAGGAACAGGAGAATTGACGTTTCAGGCACAAGCCCTTCTTAATTCCTGTTCCTTGGATGCTGCCTGACCTGCTGCGCTTTTCTAGCAACACATTTTCATCTCTGATCTCCAGCATCTGCAGTTCTCACTTTCTCCAATAAAATTTAAACCCTCCATTGACGAAATGCTGAACATTTGCACTTGGTGTGAACCCCAAGTAATTGTCCTGAAAGCCAACAGCATATTTGTAGATTTTATGTTTATAGTACTGTTATGAAATGGAGGTCGACATCCTCATGTAAATTAAAACCAAAACACCCAGAGGGGAGCACCTCACCTCGTCATCTGATAAAGAAATGTGACAAGTGGTATAACCTGCTTCTCACCCCCACAATCTGTTATAAAGGGGGTAGTTAAACAAAATCCTTTCATTCACTCTACAATTAACAAGAAACAATTTATTCACCTCACTCCAACAGTGAACAAATTAATAAAATTCCTAACAGAGAACAATGCCTCTCCTACCTACTCCCATATAAAATAAGATACTGTTTGAATTATACAGCTGCTACTTATAAATCTAATTAATAAGAACAATAAATTAAAACTTTGTCTCTCAAAGTTCACACAGAATAGATCCTCCGGGATGCTTCTCTTATTCTCCACTGATTCTGCTGTTGGGATGTTTCCTCTGTAATTCGTCTGTTCTGAATGCCTTCTCAGTCATTTTCTCATATCAAGAACACTATCTTAACATGCCATGTACCTTTATAGATAGATAGTGCTTTTTAGAGAGGGTGGAGATTTCTTGGGAGAGCCCAGTATTTCTTTTTAAGATGGTGGGTTTGTACTCTCTTCTTCAGATGGCAGTTGGTTCTCCCTTCTCTGTCCAATTGCCTCTTTGTTATATAACCTCCCCTTGACATATTAAATTCTTATGATTGGTTTCAGGTTGTCAACATCATCCGATTTCAATTTAATCGGTCCTTTATCTCCAAGTGCCTTTTTAAATTAATTGTCTGAATTAAAACTATTGTCTGGGTAAAAATACTGCTTGGACGTATTAACTGAATTTTCTTTACCATGTTTACACACCAACTTCGTGACAGTATAATATTCCCCAAGATAATAAAGTCATGGTAACCAAGGTAAATTGTAAATGGCAAACCAAACTTCATAAGATTGCAAGACTGAAGAAAAATTTAGTGCATCCATCTAAGAATGTGTATAGGGTATAAGCAGGCAGGTTAAGTTCTGAGTTTTGTGAAACAACAAGTTCAGCTGAGCATGACTCATATTAGGTAAGAACTTACAGTTAACAATGGGGTGTTGGAGGCAAGGGTAATGAGTTAACAAGGTGGAAGAGCAGTCATTTTGTAGAGCCGTTTAACAATATTAGAAGCATTCAGTATGCAAGGTCAGCTAACAAGGGGAAAATATCCATTATATGATCCAGTTAACAAGGTTAAGAACATTCATTGTATAACAGTAAGAGGCTTGGTCTCTGCTATTGACACTCGTTGATTGTAATGGCCACCCAATTAATATGTATGTTGCCTTGTCTGGATGCTCCTCCCTGTAAAATGATTATATAGTAAATTGAGAAACTGCTGTTCCAAAGAAGACAGTGAACTCATGTCTCTGTGCACAGAGGCAATCATTTTCTCTTCCTCCAGGGCCCACAGTAAAGATGAAGCAGGTAAAATTATACTGTATCTTTGAGTGTTTTGTTTCAACTAAGAGGGGGGAATGGAATGACACATCACGATTGGAAAAGATGGTGTTTTAATATTGCTATTAAGCAGCAATATTAGTAAAAGCTGGTCCATTTTGGACAGGCAGAAGAGGCAAGTTGATTGTCCTGATGAAATGAGGAAAAGCATTACCTAATAGTTCACAGGTAAAAGACAGGACTTGTGATTTCTACATTTCCATTTACTGGATGGAAAGAAAAATACAGAGAAGGACATTTCTGATGAAGTGTCCAACTCTGACCTGTACAGATCACAGATCTTGCAACTTCGATGTCCATCTGTCTTACTGAATAATTGGCATCAGCACCGTTTGACACCTAAAACAGAAAGATTATCTGATCACTGTACTACGACTATACTAGACCATGACCCAAAACAGTGCAATTAAAACTCTAAACATACAAATAAGGAACAACAGTAGGCAACTTGGCCGTTTTCTACATTCCTGCAAATCCTAGATTATCTTTTATTGCCTTAGCAATCAAGAATCGACCTACATCTGCCTGATAAATATTTAACTCTGAACAGGTGAACACTCCAATTTATAATGAAGATCGCTGACAAGGTGAGGTTCTGTTGAGGGTCTTGAGGTGCATTTCTCCTATTTATTTACTCATCCTGGAAGAGTCGTCTCTTTCACATTGACTCAGTTTTCTTAGTAAAAAGTCTGGAGATTACAAAGAATTTCATATTTTAGCAGGAGCATGACAATCCACAACTTGCAATCAGCCTTGCTCATCGAGCCCATAGGAGTATGGGGAGCGAACAAACCAGTCAGGAAACTGAGCATTGCCTACCTGTTCCCTAACTTCATTCGGGGTGCAATATATATATCTTTGGATGCATGAAGAGCAGAAAGGCACAATGTTTTGCCAGGAATTGCCTTCGCCCAGACAGTAATGAGCTTGTGTTATTCTCTATCACAGAGAAAGGTTGAAGCCAAAACATTGACCATTTCAAGAAGGCATTAGATCTAATTATTAGGGCTAAAATAATACAAGGGTATGGGGAGAAAACAAGAACATGTAAATGAGGTTGATGATCAGCCATGATCATATTGAATGGCAGAAACAGGATGGTCTACTCTTGCTCCTATTTTTTATGAACCTCCAGATCAATATTTCACAATGGATATATCAGAACAGCAAGATTTACATCAATGCACATTTACCGATGTTAAACTCCTTTTGCCAAATTATGGCTCACTCATTTAACCTATCCAAATCTCTTTGCAGACTTTAGTCCTCTAAACTATCATCAAGAGGAGGTAGTGCAGGCAATACCACATTTTGACAGTCCTGAGTCAATGTTCCAAAAGACCTCATTTGAATTGTATGCTTCCATGATTTAACCTTCTGTAGACAATGGACTGAAACCTTGGGTTTTCCCAAATTCTATGTAAAATTAACTGGATGGCCTAAACAGTAACAGTTTAATGATACAGTACCAAATTTTACCAATATGTTAACATTTGACACTGGTGGCAAGACCACATTTTTGAGAGAGAATTGTAAGCATTCATATTTTTTCTTTTAGACTATAAACTGGAAATTAGACACTGGTGTATAAATAAATAATAATCAGGGGAGTTTTATTTTTGGCAGCTTGAGTATCAAATGGGATTGTATGGTGTACATTTTGGCTACAATGTACTTTTTGGAACAGTGAAGTGGATACATCATGAGACATTGGTATCATGAATGTTTAAGTTATGGAACAACTGCCCTGCAATAGGTTTTAGATTGGTTTCATAGACCTTTGGATTCAATATAGCTAGAGACATCCAGAAGGGTACAAACAGGGAATACCTCTCACCCATTCTCTCTGTGTGAGTAAGGCGGCAAAAAGATCAAGGACACTCAAAAGAAAGTTTTTTTTATACACAGAAGACCTCGGTCCACCTAATGGGATATCAAATCAAAGCTTGACTATAGCTCTGCAGACAATTTTTATGCCATCATTTCTAAAATCAAAAGGTCCACTCCTGTGGACTGGACTCTTTATTTACAGTTGTTTTGCTTGTCTACATCTTTTCAGGCACAATACTTGTGTCAGTATACTTTGTTTTATTTATAAATGAATGTGTGTGTGTGTGTTGGGGATGGGTTTAAAGGGGCTAAGTCACAGCGTAGTAAATTTGTAATGTCTTGTCATTTTGAAGAGGCTTGCTTACAATAGTCAGGTAAACTGATCATTTTGATGGTTTAATTAGGTAGTTACACATTTATGACAGATTGTGGAATAGTGAGGATCAATTATCAGCTCACTTTTAACTATTGAGTCGTAAAAAATGCATTAAATTCTATCACACTGCTGCTTAAAGTTTCTATTTCAAAGGAAGCTGTGCTCAGACATCCCCGATGGTGTCACTAAAATAATGTAGATAACAAGCTCATCAACACAGGGGATGTCTTTTCAGAAGCACTTTAATCACAGCATGCCATGCTTTTAACTGTGCTGCTAAAGGAAGTTATTAATTTTGGACCACATACCTATGTCATCTCCAAGACTTCCTATTTCCAGCTGAGTAATATCACTCACTTTTTCTCCCTCAGTGCTGCTTCAGTCTTTATCTATGGACTTGACAATCCTCAAGTATTCCTAAACAGCTTCCTCTCAGGCTCCATAAACACAAGCTCATCTGAAATTCTGTTGCCTGTGTCCTAACCCACCCATCAATCCTGCACTCAATTACCTACCGTTCAAAGACTCTTGATTTTCAAATCCACATCCTCCTTTTCAAATCCTTCCACAGCCTCACCCCTCCCTAGTTTGGTAATCTTCTCCAGCTCCATAATCTCCTAAGATACCTGCAATCCTCTAATTCTGGTGTTCTTCTCTTCTCAAGTTGTCTGCCCTAAAATTGGACTGACCCACAGTGCAGTCCACACCAGTTGGAAAGATTGAACATTTCGCTATTGGAACCAATTTAATCCAGACCAGCAACAAAGCTAACTGCCCCTTCTAAGACATCTGGGCTTCACTTTAACATACATATTGCAACTTGGATCAGAATAGGTGATGATGCAGGCTCTCATTTCTTTCCTAGGTTTGGCATGTCATAAGGATTTACAGAGTAACATACAGCATATTGGGCTACATTAAGAATGTGTCTTCTTTTGGTGTCAGGTTGAGAGTGAGATTTGAAACCAATGCTCCTGCTTTAGAGGCAGGGACTTCACATTGTATCACAAAATCTTTCACACAGCTCTCATTTTATTTGCTCTATCATTGGTACCATACTACCAGCTGCCTGAGCCTAAGATCTGTAATTCCATTGATAAATTTTACCAACTCCATTTCCTGCTTGAAAACACACCTTAAAACCTATATCTTTGATGGGTTTTCTTAATGTCTCCTATAAAGAACTCTGGTTTAGTTTACCACATTGACGCTGCTACAGAAACCAGAGTTGTTGTTGTTATTGATCGAGGGAGTGCTATCCAATTAGCAATGCCTGCCAAGACAATGGGTCTGTTTTCCTTGGAAATGTGAAAAGATCAAATCAGGAAACCTTTTGATTCAACAAGTCCTTCTCCTTTACAAAGGCCGACCACCCATATATTTTGTTTTTGGGAGAATAGGGGAGGAATGGAGACAGCCTGCCATCTTTAGAAGGGATCTCAGGCAGCAACAGAGGCAGGGTGAGTGGGAAGGACAGCAGGCTGGAATAGTGGCTCAGTGGTTAGCACTGCTATGATGATATGGAGTTTGCACATTCTCCTCCTGTCTGTATGGGTTTCTTCTGGTGCTCCAGTTTCTTCCAACAGTCCAAAGATGTGTAGGTTAGGTAGATTAGATATGAGAAAATGCAGTGTTACATGGATAGAGTACCGGGGTGGGGGGGGAAACGGATGTTCTTCAAAGAACAGGTGTGGACTTGTTGGGCTGAAAGGCCGGTTTACACACTGCAGTGATTTTATAATTCTATGATCCACTCACATTTAGAATCACAATATTCCAGTTTTGAAAATTGAAGCCATTTAGGCCTATCATGTCCACATTGAGCCCCGAGCATCCTACCCGAATACAATCCTCTCTCCCCATTTATGTAACCCCGCATTGGGTTTTATCCCATGGCGAAATCACTTAACCTGCACATGCCTGGGCATTGAGGCAATTTATCAAGACCAATCCACCTAACCAGCATATAGGACTGTTGGAAGAAACTGGAACATGCAGCTGAAATGCACGGCCATGGGGAAAACATGCAAACTCTGCAGAGATAGTCACCCAAGGCTGGAGTGGAACCCATGCCCCTGGCATTAACAGGCAGCAGTACTATCCACTGAGTCACCACGTCATCTATTTACAGCAATAATAGCCCAGTTAGTGATCTGTATCAGGCTCTAAAACATCCTTTCCCTACACAAACGTGGCTCCTTTGTGCTCCTACATCACTGATGTCCGTCATATTCCCCCTATCAACGAAGCCAATGAACAGTGGCAAGTCTGACATGTCTTTGATATAATCCTGAACTGATACAATGAGCAAAAGTTGAAAGAGCTTTTGGATAAGAAAAAAGCTCAGCTTACAACTCAGCCTCAGCCATTCATGCTGAGAATTTTCCTGTTCATCCCTCGTTTTCAGCTGAAGGATGCACATAAAATGGTTTAGATAGGTCAGCCTGCTACCTTGTTGTGCAGCCCAACTTTGACTTTGATCTCCATTGGGGTCTTGTGCTTGGATCTATTAAGCTTCTAGGTTTAACTACATAATACCTCAACTACCTTATTCAGTCCATCCTCTTTGCAAATATATAAAATTGTGCTTTCATAGAGTTCAGCTAGGAAGTCATGTCAAGGCCAATTGGCAATTGTATCAGTAGAAGCAAGACAGGTCCTCCGCCTATTGTTTGAGGGCTATTGAGGCACAGGTTCAAATACTACCTATTCCAGAGGTGAAGAATAACATCTCTGAACAAGCTTATTCAAAAGTATAAAATAGAAACAAGGTAAGTAGATTACCTCATTACAAATGTTTGGCCAAACTCCAAAAAGTGACTAATACATTTAGATTTCAAAAGCATATACAGCCATAGAGTCATAGGTAAGCATAGCACAGAAACACACCCTTTGGTCCAGCTCATCCATGTCCACCAGATATGCTAAATTAATTTCATCCCATTTTCCGCATTTGGCCCATATCCCTCTCAACCCTTCCTATTATGTATTCATCCAGGTGTTTTTAAATGTTGTAATTGTACCAACCTTCACTACTTCCTCTGGCAGCTCAAACTATGTATGCATCAACATCTCCATGAAAAAGTTGCCCCTTAGGTCCCTTTTATTATCTTTCCCCTCACACCTTAAACCTATGCCCTCTAGTTTTGGATTTTCCTACTATAGGAAAAAGACCTTGGCTATACTATCTGCTCATGCTCCTCATGATTTTGAAAACAATTACAATGAGGAGAGCTCTGTTTGATTGAAGTTTTTATTATGTTATAAAAGGGAATAAAGTTATTTATTTATTTTCAATTCCCATATCTTTATTTACACGCAGTAAAGTCAAGTTTGAAATGGAAAACAGCTTCTGACAAGGATACTATAATGGCTGACACTGTTTGTTACTTTTATGAAAAGTTAACAGAGATATTGCATTCAACATTTCCATTGAAATACATGTACTTTGTTTTTGGTTTGTCACACCTCACTGGAGTAGCACACTGGAAATGAAGTTACTATGCCAGAGAGATCACAGAAGTTAAAAATGTTCTCAATGTATGCAAAAGACCCCAATTTAACTACCAGATAGACTTGAGCTAACAGAAAACATGGACCAGACTTCTGCATGTTTTGCGCAGGTTTCCTCCGGGTGCTCCGGTTTCCTCCCACAGTCCAAAGATGTTCAGGTAAGGTGAATTGGCCATGCTAAATTGCCCGTAGTGTTAGGTGCATTAGTCGAGGGTAAATGTAGGAGAATGGGTCTGGGTGGGTTGCTCTTCGGAGGGTTGGTGTGGACTTGTTGGGCTGAAGGGCCTGATTCCACACTGTAGGGAATTTAATCTAATCTTCTTACAATTGTTTAAGTAAACAACTATGAAATCAACATACAACTCTACTACTTAAAACTCTGGACCTGCACACATACGAACAGAAACATACAGACAAAAGAAAATGTGATTATGAGTTGAGGCAAAAAGAACTACGGAAGCAGTTCAATGGCTCCAGCCTACACAATTTGCTACTTATTAGGATTGTGTGTTCTTCAATCTTTCTTGTTCAGGTTCTTTTCATTACTTTGCAGGAGGCAAGATGATTGATACATGCGTTACAAAGTAGCTTAGTGACTTATTAAAAGCCAAAACTTTCTGTGATAGGGAGGGAAAATAAAATACCTTTCTTCAGACTTTTAGTATTTCACTGGACAGTAAGACACAGCATCTGCCCTAGGAGTATTCCGAAGGCTTCTGCCAGTAATGTGCACATCAACCAACTGTTCAGCGAAGCAGGAGTCAATAATTTAGCTATTGGCCTTTGACATCGTAACTGGTTACGACCCCACTACCCTGTGGCCGATCACTTCAACTCCCCTTGCCACTCCGCCAAAGACATGCAAGACCTGGGCCATCACCACCACCAAATCCTAACCACCCGCTGACTGGAGAAAGTACGCTTCATCTTCCTCCAACTACACAGCATCAACGTCGATTTCACCAGTTTCCTCATCTCCCCTCCCCCGACGTCATCCCAGATCCAACTCTCCAACTGTCTTCAACTATGCCACCTGTCAATCCTCCTTCCCACTATAGAACATAGAACAATATAGCGCAGAACAGGCCCTTCGGCCCTCGTGTCGCGCCGACATGTGAACTATTTTCAGCTCGCCCCCGTACACTATCCCAAAATCATCCATGTGCTTATCTAAGGAATGTTTAAATCTCCCTAATGCGGCTGAGTTGACTACATTAGCAGGTAGTGCAATCCAACCACCCTTACCACTCCATCTATCCATTCCACCCTCTGCTTTGAAATATCACCATCACCGCCCACCTGCATCTACCAACTACCTTCCCCCAGCCCCACACTCCCTCCCATCTCTGTCCTCTTCCCCCCTGCCACATTTCTGATGAAGGGCTTATGCCTGAAATATCAACTCTCCTGCTCCTTGGATGCTGTCTGACCTGCTATGCTTTTCCAGTGCCACACTTTTCGATTCTGACAGTGAACCCAAGGAAAGCGATAGAATGCAGATAGTGTCTGCCATGTACTTATATCCTGTGCAGTTCAGTTGGCAGAAGGATTCACTGTCATCTTCAACCTTATCCTCCTACAAGCCGAAGTCCTTATCTGCTTCCAGAAGACCACCATCATCCCAGTACCAAAGAAAGCACATGCAACGAGCCTTAATGACAAACGTCCAGTGGATCTGACCTCCATAATGATGAAGTGCTTTGAAAGGCTAGTTATGACCCACATAAACTTGAGGCTCCCAGCCTGCCCTGAACCTCTGCAGTTTGCCTACCCAAATAACAGGTCCACAGCGGATGTCATTTCCCTAGCCCTGCACTCACCCCTGGACCAGCTGGACGAAAAGGACACCTACATCAGACTCCTACTCATCAACTACTGCTCCACGTTGTTGGGATCCATTATTAAGGTTAGGTAGTGTAAGAAACTTTATTGTTAGGTAGTGCTCACGTAAGGTAGTATTAGCAAGTCTGGAACTTGTTAGCTTCACTAGACAACAGTAAGCCATTATGTTACACTAAGAACAGACTGAAAAGCTGATGGCATAGCCTGAAGAGGCCCCAGGGAGGGTGAGAGATAACAGGACATTGGAGCCGTGTCAAAATGCACGTAGCTCAAACTGAGGTAATAGAATGTTATCAGGTGAGAACCAATGACATACCAAAATTCTGCATTTTACCAAATAAGGATGTAACTCTGGAATGTGAGAGAACAAAAGGATAGACAAATTAAAATATAGTCAGAACGCGCCTTCTCCAGTGAGCTAGACACCTCACTGTACTGTGTACGATTCTCTCTCATTAAACCTGTTTATACTTTTAATCAGACCCGGTGTCTCTCTCCTCCAAATGAACACGGGGACAGAAGATCTGTCCCAACAACGTTTAACACCATAATCCCCTCCAGACTGATCTTAAAATTCCAAAACCTAGGTCTTGACTCTGCCCTCTTCAACTGGATCCTCAGTTTTCTGACCCATAGACCACAATCAGCGAAGATACAAAACTGCACCTCATCCACGACAACACAACACTGGCACCCAACAAGGGTGTGTTCTCAGTCTCCTTCTGTACTCCCTGTGTGGCCAAATTCCAAATGAATTCATCTATAGGTTTGCTGACAACACCACGATGGTAGGCCAAATATCAAACAACGACGAGTCAGAATATAGAGAGGAGATGGAGGGCTTGCTGTTGTGATGCAATGAAAACAACCTCTCTCTCAATGTCGGCAAAACTAAAGAACTGATAATTGACTTCAGAAATAAAGGAGGAGAACTCGCTTCCATCTATACCAACAGAACAGAGGTTGAGAGGGCTGAGAATGTCACATTCCCAGGAGTGACGCTAACAGACCACCTGTCCTAGAGTTCCCATGTAAATGCAACAGTCAAGGCGGCACAACAATGCTTCTTCTTCCTCAAGCTTAGGAAATTTGGCATGTCCATACAAATTTTTACAGATACTACATAGAAAGCATACTACCCAGGTTGGTATGGCAAGTGCTCTGCCCAGGGCTGTAAGAAACTACAGAAGGTTATATGAATAGCCCAGATCTTCACAGAAGCTAACCTTCCATCCATGGACTCCATTTATACTTCTTGCTGCTGCAAAAAAGGCTGCCAACATCATCAAAGACCTCTCTTACAAATTATTCTGTCAGGCAGAAGATACAAAAACTTGAACACATGCACAAATAGTTTTTTTTCCTTGATATTATTAGACTGAATGGACTCTTCAACTTCAAATAATGTTGATCTTGTTAACGTTGATCTTGCTTTGCACTCCTCTTGTGCAGGGTAACCTGTATGCTTCGTTCTGTCTAAGGATCCTATGCTCTGCATGTCCTTGCTCACTGCTATCTGCCTGTTCTATCACAAACAAAGCTTAGGTACATGTGATTACAATAAATCAAATCAAATCAATTTAGTCATCCTTTCATCACAGGACAATGCTCTTATTCCAGGGACTAATGTAATGAATCTCCATTGTACTGCCTCCAATGTAAGTATATCTCCTTAGATATGGCCAGTAAAACTATATATGGACAGTAGGTGTAGTCTCACCAAACTTCCGCTAAATTTCTTTATTCCTGCATTTCATTTCCCTTGGTAATAAAGGCTAACATGCTATTTTCCTTCCTAATTGTTTGCTAATTTTCCTTATTTCTTGTATGAATTTCTCTGAAAATCAACACTTCTTGCTTTTCTTGCCTTTCAAAAAACACCTTGCTTTTCTATTTGTATGAACAAACAGAATAACATCCCATTTTTAAATCATACTTTGTGCTATCTTTTAGCCATTCACTGACCTATTCCCACCTAGATTTGTGATGTCAGTAAACTTAGATACATTACTCCCTGTCTCTTTGTCTAAACCATCAATGTGAAACAAAAACGCTGTGACCCTAAAGCATGTATGTACGCCCACTCTTCCTACCCATTAACACATCTTGCATTATACAATAGCCCTAGGACATGAGCCATCAGCTTGTCTATTAACTTTTTGTGCAACCACATTGGAAATTTAGGTAAATACATCTTGAACATTGCTTACAAAATCATTGATTGGTGCATTGTCCAAAACAATGACTCAACCAGGGACCATTTGTTAATCAATCAGCATTTTGTTCTCAAGAGTACGAATGTTGTTTTTGCTTTACTTGATTATCCTTGTAAAGAATTTTCTGATCAGCACCAGATGCAGAACTTTGACAAGTATGTTTTTTTCAGTGATACTGAAATTCTATACTAGAAATTACAATTTGTAAACTACATCAATTGGTTTCCCTTCATTTATTGTACTACTACCAAGAAATCTTCTTACTCTTTTTTCATCGAAATCTCACTAGATACACTCTCCCAATCTCTAAAGAAATCCTTCTTGACAACCAGAGTGATTTCCGGTCAGACCATGGAATTCTAGACTTGGTTTTCCCTTCTCAATAACTCCAAAAGAAAACCAGGAACAGCACCAATCATTCTTAAAGGTTTCATTACTCCAACCAAGGTTTTTGACTCTTCTCCATTTTCATCGCTTCCATTCTTCATCATGTCAAGAATAAGCTTTCTAGTGTTGTCGGCGTTTTCTGTCCGTCTTGTCGACATTTTTCACTCTTAACTAGTTGGAATCTAAGAAGAAAACATTGACAACAATTGTGGAACTTCAACACAAGATTGACAGGGTCATCTCTGCTCTCTTGGAAGAGAGCCTTTAAACCTCACTGAATGCTTTCACAAAGGTATATTGCAGATTTGGTCTGAGTCTCAGCCTCAAAAAGATTCAAGTCCTTTACCAACTCAAATTTCAGTTTATCCCTCCATTAAGATATGCAATACAATACTACAGAAGGACTGGTCCTTCAGCCCACCAAGCCTGCACAACTCTGAATCCTTATTTATACTCACTGCATATTGCCCATGCTCATTATCTATCCCTCTGTTTCCTTTTTTAATTCATTTTCTGGGATGTGGGCATTGCTGACTGAGCCAACAGTTACTGCCCATCCCTAGTTGCCCTTGAGAAGGTGGTGGTCAGCTGCCTTTTTGAACCAGTGCAGTATGTGGGTTGACCCATAATGCCATTTAGGGAGGGAAATCCAGTATATTGACCCAATGACTGTGAAACGAATAGTAATATATTTCTAAATGAGTGACTTGTGGGGGAAAATGAAGGTGGTATTCCCACATATCTGCTGCCCTTGTCCTTCCGGATGGA
The DNA here is from genome assembly GCF_020745735.1 of Hemiscyllium ocellatum. Classification (NCBI taxonomy): domain Eukaryota; kingdom Metazoa; phylum Chordata; class Chondrichthyes; order Orectolobiformes; family Hemiscylliidae; genus Hemiscyllium; species Hemiscyllium ocellatum. The sequence goes on from NC_083403.1 coordinate 91,266,362, forward strand.
AATAGTCGTAGGTTTGGAAGGTGCTGTCTGACTATCTTTAGTGAATTTCTAAAGTGCATCTTGTAGATAGCACACACTGCTGCTACTGAGCATCACTGGTGGAGGGAGTGGATACTTGTGGATGCAGTGCCAATCAAACAGGTTGCTATGTCCTGGATGGTGTCAACCTTCTTGAGTGCTGCTGGGGCTGCACTAATCCAGGCAAGTGTACTTCATGCTCTTGACTTATGCCTTGTAGATGGTGGACAGGCTCTGGGGAGTCCAGAAGTGAGTTACTCACTGCAGTATTCCTAGTCTCTGACCTGCTCTTGTAGCCACTACATTTATGTGGTGACAGCAGTTGAGTTTTTGATCAATAAAAACTTCCAGGATGTTGATAGTAGGGGATTTGGTGATAATAACCAATTGAATGTCAAAAGACGGAGCTTAGATTGTCCCTTGCTACTGATGGTCATAATCTGGCATTTGTGTGCCTCGAATGTCACTTGGCACTTGTCAATCCCAAGCCTGAGCATCTTGTTGCATTCGGACAAGGACTGCTTCAGTGCCTGAGGAGTCACGAATGGTACTGAACATTGTGCAATCATCTGTGAACATCCCTATTTCTGACCTTATAATGGAGGAAAGGTTATTAATCAAGCAGCTGAAGATGGTTGCACCAAGGATACTACACTGAGAAACTCCTGCAGAGATGGCCTGGAGCTGAGATGACTGACCTCCAACAACCATGACCATCTTCCTATGTGTTAGGTTTGACGTTAACCCTCAGAGAGTTTTCCCCCGATACCCATTGTTTCCAGTTTTGCTGGGGCTCCGTGATGCCACACTCGGTTGAATGCAGTTTTGATGTCAAGGGTTGTTACTCTTAACCTCACCTCTGGAATTCAATTGTTTTGTCTATGTTTGAACCAAGGCTGTACTGAGGTCAGGAGCTGAGAGGCCCTGGCGGAACCCAAACTGGGCATCACTGAGCAGGTTATTGCTGAACAGCTGCTGATTAATAGCACTGTTGATACATTCCATCCGCGGAAGTTCAACAGTAATTGGTCAGGCTGGAGTTTTCCTACTTTTTAAAGTATAGGACACACTTAGGCAATTTTCCACATTGTCAGGTAGATGTCAGTGTTGTAACTCTACTGGAACAGCATGGCAAGGGAAGCAGCAAGTTCTAGAGTACAAGTTCGATTGCTGAAATGTTGTCAGGGCTCATAGCCTTTGCAGTATCCAGTGCCTCCAACCATTTCTGGATATCACGTGGAGTGAATCGAATTGGCTGAAGACTGGTATCTGTAATGCTGCCACTGGAGGAGGCCGAGATGAATCATCCACTTGGGACTTCTGGCTGAAGATTGGTGCAAAAGCTTCAGTCTTACCTTTTGCACTGATGTGCTGGGCTCTTCCATCATTGAGGATGCAGATATTTGTGGAGCTGCTTCCTCCAATGAGTTATTTAATCATCCATGACCATTCACAACTGGATATGGCAGCTTAGATTTGATATGTCAGTTGTGGGATTGTTTAGCTCTGACCATCACTTGCTACCTAAGTTGTTTGGCATGCAAGTAGTCCTGTTATTTGCTTCACCAGGTTGACACCTCATCTTCAAGTATGCCTGGTGCTGCTCCTGACATGCCCTCCAACACTTTCCATTGAACCAGTGTTGATCCCCTGGCTTGATGGTAATAGTTGAGTCGAGGATATCCTTGGCCATGAGGTTACAGATTGTGCTGGAGTGCAATTCTGCTGCTTTTGATGGCCCACAGCACCTCAAGGATGCCCAGTCTTACACAACACGATGAGCTGAGATGACTGACTTCCAATAACCATGCCCATTTTCCTGTGTGTTAGGTTTGACTCTAACCATCAGAGAATTTTTCCCGATATCTATTGATTCCAGTTTATTTTCAATGTGAAGGTGGGACTTCATCTCCACAAGGATTGTGTGGTGGTCGCTCTTACTGAAACTGTTATGGACAGATGCATACGCAGATGGCTTATTAATAAGGATAATGTTCACCTCACACTCATTTGTCAATCAAGATAGATCTTAAACATTGCTAACATGCTTGCTTCCACATCTCCAATGCCACTATACTCCGGGCATTCATTTCTCCTTGGGTGAAAAAGTTTCCCTGCACTTCACCCCGAAACATTTCCCTTTCTCCCTCTAACTTGAACCTGTGACCTCTTGTAGTTCATCTTTCCACCCTGGGAAAAAGCCTCTGACTACATACCCTATCTATGCCTCTCATAATTTTATAGACTGTATCAGGTTGCCCCTCAGCCTCCATATTTTCAGTGAAACAAATTTAATCAATCGCTCCTCATAACTAAAACCCTCCAGAAAGACCAAGTTTTATACATTTTAATTAATTATAGCATTTTAGTCAAATATACATTATGAGCATTTGAATTTATAGGCTATCAATTGCTTTCCACTTCTCTGAATCCAATCGAACATTCATAGCACAGAAGGACCACTGTTTATGCCAGACATGAAAAAGCTATCCAGTCTAAATCCATTCGTATAATCACGCTTAGACAAATTGAATTTCTGGCAAACAGGCATAATTAGTTACTTACTCACAGCAAAGTGGTATGAATGATTTATGTCCTAACGAAGAGTGGACACAGGGTGCTGTGATAGTTTGGCATGCGACTCTTTCATCCTCAGGACTTTGGGGGCCATTTAGTCCAAACAAAAGAGGGACAAAGTTAAAAATCACACAACATCAAGTTAGAGTCCACCAGGTTGATTTGGAAGTACAAACTTTCAGAGCACTGCTCCTTTGTCAGGTAGCTAGTGGGGCAGGGTCATAGGACACAGAATTTATAGTAAAATATCAAAGTGTCATACAACTGATGCGACGCACTGAACAAACCAAGATTGCTGTTAAGTTTTCAATTGCTTAGAATGGGTTGCAGGTTTCAATTCATTACTATGTAAATGCCAGAACTTCTTTCAAGTCACATTTCTGAGATAACTTAAGGTTTTATTAAATAAAGGTGACATCTCAGCTCAGACAATGCATTAAAGGTGTAGTATTTGCCTGAACTGCAATATCTGAATGTAATGTACAGGAGCAAATAGTGACAGGAATTTAATTACTAAAACACAAAAAGTAATAAAATTAATAATTTGCATTTTATAGCACATTTAACATTGTAAAATGTATAAAGGCCTTTCATTGAAGTATTCTCAGACAATGTTTGCATTTAAGAGGCTTGGAGGGCAGGTGGTCAATACCTTGATCAAAGAATTCATTATAAAAGCTTCTTCCAGAAGAGGAGCTGAGAGAGATAGAGAAATTCAAAAAAATAATGCCAGAGCAACAGGACAAAATAGCTGAGGGACTAATGGTAAAGTGAAGGAAAATGAGATGCTAAGCAGTAGGGATGCCAAGTTCAATGGTGAATGAAATGGATCTTTGAGGATGTCGTGCCAATCAAATGGGCTGTTTTGTCCTGGGTGGTATTGAGCTCCTTCAGTGTTTTATGAAACTGCACTTAACTGAGCAAGTGAGGAATGTTGTGGTTCTGTTCGCCGAGCTGGAAGTTTTTGTTGCAAACGTTTCGTCCCCTGGCTAGGCGACATCATCAGTGCTTTGGAGCCTCCTGCGAAGCGCTTCTTTGATGTTCGGCATTTGTGTAGGAACCGGAGTTGTTCATATGTGGCGCTTAGGCGGTTAGCGCAGGATTCCCATTTCCTGGCTTGTCTCAGCGTCTCTCGCCCGTAAGTGTTCAAAGTTTGTGCGAAGATTTGTAGCTCGGGTGCTCGTTGTTGTGGTTCTGTTCGCCGAGCTGGAAGTTTTTGTTGCAAACGTTTCGTCCCCTGGCTAGGCGACATCATCAGTGCTTTGGAGCCTCCTGCGTCAAAGAAGCGCTTCACAGGAGGCTCCAAAGCACTGATGATGTTGCCTAGCCAGGGGACGAAACGTTTGCAACAAAAACTTCCAGCTCGGCGAACAGAAACACAACAACGAGCACCCGAGCTACAAATCTTCGCACAAACTTTGAACAAGTGAGGAATATTTCATCACATTCCTCAATTGTGCCTTGCAGATGGTGGACAAGCCAAGTAAACGCTGGAGGTAAGTAAATCACTGTAGTATTTCTAGTCTCTGATCTGCTCCTGTTGCCAAAGTATTTGTACGACTAGTCCAGCTCAGTTTCTCGTCAGTGGTAAACCCCAAGGATTTTGATAGTAATACCACTGAATATTAAGGGATGGTAGTTCGATTCTCTCTTATCGGCAATGGTGGTGTCTGATACTTGTGTGACATGAACCTTACATGCAACTTAGCAGCCCAAGTCTAAATGTTGTCCAGGTCTTTCTGAATTTGGGCATGGACTGCTTTAAAATCTGAGCAGTTGCAAACGGTACTGAATCTTGAAGGTAAACTTGAAATTTACATGAACATAAATCAGGATTCGAGTAGTGGGAGGCATTCAAATGGGTGATTCATGGGTTTCAGAGTAAACATGTTCCCACAAAGAAAAAGGATTTGACATCAAATGCAGAATGTAGAACACAAGAAAGGTTTCATGCTCTCTTGTTGTTATTTATAATTAACACTGAGTGTATGGGCTCAGTTCACTTGAAAATGCAAACAGGTTTATTAACATCTTTAACTACAACTTTAAATTACAGTTAAAATATATGTGACTAGCTTCTACCATGCTTTCACTGTGATTGCAGATTGCAACTGGTCATTTGGTATTAATTCTGGTCCTTGGCTTATCAGTATACCAAGCTCTTAAAGAAACTCAGCTCTTCAAACAGAATGTAACAACCGCCAATAAGAGCGAAATTTGTTTCAGACACAGAAAACTAAACACTACGGAAAACTAAGAAGAGTCTATAAATTAGACTGTGAAATCACAAAACAAATTCAGAAAGCAAGGAGAGGCCATGAAAGATTTATGGCAGCTAAAATCAAAGTGAACTATAATGTTTTATCAATACATTATAAGTAAGTGGATACCCAAGGAAAGGATAGTGCCCAGAAAAGATTGAAAAGACAAACAGAACCACAACAACGTGCACCCGAGCTACAAATCTTCTCACAAACTTTGAAGGCAAACTATGTTAGTGGCAAATGATGTGGGTTTGGTTATTCATGAATACTTTACATTTGTCTTCACAAAAGGGGGAGCTGTGTAGGCATTGTAGTTAAGGAGCAGCAGTGTGAATTATTATATGTGATAAACATGATGATAGAGTAAGTAAGAGGAAATGATCATTCTTTTAACTAAATAAATCACCAGGGCCAGATTAAATATACCCCTGGTTGCTCAAAAAGGCAGGGAAGAAATAGTGTACACTCTGTTGGCATGTTATACTCAGGGTGACACAGTGGTTCAGTGGCTAGCGCTGCTGCATCACAGCACCAGCAACCTTGATTCAATTCTACCCTTTAGTGACTCTGTGTGGAGTTGGAACATTCTCCCTATGTCTGTAAGGGTCTGTTCTGGTTTCTTCCCACTGTGTAATGATGTGCAGGTTAGGTGGATTTGCCATGTGGAATGGCCTTTAAAGTCCAGGGATGTGTAGGTTTGGTGGATTAGCCATGGGAATTGCAAGGTTACATTGATAGGGTAGGGGGATGAGTCTGGACGGGATGCTCTTCCGAGAGTCAGTGTGGATTTGTTAAGCCAAATGGCCTGTTTCCACACTGTAGGGATTATAGTATCCTGTCATTTTCCAACTCTCACTGGATGCAGGTGGAGTGCCAGAGAACTGGAGGAGTGCAGAAGTATACCTTCATTTAAAAACAGAGCAACAGATGAACTGAATAATAAAGGTGAGTCACAAACTATAGACCCAGTTTTGAGATACAGGGTGTTTAGAAATACATGTGAATAAATATGGATAGGGGAAATGCTGTCTGGCTAACTAGATTGATTTTTTTTAAAGAGATAGGAAAGACGATTGATGAGGGTAGTGCTGTTTAGATGTTTTACTTAGATTTTAGCAAGACATACTAATAAAAACAAAATGACATTCCATGGAATCTAATGAGAATGTTAGAATCAAAACTGGCTCACTGGCCAGAAAGACTCACAAAATAGCCCACAAAAATGACCTTGAGCTTCCAGTTGCCTGCCACTTAAACACTCTACCCTGTTCCCTGGCCAATACCTGAGTCTCAGGCTTGCCGCAGTGCTCCAGTGAAGCTCAGTATAAATTGGAAGAACAACACCTCATTTTCCATTGGAGTCAGTATCAGTTTCAATAGCTTTAGGGCTTGGCCTCTCCTGCATCCTTGCCCCCACACCCACATACTTGTCCTTGTGATCACTAAGTCTATCTTTACATAGAGCCCATTATTAGCCACCACCAGACACCATTAACAGCTATTCACTCTTCTAGCCAGATCATTATCCACTTCTTTGCCCGTCCAATTGTTCTCTCTCTTTGAGCTCCATCCCCACTTATCATTTACTCCTTACCCCCTCCATACCTTGTGCATACAAATCAATACTTTCCTAGCTACTATCTGTTCTGAGGAAGGATCACCAGACCTGAAATGTTAACTTTGCTTTCTCTTCACAGGTGCTGCCAAACCTGCTGAGCTTTTCCAAGCAATTACAGTTTTTGCTTCTGTGGTTTTCATGTGTTTTTATGATTGGAAGGCTGATTCCAGGGCAGTTCCACAAGGCTCAATGACTATGTCCTCGTTTTTTGTAGTAAAATGGTAAAGTTGCTGTCATGCTACCAGATCACAGGGCTGCTTTCTTATTAGAGAGAGAAAAACTAGTCATGGTTCAACCTGGAGGGTCAACACACCTCATATGGCAGGAGAGATTGAGAAAAAGGGACCTTCATGTTAACCTCAAATGGTGCAGGAATTTACCTTATGCTGTTGGTGTTACCGTGTATTGCAAACCAACTGTCCAGCTAATTGAGCTAACTGATGAGTCTATAGCTCACTTTTGTGGTACACATCAATACATTAAACTGAAAAAAGGGATCACAATTAAGAATTTTGTAGATCTTCACAGATCACTAATAGCAACAAGACAGGTCAATATAATAGTTCAAAATGCATCTTCAATACTGTCCTTTATTAGCTGAGGTCTGAACTTAAAAGTTTGGAGGTTACATTGCATGAAATTATTCATAGGCCTTCAGTATGCAAGCCCTGGGTATTGCAAAAGACTGGAAGATGGTAAGGACTGCAGACGTTGGAGAAGGGAGAGTCGATAAAGTGTGGCACTGGACAAAGCACAGCAGGTCTGGCAGCATCTGAGGAGCAAGGAAGTCGATGTTTTGGTCTTAACCCTTCGTGATGAAATTCTAATGATGAGTTAAGTGCCACACTTTAACAATTACAAAGGACTGGCTACACTGCAACGAAAATGTCTTTTTAGTTGGAGCATATCCCTCATAGAAAATGTAGTGAGAAACAGGCCATATTCTTGTCAACATCAATTGTATCAATTTTGAGTTAAATATATATTTTGAAAAAATGAGGGATAATGCTACACTAAGACACTAGCTAATGTACAGTTTGCAATTCTGGTCACCAAATTACTTTATAGAAATGATTACACTCAAAAGGGTTTAGGAACTTTACAAAGATGACTTAAGAAATGGAGAATTTTAGTCATGAACAAAAATTGAATTAGTTGGTCTTTCTTTAAACAGAGAAAACAAATAAGAAGTTCTTGAGATGTGCAAAATTATGAAGTGCCTAGTGAATTATGAGTGGAGAAGAAGATCTACTTCTGTCAGATGGGTTAAATAACGGGGCAGAGATGGGAACGAATTGGTAGATGGACTGGAGAAGAACTGAGAAGTAATTCATTCACCCAAAGGGTATTCCGGTTTAAAAATCAAAGCTGAAAGAGTGGTAGAGACAGAAACATTCAATCCAGTTTTTTTAAGTAAGAATTTGGAAATGCATTTGAAGTACAATAACCTTCAAGACTATGGACAAAACTCTGCAAAACACAATTAGTTTCATTAATTCTTTCAACTAGCATGGATGAAATGGGTTAAGAGGCCTCCTTCTGTGCTATACATCTTTCAGTAGCTCATAGATTCTTAGAGATGTACAGCATGGAAACAGACCCTTTGGTTCAACCCGCCCATGCCGACCAGATATCCCAAACCAATCTAGTCCCACCTGCCAGCACCTGGCCCATATCCCTCCAAACCCTTCCTATTCATATACTCATCCAAATGTTAAATGTTGCAATTGTACCAGCCTCCACTACTTCCTCTGGCAGCTCATTCCATACATGTACCACCCTCTACGTGAAAAGGTTGCCCCTTAGGTCTCTTTTATATCTTTCCCCTCACCCTAAACCTATGTCCTCTAGTTCTGGACTCCCCGACCCCAGGGAAAAGATTCGGCCTATTTACCCTATCCATGCCCCTCATAATTTTGTAAACTTCTATAAGGTCACCCCTCAGCCTCCGACGCTCCAGGGAAAATAGCCTCTCCCTATAGCTCAAATCCTCCAACCCTGGCAACATCCTTTTAAATATTTTCTGAACCCTTTCAAGTTTCACAACATCTTTCCGAAAGGAAGGAGACCAGAATTGCAGAATTTTAGGTGCTGGAGGTGATTTCCTCGAATTCTCGGAGCAGAATTTACTGTTTTATATGCTGTTGCATCACTTTGGAACTATGGGGAAAAAAAGTCAAAACAACCATAGTTTTAAAAGGGAGAAGAGCAGACAAAGGAAGCACATGGTGAGGACAGTGCAGGACAGAGAGAGAGAGAGAGAGAGAGAGAGAAGCTGCACAGTTACACCACCTATCTCCTCTTTGAGCAGTAGTCAGATAAATGCATCCAAAATGTCATGATCCAATAGCAAAGGCCTTGTGTGAAAGTGGAGGACGAAGACCAAGAGACACTGCAAATGCAATGATCTGCAGTAATGGGAATGGCTGATGGCTTCAACCACAGTACTCAGCCTCTTCTTCACAGTACATCATGGTGGTCGTGGAAGAAGATTAAACTTGCCTTACGACTGAGACACAATTTTGTGCCCTGACTTGGTTCAGATTACAAGAGCTGCACAATTCGAGAGCAAGGACAGTAGAGAGTCCTTATGCTTGGGCCCATGCATAAGGATCCAAGAAAATAAGACAGAATTTGTGTTCACTATAGTTCCATTTCATTCCCTATTATTTCAATTTTGGATTCTACTTTTGCAGTTCCTGTAAATTCTAGATAACACAAGTGATGCAGTCACAAACAAAAGTGGCGAATCAACGCATCACAGTTTTGGAGCGTACCAGAGTTAGAATGAAAAATGGAAGGAGGAAGCATCTCCAGTTTCAAAAAGGAAAAATCTCAGCCTTAAGAGTTGGGGCGAATGTGTGAAGTTTCGCCTGACTTGCTGCCCCTACCATAGAGAAACTCCATGCCCTTTGTCCTCCACTGCCTCCTCAGTATGGAAGCCACGTCCCCCAAAAGCCTGAAGCCAATTGCAGATCAGTCTGGCTACCCAGAAGGGAAGCCAAACAGTGTTCTTGCCTGCATTAGAGCTTTTGCCCGAAACGTCAAATTTCCTGCTCCTTGGATACTGCCTGAACTGCTGTGCGTTTCCAGCACACTCTAATCTAGAATCTGGTTTCCAGCATCTGCAGTCCTTCTTTTTACCTTATACTGTTCTTGCCTGTCAAGAAGGCAAATAATCATGGCAATAGCAAGACAAAGTCCTTAGTCGCTGCCAATTGACCACTGTTGTCACTGCCCGTGGCTAAATGTGACAAAATAGTTGCTTGTGGTTTTCTCTGGCTGACGTAAGATGGTTGAAGTAAATTGTAGCTGATGCAATATTTCATGTAGATCAAATCATGGCTTTCACAGACAGATAACAAAATGATTCTGGAAGTCACAACAGAATCTTCATAAGATGGGGTGAGAATGTAAACAGTAACAGTCCTCCTTTCTGATAAAGGTAACTCATATGGAAAATGCCTGATCTAAAGTTTCCAATTTTAGTATGAAATGGAAAGGGAAAGCTTAGATGAGGCCTTTTAAATAATTATAATTACATATTAGAGTAGACACATATTCATACAATAATTGTAGCTTTAATTAATGAGACATTTGGAAATTTAATTCAATTTTTGTAAGTAATCAGCCGTGGATGCAGAGACTAGTTTCTATAAACAGCCTTGGAGAATCTTGATAAGGGCCTGGTATCAATTGGAGCCATAGGGTCATAGGGATCCTTCAACTAGGCAAAAGTGAGGACTGTAGATGCTGAAAATCAAAGTCTACATTAGAGTGATGCTGGACACCTTCCTCCCCTTCCTGGACCTCTCCATCTCCATCAATGACGACCAACTTGACACTGACATTTTTGACAAACCCACCAACTCCCACAGCTAGCTGGATTATACCTCTTCCCACTCTACCTTGTGCAAAAATGCTATCCTCTATTCCCAATTCCTCTGCCGTATCTGCTCCCAGGTGGACCAGTTACACCACAGAACACACCAGATGACCTCCTTCTTTAAAGACATCAATTTCCCTTCCCACATGGTTGAAGATGCCCTCCAACGCATCTCATCCACATCCCGCACCTCCGCCCTCAAATTTCACCCCTCCATACATAACAAGGACAGGACACCCCTGGTCTTCACCTTCTACCCTACCAACCTTCACATAAACCGCATCATTTGCCAATGTTTCCGCCACCTCCAAACGGACCCCATCACCAGGGATATATTTCCCTCCCCACCCCTATCAGCTTTCCGCAAAGACTGTTCCCTCCATGATTACCTGGCCAGGTCCATGCCCCCCCAACAACACACCCTCCTCTCCTGCTACCTTCCACTGCCACCGCATGAAGTACAAAACCTGCGCCCACACCACCCCTGTCACCTCCATCCAAGGCCACAAAGGAGCCTTCTAGGAGAAAGTGAGGACTGCAGATGTTGGAGATCAGAGCTGAAAATGTGTTACTGGAAAAGCACAGCAGGTCAGGCAGCAGCCAAGGAGCAGGAGAATCGACGTTTCGGGCATGAGCCCTTCTTCAGGAATGGAGATTCCTGAAGAAGGGCTCATGCCCGAAACGTCGATTCTCCTGCTCCTTGGATGCTGCCTGACCTGCTGCGCTTTTCCAGCAACACATTTTCAGCCCCAAAGGAGCCTTCCACATCCACCAATGTCATTTCTTGTATCCGTTGCTCCCAATGCGATCTCCTCTACATTGTGGAGACTGGATGCCTTCTTGCAGAGCGCTTCAGGGAACATCTCCAGGACACCCTAACCAATCAACCCCACCACCCCGTGGCCCAACATTTCAACTCCCCCTCCCACTCTGCCAAGGACATGCAGGGTCCTTAGGCCTCCTCCACCACCACTCCCTCCCCACCCGACACCTGGAGGAAGAATGCTTCATCTTCTGCCTTGGAACACTTCAACCCCAGGGCATCAATGTGAACTTCACCAGTTTCCTCATTTCCCCTCCCCCCACCATACCCCAGTTCCAACCTTCCAGCTCAGCACCATCCTCGTGGCCTGTCCTATCTGCCAATCTTCCTTCACACCTATCTGTTGCACCCTCCTCTCTGACCTATCACCTTCATCCCCACCTCCATCCACCCTTTGTACTCTTTACTACCTTGTCCCCAGCACCCCCACCCTCTCCCCATTTATCTCTTCACCATGGAGGCTCCCTGCCTTCATTCCTGAAGAAGGGCTTTTGCCCAAAAAGTAGATTTTCCTGCTCCTCGGATGCTGCCTGACCGGCTGTGCTTTTCCAACACCAGTCTAATATAAACAGATCCTTCAGTCCAACTCATCCATGCCAACCAGATATCCTAATTTAATCTAGTCCAATTTGTAGCATTTGGCCCATATCTCTCTAAACCCTCCTATTCATATGCATCCCAATGCCCTTTAAATGTTATATTGTACCAGCCTCCACCACTTCATTCGTTCCATACATGCACCAGCCTCTGCATGAAAAAGTTGCCCCTGTTTAAAAACTTCCCTCCCCTCACATTAAACTTGTGCCCTCTAATTTTGAACTGCTAGTTTGAAGTTTGTTATTTAGTACAGATTACAAGAAAAGTCTGATTCCACAGTAATCAAGACTTTTATGTAAATGTCACTCCATATTAAATAAACTTATATGGATATGTTAAAATTATAAATGCACCCAACACACATCAAGACATTCAACTGGATTTCCTTTAAATAAATAGTTATAGGTAGTAGAGAGAAGCTTTCATTCTGTCAGCAGAGAAATTAGAACAATAAAAGAAAATTATGAACAAGATAACCTCATAATAGTATCAAGAGACAAATAACATAGCAAGGGGGGGGGGAAACAGTTGTGAAACAGGGGTCAGTTTGATCCTGACAGAATAAACAATCATTGCTTCACAAGCTGACAAACAGCCTAAAGAATAAGGGAATAATGACAGAGAAAACCTATAAGACAACCACCCCATAGAACCTTAAAGAATCCAAATAAGCTTCTTTTAATGACTTGATAAAGGTATAAAAGTGATTGAATATCATTCTTATCATTTGAATTTGAATAGGTGCTACTGAGTATGGACCTCTTCAATAGATGTACTTGTATACTCAAGAAGGAGCACACAAGGTATTTAAAGTAGCGACAATACCATCCTGGTATCAAACTTCTGTTTTAAGTCATCCTACTGCTTGTAAAAAGCTGTAAATGTTAGCTGCTAGACAGAGTGACTGTGCATGGTTTATTTTCAAAGTCGAGTAAAAGGGAAGCTTCTTGGGAAATTATCAGCTTTGTTACAGAACTGTAGTGTTAGGTTTAACTATGTACAACTTTATAAGTAACTTTATATCAGAGCATATGTTACAAAAACTTTATAACAAATTGGCAGACAATGACATCCTTTCTAATTTTTTTTTTAAACTGACATTAGCAAGGATTATAAATTGCATAGCAGAATTTGAAAATCCATTAGTAATAAACAAATATACGATATGGCTTGTAAATGTCTGGGAAGGGACATTACAGTATTGGAATGTCATCAATAAGATGCATTGTAAGAGTCGGAGGATAAGTGGTAAGGGGTCTGGCAAATATTGCGAGATGATAGGAGGATCTAGGTTTGGCCATGAAATCAGCCATCATTGATTATATATTCACAAAGATTACAGGTCAGAGAGGATTGACAAGCACTGATGTCAATGTTGGATGTAACTATTGTAACACAGTATTGTGGTTCTGTTCGCCAAGCTGGGAATTTGTGTTGCAGATGTTTCGTCCCCTGTCTAGGTGACATCCTCAGTGCTTGGGAGCCTCCTGTGAAGCGCTTCTGTGATCTTTCCTCTGGCATTTATAGTGGTTTGAATCTGCCACTTCCGGTTGTCAGTTCCAGCTGTCTGTTGCACTGGTCGGTATATTGGGTCCAGGTCAATGTGCTTATTGATTGAATCTGTGGATGAGTGCCATGCCTCTAGGGATTCCCTGGCTGTTCTCTGTTTGGCTTGTCCTATAATAGTAGTGTTGTCCCAGTTGAATTCATGTTGCTTGTCATCTGCGTGTGTGGCTACTAAGGATAGCTGGTCGTGTCGTTTCGTGGCTAGTTGGTGTTCATGGATATGGATCGTTAACTGTCTTCCTGTTTGTCCTATGTAGTGTTTTGTGCAGTCCTTGCATGGGATTTTGTACACTACATTGGTTTTGCTCATGCTGGCTATCAGGTCCTTCACGTACAGCTTTGGAGAATTCACGTACAGCTGCAGCACTAGTATCAACTCAGTCATGTGGAAAATTGCAATGTCCTGTCAAAGGCTAGGAATTCTGTGGCGTGTAACTCAGTTCATATCTCCCCAGTCGAAAGTGAGGGCTGAAGACGTTGGAGATTAGAGTGATGCTGAAAAGCACAGCAGGTCAGGCAGTATCCAAGGAGCAGGAAAATCAACATTTCGGGCAGGAGCCCTTCATCACGATTCCTAATGAAGAGCTCCTGCCTGAAACGTCAATTTTCCTGCTCCTCAGATGCTACCTGACCTGCTGTGATTTTCCAGCACGACTCTAATTTTGACTCCTGTCTCCCTAGTACCAGTCCACCATCTACAAGACACAAATCAGGAGTTTGATGAAATATTCCTCACTTGACTGGATGACTACAGCTCCAAAAATAGAAAAGCTTGACACAACCCAAAAAGAAAAAGTTCATTTGATTGGTACTCAACCACCATTTTAACATTTACAGAACATAGAACTGTACAGCACAAGAATGGGCACTTTGGCCCATGATGCTATGCCAAATATGATGCCAAATTAAACTAATCCCTTCTGCCTGGCCTTGGTCCATATTCCTCCTTCCATATTCCTGTGCTTATCTAAATGCCTCTTAAATGCATTGATCATATCTGCCTCCACCGCCACCCTAGCAGCATGTTCAAGACTCCTAGCACTCTCTGTATTAAAAAAAACTTGTCCCTCACATCTCTTTTGAAATTTTCCCCCTCTCACCTTACATGCATGTCCCCTAGTTTTAGACATTTAAACGCTGGGAAAAAATTCTAGCTGTCGATAGACTTCCATCAAGTCTCCCCTCAGCTCTACTATTCCAGAAGAAACAATCTGAGTTTTTCTGGCCTCGTATGCTCTAATCTAGGCAGCATCTTGGTAAATCTCATCTATATCCTCTCCAAAGCCTCCACATCCTTCCAATTCTGTAGTGATCAAAATGAAATGCAATACTCTCAAGTGTGGCTTTACCAAAGTCTTGTAAAATAGCAACATGACAGACTGACTTTTGTATTCAATTCCCTGACCGACAATGGCAAGCTATACACCTTCTTTACCATGCTATCTACTTGCGTGGTCACTTTCAGGGAGCCATGGAAGAGATAAGTGCATGGTTTAAAATGTCTAACCTTGCTGTAAGTCTACAGTAGTGAGTGGAGTGGTTCTTTCTAAATCGTATGTTTTACTTAAATCAGTTTCTTGATTAAATTTTTAAAATATAATAGAGTGCAGGAGCCTTCAACAGAGTGATTTGCTCTTGTCAGATGTGGGAGTTAGGGAATGTTTCCATGTTACTGATGATTATATCTGCAGGAAATATCATTGGTTGCGAATACTATCAAGTCACGTGTATCGGTTGCAGCAACAGTAAAAGGCAATAAAGAATTTATAGGAACTTGGGGGTGCAATGGATGATATTTATCGGATGGGAAAAAAGCCACAGATACAGTTACATAGATGGGTTAACTCCAGGAAAGGTAGGAGAAGTAAGCAGGTAGTGCAGGAGTGTTCTGTGGCTATCCCCATTTCAAACAAGTATGCTGTTTTGGAAAATATAGGGGATGATGGACTCTCAGGGGAATGTAGCACGAACAACCAAGTTTCTGGTATTGAGAATGACTCTACTGTAATGAGGGGTACCTCTGGTTCCAAGTAATCGATTGTGATTAGGGACTCTTGAGTCAGAGGCACACACAGTCATAATGCAGCCATACAGTCATAGAGTCATAGAGATCTACAGCATGGAAACAGACCCTTCAGTCCAACCCGTCCATGCCGACCAGGTATCCCAACCCAATCTAGTCCCACCTGCCAGCACCCGGCCCATATCCCTCCAAACCCTTCCTATTCATATACAAAATGCCTCTTAAATGTTGCAATTGTACCAGCCTCCACCACTTCCTCTGGCAGCTCATTCCATACATGTACCACCCTCTGCGTAAAAAAGTTCCCCCCGTAGGTCTCTTTTATATCTTTCCCCTCTCACCCTAAACCTACGCCCTCTAGTCCTGGACTCCCTGACTTCCAGGGAAAAGACTTTGTCTATTTATCCTATCCATGCCGCTCATAATTTTGTTAACCTCTACAAGGTCACCCCTCAGCCTCCGACCCTCCAGGGAAAGCAGCCCCAGCCTGTTTAGCCTCTCCCTGTAGCTCAGATCCTCCAACCCTGGCAACATCCCTGTAAATCTTTTCTGAACCCTTTCAAGTTTCACAACATCTTTCCGATAGGAAGGAGACCAGAATTGCACGCAATATTCCAACAGTGGCCTAACTAATGTCCTGGATGACAGGTAAAATTGTGAGACTAGCTAAGAGGAAAAATGATGTGTTTATAAGGTCTAGGCGCCTGAAGACAAACAAAGCCTTGGAAGAATATCAGGAATGTAGAACCAATCCAAAATGAGGAATTAAGAGGGCTAAATGGGGTCACAAGATACCCTTAACGAGCAGGGTTAAGGAAAATCCCAAAGCCCTTTAGCCATATATAAGGAGCAGGAGGATAACAAGGGAAAGGGTTGGACAAAGGAGAAAAGATATGTGTGGAGTCAGAAAAAAAAAATGGGTGAGATTCTTAATGAGTATATTGCATTGATATTCACCAAGGGGAGGGACATGGTGGATGTTGAGGTTAGGGATAGTCCTTTAATTACTCTAGGTCAAGTCAACATAAGGAGGGAAGAAGTGTTGTGTATTCTAAAAGGCATTAAGGTGGAACAGTCACTAGGTCCAGATGTGATCTATCCCAAGTTACTGAAGGAAGTGAGAGAGGAAATAGCTGAGGCTTTATCAGATATCTTTGCAGTATCCTTGAACACAGGGGAGGTCCCAGAAGACTGGAGAATTGCTAATGAAGGATAGCAGGGATAATCCAGGCAATTATAGACAGTGGTAGGAAAGCTACTGGAGAAGATACAAAGGGATTGGATATATACCCATTTGGAAGAAAGTGAACTTATCACTAATTGGCAGCATGGTTTTGTGCAGGGAAGGTATGTCTTACAAACCTAATAGAATTCTTTGAAGAGGTGACACAGTTGATTGATGAGACAAGGAATGTAGATGTCATATACATGGACTTTAGTAAGGCATTTGATAAAGTACCCCATTGTAGCTGATGAAGAAGGTCATGTCTCACGGGGTCCAAGGTATTCTAGCTACATGAAGAAGAACTGGTTGAGTAACAGGAGACAGAAGGTATAGTGGAAGGGAGCTTCTCAAAATGGAGACCTGTGGCCACTGTGCTGGGACCACTGTTGTTTGTGATATACATAAATGATTTGGAGGAAGGTGCAGGTTTTCTCATTAGCAAGTTTGATGTTTTAGATTAGATTACAGTGTGGAAACAGGCGCTTCGGCCCAACAAGTCCACACCGACCCGCCGAAGCGCAACCCTTACATTTACCCCTACCTAACACTACGGGCAATTTATTGTGGCCAATTTACCTGACCTGCACATCTTTGGACTGTGGGAGGAAACCGGAGCATCCGGAGGAAACCCACGCAGACAGGGGAAGAACGTGCAAACTCCACACAGTCAGTCGCCTGAGGTGGGAATTGAACCCGGGTCTCAGGCGCTGTGAGGCAGCAGTGCCACCGTGCTGCCCATAAATGCAGATGACACTAAGATTGGTGGAGCAGCAGATAATGAAGGGGACTGTCTGAGAATACAGCAGAATATAGATAGGTAGATTGGAGAATTGAGCAGAGAAATAGCAGATGGAGCTCAATCTGGACAAATGGGATGTGATGCATTTTGGAAGACCCAATTCAAGAGTGAACTATACAGTGAGTGGAAAAGTCCTGGGGAAAGTTAATGGACAGAGACATCTGGGTGTTCAGGTCCATTGTTCCCTGAAGGTGGCAACACAGGTCAGAAGAGTGGTTAAGGAGACATATGACGGGGTATTGAGTACAAGAGCTAGCGGGTCATGTTGCAGTTGTAGAAGGCTTTGGTTTGGCCACAGTTGGAACACTGCATACAGTTCTGGTCGCCACATTACCAAAAGGATGTGGATGCTTTGAAAAGGGTGCAGAGGAGGTTCACCAGGAGTTTAGATTAGATTCGCTACAGTATGGAAACAGGCCCTTTGGCCCAACAAGTCTATACCGACCCTCCGAAGAGTAACCCAACCAGGCCCATTCTCCTACCCTATATTTACCCCTGACTAATGCACCTAACACTATGGGCAATTTAGCATGGCCAATTCACCTTACCTGCACAGCTTTGGATTGTGAGAGGAAACCAGAGTACCCAATGAAACCACACAGACACAGGGAGAATGTGCTAACTCCCCATAGACAGTCATCCAAGGAAGGAATCGAACCTGGGCCCCTGGTGCTGTGTGGCAGCAGTACTAACTACTGAGTTATTGTGCCATCCAGGATGTCGCCTGATATGCAATGTGCTAGCTATGAGGAAAGGTTGAGTAGATTAGGATTATTTTCATTGGAAAGGAGGCCTCAATCAGGAGGGGGACCTGATTGAGGCCTACAAATCATGAGAGGTGTAGACAGGGTAAAACGTTTTCCGAGAGCAGAGGACACAATTACTAGGGGTCAAAGTGAGAGGGGAAAAGTTCAGGGGAGATATATAGGGAAGTTCTTCATGCAGAAGATGGTGGGTGCTCTCCTGCTCTGGTTATACTCCTTTCCATCAGGTAGAAAATACAAAAGTTTGAAAACTCTTACCAACAGATTTAAGAACAGTTTCATCCCAATGATGTTCAGGGATATGTAGGTTAGATGTATTAGTCAGGGGTAAACATAGAGTTGTAGGGAATGGGTCTGGGTGGGTTACTCTTTAATTGTGTTACCTGCTTTTAAAATGCACACATATTTCAAAAATATTCTCCTTTTCTAATCTTATAACCAAGTTTGATTTGATCTTTAATGTCACATGTACTCAAGTACAAGAGTACAGTGAAAAGATGTCATCTTAGGTACAAGTACCTAGGCACAGAATGTTAAGAACAAGGTAGAAAGAAAGAAAGAACAATGTCAAAGTTAAACACTAATAATTATAGTATAGTGTCAAACATATGAAATAAAATTAAATGTTACTCATTGCAGAAGCAGAAAGTTCAAACATTACAGTCCTTCTTAAGTGCTTAGCCACAGTGAATTCGCACTTTGAGGAATCACCTCAAAACTAGAAGCCCACGCAGGGCCAATAGATTTCAAAGTATCACAAAAAAAAATCATGCTTGGCTGAAAGACCGCCACACTAGGCTGGGAGTCCACCACACCAGGACAGGAGCTGACCATACTGGGTCTACGCTGAGTCTGAGACCAGCAATCTGTGGCTGTGTAAAGAAAGAAGAGAGAACGAAGAAGAAACACAAAAGATAAAAAGAGAAAAGGAAATAGAACAGCCGATGAGCTGTCTCTAAAGCATCCTACACCACTGCCAATTTGGCTATAAGTGAATAATCTTACACTTATCCACATTATACTGCATCTTCCATTTTGTCATACACTCACTCCATCTAATCACATCGCTTTATGCCTTTCCCACAACATGCAATCCTACCCAACTCAGTGTCTTCATCCATGTCAATAAATGTAGAATCTAAGTAACAGAGGCCCACCACAGATCTTTAGGGCTTTCCACACATCACAGCTTGGCAATTTTAAAAAGCCCCATTTTTTTTACTATTGCTTCCAGTCTATCAAGCAATTGGTTATTATTGCATCAACACTAATTCCATGAGCCTCATCTTGTGCATTTATCTTTTTTAAAAACAAAGCCAAGGATCTTATCAAAAGCATTTTGAAAATCCAGATGTACTAGAGGAACTGGCTCCCTTTATTATATTAGTTAAATTATCATAAAACTGTAATAAGATTAATCAATCAGGACTGCCCTTCTAAAAACAATGCTGGCTTGTTATGACAGTATTTAATGACAATTACCTGTAACCAGAGAACCTCGATTTAAGGTGATAGGCTAGGAAAATACAGGTGGCATAAAAATTCCTATTTGACATAATGAGTTGTAATTCAGAATGCAATGTCCTAATGATCAATGGCAGCAGATTCACTAGTGATTCTCAAAAGGGAATTGGAAAAATAAGTGAAAGAATAAGAAGGTGCACAGCTAAGAGAGGAATTGAAAGCTTTCAAAAAGTCTGGCAAAGAATAGAACTGTAGGCAGTCTTTACACACTGTATTTCTTTGTAGAACTATACATTGCAAACATATGTCTCCCCATTCAACAACTTCAATCTTAGATATTTTCTAATTAACCTGTTCAGTGATGGTATTATACATCACTGGAACAGGTGGGACTTGAGGATGGGTCTTCCCTCCCAGAGGCAGGGACACTACCACTCTGCCACAAAAGCTACCACATAGGTTATTAGTGAGCCAAATGGGCTTTTACAATAAGCAATAATGGTTACATGATCACTATTAGATTAGCTTTTATTTCAGATTTTTACTGAATTCAAATTTCATTATCTGTCTTGGTGGGAATCAAAACCACTAGCTTGGAATTCTCTCTTTATATAGATCACAGGAATCACCAGATAATCCTCACAATTAAACACTAATATATAATTAACAGGAGATTGGAAAAACCTGACATAGGTATAATGGGTTAACTGGTCTCTTTCTTTGATGCTAACTTGTGTTGCAACTGTTTGTCCTTCAAAAAAAAACCATCACTTCACGCTTCTTTGTAAAAAATTCCATCTGCTAAGTGTGTACACTTTCCACATGTCTGTTTATCCCCACATAAAATTATATAATCTTCTTCATTAGTCATTGTATTTTATGAGTCAATTTTGTCCAGAATGTGCAAGTCCAAGTCATCAAACATCACAATAGTAGTGTTTCTAATGCCAATCCCTGTGGAACACATTTTACACTCCTTCCAATCTGTAAACAATCTGTAACCACACTTGGTTTTATGTCTTACTAGTGTTCTCATACCTGTGATGTCAATCCCCCTTTGGGAAATAGCCAGCAATTCCTCCTTACAGCTTTTCAAATCCCTTGCTATTTTGGCCACGCCAGTAGATTGCAAGATATAGGTACAAGCTCATAGATGGCTTTCTGATCAGAATACTTTATAAATATGCAGACTTTTATAAACATGTTAATTTCACTATGTGTTTCATTACAAAAAAAGGGAATATTTAAGGATTTGTTTCCTAGTGAATTGGTTTAAAAAACAAAAAATATCAACCATAAGGTACTTTGTTAATTCAACAGATTTGATGGTAATTACTTGTAAAAGAATAATGAGTTGCAGTTTTATTTTAGTATGATGTTTTATCTCCAACAGTGTTTTAATTAATTAGTTTTTCAGACACAGTTGGGGTGGCTTTTCTCCAAGCAAAGCTATGGCTATTTGCAACTCTATAAAAGCAATTAGAAAATGTACAGAATAGAAAGATGCAATTAGAAGAATCATTATGAACCTTAAATCCTGCACATTGGTTTTAAAAAAGTATTAAGTGAAAAGTTTTCCCAAAACCTTGCACAACATTTATTGCAATGAGATCAAATCTTTTGGTGTGCATTAAAAATCAAGTCATTGTATTAGACTCCATTTCTTTCTCCACAATAAAAACTGATACAAAATATTCATTTACTATTACTCCCTGTCCATTCATGGAGTTCAACACAAAGATTATCTCCTTGATCTTCAAGAGGCCCTACATACTCTCTAGTTACTCTCTTGCTTTTAATGCACTTGTTGAATCTCTTGGATTATTCTTAACCTTATCTGCCAATGCTATCTCATATCACCTCTTTGCCTCCCTGATTTCTTTCTTAAGAATGCTCCTACATTCTTTACATTGATTAAGAGATTCAACTGAACCAAGTTGTCTGTATCCAAAACAAGATTCTCTTTTATTCTTGACTAGAATCTCAATATCTTTATTCATCCATTGTTCCTTAATCTTACCAGTCCTAGCCTTCAGCTTCACCCTAACAGGAACATAATGCCTCTGACCTCTCTTCATTACACTCGTCAGACGTTCTTTCACCTGCGAACAGTCTAGTCCGATCAACTCAAAGTTCTTCTCTCATGTGACAAAATGACTTTATCCCATTTATATTTGCCCTACTCAGATTAAAAACTTTAACTTTTATGGAAAATTTATCCCTTTCCATTAACCATTTTGAAACTAATAGAATTATGATCGCTGGATCCAAAGTGTTTCCCCCACTTCTTACTTTAGTCACCTGCCCTGCCTTGGAGAGAGCAAGAAGGATGGAGGGAGAGCAAGGATTGGAGAGGGAGCGAGAGAGGGAGAGAAAGGCAAAGAGGGAGAAAGGGATCAAGAGAGAGAAAAGGATAGAAAGGAAGACAGGGATGGACAGAGAGAGAAAAAAGCAGGGAGACATTTACGGCAGCTTCCAAACCCAGAATCAAGATCTCAGCAACTGTACAGTTATTGAGAAACTAAAAATCTGCTAAAAATCTGGGGGAGATAGTCCACCCATTCAGGCTGCCTCTATTGTTCCAACTTTTAAAAAAAAACGTAAGGTCTCAAGCTGTCTATCCTATTGGATTCAAACAAAACATTCTGTACCTCTGTCTTTAAACCGCTCTTCAAAACAAAAGACAAAACACATCTCTTCAAGCCATAGTGCCATCACACCGTTACCATTATGCCTTTGCGACTGCTGCCCTGAGCTTTTTAGTACATCCCTCAGCACTTATTTCTGGATCTTGCAATATGGCTGTCTGCAACACATGGTCAAGGACAACTAGATATCTTGATCAGACCAAAGAGTGTCTTTTACAGAGTTGATGGTCCTCCAGCAGTAGTTATTGTTCTTCTCAGTGGTTATCCTTGGGAACTGCCTGCAGAGAACAGCAAGCTGTGTAACAGAGTTGCTCTGTATGAACCTCAACAAAATCGTCACTTTGCACACAGTTCACAAAGGCACATTCCAAAAGAATGGCGAAAATGAGCTCTTTGCCCAAATAGCCACCTTGAGGGCAGCGTGTCAAAGGTGGGAGATTTTGCAAGTGTAGAAAGGAGCTGACAAGGGAGGGCCCTTCTCAATACCAGCCAAGTAATGTCTAGGTGCTTGTTTAAAAGTTCTAGCAATAAGGCATTCTGCCAAGTGATTCTTTTCAGTCTGCTGAGGAAGCAGATAGGATCAACTATCTCCTATGTGGAGAGCCTTGAGTCTGTTGCATGCAGAGTGCTGCCTGATGGACAGTGTTTTCTGCACAAACCTCTCCACAAGGGATAAGTGGTACAGTACAGTCTGAATGAATGGAGTATTTTAAGGTGATGTGGTCAGATCTAGTCTTCTGACCAGGGTCAATGGGAACCCTTCTATGTGGTGGCACTCAGTACTTGAATCGACTGAGGGTGTGTACATAATTTGATTCATCAAATTGACAATGGTGGTCAACAGAATTAAAGCAATGTTGGGTAAGCTTTGTCCCTTTGAGTGATTTTGTACATCATGTCCCTGCTAAGATGGTCCTTTTCTGATCTTCAGATAAAACATACGATCACTTGTATGCCCATAGACAGCTGGTCACAAACTAGCTGCAGTCTTTCTAGAGTCACATTTCTCTAGCAAGGCACTCTCTCTCATATGTACATCGGCAGTTAAGCAACAGGCGTTATGGGTTGACTTTCTCCCAGAGGCAGAAAATAGGAGCCAAAATGGTTTTTGGCTTAAAACAAGCTTCAGAGAGAAACTAATTAAAATTAAGAATTTAATTTGGAGCATGGAGTCGGGTGTTCTATTCTATTCAGGATAGGTTCTTAAAGTAGGAGGACCAAGTAAGGCTTTGCATCTTCTGAGGATCAGTTAACTCTGGTACAAGTAACTGGGTAGACATCTCAATAATAAGATGCTTTCTTCAACATTTATTAAAACCTTCATGAGAAAACATAAAAATCCAGACATCACTGTGGGGAAGAGAGCTCTACAGGGCAGCCTTTGGCAATAAGCAGGATGCAAGAGTCTTAGATTAGATTACTTACAGTGTGGAAACAGGCCCTTCGGCCCAACAAGTCCACACCGACCCGCCGAAGCGCAACCCAACCATACCCCTACATTTACCCCTTACCTAACACTACGGGCAATTTAGCATGGCCAATTCACCTGACCTGCACATCTTTGGACTGTGGGAGGAAACCAGAGCATCTGGAGGAAACCCACGCAGACACGGGGAGAATGTGCAAACTCCACACAGTCAGTCGTCTGAGGCGAGAATTGAACCCAGGTCTCTGACGTTGTGAGAGGCCTGCCCAGCGAGTCAATATTGCTCTAGGTATCAGACATCCCTTTTAACAAGTCTCTAATTGAGTATAATTACTTGTCTTCCCTAAATGAGTTCCATGAGAAACAACACCTAAGACTGTCACACTGGCTGGCATCAGTGTCTCTTTGTCCTCCCTGCTTCTGGGTAAGGCCTGAAAATTCAGCTTGATTTTCAGTTCCAGTTTGCAGCTAAGAACTGAAGAGTCATGTGTTTGGACTTGACCTAAATATCAACCAAGGAAGCAGACCCAACTGAGGCATAGGATGGAGCCATTTTACTTATTTTTGTTAATTATACAGACTTTGTGAAGGACTTTTATTTTCATCAGTGTTCCACTTCTGCATTCAAACAAGCTGTATTCCAGTTTCATCGAGGTCCCTCAGTTGCAAAAAAGGGCAGGCCAAAGTGAAGGAAATTCCTGAGAATTGACCTCCATTAACCTAGCCCTCCTGACACTAAGGGCACAGACAGAGATTTCATCTGAGTCAGGCCCCATGCAAACTCACTGACACCATCCCTGAGATAGAGTGCCTCTGTCTCTGGATCCCTAGCGTCCAGTTCCCTCTTCAACCAGTACTTCAGCTATTTCATTCATCATCCCAAATATTTGGAGAATGTAAATAATAAATGCATTGTTTTAAGTAAGGACCTGTATGTTCCATTGTGTGATGCTACTTATATGAAAGAGATGAATAAATAAAGAGACCAAATAAAGCTGTTCATTAGTTCCAAGCTAATTCACAGTCTGATAAAAAAAATGCTGTGTCCAATTTTGCTCAGAGTACTGAATCACATGGTAGAATATGAAACGTTCAAATAGCTGGAAAACAGAGTATGTGCTCTCTGTTATAATATTGGTATCAAAGGGATTGACAGTAATTCTGAAACAGTCCAAGACCTAGTGCATTCATAATTGCCTTCCTGAAGTACATGTTAATAGAATGGATTATACATTTACAGCCTTGCCTAATGCAATGAGCAGTTTTATTTTTAGAGATATTGTTATTCTAACTCCTATCATTAAAAAAAACAATTATTTAGAAGCAATCCAAATTATTTCAGGATCAGTCTTCAGTCATAAATGTTAATCCAATTTCCTTCAATTAATGCTGTCTGGACTGTTGAATGTGGCCAACTGTTTGCATTTCAGATTTCCAGCATTTACACAACGCTTTAATGCTGTATGTAATATACACAGGCCATTCCATCTCACAAGTCTGCTGCACCATGGCTGATAGGTTTCTCAACTACTGCTGTCTCCCTGTTAATTTTGATTCCCTTACTAATCAAGAACTTACTAGTCTATCTCTGTCTTAAATACAATCAAATGCACTGTCTTCAGCAGAGTTCCATAGATTCACCACTCTTTGGCTGAAGCAATTCCGCCTCATCTCATAATAAAAGGTCATCCTTCACTCTATATGTAATGTGTGAGAGTCTCGTGATGCTCAACTTCACGATGACTCTAAATAAACAAAATATTTTTTTCTTGTTTGAACTAATGAACAGCCTGCTGCTGGTGCAGTGCAACAATATCAGTTATTTTCTCTGACCATGTCTATGACACATGGATCATCATATTCCTCTATATTCGCGCATTTATAAAATGGAAAATTATTCTTGCAGAGCATACAATTTTCTGTCCAATAATTTTGATGTAATGTCGAGTAACTTTTGTTCATCGCTAATAACATTTCAGTTCTCTGAAAGACTGTCTTATTAAACAATTTGGATACATCACTTTTTTTTTACATCTTTTCATTAGGAGAACTATATGTATGTCAGGTCACACTTCCTACGGCTCAATCTTTTGCAATGGATTGTAGGAAGATTTATTACCATCAGGCACCTTTTACAGTTGAGTGACTGAAATGCACATTTCTTCAGTATAATTTAAACTACAATGAACTTGGAAATTACGACTACAGATAAGTTCACCATCAGTTGGACTATTTGGCACCACACTTTGGTGGGTTTATTTGGGCTATTACTCAGCTGCTTCCACTACCACACAACAGGAAGGACTGAAAACCTCGCTTGTTGCCTGATTCCTGCACTCTCCTGGATAACAACAGTATACGCCAACCACATTAGCTTACATGCTCATCTGCGTGTCTTAACTCACTTAAGTTCTTATCCAAGCTCCCAAAGCAGAATTTATCTCAGTCCACAGAAGGCACATCATCTTCCCCAGATATAGCTGTAGCCAACACATTTATGATTAAACATAGTGATAGTAGTTGGTGACCGGTCATGCACTATTAGTAAACAGCCGCACCATAAATAATATCCTTCCTGGTATTAGTTGATGACTGGTCATGTACTGTTAGTTAATACTGGCACCTGTACTCATTCTAGTTGATGACTCATTAAAATTAAAATTTACTCACTAGTATATATAGACTGAAATTATGGGTGTTAGCAATTGCAAGTGCAATGATGATGAAAGGAAAACTCCACTAATATTGATGCAATTTAATAGCAGTGAAAGTACTGATGTTGGTTAATAATAACAAGTATACTAACATTAGCTGATAGTATATATAGTGATGTTAGTTAATGACTATATGTACATGTTAAATAACTGTTACAGTCTGAGGTAAACCATTTAGAACAGACATGAAGAGGAAAGTCTTCAACCAGAGAATGACACGACTGTGGAATTTGCCAGCACAAAAATTAGTCGAGACCTAAACGTGGTATGATTTCAAGAGGATGGACATACCACTTGGGGCTAACAGGATCAAAGGAAATGGAGGAAAAATATGAACCGGCTTGGGTTTCGATGTTGTAGCCATTTCGGAGACATGGATAGAGCAGGGACAGGAATGGTTATTGCAGGTTCAGGGGTTTAGATGTTTCAGTAAGAACAGGGAAGGTGGTAAAAGAGGGGGAGGTGTGACATTGTTAGTCAAGGACAGTATTACAGTGGCAGAAAGGATATTTGATGAGGACCCGTCTACTGAGGGAGTATAGGCTGAGTTAGAAACCCTTTTTGGGCATTTCCTAGGGGCGTCTGAAAAGTTCCAGAGATGTAGGGAAAGGATTGCAAAAATGATCCTGGATAGCAGTCAAAATAACAGGATAGGTGTTATGGGACTTTAACTTTCCAAATATTGACCAGAAATGCTATAGTTTGAGTGCTTTAGACAGGTCAGTTTTTGTCCAATGTGTGCAGGCCAATAACAGATGACGCCACATTGGATTTGGTACTGGGTAATGAACCTGGCCAGGTGTTAGATTTGATGGTAGGTGAGCACTTTGGTGATAGTAACCACAATTCAGGTACGTTTACATTAGCGATGAAAAGGGACAGGTATAAAACACAGGGCAAGAGTTATAGCTGGGGGAAGGGCAATTATGATGTGATTAGGCAAAATTGCAGAAATTGTGACTGTTCACCTTGAAAAGGTTAAGAGGAGATTTGAAAGAGGTGCTTAAAATCATGGCGGGTCTGAAGAGAGTTTGCAGGGAGAAACTGTTCCCATTGATGGAATGATCAAAAATGAGATGACACAACATTGAAGTAATTGGCAAAAGGAGTAAACAGTGATGAGGAAAATATTTTTAATGCAGTGGATCTGGAATCCACTGCTTAAGAGTGAAGGAGGCAAGTTCAGTCAGGCCTTTCAAAGAGAATGGATCATAACTGAGGCAGAAACATTTGCAATGCTATGGGGAAAATTTGCTGAAGTGCAATTAATTGAATTGCTCTTGCAGAGAACCAACACAATCAGGTCTCTCTCAGTGCTGTAGCCATTCTATGTTTGTACATACTGATGATGATTGATGACTGTATGCCTAATGGGATCACTTTATGACTGCACATGTATTGATGTTAGTTAGTACTGTCTCTCTGGAGGAATAAAACTATGATACTCTAGAATGATGGACCACAAGATCTCAGCAGTGTTTTTATTATTAGAGTAGATTATTTACAATTATGCACCTCCACTTAGAATGCAGTCATGACTCCTAGGACAGTGAAAATTGTTGAGGGAGGTTCTCCCTGAAGGGGTCAAACATACTCACCAACTCATGGAAAACTTGTGACTAATCAAAATGGAGAAGAGATTTTGATGGGAATATGCAAAGTTGAGACATTACAGGGAGCACTCAAACCTCCAGACAACCTCGACCCAACCCTTCAACTATCACCTGTTATGCATCGCTTTGTTTTTGCTAATATTCCTTTTCATTTTAAAGTTCATGTCATCTGCTACAAGATTATCTGCCACTTTTTACAATCCGTCTGGGTGTTTGCTATGAGTACTTAATATCAGTTAAATTTGCAGGAGACTATCATTCAACCCCAATCTTATCACCAAATTCTGTGTCTTCAAACACCTCTTTGATTATTATTTCTGCACAAATGTTAAAGAGAACTGGTGCAAAATAACACCCTTGTTGAATTCTTCTTCCAGCTGGTTCCAATTCACTGTTGCTATATAACCCAAATACAGATTCTTTATAGGTTACTGATATTTCCAGACTATTCCAATGTCTTTAGGTCCTGTCAACAACGTACATAGAATAGAACAGCACAGCACAGGCCCTTCAGACCACAATGTTGTGCCCAGCATTTATCTTAATCTTAGATCAATTTAACCAACACATGCATCAATTTACTGCCATCTATGTGCTTGTCCGGCAGTCGCTTAAATGTCCCCAATGTCTCCACCACCACTGGCAGTGCATTCCACACACCAACCACACTCTGTGTAAAGAACCTACCTCTGACATCTCCCCTATACCTTCCTCCAATCACCTTAAAATTATGACCCCTCATGACAGCCATTTCTCCATTGAGGAAAAGTCTCTGGCTATCTATTCTACTTATGGCTTTCATTACCTTGTACACCTCTATCAAGTCACCTCTCTTCCTTCTCTCCAGTGTGAAAAGTCCTAGCTCAATTAACCTTTCTTCATAGGATAAACCCTCCAATCCAGGCAGCATCCTGTCAAATCTCCTCTGCACCCTCTCTAAAGCATCTACATCCTTCTTATAATGAAGCAACCAGAACTGGACACAATATTCCAAGTCTGGTCTAACTAGGGTCCTATAGAACTACAGCAAAACTTTGCTGCTTTTAAACTCAATTCCCTATTAATGAAAGCCAAAATTCCATACACCATCTTAGCAACCCTATCAACTTGGGTAGCAACTTTGAGGGATCTATGCAGATGGACCCCAAGATCCCGCTGTTCCTCTACACTGCCAAGAACTCTGACTTTAACTCTGTATTCAACATTCAAAGTCGACTTTTCAAAATGAATCACTTTGCATTCATTCACATTGAATTCAATATTCCACTTCTCAGCTCAGCTCTGCA
Organism: Hemiscyllium ocellatum; assembly: GCF_020745735.1. Lineage (NCBI taxonomy): Eukaryota > Metazoa > Chordata > Chondrichthyes > Orectolobiformes > Hemiscylliidae > Hemiscyllium > Hemiscyllium ocellatum. Next base: position 91,295,673 of record NC_083403.1, read on the forward strand.
TCCTGTCAATGTCTAGTTGTGGCCTGCAACAGCCCTCAACACTATCTATAACACCACCGGCCTTTGTGTCATCAGCAACTTACTAACTCACCCTTCCACTTCTTCATCCCAGTCATTTATAAAAACTACAAAGAGCAGAGGCCCAAGAGCAGGTCCCTGTGGGACACCACTGAACAAAGAAAATTTACAGCCCAGGAACAAGCCCTTTGGCCCTCCAAGCGTGAGCCGATCCAAATGTACTGTCTAAACCTGTCGGTCAATTTCTAACCATTTGTTTCCCTCTGCACCCCAACTACTCATGCATCTGTCCAGACACATCTTAAATTAACCTACTGTGCCTGTCTCTACCACCTCTGCCGGCAATGTGTTCCACCCTCTGTGTGAAGTATATGCTGCGTGTATCCCCCTTAAACTTTCCATCTCTCACCTTGAAAGCATGACCTCTCGTTATTGAATTCTTGGGAAAAAGCTTGTCTCTATCCACCCTATCTATAACCTTCATGATTTTGTAAACCTCAATCAGGTCCCCCTTCAATCTCCTTTTTTCTCGTGAAAATAAACCTAACCTACTCAACCTCTCTCCATAGCTCACACCTTCCATGCCAGGCAACATCCTCGTAAACCTTCTCTGCACCCTCTCCAAAGCATCCACATCCTTTTGGTAATGTGGCGCCCAGAACTGTACACAGTATTCTAAATGCGGCCAAACCAATGTCTTGTACAATTTTAACATAACTTGCCAGCTCTTATATTCAATACCCCAAGCGGAATACTTTGCATACTGTCTTCTTTCAGCCAGCCAATTCTGTATTCAGACAGCCAAATTTCTCTGTATCCCATACCTCCTAACTTTCCAAATGCACCTACCATGGCGAACCAGAACAATTGTCTTACTGAAATCCAAAATCAGCACATCCACTGCTCTACCTTCATCAACTTGTCTCGTCACATCTTTAAAGGACTCAATAAGGCTTGTGAGGCATGACTCTCACAAAGCTATCTTTGATCAAACTAGATTTTTCCAAATAGCCATACATCCTATCTCTCAGAATCCTTTCCAGAACCTTGCTTACCACAGACGTAAGACTGAGTGGTCTGGAATTCCCAGGGATTTCCCTATTCCCCTTCTTGAACAGAGGAACAACATTCACCTCCCTCCAATCTACTGGTAATACTCACATGGAGAGACAGGATGCAAAGACCATCACCAGAGATGCAGCTTCCTGTAGTAACCTTGCACATATCTGGTCCGACCCCAGGGACTTTTTTTTTAATCTTGATACTTCCCAGAATTTCCAGTACATCCACTTTCTTAATATCAATCTGTTCAAGCCTACTAGCCTGGTCCACGGTGTTCTCACTGTCAACAAGGTCCCTGTCTCTAGTAAATACTGAAGCAAAAAAACTCATTTCGGGCCTCCCCTATCTCTTCTGACTTCAGGCACAAGTTCCTTTCACTATCTATGATCGGTCCAACCCTCTCACTTATCATTCTCTTATTTCTCACATAAGTGTAGAATGGCTTTGCGTTTTCCCCAATCCTTCTCGCCAAGGCTTTTTCAGGCCCCTTCCTACTTCTCCTCAGTCCATTTTTGAGTTTTTTCCTACCTAGCCTGTAATCCTCTAAAGCTGTGCCAGATCCTTGCTTCCTCACCCTTAAGTAAGCTTCTTTCTTCCTCTTAACAAGAAGCTCTTCTTTGGTCATCCAAAGCTCTTTCTCCTTACCATTCCTTGCCTGCCTGAGTGGGACAAAGTTATCCAACACTCACAACAAGTCCTCCTTTAACAGTCTCTACATTTCTGTTGTGCATTTCCCGTGGAACAATTGTTCTCAATTTATACTCCACAGCTCCTGTCTAATAGATTAGATTACTTACTTACTTTACAGTGTGGAAACAGGCCCTTCGGCCCAACACCGACCCGCTGAAGCACAACCCACCCAAACCCATTCCCCTACATTTATTCCTTCACCTAATACTACCAATTTAGCATGGCCAATTCACCTAACCTGCACATTTTTTTTGGACTGTGGGAGGAAACCGGAGCACACGGAGGAAACCCACGCAGACACGGGGAGAATGTGCAAACTCCACACAGAGACTCGCCTGAGGTGGGAATTGAACCCGGGTCTCTGGCGCTGTAAGGTAGCAGTGCTAACCATGTGTCACCCACGGCAGTATAATTTCCCCTCCCCCGATTAAATACCCTCCCATACTGTCTGTTCCTATCCCTCTCCATTGCTATGGTAAAGGTGAAGCAGTTGTGATCACTGTCACCGAAATGCTCTCCCACTGAGCGATCTGACACCTGGCCTGGCTCATTGCCTAACACCAAATCCAATATGGCCTTCCCCCCCCCCTCACGTCAGCCTATCAACATATTGTAGTAAAACGTGAGGTCTGCAGTTGCTGGAGATCAGAGCTGAAAATGTGTTGCTGGTTAAAGCACAGCAGGTCAGGCAGCATCCATTGTGTCAGGAATACTTCCTGGACACCTGACAAAATGGGATCCATCCAGACCATCTGCATTGAAGAGGTTCCAATCAATAATGGGGAAGCTTAAAACACTCGTACAACAATTCTGTTATATCTGCACCTTTCTAAGATCTGCTGTCCAATCTGTTCTTCCATCTCTGTTGCTATGGGAGATCTATAGAAACCACCGAATAAAGTGACTGCTCCTTTCCTGATACTGACTTCCATCCATACTGACTGTATAGACAAACCCTCAACAACCTCCTAATCTGCAGCTGTGATGCACTCTCTAATTAACAATGCTACTCCCCCTCCTCTTTTATTCCTCTCTCTGTTGGCCACAACATCATAATTCCAAGTACTGATCCATGCTCGAAGTTCATCACTTGTAGTCCTGACACTCCTTGCATTGAAACAGACATACTTTGACCCATCCCTTTGCCCTATTAACAGTGTTTCCTTCCCGACAGACTCTCTGAATTCTATTTCTGCCCATTCAACAACTATCCTCTCCTCTGATCTGTAGCTCTGGTTCCTATCACAATGCCAGTCTAGTTTAAACCCCCTGAAGTGCTAACGCAAATCTCCCGCCCAGGATATAGGCGCCCCTCCAGTTTAAGTGCAACCCATCCTTCATATACAGGTCCCATCTTTTCAAGTTAGTCCAGTTAAACCAATCATGCACATTTTCCAAGTCTACAAAACAAATAAACTGTATTCATTGATTCATCTTATCTGTCTTCTTCCCTGGAATGCAAATTGGCAATCTCCAATGCAACTTTCTTTCCATTTTCTGAGTTATAACTCTAAAATACAAAATTTTATGCATAGACAATCAGAATAGATGTTACAAAAAACAGAATATCATGCCTTTCACTTTTTAATGCTGATCATTACTGTCTGCATGAACTCCTCTAGCCACTATTCTTACAAGAAAATATTTTTTCTTGTTTGCTTCTGCCCCACACCCAACACTGCCCACTCCCTGCTATGTTTATGCAAAAGAATGATCCACAGTTCAAAGTAAAAACTGCCAACAGCTTTCTTGGGTCAGCATTTGAACAGCGTAAACAGGAAGCGTAAAGGGATGTGGAAAAAGGCAGTACATAGGCCTTCGTTACCTGCAAATAAAACATGGTTCATCCTTACACCATCTGTGGTGAGGAAATAGTTGGAATCTATAATCAAGCACAGAGCAACCGATCACCTTGAAATTTTAGTTAGTCGGGAAGAGTCAGCATGAATTTACAACAAGTAGGTCATTCCTGACAAACCTCAGGGTTTTTAGAAGTGGAGAGAAAGTTGGTGGACAGAGGTAAGTTGATCAATAATGTTTATATGGACTTAGAGAAGGCTATTGATTAAGTTCAACACAAGAGACTAATAACTAAGGTGGAAGTCCACGGAATTGAAGTCAAATTATGGAAATGGATAGGAAAATTCTTAAGTGGCAGAAAACAGAGAGTTAGAATAATGGGTTAGTACTCAAATTGGCAGGACATGACTAGCAGGTGTTTTGTATGGATCTGTATTGGGGCCTCGATTATTCACACTATTCATTCACAACTTGGATAATGGCGTAAGAAGTGAACGACCACATTTTCTGACAACACAAAATTGGACAGCGTTGGAGACAGTATTGTTGACAGCATAAAATTATAACTGGATATTGATAGATTAGATGAATATGCAAAGCTGCGGTAGATGGATTTTAATATAAAGCGAGTATAAGGTTATCCATTTCAGACCAAATAAAGACCAATCAGGATTTTTTTTTTCAAAGGCACAACGTTAAATACTATGGATTTCCAACAAGGTTCAGGAGCATAGTTCCTTAAAATGCTATGAATAGGCACAGAAAATAGTCAAGACGACTAACGGAATGCTCTCCTTCATATCCGAAAGGACTGGAGTATGGAACGCCGACATTATGCTGCAGTCACACAAAACTCTAGTTCAACTCCTGTTAGAGTACTGTGAGCAGATCTGGGCATCACACACCTTAGGAAGGATGTTATGGCCTCGAGAGAGTTCATGCAAGTTTGCAAGGAGGATACCTGAACTTCAGGTCTTCGGTTAGAAGAAGAGATTAGACAAGTTAAACCTTTATTCTCTAGAATTTAGAAGGTTACGGAGTGATTTAATTGAAGTTTTCAGGATATTAACAGAGTAGATAAACTATTTCCATTGGTTGAAGGTACTAGAACCAGAAGATATAGTCTAAAAATTAGGACCAAGAGAGATTTGGAAAGCAATTCTACATGCAAAGGATAGTAGAGATTTGGAACTCTTTTGCTCTAATGGTCAAACTAATTCAATTGTTAAGTTGAGATCTGAGATAGACAAATTTTATTAAGACAGGGTCTCAAGGGGTATGGGCCCCAAGGCAGGCACATGGAGTTAGCCCACAGACCAGTGGTGATCTTACTGAGTGGCAGAACAGGCTTGAGAATGGTCTATTCCTGTTTCTATGTTCCTAACTTTGTTCATTTGCCTTTCCCTCCATACATTTCATTATTCCTGAGTAATGAAAGTCTATCACTTTCATTACTGATATTTTCAATTTAGCCAACACTAGCACAGTGGTTAGCACTGCTGCCTCACAGCGCCAGGGACCTGGGTTCAATTCCCGCCTCAGGCGACTGACTGTGTGGAGTTTGCACATTCTCCCCGTGTCTGCGTGGGTTTCCTCCGGGTGCTCCGGTTTCCTCCCACAGTCCAAAGATGTGCGGGTCAGGTGAATTGGCCATGCTAAATTCCCCGTAGTGTTAGGTAAGGGGTATGGGTGGGTTGCGCTTCGGCGGGTCGGTGTGGACTTGTTGGGCCGAAGGGCCTGTTTCCACACTGTAAGTCTAATCTAATCTAACCTTAACCATCTCCACATCCTCTCAATTCTGTATTTAAGTAATTAAGTAATTCCTAACATAACCACTGAATTGCTGAGTAACGTTTGTGAGAAGATTTGTAGCTCGGGTGCTCGTTCTTGTGGTTCTGTTCGCCGAGCTGGGAATTTGTGTTGCAGACGTTTGTCCCCTGTCTAGGTGACATCCTCAGTGGTTGGGGGCCTCCTGTGAAACGCTTCTGTGATGTTTCCTCAGACATTTATAGTGATTTGTCTCTGCACACAGAATCTGTGGATGAGTGCCATGCCTCTAGGAATTCCCTGGCTGTTCTCTGTTTGGCTTGTCCTATAATAGTAATGTTGTCCCAGTCGACATGTTGCTTGTCATCCACGTGTGTGGCTACAAAGGAGAGATGGTCGTGTTGTTTCATGGCTAGTTGGTGTTCATGGATATGGATCGTTAGCTGTCTTCCTGTTTGTCCTATGTAGTGTTTTGTGCAGTCCTTGCATAGGATTTGTACACCACGTTGGTTTTGCTCATGCTGGGTATCGGGTCCTTCGTTCTGGTGAGTTGTCTGAGAGTGGCTATTGGTTTGTGTGCTGTTATGAGTCCTAGTGGTGGTAGTAGTCTGGCTGTCAGTTCAGAAATGTTCTTGATGTATGATAATGTGGCCAGTCCTTTGGGTTGTGGCATGTCCTCATTCCATTGTCTTTCCCTGATGCATCTGTTGATGATTTTGCAGGGGTATCCATTTTTGGCGAATACATTTTAGTTCTTTCTCTTTTTACAGTTCTGGTGTGTTGCAGTGTGTTGTGGCCCTTATGAACAGTGTCTTGGTGCAACATCTTTTATGTGTATTGGGTTGGTTGCTTTCGTAGTTCAGGACTTAGTCTGTGTGTGTGGCTTTCCTGCATACCTTTGTGGTGAATTCTCCGTTAGGTGTTCTCTGTACCATCACGTCTAGGAATGGGAGTTGGTTGTCCTTTTCTTCCTCTTTAGTGAATCTGTTTTCTGTGAGTGTGGCATTGATGATCCGGTGTGTGTTTTCTATTTTTGTGTTTTTAATGATTACAAAGGTGTCATTCACATATCTGACCCAGAGTTTGGGTTGAATTTGCGGTAAGACTGTTTGTTCTAATCTTTGCATTACCACTTCTGCTATGAGTCCAGAGATGGGTGAGCCCATGGGTGTGCCGTTGATTTGTTCATTTATTTTGGTTGTTGAATATGAAGTGTGTTGTGAGGCACAGGTTCAGTAGTTTGATTTTGCAGTCTTTGATGATAGGTTCCCTGTCTTGTCTGTTCTTTATGTCCAGCAGGTTGGCTATTGTTTCTCTGGCTAGGGTTTTGTCGATACAGGTGAACAGTGCAGTTACATCGAATGAGACCATAGTTTCTTCACTAGAGAGGAAGAAAAGTCAACAAACTCCCATTCCTAGACGTGATGGTACAGAGAACACCGAACGGAGAATTCAGCACAAAGATATATAGGAAAGCCACACACACAGACCAAGCCCTGAACTGCGAAAGCAACTATCCCAACACACACAAAAGATGTTGCATCAAGACACTGTTCAAAAAAGACCACAACACACTGCAGCACACCAGAACTGCAAAAAGAGGAAGAAGAACACCTCTACAATATATTCGCCAAAAACGGATACCCTTGCAATTTCATCAACAGATGCATCCGGGAAAGACAATGGAATGAGGACATGCCACAACCCAAAGGACTAGCCACGTTACCATACATCAAGAACATTTCTGAATTGACAGCCAGACTACTGCGACCACTAGGACTCATAACAGCACACAAACTAACAACCACTCTCAGACAACAACTCACCAGGATAAAGGACCTGATACCCAGCATGAGCAAAACCAACATAGTGTACCAAATCCCATGCAAGGACTGCACAAAACACTACATAGGACAAACAGGAAGACAGCTAACAATCCATATCCACGAACACCAACTAGCCACGAAATGACATGACCAGCTATCCTTAGTAGCCACACACGCAGATGACAAGCAACATGAGTTCGACTGGGACAACACTACTATTATAGGACAAGCCAAACAGAGAACAGCCAGGGAATTCCTAGAGGCATGCACTCATCCACAGATTCTATCAACAAACACATTGACCTGGACCCAATATACCGGCCGCTGCAGCGGACAGCTGGAACTGACAACCAGAAGCGGCAGAGACAAACCACTGTAAATGCTGGAGGAAACATCACAGAAGCACTTCACAGGATGCCCCCAAACATTGAGGATGTCACCTCGACAGGGGTCGAAATGTCTGCAACACAAGTTCCCAGCTCGGCGAACAGAACCACAACATTGCTGAGTAATACCACAGATCTTATATTCTTACAGTACAAGAAATATTTATCCACTTACCTTACCAACTAATTTAATCCTCTTAAACACTCAAAATTAGATTACTTGCTCATCTCGATCGTTAAGCAAATACAGGTTAAGCATGGGCTCTACTGATCTCTGTGATCAATCTACTTGCCAATCTAAAAATGGTCATTATCCAAACTTTCTGTTTATTGTTATGTAACCTGCCCTCTATCCAATTTAATATATTTATGAACAAAGTACAACAGTAGGCCACTAACCCCTTCAAAACTGATTGAATTTTAACCACAATTCTACATTCCTGAATTTCTCCAATAATCTTTTATCCCCTCAATAATCCACCTCTACATTTAAAATATTTTAAAATTCTGCAACTATTGCTTTTTGAAGAAAAGAATTCCAAAATCTCTCAACACTGAGATGAGGACACTTTTTTTTCCCAGTATGAAATGGCCAACTGAGAGATTTTGGCACAGACATTGGTCCATGCGCAAAATGAAGCACATGACAAGATCACCACTGAAATTGCGCTATTGCCAAATAAGGTAAGCATTCTTGAACCTCCCATTGCTTAATTCCTCAGCGATGTTATAAGCAAATTGCACTGCTGGAACACATTTTATCTGAGAACTACCAGCACCTCTAAATGGTAAGGAAAAAGAGATGCCAACATCTGCACAATAGGTAGGGTTGTGATAGTTGGTGATTCCAATTACCCTAGGGTAGACTGGGGAAAATGGAGAGTGAGAGGCTTTGAAGGGGTGTATTTCCAGAAGTATGTGTTGGAGAACTTTCAGAACATTACATTTCTATTCCTACCAGAAAGGGAGCTGTATTAGATCTGATTTTAAGAAAGGATGTGAACATCTGAGTGAGAAGGCACTTGAGAAATAAGTATTTTAACATAATATAGCTTCATAGCTTCAATAGGTTCAATTGATCATAGCTTCAACATTAACTTAGAGAAGAAGAAAAATTAGTCAAGCATGAAGGTCCAGTCTTGAATAGAGAAGAGAAGTCTAAACACTGAACTGAAACATGTTGATTGGAAATGCATTTTGGTGGACAAAACAGTGAATGACAAAAAGAGTTCTTTCAAAAAATGGTATAACAGGGGAAGCTAGGTACATACCAAAGAGAAATAAATATGGAGTATCCAAAGCCAGAGTATCCTGAATGATTAAGGATATTGAGAAAATAAGGAAGAAAAAGAAGGCATATGAGGCCTATTGGAATAACAACTACAACAGAAATCAGGAAGAATATCTCAAATACAGGAGCAAAGATAAGGCTTGAGTAGAAAAAGCTAAAAGGAAGCATGAGGAAAGGATGGCTGGCTGCACTAAAGCAAATAATAGAATGGTCTTCAAACATATTAAGGAAACGATGGAGTGAAGTCTACTGGGATCAATCAAGGTAAACTGCTCACTGAAGAAATGAGGCTAGCACAGGTACAAAATGGTTTCTGACTTTACAAAATCAGAAGTTGGTAACAATGTCCCAATTGAAAATGTGGTTACTGAGCAACTGACCAGTATAGTGATAGATAAAAAGAGGTATTAAAATGGGTGGCAGCAAGCCAGGTACAGAAGTTGCTAGGCCAGGTTGAGTTGCATCCTAGATTACTGAGAGGAGCAAAGGGTCAAAAATTGCAGTGCCGGTGACAAAAGATTTCCAGATCTGTCTGAATACAAAACACTGGAGGACTGCAAATGTAACACCATTGTTTAAGAAAGGAGCAAAGATAACCCAGGAAACTTACAGACCTGTCAGCTTGACATCAATATTGAGAAAATATGGAGGCCACAATGTAGCAAAAGATAAATATACAATTAGAGAAGAGTCACACTAGATACAGCAAGCATGGTAGTACAGTTATTAGCGCTGTTGCCTCTTAGCACCAGCAACCCAGGTTCGATTCCACCTTAGCTGACTATCTACATGGAGTGTGTACCTCCCACAGACCAAAGGTGCGCAGGTTAGGTGGTTTGACCCTGCAAAATTACCCAAAATGTCCATAGATATGCATGATTTGCCATGATAAAAATTTGGGGTTATGAGGATAAGGTTGAAGGCTGGATCTGGAGGGGATGTTCTTTGGTGGGCTGAAGGCCTCTTTTCACACTGTAGGGATTCTATGATTCTAGACAGTCAACATAGCAATATTAAGATTAAGTCAAGTCTGACAAATTTAACTGAGCTCTTCACGAAGTGACAAGAGGCAGTGGATGGGATTAATGCTGTGGAGGTTGTATATTTAGACCTTCAGAAAGGATTTGATACAGTGTGACCTGGTAGGTTACTTAACCACTGGGCACAGTGGTTAGCACTGCTGCCTCACAGCGCCGGAGACCCGGGTTCAATTCCCGACTCAGGCGACTGACTGTGTGGAGTTTGCACGTTCTCCCCGTGTCAGCGTGGGTTTCCTCCGGGTGCTCCGGTTTCCTCCCACAGTCCAAAGATGTGCGGGTTAGGTGAATTGACCATGCTAAATTGCCCATAGTGTTAGGTAAGGGGTAAATGTAGGGGTATGGGTGGGTTTCGCTTCGGCGGGTCGGTGTGGACTTGTTGGGCCGAAGGGCCTGTTTCCACACTGTAAATCTAATCTAATCTTAACAAATTGAAACAAATTGATAGATCCTTGGCAGCATGGTTTAGAAGCTGGCTAAAAGATGGGGAAACAGAAATTAAAGGTTGACAAGTTGAAGGTGATGTTCCCCAGAGACCAGTGTTGGGACCTTTGCCTTTTCCTGATTTATATTAATGATGTAGAGATAATTGTTCAGGACAAAATCTCTAAATATTGTAAATGATATTAAGCTCGGAAGAATAGTGATTTGTGAGGATGATGTTGATAAGTTGACCAAATGGACAGACTTCTTGCAGATGAAATTCAAATAAGAAAACTATTAAGGTAATGCCCATTAGAAGAAACAAGGTGAGACAAGACAGACTCAATGTTACCCCTGATCAATTAAAATGATTTTATTTCAATGCAAGAGATCTGATAGGTAAGGCAGATGAACTCAGGCCATGGATGGGAACATCGGATTGGGATAGAATTAAAATTGAAATATCCTTTGGTGCCATATGCATTCAAATACAGAAGTACATTGCTTACAATTGCTCATAGTACAAGTTAGAAAAGTGAGAATAAATTTAAAATGATGAGCATTACAGTCATTCCGTAGATTATCAGAGAGGGCTTTCACAGCACGATCTGCCTGGGCTTGCAACTGCTGACCACCTACACCTGTTCCCAGTCCAACATCCGTCCAGACTACTCGGGCCTTCAGTCCACTGGGGTATCATAGAAACAAGGCTAAGGGAGGCACAGGGTTATAGGAAGGAGGCAAGAGAGATGGGGAGAGTGGTGTTTTAAATTAGGAGAAACATTACAGTTGTACTTGGAGAGGACATTCCTGGGGGATTATCTAGTGAAGCTTTATGGGTAAAACTAAGAAACAAGAAGGGAGTGATCACTTTGATGGTAGTGCATTATAGGCTCCCTGTTCCCCCCATAGTCAAAGGGAGCATTAGGAGCAAATATATTGGGAGATCGCAGATAGCTGTAAGAATAATGAGAGTTCTTATAGTGGGGGATTTTAACTCTCCAAACGTGGATTGGGATTGCCACAACTTGAGTGGGGAGAAATTTGTTAAGTGTGTTCAATAAAACTTTCGCAATCAATATGTGGATGGCCCTACTAGGGAAGGGGCAAAACCCAATCTCTTTTTGGGAAATAAGACAGGGTACGTTACCGAGGTGTTAGTCGGGGAACATTTTGGACCAGGGCCCATATTTCTATTATTTTAAGAATAGTTATTAAAATATTCTAGGGCTGGTCCACAAGTTAAAGTTCTAAATTGGAGAAGGGCCAATTTTGATGGTGTTAGACAGGAAGTTTCAAACGTTGATTGGAGGAGGCTGTTCACAGATAAGGGGATGTCTGCCAAATGGGAGGCTTTCAAAAACAAGATGAGAGCTCAGGAACAGTATATAGTATGAAAGGCAAGGCTGACAGGAGTATGGAACATTGGATTACTAGAAATATCGAGGTTCTGGTCAAGAGAAAGAAGGCATATGTCAAGTTGGAATCAATTGAATCCCTTTAGGAGTATAGCAGGTTTAGGAGTACACTCAAGGGGGAAATGAAGGGGACATAAAGAGAACATGACATAGCTTTGGAAGGTAAGGTTAAGGAAAATCCAAAGACATTCTACATGTATTTGAGGGGTAAAAGAGTAACTAGGCAGAGAATAGAGCCTCTTACTGATAACCAAGGTCGGCTATGTGCAGAGCCACAAGAGTTGGTGAGATCCTAAATGAATGTTTCTCATCAGTATTTACCTTTGAGAAAGACATGGATGCGAGGGAACATGGGGAAATAAATAGTGATGACCTAAAGAGAGTCCATATTACAGAAGAGGCTGAAAGCCGGTGACAAACTATCTGCCATAAGCATTGGTACTGGGTCCACAACTGTTCATCATTTATACAAGCCATTTGGATGAAAACATAGAAGGCATAATAAAGTTTGTCAATGCCACCAAACCTGATAGCGTTGTTGACAGTGAAGAAGGTTATCTAAAAGTACAATGGGATCTTGCTCTACTGTGCCAGTGGGCCAAGGAATAACAGATGGAGTTTAATTTAGATAAATTCAAGTGTTGCATTTAAGTAAGTTGCTTCTTTCAAGGAATATAAACCTGGCAATAGAGATGCAGTGGTTTGCTCAAGAGACATACTCCATAGATAAGCCCAAATATCATCAGTTCATAATGTGGAAGCTTAATTCATATTAATATGATGAAAGGGTAGTGCACAGATAAGGACTGAGGAGTGGGGGAGGCGCGGCATTGTCAGTCAAGCACAGTATTACAGTGGCAGAAAGGATGTTTGAGGTCTCGTCTACTTGAGATAGCATGAGCTGAGGTTAGAAACAGGGAAGGAGAGGTCACTCTGCAGGAGTTTTCTATAAGCCTCAGAATAGTTCCAGAGATGAATAGGAAAGGATAGCAATAATAATTCTGGATAGGATCGAGAGTAACAGAGTAGTTGTTATAGGGGCTTTAACTGTCCAAATATTGACTGAAAATACTTAGTTTGCGTACTTCAGATGGGTTAGTTTTTGTGCAGTGTGTGCAGGAGGGTTTCCTAACACAGTATATAGACAAGCCAAAGAGGGCCAAGGCCACATTGGATTTGGTACTGGGTAATGAACTTGGCCAGGTGTTAGATTCGGGCAGTAGGTGAGCACTTTCATGATAGTGACCACAATTTGGTTAAGTTTACTTCAGCGATGGAAAGTAATAGGTCAAAAGTTATGATATGCTTAGGCTAAATTTAGGATGCACAGGATGGGGAAGGAAACTGTAGGGGACAATTGAAATGTGGACCTTATTCAATGAACAGCTACTCCGTGTCCTTAGTAAGTATATACCTCTTAGGCAGGGAGGAAGTGGTCAAGCGAGGGAGCCATGGTTTACTAAGGAGTTGAATCTCTTGTTAAAAGGAAGAAGGTAGCTTATATGAGGATGAGACATCAAGACTCAGTTAGTCTGCATGAGAGTTTGCTAGGAAAGACCTAAACAGACAGCTGAGAAGAGCCGGGGGGACATGAAAAGTCGTTGGCAGATAGGATCAAGGAAAACCCTAAAGCTTTCTATAGGTATATCAGGAACAAAAGAATGACTAGAGAAAGATTAGGGCCAATCAAGGATAGTAATCCAAAGTTGTGTGTGGAGTCTGAAGAGATAGGGGAAGCGCTAAATAAATATTTTTCACCAATATTCAAACAGGAAAAAGACAATGTTGCCAAGGAGAATACGGAGATACAGGGTACTAGACTAAACATCATTGAAGTTCACAGGGAGGTGGTGTCAGCAATTCTGGAATGTGTGAAAATAAGTAAGTCCCCTGGGCCGGATGGGATTTTTCCTCAGATTCTCTGGGAGAGAGGAGATTGCAGAGCCTTTGGCTTTGATCTTTACATCATCATTGCCTACAGGAAAAGTGCCAGAAGACTGGAGGATTCCTTGTTCAAGAAGGGGAGTAGAGAAACCCTGGTAATTATAGCCTAGTAAGGCTTACGCCCGTTGTGGGTAAAGTGTTGGAAAAGATTATAGGAGACAGGACTTGTAATCATCAGAGAGGAATAAGTTGATTAGGGATAGGCAACACTGTTTTGTGAAGGGTAAGTCGTATCTAACAAACCTTATTGAGGTCTTTGAAAAGGTGACCAAACAGATGGATGAGGGTAAAGCAGTCAATGTGGTACGTATGGATTTCAGTAAAACATTTGATAAGGTTCCCCATGGTAGGCTATTGCACAAAATACAGAGGCATGGGACTAGGGGTGATTTAGTGGTTTGGAAGAAAGAAGAAATTGGCTAGTTGAAAGAAGACGGAGTGTGGTGGTTGATGGGAAATGTTCATCCTGGAGTTAGTTACTAGTGGTGTACCACAAGGATCTGTTTTGGGACCACTGCCGTTTGTCATTTTTTATAAATGACCTGGATAAAGGTGTAGAAGGATGGGTTAGTAAATTTGCAAATGACATTAAGGTTGATGGAGTTGTGAACAGTGCCAAAGGATGTTACAGGCTACAGAGGGACATAGATAACCTTCAGAGTTTGGCCAAGAGGTGGCAAATGGAGTTTAATGCGGAAAAATGTGAGGTGATTCACTTTGGAAGGAGCAACAGGAACAAAGAGTACTAGACTAAAGGTAAGACTCTTGGTAATGCAGATAAGCAGAGAGATCTCAGTGTCCATGTACATAGATCCCTGAAAGTTGCCACCCAGGTTGGTAAGAAGGCATGTGGTGTGTTAGCTTTTATTGGAAAGGGACTGAGTTTCAGAGCCACATTGTCTTGCTGCAGCTGTACAAAACTCTGGTAAAGCTGCACTTGGTGTATTGCATACAGTTCTGGTCACCACATTATAGGAAGGATGTGGAAGCTTTGGAAAGGGTTCAGAGGAGATGTACTAGGATGTTGTCTGGTATAGAAGGAAAGTCGTCTGAGGAAAGGCTGACGGACTTGACACTGTTCTCATTAGAAAGAAGAAGGTTGAAAAGTGACTTAATTGAGACAAAGAAGATAATCAGAGGGTTGGATAGGGTGGACAGTGAGAACCTTTTTCCTCAGATGGTGAGACAAAGAAGATAATCAGAGGGTTGGATAGGGTGGACAGTGAGAACCTTTTTCCTCACAAGGGGACATAAATTTAAATTGAGGGGTGATAGATATAGGACAGTTGTCAGAAGTAATTTCTTTACTCAGAGAGTAGTAGTAGGAACATGGAACAGACTGCCTACAACAATAGTTGACTCGCCAACTAGAAAGGCATTTAAATGATCATTGGATAAACATATGGGTGAAAATGGAATAGTGTAGGTTAGATAGGCTTCAGATTGGTTCCACAGGTTGGCGCAACCTTGAGGGCCAAAGAGCCTGTACTGCATTGTAATGTTCAATGAGAGATAGTTGGAGAGTTCACAGAGCTAACAATGAAGAGCCAGGAAAGACATTGCAGGTGGTTCTTCAGATTTAGGTGATTAGTTAAATGTGCATTCAAGGAAGACCAGTTCACTGAGCAGAACAGAGCATGGTTGCAGTCAACTGTGTTCAAGATTTTTTAATTTGTGGAGGATTGGGGAGCAGTTAAAAAATTGAAAGGGAAGTACCTGAACAATGGACATTATTTACAAAGACAACCAATCAAGAACAGAGAAGGGGACAGGATGACAAGCAATTGGGTGGGACTGAGGGTCATGAGAGAACACCAGACTTTCATGGACTCAGAAGGAAAAAAGAAAAAAAAAGTGTTGCATTTATGATAGACATGAACAAACACAAAAGCAAAATATGTGGTATTAGGCACTTAGGCAGGAGAGGATAAAATGAGTTTTAGCAAAGGTTAGCACAACAGGAACATCCAACAGTTTCATTCTTAGTAGTAAAGTAGTTCATGAGATTCTCATGTTTGTTAAGGATGAGGCTGAAGATGGCAGAACACAAAGGTTAGTAAGGAGAGAAAATGCCAGGGGCTGTCCCAGTTATCCAAGGTGTTCTCATTTGGTTTGTCAGAGGACAATGTGGCTCAATTTGCTTGGCAAGATCCAATCAAATCAAATGATGTATAGCTAAGGTAGTTGTGCGCCACATTCACTGAAGTGTGTGCCCTTTAGGCTTAAAAGACTGAAGAGGAGTGCTGTACCAGACAGACATACGATTTGGGATAGGAGAACACAAACATTTTGCTAGGACAAAACAGCAATGGTGGATTTGTGGTTGTGTGAATGTTGCACAACGCAGACAGTGGGCATTTAGAAACTGCAGTTCCAAGCAAACTTGGAGAGACATACTGTAGTCACAACTCTGAATTAGTGAAGATAGAAATTTGGACTTACTACTGGAGGAATGATTTGTTATTTTTAAATTTGTTCATCATATCTGAGTATTCCTGCATAGGCAGCATTTATTGCTCATTCCTTAACTGACAGTGAGGTGGTAAATCATGCAATCCATGCCATGTATTTATATACATAGTGCTGTCAGAGAAGGAAATCAGCATCTTTACCCGGAAACGAGAAGGAATAGCAATACGTTCAAAGTCAGGATTGTGTACGACTTGAAGATGAACTTACACTTTGTGGTGTCCCCACCCTACTAGGTGGCCAAGGTGGTTTGAAAGGCTAGAGATGGTTTGGCCTCAGACATAACCACAAAGGACTCCTGAAAGATGATCTGGAGCAGAGATGATTAAATTCTAACAACCACAACAATCTTCCTTTGTGGTTGGTATGACTTCACTCTTATCCCTCCTTATTCTTTGATACTATGCTTGGTCAAATGAGCTTTGAAGCCATTACAACTTGGCCAAAAAACATAAAGGAGGATAGTAAGAGCTTTTTAGGTATGTGAAAAGAAATAAAAAGGTTAAGACTAAAATTGGGCCCTTGAAGACAGAAACGGATGAATTTATTATGGAGAACAGGAAATGGCAGAAGAGTTGAATAGGTACTTTGGATCGGTCGTCACTGGGGAAGACACCAGCAAACTCCCAGATGTAATAGTGGCTGAAGGACCAAGGGTAATGGATGAACTGAAGGGAATTTATATCAGGGAGGAAATGGTGTTGGATAGACTGTTAGGTCTGAAGGCTGATAAGTCTCCGGGACCTGACGGTCTGCATCCCCCGGTACTTAAGGAGGTGGACGCGTTAGTAATCATTTTACCATGTTCTATCCATTCAGGATCAGTTCCTGCGAATTGGAGGGTGGCTAACGTTGTCCCACTTTTTAAGAAGGGAGGGAGAGAGAAAACGGGGAATTATAGACCGGTTAGCCTGACATCAATGGTGGGAACAATGCTGGAGTCAATTATAAAAAATGAAATCACAACTCATTTGGATAGCAGTCACAGGATAGGTCAGAGTCAGCATGGATTTATGAAGGGGAAATTGTGCTTGACTAATTTTCTGGAATTTTTTGAGGATGTAACTGTGAAGATGAACAAGGGAGATCCAGTGGATGTAGTGTACCTGGACTTTCAGAAAGCCTTGGATAAAGTCCCACATAGGAGATTAGTGAGCAAAATTAGGGCACATGGTATTGGGGGCAAAATACTGATTTGGATTGAAAACTGGCTGACTAACAGGAAGCAAAGAGTAGTGATAAATGGGTCACTTTCAGAATGGCAGACGGTAACTAGTGGGGTACCACATTTGGTGCTGGGACTGCAGCTGTTTACAATATACATTAACGATATAGATGAAGGCATTAAAAGTAATATTAGCAAATTTGCTGATGACACAAAGCTGGGTGGCAGGGTGAAATGTGAGAAGAATGTTAGGAGAATACAGGGTGACTTGGACAGGCTAGGTGTGGGCAGGTGCATGGCAGATGCAGTTTAATGTGGATAAATGTGTGGATATCCACTTTGGTGGCAAGAACAGAAAGGCAGATTCCTATCTAAATGGAGACAAGTTAGGTAAAGGGGAAGTAGAACAAGATCTGGGTGTTCTTGCACATCAGGAAAAAACAAGGACTACTGATGCTCGAAACCAAATTCTAGATTAGAGTGGTGCTGGAAAAGCACAGCAGTTCAGACAGCATCCAAGGAGCAGGAAAGTCGATGTTTTAGACAAAAGCCCCTCATCAGGAATACTAAAGTAAGCATGCAGGTACAACAGGCAGTGAAGACAGCTAATGGCATGCTAGCCTTCATAACAAGGAGAATTGAGTATAGGAGCAAAGAGGTCCTTCTGCGGCTGTACAAGGCCCTAGTGAGACCGCACCTGGAGTATTGTGTGCAGTTTTGGTATCCAAATTTGAGGAAGGACATTGTGGCTATTGAGGGAGTGCAGCGTAGGTTCACGAGGTCATTCCCCAGAATGGTGAGACTATCACATAGAGTCAGAGTCATAGAGATGTAGAGCATGGAAACAGACCCTTCGGTTCAACCCATCCATGCCGACTAGATATTCCAACCCAATCTAGTCCCACCTGCCAGCACCCGGCCGATATCCCTCCAAACCCTTCCTGTTCACATATCCATCCAAATGCCTCTTAAGTATTACAATTGCATCAGCCTCCATCACTTCCTCTGACAGCTTATTCCATACACGACCACCCTCTGTGTGAAAAAGTTGTCCCGTAGGTCTCTTTTATATCTTTCCCCTCTCACCCTAAACCTATGCTCTCTAGTTCTGGACTCCCTGACCCCGGGGAAAAGACTTTGCCAATTTATCCTATCCATGCCGCTCATAATTTTGTAAACCTCTATATGGTCACCTCTCAGCCTCTGATGCTCCAGAGAACACTGCCCCAGCCTGTTCAACCTCTCCCTATCACTCAAATTCTCCAACCCTGGCAACATCCTTGTAAAACTTTTCTGAACCCTTTCAAGTCTCACAACATCCTTCCAATAGGAAAGAGACCAGAATTGCACACAATATTCCAACAGTGGCCTAACCAATGTCCTGTACAGCTGCAACATAACCTCTCAACTCCTGTACTCAATGCTCTGACCAATAAAGGAAAGCATACCAAATGCCTTCTTCACTATCCTATCTACCTGTGACTCCACTTTCAAGGAGCTATGAACATGCACTCCAAGATCTCTTTGTTCAGCAACTCTCTCTAGGACCTTGCCATTAAGTGTATAAGTCCTGCAAGATTTGCTTTCCCAAAATGCAGCACCTCACATTTATCTGAATTAAACTCCACCTGCCACTTCTCAGCCCATTGGCCCATCTGGTCAAGATCCTGTTGTAATCTGAGGTAACCCTCATCGTTGTCCACCACGTATACAATTTTGGTGTCATCTGCAAACTTACTAACTGTACCTCTTATGCTTGCATCCAAATCATTTATGTAAATGACAAAAAGTAGAGCACCCAGCACTGATCCTTATGGATCTCCACTGGTTACAGGCCTCCAGTCTGAAAAACAACCCTCCACCACCACCCTCTGTCTTCTGTCTTTGAGCCAGTTCTGTATCCAATTGGCTAGGTCTCCCTGTATTGCGTGAGATCTAACCTTGCTAATCAGTCTTCCATGGAGAACCTTGTCGAATGCCTTACTGAAGTCCATATAGATCACATCTACCACTCTGCCCTCATCAATCCTCTTTGTTACTTCTTCAAAAAACTCAATCAAGTTTGTGAGACATGATTTCCCACACACAAAGCCATGTTGACTATCCCGAATCAGTTATTGCCTTTCCAAATACATGTACATCCTGTCCCTCAGGATTTCCTCCAACAACTTGCCCACCACCAACGTCAGGCTCACTGGTCTATAGCTCCCTGGCTTGTCCTTACCACCCTTCTTAAACAGTGGTACCACGTTAGCCAACCTCCAGTCTACTGTGACTATCGACGATACAAATATCTCAGCAAGAGGCCCAGAATGTGGAATGCTTTGCCCCAGAAGGCAGGGGAGGCCAAGTCTCTGGATACTTTCAAGAAAGAGATGGATAGAGCACTTAAAGATAGTGGAATCAAGTGTTATGGGGATAAGGCAGGAACAGAATACTGATTGCGGATGATCAGCCATGATTATAATGAATGGTGGTGGTCGTTCAAAGGGCCATATGGTCTTCTCCTGCACCTATTGTCTACTGTTCAAAATTACTGTCTTGCATTGGACATCAGCTATAAAGATTTTAAGAGCTGAGTGCCCCTGGCAGAGTCTAAGCTAAGTGTCAGTGAGCAGATTATTGCTGAGCAGGTGTCAATTGATAATGTTATCAATGACCTACTCCATCACAGGATCTTAGAATTTACAATAAAGAAGGAGGTCATATCATTACTGATAATCTAGGGTGGTAATTTGATGGGTTAGATCTTGGAGAGACTTAATTGAGTATAAGTTAAAGAAAAGCAATTTGGAAAGTAACAAGATCAAGATGGAGCATGTAACATGTCTCCCACACCATCACCCTCTGCTCTACAGTCACCCCTGGAAAATCTGAACAAAAAAAAGACACATATGTCAGACTCTTGCTCATCGACTACAGCTCTGCCTTCAACACTATCATCCCCTCTAGGTGACCTTGGTCTCAGCTCCACCCTCTGCCATCGGATCCTCAATTTTCTGACCCACAAACCACAATCAGTGAATATAGGTAACTGCACCTCCTCCATAACAGTCAACACTGGAGTCCTCAGCCCCCTACTGTACTCCCTGTCAAATTCCAAACCATCTATAAGTTCGTTGATGACACCATGGTAGTAAGACGGACACCTAACAACAAGTCAAAATACAGAAGGGAGATAGAGGGCTTGCTAATCTGGTGCAATGAGAACAACCTCTCTCTCTCTCAACAGCAGCAAAACTAAAGAACTGATCATTGACTCCAGGAAGAAAGGAGGAGAACATGCCCCCATCTACATCAACAGAACCGAAGTTGAGATGGTGCAGGGCGTCAAGTTCCTCAGAATGACAATAACCGACAACCTGTCCTGGACTTTCCACATAGATGTGATAGTCATGAAGGCACAACAATGCCTCTTCTTCCTCAGGCGGCTCCAGAAATTTGGCACGCCCATAGGACCCTCACCAATTTCTACAGCTGCATCACTGAAAGTGTACTGTCGAGGTACATAAGAAACTACAGAAGATGGTGTGCAAAGCCCAGATTATTATGGAAGCCAACCTTCTATATATAGACACCATTTACACAGTTCGCTGCTGCAGAAGGGCTGCCAACATCATCAAAGACCCATCATACCCCAGTATTATGATCTCCTACAACCTCTTCAGTCAGGCAGAAGATACAAAAGTCTAAACACACGCACCAGCAGGTTCAGGAACAGCTTCTTCCCTGCCCTTATTACAATGACAAATGGACTCTCTAGCCTCAAATAATGCCGGTCTTGCCAATGTTGATCTCACCTTATGCAATGTAACCTGCATGCCTCTGTCTAAGTATTTTTGATCTATACTATGCTTACTATGATATGCTGTACTGCTCGTAAATAATGCCTTCTCTGCACTTTGGTACATGTGACAATAGTTCAATCGATCAACTCAACCTCAAAATATTCATGCATACTTGCAACCTACTCTTTACCTGATGAATTGTAACACTGCACTAATTCACAGCGATATTATCCTCACGGAGTGTTATTATCCTTATAACCTTCTGCCCTAAGAGAAATTAGTTGAGATACCATTATTTGCTGTTTGCTGTAAGTCAATGGTACATATCAATTATTCATTGGGGAAGTTGGGTTTCATTCAGGATTCTCATTGACCCCAAGGTACTCATAGGTTGCTGATGATTTTCCACCCACAGCCTATACACAAACAATTTCCCAGTACTTCCTTGGAGTGCTGCTCAACACAATGCATAATTGACCCTCTTATCTCTCAGGGTTTCTTACAAGAGTCAAACAATCAAAGCTTCGGATCAATTTAATTCTTTTTTAAAGACCTGAGTCAAAATCCATTGTCTCCAAAATTCAGCTCCATTGTTTATGGGTTTAGGGTGTAGGTTTGCTCACTGAGCTGTAGGTTTGATATCCAGACATTTCATTACCTGGCTAGGTAACATCATCAGTGGCGACCTCCAAGTGAAGCTGTTGTCTCCTGCTTTCTATTTATATGTTTGTCCTGGATGGGGTTCCTGGGGTTTGTGGTGATGTCATTTCCAGTCCATTTTCTGAGGGGTTAATAGATGATATCGAGATCTGTGTGTTTGTTTATGTGGTTGGAGTGCCAGGCCTCTAGGAATTCTCTGACATGTCTTTGTTTAGCCTGTCCCAGTATAGATGTGGTGTCCCAGTCAAATTGGTGTTTTTTTTTCATCCCTGTGTAGAGCTACGAGGGAGAGAGGGTCATGTCTTTTTGTGGCTAGCTTGTCTTCATGTATCCTGGTGGCTAACTTTCTTCCTGTTTGTCCTACGTAGTGTCTGTGGCAGTCCTTGCATAGAATTTTGTAGATGACGTTGGTTTTGTCCATGGGTTGTACTGGGTCTTTTAAGTTTGTTAGTTTTTGTTTGACAGTGTTGGTGGGTTTGTGTGCGACTATAATTCTGAGGGGTCTTAGTCGTCTGGCTGTCATTTCTGAAACTTCTTTGATGTATGGTAAGGTGGTTAGGGTTTCTGGCTGTGTTCCCTCCAAGCCATTCACTATCCTGTCATATCACTGTCACTGGGTCAAAACCTTGGAATTCTCTCTCTAAGGGCATTTTAGTTCAACTAGAGTATATGTACTATAGTAGCTCGAGAGGGCAGCTCACCGCCACCCTCTCAAGGGCAACGACACATGAGCAATTAATGTTGGTCAGCCAGCAAATGCCCAAGTTTCATGAGTGAGTGAAAAACCACAAACTGCTAAAGGGTCATCATATGCTGTATATTGCATAACAGGAATGTGGCATTTGAGGAGGCAAAGAGCAAGGAACGTCCATTATTCTCAAAGGAAGAGCGGAAGGCCTGGGGACTCAGAGGACAAAGAGTTACAAGGTGCACCATAGAAAAATGACATGAAGGAGCACCAGCATGTGGTGCAGAGGTCATGCAGGAAGTTAATATTATTCAGGCACTTCTGAACCAGCAGTGAATCAGCCAATGGCACAGAGAACGCTCGCCTGGCACCCTTTGAGGCCAAGGCTCTCATATGGATGGCAACCAAGTCAACATCCTTTCTAATACATTCAACCTGTAAAGATTGTCTACTCTGTCTACTAGCCACAGTCTCCACTGACATAATTCCTGTGTATACACTAAGTAACTAGTGATGCAAGTAGACATAAAAGTGAAGGTCACAATCAGATAAAATTATCAAATAGCAGAGCAGGCTCAAATCAAAAAAAAGACCTACTCCTGCTTCTATGTGTTTATTCATTATGTAAACAACATGCAAACTATTGACAAAACCAGCTGCTTCACTGCAGCATTACAAATGGTTTGTCACGTACATATTGAAACACCGAAGCATAGTGATACACTCAGCATTCCACAGGATACAATGCCCTCTGAATGTTTATTTTCTCACACAACACCTCCTGTTACCTGATAGGAGGTAGATGCAGTTTGCTCATGGTTTTGGCTCTGTGACAATGATAGCCATGGTTGTTGGCCTTAGCCTATAGAACTCTTCATTGTGAATCACAGAATGGTTACAAGTGCAGAAGGTGGCCATTCAATTTGTCATACCTGTGCTGACTTTCTGAACGATTAATTCATCAAGTGCCACAACACTGCCACAGCACTACACTTTTTCCTTTCTCAGATAATATCATAAAACCATAAGAAATAGGAACAGGAGTGGGTTGTTTGGCCTCTTAAGCCTGCTCCACCAACTAATAGGATCATGGCTGATCTGACTCTTCTCACATCCATTTTCTTGCATTTTCTCATCATCCTGGATTTCCTGACTGATCAAGAATTTGGGCCTTAAATATATAAAAGGACTCTGCCTCCAAAGCTCTCTGTGGCAAGAAGTTCAAAAGACTCACAACCACCTGAGAGAAGAAATTCCTCTTCATCTCAGTCTTAAATTGGCACCCCTAATTCTGAAACTATGCCCACTAGTCCTAGATTCTCCCATGAGGCAAAGTATCCTCTCAGCATTTCCCCTTCAAGCCACTTAAAAGTCCTACATGAGCTCACCTCACCTTTCTCATAAATGAGCTGATCATCAACCTCAGCACCACATTCTTGGATTCTCTCCCCATACCCTCGAATTAGAAAAGTATGTCTAACTCCTCCTTTAAACGGTCAATGTTTTGGCCTCAACGACTTTCTATAGCATAGAATAACACAAGCTCGCCATTCTCTGGATGTAGAAATTTATTTTCATCTCAGACCTAAGTGACCTATATCCTTAAGACTGTGACCTGTGGTTCAGACACACCAGATCATCAGAAATATCCTTTCTGCATTTACGCTGTCTAGTCGAGTTAGAACTTTATAGGCTTCTATGAACTCATTCTTCTAAACTTCAGGGAATATAATCCTAACTCATCTTGTCTCTCTCTTCACACCAGTCTTGTCATCCCAGAATTCAGTCTGGTAAATTTTCGGTGCATTTCCTCCATATCCAGAATATCCTTCCTCAGGTAATGAGATGAAAACTATACCAATACTTCAGGGTGTTTCACCAATGCCCTGCACAACTGCAACAAGATACCCCTACTCATGTACTCAATTCCTTCACTATAAAGCCAAAATAGCATTTGTCATCTTCACCACCTGCTTGCTTTCATCGCTGGAATAAAAGGACATGCAGGTATTATTGCACCTTGTCCTTTCCCGATCTGTCGTGCTTCAGATAATAATATGTTCCTGTCTTTGCAACCAAAATGGACAGTCTCATATTTATCCACATTGTACTTAATTCACCATGCATTTGCCCACTTTTTCAACTTCTTCAAATCGCACTGAAACATCGGTGTTCTCCTCACAGTTCATCTTCAAACCCAGCTTTGTGTTGTCTGCAAATTTGGATATATTATAAAAGTGAGGGTTCGTGCACTGATCCCTGTAGTACTCCATAGTCATTGATTACTACATAGAACAGAAAACAGTACAGCACAGTACAGGTCCTTCGGCCCTCGATGTTGTGCCAATCTTTTATCCTATTCCAAGATCCGCATACCTTACATTTTACTATCATCCATGTGGCTAGTCAAGTGTCACTTAAATGTCCTAATACATCTGACTCTACTACCACTGCTGGCAATGCATTGCATGCACTCACCACTCTGTGTAAAGAACCTACCTCTGATGTCTCCCCTAAACCTTCCTCCAATCACCTTAAAATTATGCTTCCTCATGATAGCCATGTCCACCCTCGGAATAAGTCTCTGGCTATCCACATGATCTATGACTCTCATCATCCTGCACATCTCTACCAAGTCACCTCTTATCCTTCTTCACTCCTGTGAGAAAAGCCCTAGCACCCCCAACATTTCTTCATAAGACATGCCCTCCAGTCCAGGCAGCATCCTGTAAATCTCCTCTGCACCTTCTCTAAAGCTTCCACATATTCCTATAATGTGGCAACCAGAAGTGAACACAATGTTCCAAATGTGATCTAACCAGGGCTTTATAGATCTGCAGGAGAAAGTGAGAACTGCAGATGCTGGAGATCAGAGCTGAAAATGTGTTGCTGGAAAAGCGCAGCAGGTCAGGCAGCATCCAAGGAGCAGGAGAATCGACGTTTCGGGCATGAGCCTGAAGAAGGGCTTTTCCAGCAACACATTTTCAGCTCTTTATAGATCTACAGTATAACTTCACAGCTCTCAATCTCCCTGCCAACGAAAGCCAACACATCATCCACCTTCCAAACAACCCTATCAGCTTGGGTGGCAACTTTGAGGGATCTATGGAGTGGAGCCCAAGATCTCTCTGTTCCTCCACATTGCCAAGAATCCTGCCTTTAACCCTGTAATCTGCGTTCAAATTCAACCTTCCAAAATGAATCACTTCACACTTTTGTACCTAAATCAGCACACTGCTCCTAATTCCATGCATTTTAACTTTAGATAGAGTCATACAGATACATAGCACAGAAAAGGCCCTTCTATCCAACTCGTCCATGCTGACCAGATATCCCAACCTAATCTAGTCCCATTTGCCAGCACTTGCCCCATATCCCTCTAAACCCTTCTTATTCATAAAGATTTGATTAGATTCCCTGTGGAAACAGGCCCTTCGGCCCAACAAGTCCACACCGACCCTTCGAAGAGCAACCTACCCATTCCCCTACATTTACCCATCCAGCTGCTTTTTAAATGCTGCAATTGTACCAGCCTCCACCATTTCCTTTGGCAGCTCATTCCATATATGCACCACCCTCTGTGTGAAAAGGTTGCCTCTTAGGTCCCTTTTATATCTTTCCCCCTCACCCTAAACCTATGCCCTCTAGTTCTGGACACCCCCACCCCAGTGTAAAGACTTTGTCTATTTACTCTATCTATGCCCCTCATAATTTTGTAAACCTCTATAAGGTCACTTCCCAGCCTCCGGCGCTCCAGGGAAAACAGCCCCAGCCTATTCAGCCTCTCCCAGTATCTCAAATCCTCCAACCCTGACAACATCATTGTAAATCTTTTCTGAACCCTTTCAAGTTTTACAACATCCTTCCAATAAGAAGGAGACCAGAATTGCACACAATATTCCAAATGTAGCCTAACCAACATCCTGTTCAGCTGCAACATGACCTCTCAACTCCCATATTCTGGATTAGTGGTGCTGGAAGAGCACAGCAGTTCAGACAGCATCCAAGGTGCAGCGAAATCCTGAACTGCTGTGCTCTTCCAGCACCACTAATCCAGAATCTGGTTTCCAGCATCTGCAGTCATTGTTTTTACCTCCCAATTCCCATACTCAATGCTCTGATCAATACAGGAAAACATCTCCACTGGTAAAAGAACAAAAATATTGAAGAATCATTGATCTGGTGTTTCTTACATGGGAAATGGAGTATACAAATTGTAAGTTTTACTGCAGCTATACTGGGGCTTGGTGAGATCAATTTCCTTGTCTGAAAAAGACACAACTGTACTAAAAACACAGTATAAAGAGGATTCACTTGAACTCATTCTTGGGATGCAGGACATATCTTACAAAGAAAGATTGAACAAATGCAGCTTGTATGTATCACATTTTAGAGGAATAATAGGTGATCTTATTAAAATGGTGATCATATTAAGAGTAGAACCTGGGAGGGTAGTTCATCAGGTAGCGAAGACCAGAAATAGGTTTGCAGTTTAACACTTAATGTCAGAGTTGTAGAAGAAAGAAGAGATGCCTAGCAGAGGAAGACCTGGAGGTCCTCATTGCTATCTCTGCACACAATCAGACTCCATTCTCCTTACAGACAGAATGTCACCACCATCAAAAACCACTGCTTACTATTCACTAAGACCCATGAAAATCATCACCACAGACTTCCCAAGAGTTATACCTGCACTGGCATATGTATCTAGAATGGGGTATTTACTGTTCCTCCCAAATTGTTTGGATAGGGCTCTGGTGGCAACCAAAGCCTTTTATCTCTACAGCGCATTGTGACTTAGTATCTTTCGGCTCATCACTTCTGTATGATCAAAATGTACTACTACCTACATTAGTCCCACTTTCCCACACTAGGCCCATGGCTTGAATATTATGACACTTCATGTACTCATCCAAGTATTGTTTACAGAATGACGTGATTCCCAGTTTGACTACCCTTCTAGGCACAGCATTTCAGACACCCACCACCCTCTGGGTGAAAATATTTTCATCAAAACCTCCTGCCTTACACTTTAAAAGTGTGCCCCTTGCTCTTAGCCATTCGACTCAGATTGAAGGGGTTCCTTCCTTCATGGAAATCGAAATCTCTTCCATCTGATTTGAAATAGCATCACATTGTTAGCAGCCTTGTCAGTTGTCACTGCATCAGTGAGGGATTTGGCCTAGTCCTCTGAAGTTAAGGAGTATCATGTGGCTTGTGTCCAGCAGACATATTACATATTACAGGATTCAAGATGAAGCACTGGACAATAAATCTCACCTTCACCTTTCCAAAGGCAGCAGATCAATGAAGGATTAGTGGTACTGTCTCGACTTTCATCGTCACCCTGAAGCACTGACAGCCTGAATGATGTAGACCCAACCCCTTTTTGTGAAGGTGGAGATGTCTTATGACCTACTGGGAAGTGTATATCCCGCTAACTATCTAGACCAGGGTGTCTGGGCCATGGTTAGTAAAGCATAGAGCTGGCACATCCCAATTCACCTCTGCTGCCTCTTGTTTCAGTTAAATGGAGTACACAGTCGACAGATGTTTTGCCCATTTGTGTGACACATCACTGACTTGGCACATCAATACTACAGCACAGTATGGTGTTTCACCATGTGACATACCAATGATAGGGTTTGTTATGTATAGGCACAGTGGCCCCACCTTTGCTGTACAAAGACTAAGGCAGCAGGCAATGACACTGTGGCAATGTTACAAGAGGTTAGAATTTCTCAAATGGAACACATACCTTGGGTTAAAGGAGGACTGGGAGCAGCCAGGAAATTTCTCAGCACCTTGCCTCCTTTGTTGAGTATATGTAAGACAGAGATAGACAGGTACGTCTTTGATGAGGGATCAAGGGTTACAGTGAGAAGGCAGGAGAACAGAGATGAGAAACACAGCAGCCATGTTCAAATGGAGGAGCAGACTCGATGGGCTGAATGGTCTAATTCTGCTCCTATATCTTATGGTTTAATGTTCAAGCTTCACATATTTTGCTTCTGTCTTCAAAAATGAGGACACAAATAACATACCAGAAATCAACCACACCCATTGGGTCCTCCTGATTAACTTTACTTGTTAATTACTCAAAGAATTCCAATAGATTTGTCAACCACGACTTTGTCTGATTCTACCAATGTTTTCCAAAGTGCTCTGCTATAAAATCCTTGATTATGGGTTCTCCCAACATCAGACTCACTGACTTATAATTCTGTTTTCTTTCTACCTTATTTTACCTGTCATAGAACATACAACAGTACAGCACAGAACAGGCCCTTCAGCCCACGATGTTGTGCCGACCACTGATCCTCATGTATGCACCTTCAAATTTCTGTGACCATATGCATGTCCAGGAGTCTCTTAAATGTCCCCAATGACCCGGAGTTGAAGCAAATCTGCATTTGTAGAGAAACTGTGCTGAGAAATTGATGGGATCGAAAGCTGGTGAATCTCTAAAGCAAGGAGAATATTCTGCCTGGAAGTCTGTGGTGAGTGGTGTTCCACAGGGCTCTGTCCTTGGGCCTCTATTGTTTGTAATTTTTATTAATGACTTGGATGAGGGAATTGAAGGATGGGTCGGCAAGTTTGCAGGTGACACAAATGTTGGAGGTATCGTTGACAGTATAGAGGGCTATTGTAGGCTGCAGCGGGACATTGACAGGATGCAGAGATGGGCTGAGAGGTGGCAGATGGAGTTCAACCTGGATAAATGTGAGGTGATGCATTTTGGAAGGTCGAATTTGAAAGCTGAGTACAGGATTAAGGATAGGATTCTTGGCAGTGTGGAGGAACAGAGGGATCTTGGGGTGCAGATACATAGATCCCTTAAAATGGCCACCCAAGTGGACAGGGTTGTTAAGAAAGCATATAGTGTTTTGGCTTTCATTAACAGGGGGAATTGAGTTTAAGAGTTGTGAGATCTTGTTACAGCTCTATAAAACTTTGGTTAGACCGCACTTGGAATACTGCGTCCAGTTCTGGTTGCCCTATTATAAGAAAGATGTGGATGCTTTGGAGAGGGTTCAGAGGAGGTTTACCAGGATGCTGCCTGGACTGGAGGGCTTATCTTATGAGGAGAGGTTGACTGAGCTAGGACGTTTTCCACTGGAGAAAAGGAGGAGAAGAGGGGACCTAATTGAGGCATACAAGATAATGAGAGGCATAGATAGAGTCGATAGCCAGAGACTATTTCCCAGAGCAGAAATGACTAACACGATGGGTCATTGTTTTAAGCTGGTTGGAGGAAAGTATCGAGGGGATGTCAGAGGCGGATTCTTTACACAGAGAGTTGTGAGAGCATGGAATGCGTTGCCAGCAGCAGTTGTGGAGGCAGGGTCATTGGGGACATTTAAGAGACTCAGTGAGTCTGATGTTGGGAGAACCCATTATCAAGGATTTTATAGCAGAGCACTTTGGAAAACATTGGTAGAATCAGACAAAGTTATGGTTGACAAATCTACTGGAATTCTTTGAGTAATTAACAAGTAAAGTTAATCAGGAGGACCCAATGGGTGTGGTTTATTTGGACACATCAGAGACTTGAAACAAAGTCCCACATAAGAGATTAATGTGTAAAATTACAGCGTATAGGATTGAAGGTAGTATATTTACATGGATAGAAAACTGGTAAGCAAACAGCAAATAAGGAGGAGGAATAAATTATTTGCCTTCTGAATGGCAGGCAGTGACCAGTGGGATACCACAGTGTAGGATCCCCGTTACTCTCAATAAATGCTCATGATTTAGATGAGGGAACTAAATGTAATATCTCAACTGAAAGATGACAGAAAGATGGGAGGAAGGGTGAGCTGTGAGGAGGATGCAGAGTTATGTGCAATGTGATTCGGGCAGACTGAGTGAGTTGCAAATGCACAGCAGATGCAATATAATATGTGAGCTCATCCACTTTGCTCCCAAAAATACAAAGGCATTTGAATGACTGTAAATTGAGAAAGACAGAAGAATCTTTAACAAGATATAGGTGTCTTTATGTACCAGTCACTGACAGTAAGCATGCAAGTGCAGCATGCAATAAATGTGTGTTAGCCTTCATAGCAAGAGGATTTGAGTACAGGAATAAGGTTGTCTTGCTGAAGCAGAAAGCACTAGTGAGGCCACATTTGGAAGTATTGGCCTCTTCATATGTGGAGGGATGTTCTTGCTGTAAGTGGGAGTGCAGTGAATGTTTATGAAATTGACCCCTGGGATAGCAGGACTGGCATACAATCAGAGATTGAATAGGTTAGCATTGTATGCTATGAAAAGCAGAAGAATGAGAAGTGATCTCAGAAAATTATAAAATTCTAACAGGACTAGAGAGGTTAGATGCAGGAAGGATGTACCCGATGGTGGGGAGTTCAGAACCAGGGATTATAGTTTAAAGATAAGGGATTAACCTTTTAGGGCTTAAATGAGGAGAAATCTCTTCATCCAGAATGTGGTAAGCCTGTGGAATTCACTACCACAGACAAAGTTAGTGAGGCCAAAACATTGCATGTTTTCAAGAAAGACTTGTATCTTGTGGCTAAAGGGATCAAGGGATATGGAGGAGGGCAGGAGTAGAATATCGAGTTTGATGATCAGTAATAATTGTACTGAACGGAGAAGTGTCTCAAGAAGTTGAATAGCCTACTCTTGCTCTCCTGTGATTCCACTGCGATCATTTGAAATTTGACATTCTTGTATTTTTTTATTTGCCCATAGAATAAGGATGTCACTGGCTAAGTCAGCATTTATAATATATCCCTAATTACCCAGAAGGCAATGAAGAGGCAATCACATTGATGTAGATTGAGAGATACATAACAGGCCAGGCCAGATTTAATTCCTATATCCCTATGGGACATTAGCAAACCAGATTTTTTTTTACAAAACACTGACCAGCTTGCCTATTTCAGATTTTAATGAATCAGATTTCACCATCTGTCATGCTGAGACTTGAACCTTGCCCCCAGAATGTTGGCCCAGGATTACTAGGTAAAAACAAGGACTGCAGATGCTAGAAACCAGATTCTAGATTAGAGTGGTGCTGGAAAAGCACAGCAGTTCAGGTAGCATCCGAGGAGCAGGAAAATCAACGTTTCGAGCAAAAGCCCTTCACCAGGGTTACTACTTTGGCACTGCCTCCCCAAGGACTATAACGGCTTATTTCATATCTGCTGCCCTTCATTGTCATGAGAGATAAAATTCTGGAACTCCCTCCCTAACAGCACAGAGTACCCTTAAACCTCGAACTGCAGTGATTCAAGAAGTTTGGCATGGACAAGTTGGACTAAAGGGTATGTTTCCATGCTGTACAACTCTGACTCTAAGTGATTACCTTCTCAATACTGATTAGGAATGGCCAATGAATACTAGTCTTATTCAACGACGGTACACCCAAATCTCATGAATGCATAACAAAATAAAATGCATTGGGAAAGTAGCATTTTACTCAAAGTCGGTTCAATATGGAACTTACAACCACAAGCAACTGCTAAGATGAACAGCAGAGATTTAACTAATGGTCAAGCTGGCTGAGCATGTGGGAGAACAGACTATGAGGATCAGATGAAGAAGCTAAAGAAGGCTTATGTAATGCACAGACACTGAACATCGAACTGTTACTGTGCTGTGAATACAGAAACACAGTCTTGTTATGGGACTATATAGCACTGATGACAGGGAACAAGGAATGCCTTTTGTATTAAATTGCATCTATTTCAATGCAAAAGGGCTGACAGGTAAGGCCGATGAATTCAGGGCGTGGATAGGTATGAGGGACTGGAATTTTATAGCCACTACAGAAACATGGCTAAAGGAGGACAGGATGTGTCAGGTTACAGGTACTTTAATTGGGACAGAGGTGAATGAAAGAAGGGAGGGGAGTTGCATTTTTGACTCAGATGAGTATCACAGCAGTAATGAATGACAAAGTAACTGAAGGATATCCAGTGGGTGAAGTTAGGAAATATGAAGGGTTTGTGACATTATTAGGGTTGTACTATTGGTCCCCAAATCGTCAACAGGAATTACATGAACAAATGTGCAGGGAGACTTGCAAGAGCAATATGGTTGTTATAGTAGGGGATTTTAAGTCTCCTAACATAGACTGGGATTGCCACAGCATTAAGGGCTTTGATGGGGTGGAATTTGTTAAGGGCATTCAGGAAGGTTTCCTCAAGCAGTATAGAGAGGGTCCTATTTGGGAAGGGGCAATATTCGACCTACTCTTGGGAAATAGGGCAAGGCAGGTGATAGAGGTGACATTGGGGGAGTACTTTGGGACCATAGTACTATTAATTTTAAGACAGTTATGGAGAGGGACAAAACTAGTCCACAGGTTCAGGTTCTAAATTGAGGCAAGGCAAATTTTGATGGAATTAGTGAGGAGCTTGCAGGGGTTGATTGGAGTAGTTTGGTTACAGGAAAAAGGAACCTCCGGCAAGCAGGGAGCCTTTAAAAGTGAGACAGCTAGAGTTCAACGTCTATATGCTCCTGTGAGGGTGAAGGCCATAATTGGTAGGAATAGGAAACTCTGGATGACAAGAGATATTGAGGCTTTGTACAGAAAAAAAAGGAGGCATGGCTCAGATACAGGCAGCTGGGATCAAGTAAATCCCTGGAGGTATGTAAGGGATACAGGAATTTACTGAAGAAGGAAATCGGGAGGACTAAAAGGGAGCACAAGATAGCTTGCATGAGAAGATTAGGGTGAATCAAAAGAGGTTCTTTAACCATATTAAAGGAAACTAGAGAGAACAGGACCCCTCAAGGACCAAAGTGGACATGGACGTGTAGAACTGCAGGAGATGAGGGAGGTCCTCAATGATTATTTCTTTCCTGTGTTTACAGAGGAAAGAAATGAAGACATGGGAACTTGGGGAAGTTTGTGGTCATATCTTGGGGACAATCCATATCACAATAGAGACGGTGTTGAACATCTTAGAATGTATGAAGATGGATAAATCTTCTGATCCTGACCACATATATCAAGGAACACCTCAACAGGCTACTGAAGAAATTGTGGGGACCCTGGCTGGTATTTTTGCATCATCGTTAGCCAAAGGCAGTCCTGGAGGGTTGCAAAAGAAAACCTGGGAACTATAGACCAGTAAGCCTAACTTCTGTGATTGGTAAGTTACTTGAGAATATTCTGAGGTATAAGACATAAATGCTTTGGGGAAAGACAGGATTGATTAGAAGTAGTCAGCACAACTTTGCGTGTGGGAAATCATGTCTCACAAATTTGTTACAGCTCTTTTATGAAGTGAAGGTTGATGAGAGTGGGGGGGTGGGGGCGGTGGGGGTAGTTGTTGTTTATATGGATTCCAGCAAGGCCTGTGATAAGGTTCCATGTGGCAAGCTATTATGAAAGGTTAGATCACATGCAATCCAGGGGGAGCTGGCAAATTGGATATACAATTGACCTGATGGTAGGAAGCAGAGGATAATAGTGGAAGAATGGTCGTCAGACTAGAGGCCTGTGACTAGTGGAGTACCTCAGGGATTAGAGCTGGGTCCATTGTTGTTTGTTAATATGAATGATTTGGAGGAGAATGTATGATTACTAAGGTTGCAGATGACAATAAAATAGGTGTTATTATGGACGGTTATCAGAAATTGCGGCAATGCCTTGATCAGCTGGGGAAATGGGCTGAGAAATGGCAAATGGGAGTACAATACAGATAAGTGTGAAGTTTTACATTTTCGAAAGTCAAATCAAGGTAGGAATTTCATAGTGAATGGCAAGGCATTAAGGAGTGTAGTGGAACAGAAAGACCTGGGAGTTCTGCTGCACAGTTCTCTGAAAATGGAGTCATTGAGTCATAGAGATATGCAGCATGGAAACAGACCCTTCAGTCCAATCTGTCCATGCCGACCAGATATCCCAACCCAATCTAGTCCCACCTGCCAGCACCCGGCCCATATCCCTCCAAGCCCTTCCTATTCATTTACCCATCCAAATGCCTCTTAAATGTTGCAATTGTACCAAGCCTCTACCTCTTCCTCTGGCAGCTCATTCCATACATGTACTACCCTCTGCAAGAAGAAGTTGCCCCTTAGGTCTCTTTTATATCTTTCCCCTCTCACCCTAAACCTCTGCCCTCTAGTTCTGGACTCACCGACCCCAGGGAAAAGACTTTGCCTATTTATCCTATACATGTCCCTTATGATTTTGTAAACCTCTATAAGGTCACCCCTCAGCCTGGGACGCTCCAGGGAAACCAGTCCCAGCCTGATCAGCCTCTCTCCATAGCTCAAATCCTCCAACCCTGGCAACAACCTTATAAATCTTTTCTGGACCCTTTCAAGTTTCACAACATCTTTCCGATAGGAAGGAGACCAGAATTGCACGCAATAATCCAACAGTGGCAAACTTACTAACTGTGCCTCTTATGCTCGCATCCAAATCATTTATGTAAATAACAAAATGTAGAGGATCCAGCACCGATCTTTGTGGCACTCCACTGGTCACAGGCCTCCAGTCTGAAAAACAACCCTCCACCACCTTCTAACTTTGAGCCAGTTCTGTATCCAAATGAGTAATTCTCCGGGTATTCCGTGAAATCTAACCTTGCTCATCAATCCCCCATGGGAAACCTTGTCGAATGCCTTACTGAAATCCATATAGATCTACTGCTCTGCCCTCATCAATCCTTTTTGTCATTTCAATCAAGTTTGTGAAACATGATTTTCCATGCACAAAGCCATGTTGACTATCCCGAATCAGTCCTTGCCTTTCCAAATACATGTACATCCTGTCCCTCAGGATTCCCTCCAACAACTTACCCACCACCGATGTCAGGCTCACTGGTCTATAGTTCCCTGGTTTGTCCTTACCACCCTTCTTAAACAGTGGCACCACGTTTACCAACCTCCAGTCCTCCGGCACCTCACCTGTGCCTATCGATGATACAAATATCTCAGCAAGAGGCCTAGCAATCACTTCTCTAGCTTCCCACAGAGTCCTTGGTACACTTGATCATGTCCTGGGGACTTATCCACCTTTATGCGTTCCAAGACATCCAGCACTTCCTCCTCTGTAATGTGGACATTTTGCAAGGTGTCACCATCTATTTCCCTACAACCTATATCTTCCATATCCTTTTCCACAGTAAATACTGATGCAAAATACTAGCTTAGTATCTCCCCCATTTTCTGCGGCTCCACACAAAGGCTGCCTTGCTGATCTTTGGGGGTGCTATTTTCTCCCTTGTTACCCTTTTGTCTTTAACGCATTTGTAAAAACCCTTCACAAGGAGACAGAGCAATGAAGAAGGCTTTTGGCACACTGGCCTTTATCAGTCAGGGTATGGAGTACAGAAGTTGGGAAATTATGATGCAGTTGTGCATGACATTGAGGCTGCACTTGGAATATTGTGCTTAGTTTTGGTCAATTTGCTATAGGAAAAATGTTATTAAACTTGAAAAAGTGCAGAAGAAATTTACAAGGATGTTGCCAGGACTCAAGTGTCTGAATTATAGGAAGAGGTTGGACAAGCTACGACTTTTTTATTTAGAGTATAGGAGACTTAGGGGGGATCTTATAGAAGTATATAAAATCATGCAGACATGGACAGGCTGAATACATTCAGTCTTTTTCCCAGGGCTGGGGAATCAAGGACTGGGAGCATCAGTTTAAGGTTAGAGGGGAAAGAATAAAAGGGAACCTGAGGGGCAACGTTTTACACAGAGGGTGGTATGCATATGGATTGAGCTGCCAGTGGACATTGTTGAAGTGGCTACATTAAAAACATTTAAAAGGCATTTCGACAAATACATGGATAGGAAAAGGTTTAGAAGGATAAGGGTCAACTGCAGAGAAATGGGGTTAGTATAGATGGACATTTTGGCCAGCATTGACTAGTTTGGGCCAATGGGCCTGTTTCTGTGCTGTAGGACTCTATGACTCTATTACTTAAATATAAAGAATCATCTCAGCCATCTTCTGACTGCCTCAATTGACTTTGCATCCAGCACACTCCAAGAAGTACATTTCAGAGCTGACCAAATGTTCTGACAGAAACCGTTATTCACATTACATTTACAAATGACTTCAAAACTACACACTCACGTTCGAATTATAGAATTTTCCACTATAAAGAGGCCATTTGACCCATTGTGTTGGTACTTGCCCTCAAAAGAGTACCTAGTCCCATTCTCTCACCCCATTGCCATAGCCCTTTGAATTAATCAGTTCCAAATATATATTCAGTTCTGTTCTGAAGTCTCAAATGGAATCTATCTTCACCACTCTCACAGGCAGTGAATTCCAAATCCTAACCTTGAGTCCTCAATCATTTTATAACTTGGTACAGCTTTTCCTCCTGTCGACTGTATCCAAGCGCCTGATGATAATGAAAACTTCTACCAGATCAGTTCCTAGCCATCTACTCTTCAGGGCCAACTTTCCACATAATCTTCATAACTAGAATTTCTCTCCCTGGAACCATTCTTGTAAATCTGTTCTGATTCATTTGATTCAAAATGTATCAATACGCTGGCAAAGACTGACTGAAAGCATAAAGTGTGCTGAACAATTTTAAAATATAAAAATTGGTTGCAACAAATAGCTGGAGTTGCATTGTCATGGAACAAAAATGAATTCAAATTCAGCCTATCAGATTAAATTATGCCCCAGATACCAAAATCCAATCAAATTTGAATTTTACTGTTTGAGAGGACATCAAACCAAATGAAGTGATCTAATGTTTTGGGGTATAAAACTGGACATTTTGAAATGTTAGGCACAGAAATGCAAAGAGTACCAAGTATAGATTGCTAGCCGAATAGCTCTCTTAAAAGTATCAATTCATAAGAAAAGTTATCCCCACTCTCCTGATAAAGGGCTTATGCTCGAAACATCGATTTTCCTGCTCCTTTGATGCTGCCTGACCGGCTGTGTTTTTTCAGCACTACACTCTAATCTCCAGCATCTGCAGTACTCATTTTTGCCAAAGAAACGTTGTGCAGCCAAAGATGGAAGAAAAGATAAAAGCCAGGTTACAGAAAGGAGTTGTAAATAGCTGTTACTGCTTAAAAAAAAATCCAACAAGTTAGTTAAACATGATTCTCCCTCAGAATTCTGAATTGTGTCCTCCTATGCAAACCAGCAAATGTTAATACTTTGCTGAATTATTGTCTCTAGAAGATTCCCCAACACTGACTCCTCCGTAATTGCTGTGCTTATTCTCAGAATATTTTCTGAACATTGAAATAATATTTGCAATTTGCCAATTCCCTGAATCAAGCTTCTCTGAATCTTGGCAAGACTAAAAGATTATAGCAATGTCCAATCTTGCATCTAAGAATACTAAGAGAAGTAACTTTCAGTCTTCAGACTAAATCCAACAATTGTTCCTTCTCAATTTTGAACTCTTCTCATGGCAGAGTTCCCTTCTGTGTCACCATGGCCAGGGTGCAAAATATTTATTTAGCACCTCAACCATGCCCCAACCTCCAGGTGTCAATTCCCTCTTGGCCTCAAATTAACTGTACCCCTCCCTTGATCAGTTTTTCAATATCTACTTGCCAATGACTTTGAGATTCTGCTATATGTCCAGTCATTAATCAAAAGCACTTTCTTTCACTAAAATGTTGCAACACGGCAGTTAATAGTTCTGAGGTGGCACGGTGGTTCAGTGGTTAACACTGCTGCCTCACAATGCCAGGGACCCGGGGTCAATTCCAGCCTCAGGTGACTGTGTGGAGTTTGCACATTCTCCCCGTGTCTACATGGGTTTCCTCTGGGCGCTCTGGTTTCCTCCCACAGTCCAAAGATGTGCAGATTAGATGAATTGATCATGCTAAATTTCCCATAGTGTTAGGTGCATTAGTCAGAGGGAAATGGGTCTGGGTGGGTCACTCTTCGGAGAATCTGTGTGGACTTATTGGGCTGAAAGGCCTGCTTCCACACTGTAGGGAATCTAATCTAAACCTAATTAAACCAAACACAGAAAAGCTCACCTCGTCTCATAATCTGTTAAAGTTTGACTGATAGAGAACTACCCAAATTCCACTATTTAAAGAAAGAAAATACAATTTCACTCTATATCTCTGAAATGCATATTAAACAACAACTATTTAGAACTCTAAGCCTCCTTTGTCTTAAAAACTGCTGTGTATACACCGTCACAAGCCAAGGTTGAGGAAGCTCTGGAAATGCTGTACTCCACCACTAAGACCCTGGAGACGGGACACCCTGAGGTCTTGTTTATTGTAACTGGTGACTTCAATCAAGCCGAACTAAGGAAGGTGTTGCCCAAATACCACCAGAACATTACCTGCCCCACCAGGGGCCCGAACATTTTAGATCACTGCCACACCACTGTGAAAACGCCTACCACTCCATTCCCCGTCCTCATTTCGGGAACTCCAACCACAATGCTGTGTTTCTTCTCCTGGCTTACAGGCAAAAACTCAAGCAGGAGACCCCCTCATGGATACAGGTCCAGTGCTGATCAGAGGAGGCAGAGGATCAACTCCGGTGCTGTCTGGATTCGGCTGATTGGACCATGTTCAAACAGTCCGCAGGTACCTTGGACGAGTACGCCACAACCGTCGCAGACTTTATCAGCAAGTGTGTGGAGGACTGCATACCAAGGAAGTCAATCCAGGTGTTCCCCAATAGGATCCTGGATGAATCAGGGTACGCAGAACCTGCTAAACACCAGGCATAAGACCTTCAGATCAGGAGACCCACTCAAATATAACGAATCCAAGTCTGATCTCCGCAGAGCCATTAAGACAGCCTAGGACCAATACCAATCCAAACTAGAGGCCCAGACAGACATCCAGCAACTATGGCAAGGATTGAAATACATCATGGGTTTTAAAAAGAGAAAGTGCGAGATAGCAGACGATGACACATCTCTTCCAGATCACCCGAATGCCTTCAGTGCATGCCTTGAACAGACTTTCAGCGGAGAGGTAGCACCTATTCTGCCAAGTCCTGACGAACCTATCCCAACACACACTGCAGAGGTCAGATCAGTATTCCTTCATGTGAATCCGAGGAAAGCAATGGGACCAGGCGGAGTATCAAGCTGTGCACTCAGATCATGTGCAGGTCAACTGGCAGAGGTCTTCTCGGACATCTTCAACTTCTCCCTGCAGCAGACCACTGTCCCTGCCTGTTTCAAGAAGGCCAACACCATCCCTAAGAAGGCTGATGCAGCGTATCTCAATGACTACCGCCCATGGCCCTAACTATAGTGGTCATGAAGTGCTTTGAAAGGCTCGTCATGGCATTAATCAACTCCAGCCTCCCCACTATGGGTGGCACGGTGGCTCAGTGGCTAGCACTGCTGCCTCACAGCACCAGGGACCCAGGTTCGATTCCAGCCTTCGGCAACTGTCTGTGTGGAGTTTGCACATTCTCCCCGTGTCTGCGTGGGTTTCCTCTGGGTGCTCCGGTTTCCTCCAATAGTCCAAAGATGTGCAGGTTAGGTGAATTGGTCATGGAAAATTGCCCATAGTATTAGGTGCATTAGTGAATGGGAAATGGGTGTGGGTGGGTTATTCTTGAGGGTAGGTGTGGATGTGTTGGGCCAAAGGGCCTGTTTCCACACTGTAGGAGATCTAATCTAATCTATTCTTGACCTATTCCAACTTGCCCATTGGACCAACAGATCCACGTCAGATACCATATCATTTGCCCTTCATTCCTCCTGAGAACATCTTGACACCAAGAACAGCTACGTAAGAATCCTACTCATTGACTACAGTTCAACCTTCAACACTATTATCCCCTCGATAATAGTGATCTTGGACTAAATCCCATTCTCTGCAACTGGATCCTCAGTTTCCTGTCCCACAGGCCTCAATCAGTGAAGATTGAGGGTGAAATATTGTCCCCACCAGCACAACCCTAGAGCTCCACGCGTTGGTGGGGGGGGGGAATGTATTCAGCCCCCTACAGTACTCACTGTGATTTTTAACTTTATACACCTCAGTCCAACACCGGCATCTCCAAATCACTGTATACCCATGACTGCGTCGGCAAATACCAGATTAATGCCATTTACAAGTTCACTAATGACACCACCATATTCAGTCGAATCTCGGCCTGTATTTGTGTTTTTGTTTTTGCTGCTGGTCACCTATTTACTTATCTATGCTACTTAACTCTGCGATCTGCCTGTATTGCTTGCAAGACAAAGCTTTTCACTGAGCATTGGTACACATTACAATAAATGCAATTCAGTTCAAGATTTGTTATCTGCCTCCCACTCTAACAACAAACTGATCTGATAAAATCCTTACTAAATTTACAGCAAATCAATTTTCAAAATCAGACATGGCTGTCATCCTCCTCTTATTGTAGATCTCCTTGGATCATCTTCAGTCTTGTGCTGCAAAGATGTTTCATATGAAAAAGGTACCGTTGACAAAGTGTGGTGAATCTAGATTAGAGTGGAGCTGGAAAAGCATAGCATGTCAGGCAGCATCCAAGAAGCAGGAGAATGTGGTGAATAGTAATCATTCAAATGGCAGGTGGTGCTCTATCTGGCTAACTGTCAACATTTAAACCCCCAACATTGGATAGTCTCATTGGTCTGATGTTATCAAAACAGTAAAATTCAAATTCGATTGGGTTTTTGCATCTTGGGGCATAATTTAAACTGATTGGTCAAATTCAAAATGTTGTGAACATAGCAGCTAAATGTTACATATTTTCAATTTTCCAGTGCAGACTGAGACTGCTGTCAGCCACATGACAGTTGCCTGCATTCACTCTCAAAGGTACAGTACAACTTCATGCTTTCTGTATTCCTCTTGGCTCTCAATTGTGTTTCCTACCTGGCACCTGTCATGACCATGCCTTTTCTTGAATATAATTTCTAGTCCGTTTGTCACCCAGGAATCCCTGCATTTGCTTACTCTTCTTTTCCCTAAGAGAACATACCATGATTTTGTCCAAAGGTTCAGCTACAGTTTTTCCATTATCATTCTATTTCAGTTTATCTGGCTCGCCAGTTCTTTCCCCCACTGAAGATGGCTTTCTTTCATTTAATATTCTCACAATGGATTACCAACTGTCCTTTTCTAATATCATTCTAAACCTTACGATATAACGATCACCATCTCCAAAATGATCATCCACTGATATTTGATCCGATTGACCCACCTCATTTCAAGAGCCAGGTTTAACAAGGTATCTTTTCTTGCTGGACCAATCATGTATGAATGCTTGCCCCTCTCTATCCTTAATGCTATCACTGTCCAAGTCAATGTTCAGATAGCTAAGGCCCCCAGTATGAAGGTATTTTATGTATTTTACAGCACAACACACTCAAAACCCTTGAAATATTTCAGTCATATCTACTTGAACGAAAGGCTAGCCCAAGAGCTCATGGAGTGAGAAGCAGAATTCACAGACTCAAAAAGAGATGCAGCTTAATAACATGTTGAATCTAAGACAATTATGCAAAAGAGAGAACTGCAGATGATGGAGCCATCAGAGACAACAGTGTGGTGCTGGAAAAGCACAGCAGGTCAGGCAGCATCAAAGAAGCAGGAACATCGATGTTTCGAGCAAAAGCCTCTAACCCGAAACGTCGATTTTCCTGCTTCTCTGATGCTGCCTGACCTGCTGGGCTTTTTCAGCACAATTCTGTTGACTCCAAGACAATTATATCCCGTTTTGAAGAACGCATCTGACTTCAACTGATCACCCTGATTCCTAAAATACTAAAGGTATAATAAAAACAAAATTGTACTTTATGAACTCAAACTAATTCATTATTCACAGAGACCCACAGCACAAAGAAAGGTGCTTTAGTCCATTGTGCCGCATTTATCAAAAATAACCATCTCATTATGATAATCCATTTTTTAGCAATTTTTCCATAGCCTTGTACACCTTGACATTGTACATGCACAATTAAATACTACCTAAACATTCTAAAGATCTCTGGCTCCACCACCCTTCCAGTCAGTGGTTGACAAAGTTTTTCCTCACATCCCCTCTAAACCTTCTGCCCCTTAGCTTAAATCTATGACCTCTTGTCATTGCCCCTTCACCAGGGGAAATCTTTTTTTCCTGACTACCACTATTGTATGTCCCTCAATTTTATAGATCTCAATTGCGTTTCTCAATCTTCTATATTTGATGTAATATTTTACCAGTTTATCCAATCTCTTTATATAATTGGCAACATCCTGGTAAATCTCCTTGTATTTTCTCCAGAGGGCACTCACAATATAGTGGGACCCAAATATAGAATATTCTTCCATTTCTTTCATTCTCTGGAGCTGCTTTGCCTAACATAAGATGTTTAGACTTGGTGTGAAAAGCTTGTTGTTAAGCTATTCCCATTTTGAATGTGGATTCGAGAAATCCTCCCAGTTGATTAACATCAATGCTGTCATGTTTCAAGGAGATTTTTAGAATGTACTTGCAGCATTGTCCTTGTTCTCCTCTGGAACATCAGCCATTTGAGTTTTGGTGAAAATGCGTTCAGGGCATCCAACAGTAGTTGGTATTGAAAGAGTTTTGCCTGCTGGGTTGTGGAACTGGCTTCAACAAAGACACTAGTGCTTATTTTATTGTCCTCCCAACAGATCTCAGTGTAGTGGTGGAGGCATTGTTGGTGGAATTTCTTTGGCATTCTTATATGATGAGGCATATTTCAGGTATCACTATGGTGCAGGAAAATGGTGATGATAACTGCGCTGTATGCTAGGATCTCTATTGACTTGGAGGTCTTCGCTGTAATTTATAGAAGGTTGGACTGGAGCAGTTGATCTCATCGATGGTGACTTTCAAGTTGTATAAAGTACTGAACATATTGCAGAGTTTCTCCTTCCAAATACACAGGATAAGTGCAACATAACAGCAGGAATATCGGCAGAACCACA
This sequence comes from Hemiscyllium ocellatum, assembly GCF_020745735.1. Taxonomy (NCBI): domain Eukaryota; kingdom Metazoa; phylum Chordata; class Chondrichthyes; order Orectolobiformes; family Hemiscylliidae; genus Hemiscyllium; species Hemiscyllium ocellatum. The sequence goes on from NC_083403.1 coordinate 91,338,961, forward strand.
TCTGTTTGTCTGGGAGAGTAATATTGTCTCTTTGGATTCATGGTTGAGGAGCTTTTGGAAACATTCTTTCCGATGTTGATGGATGGCATAAGAACATAAGAACTAGGAGCAGGAATAGGCCATCTTTCACTTCATGCCTGCTCTGCCACTCAATCAGATCATGGCAAATATTTTCTTGGACTCAGCTCCACTTATTCACGCTCTCACCATATCCTTAATTTCTTTAATTTTCCAAAAAAATCTACCTTAGCTTTAAGTAGCATCAGCTACTTCCCTGCGCAAGGAATTCCATAAATTTATAACCCTCTGTGTGAAGAAGTTCCTTCTCAATTCAATCCTAAATCTGCTCCCACTAATCTTGAGGCTATTCTCTCTTGTCCTAGCTTCACCTGCCACTGGAAACATCCTATCTATTTCTATTTTATCAATTCTCTTCATAATTTAATATGTTTCTTTTATAAGATCCCCCCTCGTTCTTCTGAATTCCAATGAATATAATGCCAATTCACTCAGTCTCTCCTAAGACAACCCCCTCAATTCCAGAATTAACCTAGTGGACCTTCTCTGCAACCCCTCCAGCGCCAGTACATCCTTTCTCAAGTGAGGAGACCAAAACTGCACACAATACTCCAGGTGTCACCTCACCAGCATCTTGTACAGCTGTAATATTACCTCTCTGCTTTTAAACTCAACCCCTTTAGCAATGAAGGACAAAATTCCATTTGCCTTCCTAATTACTGTAGTTGTTTTACCTGCAGACCAAACTTCTGTGATTCACACACAAGGATACCCAGGTCCCTGTGCATAACAGCATGCTGCAACGTTTTACCATTCAAATAATAAGCTTTTTTTACTGTCACTCCTAACAAAATGTATGACTTCACATTTATTAACATTGTTATCCATCAGCCAGATCTTTGCCCATTCACTCAATGTACCTATGTTTAGAACATAGAAAGATACAGCGCAGTACAGGCCCTTTGGCCCTCGATGTTGCGTCGACCGAATCCTACCTAACCTACACTAGCCCAATAACTTCCAAATGCCTATCCAATGCCCGCTTAAATGACCATGAAGAAGGAGAGTTCACCACTGCTACTGGCAGGGCATTCCATGAACTCACAACCCGCTGTGTAAAGAATCTACCCCTAACATCTGTCCTATACCTACCACCCCTTAATTTAAAGCTGTGTCCCCTAGTAACACCTGACTCCATTAGCGGTTAAAGGTTCTCACTGTCAACCCTATCTAAACCCCTAATCATCTTATACACCTCTATCAAATCTCCCCTAAACCTTCTCTTCTCCAATGAGAACAGCCCCAAGTGCCTCAGCCTTTCCTCATAAGATTTTCCGACCATTCCAGGCAACATCCTGGTAAACCTCCTCTGCACTCGTTCCAATGCCTCCACATCCTTCCTATAGTATGGCGACCAAAACTGCACACAATACTCCAGATGAGGCCGCACCAGAGTCTTATACAACTGCAACATGACCTCAGGACTCCGGAACTCAATTCCTCTACCAATAAAGCCCAGTACACCATATGCCTTCCTCACAGCACTATTTACCTGGGTGGCAACTTTCAGAGATCTGTGTACATGGACACCAAGATCCCTCTGCTCATCCACACTACCAAGTAGCCTACCATTAGCCCAGTAATCCATCTTCTTGTTACTCCTACCAAAATGAATGACTTCACACTTAGCTACATTGAATTCCATTTGCCACATTTCTGCCCAGCTCTGCAACTTATCTATATCCCGCTGTAACCTACCACTTCCTTCCTCACTATCCACAACTCCACCGACTTTTGTGTCATCCGCAAACTTGCTTACCCAGCTTTCAAGCCCTTCCTCTAGATCATTTCTCTGCAAAGTTTCACAGTTCACTGCATACTTTGCTCTCCCACTCATCTTAGTGTCATCTGCAAACTTTGACCCCATATATGTGGTCCACAACTCCAAATAATCTGTATAAATTGTAAATAATTATGGTCCCGACACTGATCTCCGATGCACCATCATCCAGTAACACCATCCAACAAACAAAAGGAATTTTATCCATTTTAGCTTTGCTCATAGACAACACTGGATGCTTCAAAAAGTATTTGTATGTCAAGATATTGGATTTTTGCATTTGTATTGTGCTTCACATGTCTACTAGTAATCCCCAAGTAATTCACAGCCAATGAAGTACATTTAAACTTTAATCACTATCTAATATACGAAATAGGAGAGTCAACATGCATAAAGAAAAGTCCTAATAGGCAGTATTGTTAACTAGACATATAGCTGGGGTGTTTAAGCACATAAGATCTAGGAACAGTCAGCAATTCAACATCTCGAGCCTGCTCTGCCATTCAAAATCATCTTAAGAGAACTGGGAGATCAAGTTTAATTTAGACAAATGTGAGGTGTAGCATTTTGGAAAGGCAAATCAGGGCAGGACTTATACCACTTAATGGTCAGGTCCTGGGGAGAGTTGCTGAACAAACAGACTTTGGGGTGCAGGTTCATAACTCATTGAAAGTGGAGTCACAGGTAGATAGATTAGTAAAGAAAGCATTTAGCATGTTTTCCTTTATTGGTCAGAGCATCGAGTATAAGAATTGGGAGACCATATTGTGGCAGCACGGAACATTGGTTAGGCCACTTGTGGAAGTGTGCGTGCAATTCTGGTCTCACTCCTATTGGAAGGATGTTGTGAAACTTGAAAGAGTTCAGAAAAGATTTACAAGAATGTTGCCAGGGTTGGAGGGTTTGAGCTATAGGGAGAGGCTGAAAAGGTTGGGGCTGTTATCCCTGGAGCATTGGAGACTGAGGATTGACCTTATAGAGGTTTATAAGATCACGAGAGGCATGGATAGGGTAAATAGACAAGGTAGTTTTCCTGAGGTGGGGGAGTCCAGAACTAGATGGCATAGGTTTAGTGTGACATTTGAAAAGTACCTAAGGGGCACATTTTTCACACAGAAGATGGTGCATATATGGAATGAGCTGCCAGAGGAAGTGGTGTTGTAATTGTACCAGCCTCCACTTAAAAAGCATTAGAATGGTACGTGAATCGGGAGGGTTCAGAGGAATGTGGGCCAAGTGCTCGCAAATGGGACTAGATTGGTTTAGTCGGCATTGATGAGTTGGACTGAACGGTCGGTTTCCATGCTGCACATTTCTATGACTCTATGATTCTATAACTGATCTCATCGTGGCCTCAACTCCACTTTCCTGTCCACTCTCCGTAATCTTTCAATCCATTACTAAGTGAAAAGCTATCCAATTTCCTAAAACTACGATTCTATGCAAGAAAATATCCTCCCTTCATCTACATTGTTAATCCCCTTTAGCATCTTATGTACCTCAGTTAGATCTCTTCTGAGCACCAGAATCATGGGCCTAAACCACACTATCTCTCTTTATAAGACAGGCCCCTCAAATTCTGGAATCTATCTACTGAACCTCTTCTGAACTAAATCTAATGCAACTACATCCCTCAAGTAAGGAGACCAAAACCAAACACAATACTCTGGGTTCATTTAATGCCTTGTACAATTACAGCAACACTTCCCTATTTTTATACTCTACCCCTGTAGCAATAAATGCCAAATTCCATTTACCTTCCATATTTCCTGCTGTAACTGCATTCCACTTTTCTGTGACACCCTGATGTTTCTCTCCTTCTAGGGAATAAATACTCTTCTTATTCTTAGGGCCAAAATGGATAACCTCATCCACATCCACAGTAAACTCTCTGTTTATATCCATTCGTAAACTTATTTTTTCATTGCAACTTATTTTCCCACCTATTTTAGTGTCATCTTCAAACTTGGTTATCGTACCTTCGATTCCTGCATCTAATACTTTAATATAGATTGTGAATAGTTGGGGACCAAAGACAGGACTCTACATTACCCAACTAATTACATCTTGCCAATCCATATATATGGACTCACTGCTTCCCATCGGTTAGCCAATCCTCTGTCTAAACTGATAAGTTATCTGACGCCACCTATGACTTTACCTTACGTGTATTAATCTTTTGTGTGGCATTTTATCAAAAGCCTCTTGGAAATCCACATACATTATACCTATATGCTATGCATGTTAAAACTTAAAAAAACTCAAATTAGTCAATTATGATCTACCCTTCATACAACCATGCTGATTCTGATGAATTGCATTTTAACTTTCCAGATGTTTACAAAATTATGAGGGACATGGATAGAATAAATAGACAAAGTCTTTTCCCTGGGATCAGGGAGTCCAGAACTAGAGGGCATAGGTTTAGGGTGAGAGGGGAAAGATATAAAAGAGACCTAAGGGGCAACTTTTTCACGCAAAGGGTGGTACATGTATGGAATGAGTTGCCAGAGGATGTGGTGGAGGCTGGTACAATTGCAACATTTAAGAGGCATTTGGATGGGTATATGAATAGGAAGGGTTTGGAGGGAAACGGGCCGGGTGCTGGCAGGTGGGACGAGATTAGGATGGGATATCTGGTCAGCATGGATGGGTTGGACCGAAGGGTCTGTTTCCATGCTGTACATCTCTATGACTCTATGTCTGTTTTTACTTCCTCAATAGTGAATTCTAACAATTCCCCAATGACAAATTTCATTAACTGGTCTATAAGTTTCCTACTTTCTGCCTCTCTTCCTTTTTGAAAGGAACATTGTTATATTGGCACATTTCCCAACCACTAGAACCTTTCTAGCATGAAATGAATTTTAGAATATTGCAACCAATATTCTAAACCACAATCTCTGCTGTCACTTCATTTAAGACCTTAGATATAGGCAATTAGATCTTAGGGAATTGTCTACAAAAGTCTCACCTGTTCCGGATCGAAATAGTGCCATGGGATCTTTTATATCTATGAGAGAGGTGGGCTCTTTTTTTTAACCTCTTATCCAGAAAAAGGCTCTTCTGACAATGCAACATGTCATGATTGGAATGAGACAAAAAACTGCAGATGTTGGAATCCAAAATAGACACACAGAAGGCTGGAAATACACAGCAAGCCAGTCAACATCAGGGGTAGAGAAGTCGATGTTTCAAGTGTAACCCTTTTTCAGGACTGGGGGTGGGTGTGGGGGAGCTGCAGATAAAGAGGGTGGCAAGGGCAGGGTGGTGAAGAAGGGATAGGTGAAGACAGGTAGAGGGCATGACCTGGTTGGTCAATGGGAGGAAAGAATCTGGTTGGTGGCAGGAATGAATGGAAGAGATGGGGAATGGCTGGGAAGGGAGGTTATTTGAAATTGGAGAACTCAATGTTGAGTCCTCTGGGCTGTACGCTGCCCAGGCGGAAGATGAGGTGTTGTTCCCTCCAATTTGCGATGTGGTTAGTTTGGCAATTCGACTTCTTGATGCTGCCTGGCTTTCTGTGATTGTAATGAGGACAGCCAAGTGGATCTCATAGGAGTTCCCAGATTGGGGCTATTAAGTTGGTCCAATCGGTGTGTCCTGGCTGACACACATACAGGGGAACCTCGATTATCCAAATGTGGTGGGCGGGCACTATTTCGTTCGGATAATCGATTATTCGATTAATCAATTAAATGCCTTTCCTCTGGGGCTCAGAGTTTTTAAAGTCTGCTCCTCATTCAGGAAACTGCAGCAGCACACTGCACACGAGGCCCTGCCCCCAACCGGCCACCGCCCCCTGCCCCCCGCTCCACCAATCCTGTCCGAAACCACACCCCTGACCTCAACCCCATGCAACACCTCCCACTGCCCCCCAACCCCGTTCCACACCGCACCCCCATCCCCAACCCCATCCGACACCACCCCCCAACCCCGTGCAACACCTCCCCACCCCACTTACCCGTCTGATGACACCCCCCCAAATCCCGTGCAACAGCTCCCCCTGCCCTCCAACGCCATGCAACATCTCCCCCACCCCACTAACCCATCCGACACCGCCCACACCCCAAAAACCGTCTGACACCGCACCCCCACCCCGAATCCCGTGCACCACCACCCCCCGCCCTCAACTCCATCCAACACCGCCCGCATCCCCAACCCCTGTACACACCCGCCCCTTCTCCAGGGCAGCCGGACTGTACATCAACAAGACTGCTGCTGCAGCTGTCTTTGTGGGGCAAGTCTCCAAATAGCACGCGCACACGCACACACATACAAACAACTTTTTACTGCAACTTTTTGACAGGTTCCACTTCTGCCCAGGACAGGACAATGTTGGTCAGATCATCTGGGGAAAGGGGGTTTAGGGTACACTCCTGTGTAGAACTCCAGGGAAAGTGTGGGGAGAGAGATGGAGGGTGGGATGTCAGTTGGAGACAGTGCCTGTTTAATCACTGTAAACAAAGGATGCGAACACTGTTGGAAACATGTCTTTGATGTAATGTTTCTATCGGGACCTTGAGATCTCTCGAGGGGCGGCACGGTGGTTCAGTGGTTAGCACTGCTGCCTCATAGCACCAGGGTTCCAGGACTGATTCCAGCCTTGGGTGACTGTCTGTGTGGAGTTTGCGCATTCTCCCAGTGTCTACGTGAATTTCCTCCGGGTGCTCCGGTTTCCTCCGATAGTGCAAAGAAGTGCAGATCAGATGAATTAGCCATGCTAGCTTGTTCCGTAGTGTTAGGTGCATTAGTCAGAGGGAAATGGATCTGGGTGGGTTACTCTCTGGAGGGTCAGTGTGGACTTGTTGGGCCAAAGGGCCTGTTTCCACACTGTAGGGAATCTAATCTAATCTCCTTTGGATAATCCAATTTTCGGATAATTGGTATTTGGATAATCGAGGTTCCTTTGTAAACAGGAGAGTTTGCCCCTGGGCCTGGCCAAACTGGCCATAAACAGGTTCAGGCAACAGGCTGTGGAGGGGGTCGTTAGGGCTGATTGGCTGCCCCTCTTCCATGGTTATGTTAGAGCCCAGGTATCTCTGGAGAAGGAGCATGCAGTGTCCACCAACACCCTTGAGCTGTTCAGGGAGAGGTGGGCACCGCAGGGAGTGGAGTGTATTGTTCCCTCCTCCAACTATTACTTTGATTTAATACCTGCCCTCCCCTTCACTGTTTGATCACCGCATTGCCCTTTGATGTGAAAGGCATTTCTTGTCACTGGCCACTTGAGTTTTTCCTTTCTTCCTGATGGTGGAAATTGAATAAAGATTTGTGCACCTTATATCTTTCACTGTGTCTCATACCTGCACGCACACAACACGGGTGCTGGGAAACTATAAGCACTACCCCAGTGAGGCAGTAGTATGGGGAATTTAAAGAAAAAAAAAAGGAAGGTCAGAAGTTCTGAAAAAAAAAGGAGTGTCAGGGGTTTTGTTCTCATGGAGAGCTGCCTCTGAGGAAGTCGGATCAGTATCGAGTGAAAAGAAAAAGAAAAAGAACAGGAGAGACAGACATCCTGTTCTCTCTGAGAGCTGGTTCTGAGGGAGCTGGATCATTGTCAATGACTCTCCACATATAAATAAAGAGTGACTTGGTGATGGGATACCGAAAAAAAATTAACAGGAGTCTTTGCTCCTGGACCTGGCCAAACTGACCATAAAGAGATCCAGGCAGCAGGCCATACAGAGGGTCTTTAGGGCCAATTGTCTGCCCCTCTTCTGCGGTTATTGTAAAGCCTGGGTTTCTCTGGAGAAGGAGCACGTGGTGTCCACCAACATCCTTGAGTTGTTCAGGGAGAGGTGGGCACCGCAGGGGGTGGAGTGTATTATTTCCCCCTCCAACTCCATTTTGATTTAATCCCTGCCCTCCCCTTCACTATTTGATCACACAGCATTGCCCTCTAAGAAGGGCACTGCTTGTCACTGGCCTCTTGAGTGTTTCCTTTCTTCCTGGTGGTGGGAAACTGAATAAAGATTTGTACAGGTTGTGTCTTTCACTGTCTCACACCTGCACATACATATCATGGGTGCTGGGGAAAATACAAGCACCACCGCAGTTAGATGGTAGTGTGGGGGTTTAAAATAAAGAAAAAGAAAGAAGAATAAAATAAACAGGAGTATCAAATATAAATAGGAGTGTTAAAAAAGAAAAAGTAAACAGGAGTGTCATTTGGGGCTTGCCTTTGCTGCTCCTCTCCTTTGTAAATTGCTGGTTCTCTGTATACAGCTGTTAATGTTAACTGTTTTGTAAACTGTATTGTTTAAAATTTTAAAAAATGTGTCAGGGGCTCTGTTCACTCTAGGAGCCAGCTCTGAGTTGGCTGGGTCACAATTATGTACTGTGTTCATGTAAATAAAGGGTGACTTAGTGATGGGATACTGACCTTCATGTCAATGACAGAAAAACATACCCCGAAAGAGATTCGCTCACAACAATCACCTTTAAGTTGGGTAAGCAATTTCTGGCATCATACCACTATTTGGGAGGCTTGACCTCTTTTGATTCTGCTGTTGAAGACTTAGTCCAGTATGTGGAAAGAATGCATTATTTTTTCCAGCAAATGACATTGGGGCAGATGAAAAGGAATGAGTTATTCTCCTAACACCTTGCGTGCCCACATTTTTTCAGTAATAGAAGCCTAACTTTCCGTGAGGCACCAGACACTAAAACCTTTCAAGAGTTGATAGATTTAGCTAAGGAATATTATGACGTGAAGCTTGCTCTAACTTGGTGAGGCTATTGGTTTGACTTGGTAATTTGAGAACCAGGGAAATCCATATCATAATTTTTCATAAAATTGAGACAACTACCAGTGGCACATAATTTTAACCCTAAGTGAGATGCTGTCGGACCATTTGGTATGTGGGATTAATGATGTCATCATGCACTACTAGACCATGAAACATAGGAGCAAAAATTAGGGCACTCAGCCCATGGAGTCTACTCTGCCATTCACTCAAGGCTGATAAGGTTCTCAATCCCATTCTCCTGTTTTCTCCCTGTTACCCTTGATCCCCTTAATACTCAAGAACCTATCTATCTCAGTTGTAAATATACTCAATGACCTGGCTTCCACAGTGTTCCTGTGGCAATGAATTCCATAGATGCTGTGCCCTCAGGTCTTTGTCTCTCCTACCAAGGGAAAGACCTTCCCAACATCTAGTCTGTCCAGGCAATTCAGTATTCTGTACATTTCAATTAGATTCCCCTCATGCTTCTAAACTCCATCGAGCATAGACCCAGAATCCTCAAATGTTCCTCATACATTAAACTTTTCATTCCTAAGACTATTCTCGTGAACTTCTTTGAACACGTTCCAGGACCAGTACATTCTTCCTGAGATATGGAACCCAAAACTGCACACAATACTCCTAATGTGGTCTGACCAGAGCCTTGGAAGTACATCACTTCTTTTATATTGAAGTCCTCTCAAAACAAATGCCATCATTGTAATTGGCTTCCTAACTACTGACTCAACCTGCAAGTTTACCTTGAGAGAATCCTGGACTAAGTCTCTTTGCACTTCAGACTTCTGAATTTTCTCCCCATTTAGAAAATAGTTCATGCCTTTATTCTTCCTACAAAAGTGCATGACTTCACACCTTGCCACTCTGGACTCCATGTGCGACTTTTTTGCCCACTCTTCTAAACTGTCCAAATGTTTCTGCAGCCTCCCTGCCTCCTCAGTGCTACCTGTCCTTCTACCTGTCTTCGTATTATCTGCAAACCTAGCCAGAATGCCTTCAGTTCCATCACCCAGATCATTCATGCATAAAGTAAAAGTTGTAGTTCCAACACTGAACCCTGTGGAACACCACTTGTCACCAGCTGCTATCTGAGAAGGACACTTTATCCTCACTCTGTTTTCCACCAGACAGCCAAGCTTCTATCCATGCTAGCACCTTGCCTCTAACACCATGGGCCCTTATCTTACTTAGTAGCCTCCTGAATGGCACCTTGTCAAAGACTTTCTTGAAAACGTGTAGATAACATCCATTGGCACTCCTCAGTCTGAACCTGATCAAAGAATTCTAGCACATTTTTCAGGCATGACCTCCCCTTGATGAAACTATGCTGGCATTTCCAGATTTTACTTTCCAAGTATTCAGAATCACTGACAATGAATTCCTGGATCTTACCCATGACTGAGTTAGGCTAATTTGTCTGTAATTTTCCATCTTTTGCTGTACTCCTTTTTAAACAGGGGTGTCATGTTAGCGATTTTCCAGTCCTCTGAGACGCTCCCTGATCCTAGCGATTCTTGAAAGATCAGGACCAATGACTCCATCTGTTCAGCTATCTCCTTCAGAACATTGGGCTGTAGTCCATCTGGTCCAGATTATATATCCACCTTCAGGCCATTCAGTTTTTCTAGCACTTTCTTCCTGGAGATGACCACCATTCTCAACTCTGACCCCCCACTCTCTTGAATTTTTGGGCTATTACTTATGTTTTCCACCATGAAGATGAACATGAGATCATTGTTCAGTTCCTTGGCCATTTCTTTGTTTCTTATTACTATCTCTTTGGCATCATTTTCCAGTGGCCCAATGTCTACCGTTGCATCTCATCTGCCCTTGCATGTCGAAAGAAAATCTTACTGTCTTCCTTTATATCCAACTGGCTTTGACATTAGAAAATGCAGCATGTGGAGCATAGGAGTTACAGTATGTTGATGGAAGAGGACACCATCAGCAGGCCAACTGAGTTTGTGGGACACCAGCTGAGTGGTCAAATCCTGAAAAGAGGGACTCTAGCCACTGCAAAACCCCAAAACAAAGCTAAGCTTCGGCCAAATGGTTAAAATTTTCTTGAGGATCCATGCCAGCAGACCATTGGAGTTACTGCCAGTATGCGGACTCAAGACAGCAAGAAAGTCCAATTAGGCCTGAATTGAGTAAGAGAACTCAAACTGGTATTCAGGAAAAAAGCACACCCTGAAAAGTCCATCTACAGCTAGTTTGGAACAGGTAATTTGCTTAGCAACATCCAAGTCAGAGCCAATCAAAATAAACATCTGGTTAGATGGTTACTGAGTTAAAACGAAGATTGACATTGGTGTGCTGGATCAGTGACTGCAGAACCAGTCTTTACCAAAAAGTCTCTCTATACTTCGAACCTCAGGCTTGCCTAAGTACAAGCTGACAACCTATACCTAGGAACTTTTACGTATTAAGGGTACAACCTCAGTCCAAAACTCTTATGAGAAGCAGCTGGTTCAGTTACCACCAACTATAGTAAAAGACCCGGGCCTAACCTTGATGGGGCGAGATTGGCTGAGAAAGATTCAACTTGATTGGCTCAACATTTTTCAATCAGAAAATGGTTACATGAAGCCTAATTATATCTGGAAATCTTCAGAAAAGTCTAGGGACCATCAAAGGGGGCTCAAGGCTATCTTGCATGTTGACCAGGAAGCAACTCCATGATTCTGCAAGGCCTGCCAAGTGCCATTTGCCTTATGGGCAAAGGTGGAGGCAGAAACAGGAGGCTGCAAAGAAATCATTAACTGAAAATGTGTTGCTGGAAAAGCGCAGCAGGTCAGGCAGCATCCAAGGAACAGGAGATTCGACGTTTCGGGCATAAGCCCTTCATTAGACCAGTCCAACTTGCAGAATGGGCAGCACCAGTCGTGTTGATTGTGAAGCTTAATGGCTCAGTTCATCTTTGTGGGGATTTCAAACAAATGGTAAACCATTTCTCACAGCTGGATAAATAATCAATCCCTTGCATAGAGCATTTGTACTCAAAACTGGCAGGAAGGCTATCCTTCACAAAGCTGGGCATTAGCCATGCATGACTGCAATTGCAATTAGATAATGATTCCCACAAGTATACTACAATTAATACCCAGTAAGGGTTTGTACCAATAGAGACTGCCTTCAGGGGCATCATCAACATATGCCATTTTTCAGCAGACAATGGAGAACGTCTTACAAGTCTTTCTAGATGATGAGATTAGCATTGGACCACAGTGTAATTGGTGTATGGAATCGAAGGATGTGTTCAGGTTTTAAATGAATATTTTGGTGTTCATTCAAGAGGGGCAACGTGGGTTAGAAATCAAGGAGAAGGTCTGCAATACAATTAGAGGAATTAGCAGAAAAAGAAGACACTCAGTGGTCTAGCAACCTTAAAATTACATACATGGCTTTAACCCCTGAAGGTTTAACCAGGCTGTTGAGTGATAAGGTTCAGAAAATAGCAGGTGCACTTGCTGACCACAGGAAAGGTGGAGGACAGGCAATGTGGTACCATTGTTCAAGAAGGGAGCAAGGGATAAACCAGGAAATTATAGGCTGGCTAATGTAACCTCAGTGGTGGTGAAACTACTGAAAGGGATTCTAAGTGATAGAATTAATCAGCATTTGGAGTTGTAGGGATTAATCAAGAACAGCCAATCTGAATTTAAGGGAAGGTCATGTCTGATCAATTTGATCGAATATTCTGAAGAGGTGACCAGAAATGTAAACAAGGGCATTGCTTTTGATGTTGTCTATTTGGAAATCAGCAAGGTTTTCGATAAGGCTCCCCCATGGGACACTGGTAGTAAAAATAAGAACCCCTGGGATCCAAGGAAATACGGCAAATTCAATCCAAAGTTAGTGTTAGGTGGCAGGAAGCAGAGGTTGAGGAGTGTTTTTCCAACTGCAAGCCTTTGTACAGTGAGGATCAATGAGCCAATGTTGGGGTTATTGCTGTTTGTGGTTTCCATAATTGAGTAGCAAATAGGCCTTGGACTATGAGATGAAATAGACAGGGTGGTCAGATGGGCTGATCAGTGACAACTGAAATTCAATCCAAGTAAATGAGAGGTAGAGCAAACAAGTTAAGGGGATACATGAGGAACATTAGTGCCCTGGGAAACATCAAGCATAGGTTTGAGCTATGTGTGCATGTACCTTAAGGTGTCAGGATAAAGTGATTAAGCAGGCATATTTACCTTTTATTAGCCAAGGCATAGAGCTTAAGAGCAGAGATGTTATGTTGGTTGAGCTCACCAGAGCTTAGATCTACATACAACATAGAACATTAAGAACAACACAGGCCCTGTGGCCCTCAATGTTGTGCTGACCTGTGGAACCAATATGAAGCCTATCTATCTGACACTTCCATTTTCATCCATATGTTTATCCAATGACCATTTAAATGCCCTTAAAGTTGGCAAATCTACTACTTTTGCTGGCAGTAAAGAAACTACCTCTGACATCTGTCCTATATCTATCACCCCTCAATTTAAAGCTATGTCCCTTTGAGCTCACCATCTCCATCCGAGGAAAAAGGCTCTCACTGTCCACCCTATGTACCCTTTGATTATCTTACTTGTCTCAATTAAGTCACTTCTTCTCTTTAATGAAAACAGCATCAGGTCCCTCAGCATTTCCTCAGAAAACTTTCCCTCCATACCAGGCAACTTCCAAGTAAATCTCCTCTGAACCCTTTCCAAAGCTTCCACATCCTTCGAATAATTCAGTGACCAGAACTGTACTCCAAGTACAGCTTCACCAGAGTTTTGTACAGTTGTAGTGTGACCTTGTGGCTCCAAAACTCAAGCCCTCTACTAATAAATGCTAACACACCATATGCCTTCTTACCAACCCTATCGACCTAGGTGGCAACTTTCAGGGACCTACATACATGGACACCAAGATCTCTCTGCTCATCTACACTACCAAGAATCTTACCATTAGCCCAGTACTCCTTGCTTATGTTGCACCTTCCAAAGTGAATCATCTCACACTTTCCCACATTTACCACCTCTCAGCCCAGCTCTGAAGCTTATCTTTGTCCCTCTGTAACCTGCATCATTCTACAGGACTATCCATAACTCCACCAATCTTAGTGTCATCCGCAAATTTACTAACCCATTCTTCTATGCTCTCATCTAGGTCATTTGTAAAAATGACAAACAGCAGTGTTTCCAAAACAAATCTTTGTGATACAACACCATGAATTGAACTCCAGGATAAACCTTTCCCATCAACCGTCTTCTTTCAGCTAGCAAATTTCTGATCCAAAATGTGAAATCACCCTCAATCTCATGCTTCCGTTTTTTTGTGCAGTAGCCTACAGTGTGAAACCTTATCAAACGCCTTACTGAAATCCATATACACTACATGAACTGCTTTACCCTCATCCACCTGTTTTGTCACAGTCTCAAAGAACTCAGTAAGGTTTGTGAGGCACAATCTATCCTTCACAAAACCATGTTGACTATCCTTAATCAACTTACTCTTTCTAGATGATTATAAATCGTCTCTCTTACAACTCTTTCCAACACTTTACCCAAAACCGAAGTAAAGCTCACTGGTCATTAGAGAACCAGGGTTGCCTCCACTCCCCTTTTTGAACAGGAGGATAACATTTATTATCTTCCAGTCTTCTGGCACTATTCCTATAGACAATGATGACATAAAGATCAAAGCCAAAGGATCTGCAATTTCCTCCCTGGCTTCCCAGAGAATGCTAGGATAAATCCCTTCCAGCCCAGGGGATTTATCTATTCTCAAACTTTCCAGAATTATTAACACCTCCTTGTGAACCTCAATCCAGTCTAGTCTAGTAGCCTGTATCTCATGAAAAAGACAATGTTGTCGAGGGGAATTCTATGTGAATATTGATTAAAAGTATTTATTTAACGCTTCCCTTATCTCCTTGGACTCCACGCACAACTTCCCACCACTATCCTTAATTGGCCCTAATCTTTCTCGAGTCATTCTTTTATTCCTGACATACCTATAGAAACGTTTAGAGTTTTCCTTGATCCTACCTGCAACAACTTCCTCCTGTCCCCTCCTGGCTCTTCTTAGCTCTCTTAGGTCTTTCCTGGCTAACTTATAACTCTCAACTGCCCTACAACATGGTTGGTACCTGGGACTTCGATGTTGTGGCCATTGGAGACATGGATAGAGAATGGTCAGGAATGGTCATTGGCAGGTTCTGAGATGTAGATACTTAAGTAAGAACAAAGATCTAAAAAAAGGAGGAGGTGTGGCATTGTTCATCAAAGACAGTGTTATAGTGGCAGAAAGGAGTTTGAGGACTCTTCTACTGAGGTAGTATGGGCTGAGGTTAGAAACTGGAAAGAAGAGGTCACCTCGTTGGCAATTTTCTATAGTTCTCCAAATAGTTCCAGAGATTTAGAGGAAAAAGTAGCAAAGGTAATTTTGGATAGGAGTGAGAGTAACAGGTGGACTTTAACTTTCCAAATATTGACTGCAAATACTATAGTTCAAGTACTTTAGATGGGTTAGTTTTTGTCCAATGTGTGCAGGATGGTTTCCTGACACTCTGTGTAGACAAGCCAACAGGGAGCGAGGCCACATTGGATTTGGTACTGGGTCATGAACCTGGCCAGCTGTTAGATTTGGAGGTAGGTGAGCACTTTGGTGATGGTGACCACAATTCAATTAAGTTTCCTTTAGTGATGGGAAGGGATAGGTATATGGTAAAAACGATGACTGCAGATGCTGGAAACCAGATTCTGGATTAGTGGTGCTGGAAGAGCACAGCAGTTCAGGCAGCATCCAAAGTGCAGCGAAATCGACGTTTTGGGCAAAAGCCCTTCATCACAATTTCGCTGCACTTTGGATGCTGCCTGAACTGCTGTGCTCTTCCAGCACCACCAATCCAGGGATAATATATACCGCAGGGCAAGAGTTATTGCTGGGGAAAGGCAATTATGATGAGATTAGGCAAGATTTAGGACGCATAGGATGGGAAAGGAAACTGCAGGGATGGGCACAATATACATCTTCACGTCGCATCCTAATGTAAGCCTTCCTCTTCCTCTTGTCAAGAGATTCAACTTCTTTAGTAAACCACAGTTCCCTCGCTTGACCATTTCCCCCCCTGCCTGATAGGTACATACTTATCAATGACACACAGTAGCTGTTTCTTGAATAAGCTCCACATTTCAATTGTGTCCATCCCTGCAGTTTCCTTCCCCATTCTAGGTGCATTAGTTAGGGGGAATGGGTCTGGGTGGATTACTCTTCAGAGGATCAGTGCGGACTAGTTGGGCCAAAGGGCCAGTTTCCACACCGTAGGGAATCTAATCTTTAAAAAAACCAAAATTGAAACCTTTATGGATCCTGCAAGACCAGATCACCAGAGAAGATGGCATATTATTATAGGAAGCAAGAGTGATTGCCCTAAGCAAAGGTCACTGCCAGATACTGGCTGAACTCCACCAGTATCATCTAGGGGTTTTGAAAATGAAGATGTTGGCGAGAACTTATGTCTGGTGGCAAGGGCTGGATGCTGACATAGTTGCATTGATGGGCAGTGTGCCAACAAAGAAAGGTAGGACCGCAGCTGCTCCCCTCCATTTGTGGGAATGGCTGGGTAAACCCTGGACTCGATTACATGGTCAACTACGCCAGTAATTTCAAGGGCTGTATGTTTTTAGTCATTGTGGAAGCCTATTCAAAGTGGTGGACATATATAGAATTCATTCATCAAACACTGGGACAATGGTTGAAAAGTTGCAAACATCTTTTGCAATACATGGACTGCCAGAAATGTTGATCACAGACAATGCCATCATTTGCCAGTGGACAATTTGAGTATTTCCTAAAGTTTCATAGTATTTGGCATGCAAAGACATTTCATACCATCCATTATCCAATGGTCTGACAGAAAGGGTCCAAACTGAAGGCAGGTTTACAGAAATAGCTTACAGCTCCAATACTAAACTGTCCCAGTTCCTGTTTGATCATAGGACCACCTCTCATGCAACTACAGGAATAGCTCCAGCTGAGTTGCTCATAGGGAGAAGACTCGCACTAGGTTACACCTGATCTCACTGGAACTGAGGGTGGTGAGGTAGGCAAAATAGCATCAGGAAAGCCAACACCAGACAAAAGACTTCTCTTAGCAAAAGAGGCAGTTTAATTCAGGAACAATGTTTGGTATCAACCATGGCAATGGCTCGGAATGGGTAACTTTTGATTTGATTAAAGTTTTATTGTCATGCGTACTCATGTACAGAAGTACAGGTGTACAGTGAAAAATTGTACAATGTCACCACACACTGTGCCATTTTCAGTACAAAGGTACTTAGGTACAAGTAGGAACATAAAGAAATAAAGTTAGAAGTAAAGCATTACTGTTTTGTTCAAGTAGAAAACTTCCAAGTATTAAGTGGAGGAATAATGGTAAAAGTTCAGCAGTCTTAAGTGCTATCCTTATCTCCTCTGCTTTGGCCTGCTCTACACACTGCCAATGCTGCATGGAATCTCCCTCACAGACACTTTGAGCTCGCTTTAACCTTGTAGGACTCAGGCCCACAGCAGCTCCACATGCCGGTCCACCAGGCAACACCAAGTGGGACCCACTGCTACTGCCACACTCCCTGAGATGCCACTGCCACTGCTGTCCCTCTCTCCAGAAGTCCACAAGGTAAGTTAAAAGAAAGTATGAGAAGGAAAAAGAGTACTTGCTGGCTAGGAGTGATCGGACCTACCAAGCTGGTGCCACCATCTTGAATAGTTAGATCATTCTCCCCTCCATGCTGCTGGGTCCCATTCTATCTCCTGCTACCACTGTGCCCTCAGTCTCCACACTACACTGCTCTCCTGGTGCCTTTGCATCACCTCCCTCTCCTCCATGCTGCCAGGTCCCACACTCTCCTGCTGTCACTGGGTCCTCTCTGCACCACGCTGCCGGGTCCTGCAACCCCCTGCTGCAGCTGCCTTGAAAGGATTCAAAGAAAAAAGGGGAAAAAAAACAAACAAAGCAGACTGAGTAAGACAGGTCCCGGACAATGGGCTCCAAGGGCCATGGTTCATCTGAGGGCAGGTCCCACGATGTACAAAGTTCAGTTAGGAGAAGCAGTCCTGAAAAAATACATGGACCACATGAAAGTTGCAATCTCTCAAACAAATAAAGAGCAAAACTGAGCCAGCCCCTCAACCTTGGGTTCTCTCTCTCCACTTATTGCCAAAGAAACTTCTGAAAACAAGATGGATATGGCAAATATTGTAGCCTCAATGCTGTTACTGCCTGAAGAAAATCTATTTCAGCCGAGATGCTCCAAGGGCAAGAACCAGGCTATGGTCTGGTACATACCACCGAGTATCCAAGACAGAATCAGAGGAACCATACCTGGTGCAAAAATGCCCCAAGAGTAGCTACAGGAATAAGAATTGGCCGACATTCCAGGACCTAGAGGGGGAGGGATGTAGTAATCAAAGTCAGCCAGGTGGACCTCTTAAAATGAGTCCCCTGATTGGGCTGTTAACCTTTATCCAATCAGGGAGTCAGGGAGACAATGGCCTTACAAAATTGGATAGTCTTGGACTATGTGCTACATGCTCATGCCTGTGCCATTATTGGACCGGAGTGTTGTTCATGGATTAATGATTTTCAAAATCAAATTGACAACATCATTCAGCAGATTGAGCAAGATGGAAAACATATGGAAAAAGGAGTGTCTGACAGTCGTGGATGTGGCTGGGATCCATTTTGTTGGTTAAGTATTTGGCTTCAAGGTACATGTCTAACAATGTTAAAATGGATAGGAATCATATTCAGAAAACGTGTAACCATTAGATTTGGATTGGCCTGTTGCAATGGATGAAACTCTAAATTGGGAAAGAAAGTATCTTCAATTAAACCAGAGCACCCAGAGGAAACCCACACAGACACAGGGAAAATGTACAAACTCCACAGACATTTGCCTGAGGCAGGAATTGAACTCGGGGTCTCTGGCGCTGTGAGGCAGCAGTGCTAACCACTGTGCCACCATGCTGCCCTTAATGGGTTAATGGGTTGAAATTGAAATCTCATTAGGCAAGGCAGCAGTGACTATTGTTCGAGCTTACCTGATCTCTTGTTTTTATTCTTTTTTGCAACGTGGTGTAGTAACTATAGAGTCATAGATGTGCAGCACGGAAACTGACCCTTTGATCCAACTTGTCCATGCCAACCAGATACCCTAACCTAATTTAGTTCCATTTGCGAACATTTTGCCCATATCCCACTGAATCTTTCCGATTCAATTTTAAATGGTGTATAGGGTGTAGGTTTGCTCGCTAAGCTGTAGGTTTGATATCCAGACGTTTCATTACCTGGCTAGGTAACATCATAGTGGCGACCTCCAAGTGAAGTGAAGCTGTTGTCTCCTGCTTTCTATTTATATGTTTGTCCTGGAAGGGGTTCCTGGGGTTTGTGGTGATGTTATTTCCTGTTCGTTTTCTGAGGGGTTGATAGATGGCATCTAGATCTATGTATTTGTTTATGGCGTTGTGGTTGGAGTGCCAGGTCTCTAGGAATTCTCTGACACGACCCTCTCTCCCTTGTAGCCCTACACATGGATGAAAAAAAACACCATTTCGACTGGGACAACAAATCAATCCTGTGACAGGCTAAGCAAAGACATGCCAGAGAATTCCTAGAGGCCTGGCACTCCAACCACAACACCATAAACAAACACATAGATCTACATACCATCTATCAACTCCTCAGAAAACGAACAGGAAATGACATCACCAGAAACCCCATGCAGGACAAACGTATAAATAGAAAGCAGGAAACAACTGCTTCGCTTCACTTGGAGGTCGCGACTGATGATGTTACCTAGCCAGGTAATGAAACGTCTGGATATCAAACCTACAGCTCAGCGAGCAAACCTACACCCTAAACCTCAACCTGAGCTACAAACCTTCACAAATCTTGCTTAAACGATGTAATTGTACCAGCCTCCACCACTTCCTCTGGCAGCTCACTGCATACACGCACCACCCTCTGCATGAAAAAAAAATCCTTAGGTCCCTTTTAAATCTTTCCCCTCTCACCCTAAACCTAAGCCCTCTAGTTCTTGACTCCAGCAACCCAGGGAAAAGACCTTGTCTATTTATCCTATCCATGCCCCTTATGATATTTATAAACCTCTGTAAGAACACAAATCAGCCTCCGACAGTCCAGGTTGTGATCAGTTGTCTGTACATCTGTTACCATTTTGTGACTATGTTCAGAACCGGAGCTGAGCGGGAGCAAGCGGAGAGCAGTCTGGGAAAGTAAGAGATTCTAATGTTGAAGGGGAAATTGAAAGGTGATGTCACAGGAGGACTGCGATTTGATTGGCTAATAGGGGTCTGCTAGATTTGAATATGTTAAATTGAATCTTGTTAATTTATTGGTTACAACTGATTATTGATTACAATTTCCATAAGCAGATATACAAAAAGTGAAAAGTTTTTACAAAACCAAATTCAAACCTAATTAAATAAGGATGTAGGATCAGGTGATGTGGTGTTTCTGCATGATGGGGGAGCTGGTGGACACCGCTGTCGTTTCCAGTGACCATATCTGCAGTAAATGTTGGTTGCTGGAAGAATTCTTGCTCAGCGTAGGTGAGCTGGAGTCTAACCTTCAAACATTGTGACACATCAGGGAGGGGGAGAGTTGGATGCTGTGTTTCAGGAGACAGTCACACTCCTTATACTGGCTAACTCTAATTTAGCCAGTGGTCAGGGACAGGAGGGTGTGGGGTGTGGCTGTGTGAGGCAGGTAGAGGGATCCAGGAGGTAGAGTTGCAGGAGCCTCAGACCCTGTCCTTGTCTAACAGTTTCAAGAGTTTTGCTCTTTGTGTAGACAGGAATGGGGTCTGAGGGAGGATGAGCTGACTGACCACAGCACCGCAGTGCAGGGAGCCATTCAAGTGGGAGGGAAGAGAAATGTTATCATAATTGGGTATAGGATAGTTCGAAGCATAGACACTGTTCTCTGTGACCAGGATCAAGAATCCCAAAAGTTATATTGCCTGCCTGTACCAACAATACAGATAAAACTGGCACAGCAGAGGTTCTATTAAGAGAATAATTTAACTCGGAGCTAAATTAAAAAGCAGAACCAATAAAGTGAAAATCTCTGGATTACTATCTGGGCCATGTGCTAATTGGCACAGGGTCAATAAGATTAAGCAGGTAAACAAGTGGCTCAAAGATTGGTGTGGAAGAAATGCATTTGAATTCATGGGACACTGGCATCAGTACTGGGAGAGATGGGAGAGTCTTCACCTCAATCATGCTGGGACCAGAGTCCTAGTGAATCGCTGTGGACGTGTGTGTGTGTTTGTGTGTGTCCGTGCGTGAGATAGCAGAGATTGGAAAACCTGAATTAAAAGGAGGAGGTAAGAGTGCAGAACTCAGGAGAGGTTATTAAAATTTCCAGCATATTCAAATAGGGCAGAATGAATCGAAAGGGTTAGCAATCAAACTTCAAGCACATTGGACAAACGAATGATAATAAGAGGGACGGCTAAGACAGGACTGAAGGTGTTGTTTCTAAATGCACACTGTATAAGGGATAATGTAGATAAGCTTGTGGCGCTCACTGAAATTGACAGGTACCATGTGGTGGGCCTCACGAAAACATGGCTGCAAGGGTATCAGAATTGGGGGCTGAATATTCAAGGACATACATCCTATTGAAAGATGGGCGGGGGGGTGGGATTGCCTTATTGGTAAGAAATGAAATTAAATCAGTAGTAAGTAACAAAGTAGGGTCGGATGATGTAGAATCTGTGTGGGTAAATTAAGGAACCAGAGAAAAAAAATACCATAGTTGGAGTTACGTACAGGCCTCCAAACAGTAGTCAGGAGCTTGGCTGCAAGATACACCAGGAGATAGTAAAGGAACGTTACAGTGATCATAGAGGATTTCAATACACAGGTGAATTGGGAAAGTCAGGGTGGTAATGGATTGCAAGGAAAGGAATTTATGGGATGTCTACGAGATGGCTTTTTGGAGCAGATTGTGGTAGAGTTCTCAAGGGGACAGGCAATACTGGATTTAGTGTTGTGCATTGAGGCAGACTTCATAAGGGAACTTAAGGTGAAGATAAGTCACTACTTAAAAGACTTACGTCAGGCGTCGGGGACTCCATTTGCCGAGAGTTGTGAGGAGGCATGAAGGACCTCTGGGAAGGTGAGTCTAGCTGTTTAAAAGACTTACTTCAGGCGTCGGTGCCATGAGATGAGACATGAGAAACAGTCAGCGAATGCAGCTTAACACATGGCTGTGAGGCTGATGCAGAGGGAGGGCTTCAGATACCTAGATCATTGGGATACCTTCTGGGGAAGGTGGGACCTGTACATGAAGGACAGGTTGCACCTGAACTGGAGGGGCACAAATGTCCTGGGTGAGAGATTTGCTCGTGTGATTCAGGAGGGTTTAAACTAGTTTGGCGGGGGGGTGGGAATTAGAGCCACATGTCTGAGAGGGGGTCAGTTGCAGACGGGACAGTGACAGGATATATTGAATCCATCAGAAAGTTTTCTCACTCGATGAAACAAAGGGATCGGTTAAAGTGTGTCTGCTTTAATGCAAGGAGTGTCTGAAATAAGAGTGACAAACTTAAAGCATGGATCAGTACTTGGGGCTACGGTGTTGTGGCCATAATGGAGGCGTGGGTTTCACAGGGCAGGAATGGTTGCTTGATGTTCCAGGGTTTAGAACGTTGGGGTGAGGGTGAAAAAGAACAGTGAGGATGGAAAAAGAGGAGGGGGTGTAGCATTGTTAATCAGACAGTGCATCACAGCTATCGAATGAAGGTTGTTGAGAAAGGTTTGTCTACTGAGTCAGTATAGGTGGAAGTTAGGAACAGCAAGGGAACAGCCACAACATTGGGGTTTTTCTACAGACCACCTAATAGCAGTAGAGATATTGAAGATCTCATAGGTGGGCAGATTCTGGAAAAATGCAAAAGTAGCAGGGTTGTTGTTATGGGTGATTTCAACTTTCCCAATATCGACTGGAACCTCCTAAGTGCAGATGGTTTGGATGGAGCCGTTTTTGTCAGGTGTGTTCAGGAGGGTTTCCTTACTCCGTATGTAGACAGACCGATGAGGGGCGAGGCCATTTTGGATTTGATGCTCCGCAATGAGCCAGGACAGGTGTCAGATCTCGCGGTGGGAAAGCACTTTGGTGAAAGTGATCACAACTGCCTCACATTTAGCATAGCCTTGGAGAGTGAAAGTAGCAGTTACCGAGGGAAGATATTTAATTGGGGAAAAGGAAATTATGACGCTATCAGACAGGAGTTGGGAAGTTGGAGTTGGGGAGCAATTGATCCTCAGAAAGGGCACATCAGACATGTGGAGACTAGTTAAGGAGCAGTTGTTGCAAGTGAAGCCCCCATTTGTTCCTATGAGGCAGTTAAGAAGGGGTAAGATTGAGGAACCTTGGATGACGAGAACAGAAGAACTTCTTATCAAAAGGAAGAAGGCAGCTTACGAAAGGTGGAGGAAGCAAGGATCTAGCACAGCTTTAGAGGATTACAGGCTTGCTAGAAAGGAGCTCAGAAATGGACTAAGGAGAGCTAGGAAGGGGCACAAAAAAGGCTTGGCAAGAAGGATTAGGGAGAACCCAAAGACATTTTACTCATACGTGAGGAATAGGAGAATGATCAGGGAGAAGGTAGGGCTGATCTGGGATAGCGGAGGGAACTTGTGCATGGAGACTGAGCAGATAGGGGAAGCCCTAAATGAGTTTTTTGCTTTCGTTTTCATCAACGAAAGGGAACTTGTTGTGAATGAAAACTTAGAGGAGCTGGGATACTGTGTGGAGTTTGCACGTTCTCCCCGTGTCTGCGTGGGTTTCCTCCAGGTGCTCCGGTTTCCTCCCACATTCCAAAGATGTGCGGGTCAGGTGAATTGGCCATGCTAAATTGCCTGTAGTGTTAGGTAAGGGGTAAATGTAGGGGTTTGGGTGGATTGCGCTTCAGCGGGTTGGTGTGGACTTGTTGGGCCGAAGGGCCTGTTTCCACACTGTAAGTAATCTAATCTAATCTAATCTTGGTCAGGTCAAGATTGAAGAAATTTTGGAAAATGTTAAGATTGATAAGTCTCCAGGGCCAGTCCAGATTTATCCTAGGCTGCTCCGGGAAGCCAGAAAAGAGGTTGCTAAGCTGCTGGCGAGGATAATTGCCTCCTCACTCTCTACAGGAGTTGTACCAGAGGATTGGAAGGAGGCGAATGTTATTCCTCTTTTCAAGAAGGATAATCGGGAAATTCCTGGCAATTACAGACCAATCAGACTTACATCTGTGGTCAGCAAAGATTTGGAAAGAATTCTAAGGGATAGGATTTATGACTATGTGGCAAAGCATAGTGTGATTAAAGGCAGTTAGCATTGCTTTGAGGAGGTGACAAGCAGTGGATGTGGTGTATATGGACTCCAGCAAGGCATTTGATAGGATTCCCCATGGTAGGCCCATTCATAAAGTTACGAAGTGTGGGATACAGGGAGATTTGGCTGGATTCAGAATTGGCTGGCAGACAGAAGGCAGAGAATGGCTGTAGATGGAAAGTATTCTGCCTGGAGGACAGTGCTGAGTGGGGTCCTGCAGGGCTCTGTTCTTGGGCCTCTGCTCTTTGTAGATTTTATAAATGACTTGGATGAGGATGTTGAGGGGTGGGTTAGTAAATCTGCAGTGACACAAAGGTTGGAGGTAGAGAGGGCTACTGCAGGCTGCAACGTGACATAGACAGGATGCAGAGCTGGGCTGAGAAATGGCAAATTGAGTTCAACCTGGATAAATGCGAAATGATGCATTTTGGAAGGTCGAACTCAAATGCTGAATATAGGATTAAAGACAGGATTCTTGGCAGTATGGTGGAACGGAGGAATCTGGGTGTGCAAGTACATAGATCCCTCAAAGTTGCCACCCGAGTGGATAGGGTTGTTAAGAAAGTATATGGTGTTTTGGCTTTCATTAACAGGGGGATCGAGTTTAAGGGCCATGAGGTTTTGCAGCAACTCTACAAGTCCCTGGTGAGACCACACTTGGAATATTGTGTCCAGTTCTGGTTACCCTTCCATAGGAAAGAGACAGAAGCATTGGAGAGGATGCAAAGAAGGTTTACCAGGATGCTGCCTGGACTGGAGGGCTTGGCTTATGAAGAAATGTTGAAAAGCATGGACTTTTCTCTCTGGAGAGAAGGAGGAAGAGAGGAGACATGATCGAGGTGTACAAAATAATGAGAGGATTAGATAGAGTCAATAGCCAGAGACTTTTCCCCAGGGCAGGATTGACTGGTACGAGAAGTCATAGTTGGACGATATTAGGGGGAAGGTATAAAGGAGACATCAGAGGTAAGTTCTTTACGCAGAGAGTTGTGAATGCATGGAATGCATTGTCAGCTGTGGTGGTGGAAGCAAACTAATTGGGGACATTTAAGTGACTGCTGGACATGCACATGGATAGCAGTGAGTTGAGGGATGCGTAGGTTAAGTTACTATATTTTACATTAGGATTAAATTTCGGCACAACATTATGGGCCAAATGGCCTGTTCTGTGCTGTACTTTTCTATGTTCTAGGTTCTATGAACCCTTTGGAGGCATTTGTCATAATATGATTGGATTTACTCTGCAATTTGCAAAGGAGAAGGAGAAATTCTGAGGTAATAGTATTACAACTGAATAAAGGCAAAAGGGAGGAGCTGGGTAGAACTGACTGGAAGAGGAGCCTAGCAGGAATGAAAGTAGAACAGCAACGGCAGGAGCTTCTGGCAGTAATTCAGGAGACACAGCAGAGATTCATCCAGAGGAAATAGCATGATATAGGGACGTTGAGGTAACCATGGCTGACTAGGGAATTCAGAGTTAGCAAAAAAGCAAAAGGGAATGCATGTAAAGTGGTGAAGAACAGTGGGAAACCAAAGAATAGGAAGCTTACAAAGACCAACAGAGGGCAACAAAAACAAATAAGGAGGGAGAAGATTAAGTATGAGGGTAAGCTAGCCAGTAATAGAAAGGAAGACTGTAAGAGTTT
This sequence comes from Hemiscyllium ocellatum, assembly GCF_020745735.1. Lineage (NCBI taxonomy): Eukaryota > Metazoa > Chordata > Chondrichthyes > Orectolobiformes > Hemiscylliidae > Hemiscyllium > Hemiscyllium ocellatum. The sequence goes on from NC_083403.1 coordinate 91,364,602, forward strand.
CTTTAGATATATAAAGGGTAAAATAGACACAAAAGTGGATATTGGGCCACTGGAAAATGATGCTGGAGAGATAGTAGTGGGGAACAACAAAATGACTGAGAAACTGAACAATTACTTTGTGTCAATCTTCACAGTAGAAGACACGATTAATATCACAAGAGCTGAGTATGGTTGTCATCACCAAGGAACAGGTATGAGAAAAACTGAATGGCCTGAAAGTGGATAAATCAATCTGGACCAGATAGACTACACCTCAGAGTTCTAAAGAAGATAGCTGAAGAGATGGAATCGTTAAAATCAGGGAGGACTGGAAAAATCACTAATGTGATACCTCTGTTTAAAAAGGGAGTAAGGCAAAAGACAGAAAATTACAGACTGATTAGCCTCACCTGGGTTGTGGGTAAGATCCTGGAATCCATTGTTAAGGATGAGACTTCTAAATTCTTGGAAGTATATGGTAAAATAGGGCAAAGTCAGCATGGTTTCATCAAGGGGAAGTCATGTCCAACAAATCTACTAGAATTCTTTTGAGGAAGTAATGAGCAGGTTAGACCAAGGAGTGCCAAATGAAATTATGATTAGATTAGATTCCTTCCAGTGTGGAAACAGGCCCTTCGGCCCAACCAGTCCACACCAATACTCCGAAGGGTAACCCACCCAGACCCATTTCCCTCTGATTAATGCACCTAACACCATGGGCAATTTAGCATGGCCAATTCACCTGACTGGCACATCTTTGGACTATGGAAGGAAACAGGAGCACTCGGAGGAAACCCACGCAGACACGGGTAGAATGTGCAAACTCCACACAGTCACCTGAGACTGGAATCGAACCTGGGACCCTGGTGCTGACCACCTAGCCACTGTGCCGCCCCCTGGACTTCAAGAAGGCCTTTGACAAGGTGCCGCACAGAAGGCTACTGAGTAAGATAAAGGTCCATGGTATTAGAGGCAAAGTGCTCGCATGGATAGAAGCTTGGCTGTGTGATGGAAAGCAGAGAGTGCTGACAAATGGGTCCTTAGCAAGATGGGAGGTAGTGTTCTGCAAGGCTCAATGTTTGGACCACAACTTTACACTTTATGCATTAATGATCTGGATGAAGGAATGGAGGGCATTCTGGCTAGGTTTGCAGATGATTCAAAGGTGGGTTGAGAGGTAGCGCTGAAGGTGGGGTGGGGGGAAGGCTACAGAAAGATTTGGACAGGTTAGGAAAGTGGGTAGAGAAGTGGTAAATGGTGTACAACATGGGAAAGTGTGAGGTCATTCACTTTGGCAGGAAGAATAGAGGCTTGGACTAATTTCTAAATGGGGAGAAAATTCAGAAGTTTAGATTAGATTAGGTTCCCTACAGTTTGGAAAAAGGCCCTTCGGCTCAACCAGTCCACACCGACTCTCTGAAGAGTAACCCACCCAGAACCATTTCCCTCTTACCAATGCCCCTAACACTATGGGCAATTTAGCATGGCCAATTCACCTAACTTGCACATCTTTGGACTGTGGAAGGAAATCAGAGCACCCGGGGAAACCCAAGCAGACAAGGGGAGAATGTACAAATTCCACATAGACAGTCACCCGAGGCTGGAATCGAGCCTGGGAACTGTGAGGCAGCAGTGCTAACCACTGAGCCACCGTGCCGTGTTGGAGAGGTATAATAGATTTATAAGCATTCATGTTCTGAAGAAACAAAAGTACAAAACGAGGCTTGAAAAACTATGGTATTTACATAACGGAATGGTGGGTATTAACCCATCCAATGGGAAAGGGATGGGGGGGCAACATTGCCCTACGATTCTGATCATCTAGTATTCCCACTCCAAGGCAATCTTCCCCCATGCACTGCAAGTTCTGTCGTCTGCTCCCAAACCCTTTTCAATCTTTCTGTCCACCCACAATGCTCCTCTGGTATTTCACAACTTCAGCCAAACGTAACTGCCCCCACCCTCCCATCTACCACACATCTATCTGGGTTGTGATATTTGATAGTACATAGCTTAAATAATTACCTTCCTCTGACTAAAGGATCAGATCTCCAGCTTATGTTGTAATCACTCTTGAAATGTGCCTGTTGTTCTGAAGTTTCTGAATTAACAAGCAGAGGACAAATGCTGATACCCGTGAGAAGAATAAATTGAAGTTTTCATTTGATTTTGAAATGGGTCAGAATATTTTAACCTGAGGATCTCTGCTCCTCATTAACTCCCACCCTCATCAATGCCTTCACCTCAATAACCTCTCCCCTCTTCTCTGCCTCTGTGATCTGGTGTCACTTAAATGAATCAGATTCCTTTGACATTCAAAACAGACAGTGTTTTCAGCTCCATGCTGGCTGGAATCAGCTCTATATTGGCTGATAGGATCACAAAGGAATTCATTTCTGAGGTTTATTTTGGGGAATTATGTGCCTGCTACTCAGCATCTCTGAAATTATTCACTTTGTTTGCGAAAACTACATTCACAAAGCAGCTCTAGTGTCATTTCTGTACCACATTGCACCAGGTCAGTATACCCATCTGAAATGTTGGAACATCTGTTTGAGGTCCCAGTCTTGCCTCACTGAAACCTAGCTCAAACAGCTAAAGATATCCTAATTTATGCTCAATGAACTTCTTTCACATAAAGGCCTAACTTGCAGCAATCTTCTTATTCAAACAGTAGTTAAAGATATAAATAGGAAATTGATGATTGACTCACTAACTCTGAAACAGTTATTTTCCTCAATCTATATCTGCTCTCTATTTAGAGGCAGACTGTCTGGCATCTTTCAGGTACCAGGAACTGTAGCATGAAATCATGCCAAGTCAGTGAGTTCTATTTAAGCTGCTACAATAATTTACAATATACTTGGGTCAAGTAACAGAACAGCTTAGTTATTTTATATTTGTTATATTTATTTAGCTCTTAGCTTCCAAACAAATCTACAGCTGTGAAACCCACGCAAAACCTAATTATGGAACCAATCACTTTTGGAACGTCATTTTTAATTGTTTATGTTCCTCTGTCTTCCTGGTTCCCTGTTCACAGCTCAAAAGTAGTATGACAACTTCTCATTTGCTGAGCTAAGTGCCAAATCCCTGATCCACCTGTGAAAAGGCACACTTCAAAAAGCAGCTTCCCTAGTCTCTAGTTCTGATGATCTGAAGTTTAAACAGGATTTTCCCTTCCCCCAAACCCACACCCCCAATTACAATTGAAATGGACTGGAAGGTATTGGAAAATGAATATTCTCAGCAGCGACAATAGCAACAGCTGAATTCCCCACCATTCACAGGGACTTGTGAAACACATTCATTTGTCTGGAGACAGTCATTTTTCCATGTAGCCAGTAAGCATGCCCCTCATCACCAGCCATATCTAAACCCCACTCAAATGAGGTTCGTCATTGGAGGATTCATACCTCCAGCTGCTTAGGCCTGACTAGCCATAGTCCATGAGTAATTTTCCTACTGGCAGTCAACATATCTTCAACATCCCCCACAATTTTCAGTCGAGCTGGTAACATGATGAGCATGAACCTGACCCCTCAAGTACCTATCACCAGTTCAAACTGGTGGTGCCATCTACCATCCTTCTTGTGGACATGGGAACCCCATTTGGATCCACCATGGGCACTCAACCTGAGTGTAAAAGCCCAGTCATTAATGCCACTTCCTTCTCTACAGAGTCTGCCAGGTACATTCAAGGTTTTGAGGATTTTGTGTTTTTATTTCTGATTTCCAGGACAGTGTACTAGCCCTTATTTTCCTTTTGTTCCTTAATACTCTCCTGGATGAAGAGATCTGGCAAGTTCACTGTTATTAGTAAATGCCATTAAAAAAAGTGAAGCACACATACTGCAGCCCACAGCAGGAGCTGGGAACATTGTTACACAGTTGAAGTGTCAAAAACATCAGAGAAGGCCATCTCTTCAAATGCATGCACATTGTTATGATTCTTTTTTCATTCTGTAATCAAGAACTTGCTTCCCAGTAGGTCATGTCAGCTTTTTCTGCAAAATTAATGGAGAACAAAAAAAACCCAATCAACATCCTATCCACTTCCTTAAACATTCATTCTATCCACCACTGACACAGAGACAGCAATATGTACCAGATGCACAGCAGTAATTCTGTTCAAGTCTCACTCAAGAGCATCTTCCAACACCTATAACCTAGTAGGACAACTAGGCACATCATATGTGGTGAATAGGGTGCCAATAAAGTAGACTTCTTTGCTATGAGTGTTGTTGCAACTGCACTCATGACAATTCCATCAGTGTCATTGGGTCAAAGTGTTGGAACTACTTCTCTAACAGTCCGGGTATACACAGAGCTATGAATTGTAGCAGTTCAAGATGGTGTGAGATTACGCTGTCATTAGCAGCTTCTCAAAGGACATTATGGGTAGGCAATACCTCACCAGAATCTACGAAGAGGTTTTAAAAAGCTGCCAGATAATAGGATCAAACAGTGCAGACAAGGTCCTTCAGTCTATATCACCAAACGTATACTACGACCTGCAGTAGGCGCACTTTCCAACACTTCCAACCAGAATACATCCAAGTACTTGTGGAAGGCTAAGAGGTTACTGACCTTAACTACAGTTCCCGGCCGTGCATTCCAGATCCCTACCACCTCTGGGTGATATATATTTTACTCAAGTCTTCTAGAAGCCTCCTGCCTTTTACCTTAAAATTTCCCTTGTTAAGAAGAACAGCTGTTTTCTAATTCAACTCATTCATTCCTCTTCAAATCATCTCAAATAGGTCTCCCTCAATAACTTCTGCTCCAAAATCCCCAGGGTAGCATATCCAGCCTCTCTTCATAGTTAAAATGCTACATATGGTGGTCACTAAGGGAAGTCAAAAAGTGTGGTGCTGGAAAAACAAGGAGGTCACATCCAAGGAGCAGGAGAATCGACATTTCATGCAAAAGCCCTTCATCAGGAATGAGGCTTTTGCCTGCAGTTAGAAATGAAGAGATCGAGGGCACGTAACAGACCAGCACAAGGTATACAGATGGATGGGACATGTTTAATGCGTGAGAAGGGGTCCTCAGGAGTCCTGATTGAAAAAGTGAGCCCGGAGGTGGAGGCAGCGAAATGTGTCAAATTCATTGATCCAGGAGTGTAGGGGGATTTGCTGAGAACTGATCATTCATCCTCAGTGAGGGGGAGGTCAGGGGAGATGGCGAAAACACGTCAGGGCTGGAAGCTAGGACCTGGTGTAGGGCTGTAGCTGGGAGTAGGGGTAAGAGACAATCAGTGGAGTGGGTGTGGTAGTGTGATAGAGGGTGACGTCATCAACGGGCGTGACGATCACCCTGGGCATCTGGGGTGGCGGGGAGTGGTAACTGTGGGATCCGCCTGTGCAGAAGTAAAGTAATGCATAATATAGGCGAAGTTGTCAGCGGTCTTCAGGTGAGTGATGTCGGTGGGGGCGGAAGTAGTTGCAGCAGCTGAAACTGCAGGGGCGGAAGTGACGTGCTGGTTAGGTCTTGCGTTGGTTTCAGCCACCACGCCAGCTGCATCATGGTACACCAGTGAACCATGAAAGGAAGGTAATGTCAGGCAATCCCTCAAAAGGTTCAGAAAAGGGAAGATTCTGAGTAGTTGAGTACACAGAAGCTTTTTGAAAAGACCAGCCCTGGAGATAGCCAGGCCTAATGTGTCACCTGTAGTTTGAGGGAATGCTTGGTGAGGAGCTTTAAAGAGGAATGAACAATGTGGGCTGTACCCAGTAAAAGAAACTTGCTGTTCTGAACATACTAGCATTAGGAATTTGGGAAGTCAAATAGCTAATGTGGGGCTACATCTGATTGTAGGTTCTAGCCTTTGACGAACTACACATAACGCACAACACAAGACAGCTTAGCTCCTCCATTCTGGGATGTATTTGTATTTAGAAGTCAGACCTCCAATCCTGCTGAAGTAATGTGAACACAGCATACAATGACTTCTACATTTTTTCCACTCTCCTTAGGAAATATTAGAATGTGGTCCAAGACAAAATGCATACTTCTAAAACAGGTGTTTAATACTTTGATTAACTCCAAATGATCTGCAGTATTTTTTGTTACTACTTATCCCAGCCTTTCTGATGTATTCCAGTATTTTCCCTACTACTGCCATTAGGCTAACAAGCCTGTTTTCTCTCTCTCTCTCCCTTCTTAAATTGTGGGATGACTTCTACTTTCCAATGTGCAATATTACTTCTAGAATCTACAGAATTTTGGAAGACGGTCAATGTATTGCTGACTATTTCTAGAGGTGCTGCCTCTAACATTCTGGGAAGTATAATATCAGCTGAATATTTACCAATATTAAATTCTTTTCTTGTTCTTTAGGTATGTGAGATTTCTTATATTTTCTTCAGTGAAAATAGACATGCAATCATTTATTTTCACTGCCATTTCTCTGTTATACTCCTGAGTTCGCTTGTAATGGATCTACATTTTAGCCAAATATTTTCTTTTCCCGTTGATGCTTTTATAATCTATTTTTATGTTTTTTTTTCTCTCAAGATTGCTTTCATATTCTGTTATCCTTTTTCTTACCAGTATTTGGACTGCTTTAGTTTTACTCTGAAAACTCCCAATCCCCAGATTTATTGCTATTTCTGGCAACTGTACAGTCATTTTCTTTTTAATCTTATAGAATCTTAAGTCTTCTTACTCATATTTTGTTCATCCCACATTTATCATTCATATCACTGCATCCAATCAGAAATGACAGCTCACAATCATTTTTTTCACTTGTTCTACTTTATCTTATTCTTAGTTAGACAAAAAAAAAGCAGCTGATTGCATTTGTTGGACCTATGACACTGATGGCCCTCGCAATCATAACTGGATATTTCAAATGTTTCCTCCAAACTCATTAAGAGATGCTAGGTAAAGTTGAAAATATGAAACTGGATCACAGATCAGCCATGATCACACTGAATACCAGAACAGACTGATCAGACTGAGATGCGAAATGATCTTTCTCTTGTTTTTATATTCCTTACTTTCCAATTAGCATTAGAATCCCTACTATGTGGGAATAGGCCCTTCAGCCCAACAAGTCTGCAATGACCCTCCAAAGAGTAACCCACCCAGACCCAATTCCCTACATTTACCCCTGCCTAGTGCACCTGACCTACACATCCCTGAACACTATGGCAATTTAATATGGCCAATTCACTTGATCTGCACATCTTTGCTCTGTGGGAGGAAACCGGAGCACCCAGAAGAAACCCATGCAGACACTGGGAGAATATGCAAACTCCACACAAACAGTCGCCCGAGGCTGGAATCGAACCCGGTCCCTGGCACTGAGAGGCAGCAGTGCTAACCACTGAGCCACCATGCCGCCCCATACTTTGAACCAATGATAAGAAAAACTACACATCTGTACACAAGAAGAACCTTTCTTTCCATCATAGTAAACTCTCTTGTTTGAGACACAGATTAACAATAACAACATCCATAAGATCAGAAGAAATTAGTATAGGCCACGCAGACCGTCAAGTCCAGTCTATTATTCAATAAAATCGTGACTGATCAGTTTGTGACCTCAATTACATTTTCCCGTCTGTTCCCCCATAAGCCCCGCCGCTCTGGTAGATCAAAAATCAGCCTTCAAGTTATTCAATATGCAGTCTGCACTGGTCTCAGGGGAGAGAATTCCACAGTCTCACAAACCTTGGTGGTTTCAATCTTAAATGGGACAGCCCATGTTTTGAAACTGTGCTCTTCAGTCTCAATTCCCAAGAGCAGAAACATCCATTCAGAAGTCATGCCATCTCAGAAATTTATTTTTCAATAAGACCATGCACATTCTTCTAAACCTCAAAGTATCAGCTTAAATATGTTCTTACCTTTCGTCATAAGACACAGCTTTCATCAAAGGAATAAGTCTGGCCAAGCTTCTCTGAACTGCTTCCACTTAACGTACAGTATATCCCTTAATTAAGGAGATCAGAATTATATACACAGTACAATTTCCCCAATGCCATGTACAGTTGCAGACGTTTATACTAATTTCCCCTTGCAAAAGGCAAATACTCTTTGTTCCTCAATACTTATTGTACCTCCAGACTAACACAAAGACTCCCATATCTCTCTACTCTATTATGTTTTACAAGCTCTACCCATTTAAATAATTTTCTGTTCTTCCTGGCAAAGTGGACAAACCATATCTTTTCTCACATTGTATTCTATCTGCAAACTTTCTGTTCCACTGAGATAACCTATCTGTACATGGATTTATGGAGTCTTTGTTTTCTTCTCACAACTTGCATTTCTATCAAAACATTTGATTAGATTAGATTACTTACAGTGTGGAAACAGGCCCTTCAGCCCAACAAGTCCACACTGACCCGCCTAAGCGCAACCCACCCATACCCCTACATTTACCCCTACCTAACACTACGGGCAATTTAGCATAGCCAATTCACCTGACCCGCACATCTTTTTGGATTGTGGGAGGAAACTGGAGCACCCGGAGAAAATCCACGCAGACACGGGGAGAACGTGCAAACTCCACACAGTCAGTTGCCTGAGTCGGGAATTGAACCCGGGTCTCAGGCGCTGAGAGGCAGCAGTGCTAACCACTGTGCCACCGTGCCGCCCACTATAGTACACTTACACAGACCTTCTCCCATATAAGCTCTCTCTCATACACTCACACATACACATACCCCACATTCACAACCTCTCAGTCTTATACCCCTTTTCACTCACACACATACTCTCTCACAGACAGTCACACGTACCCGCCCAACATACACCCACACCCACATGCACACATATAAGTTTGTGGGGTGAATTTGTACTTGCATAATATCATGTTATTTTGCTGAAAAACTGCATGAATCCATGTAAGATTCTGTAAATCCCATTTTTGGAAATAGAATCAGTCTGAACACTGAAGCACAGACAGGCTTTAACTTCACATCTTCAATGCATTATCTGAGCTGACATGGCACCTATTGTTAAAATTCACTTGAGAATGTAACTTCTAAAAAGCTCTGGGATTTACATTTGAAAAAACTGAAACCAAAATGGTCATCCTAAAAGATGACTTAACAAACGGGGGCGGCACGGTGGCACAGTGGTTAGCACTGCTGCCTCACAGCACCTGAGACCCGGGTTCAATTCCCGACTCAGGCGACTGACTGTGTGGAGTTTACACGTTCTCCCCGTGTCTGCGTGGGTTTCCTCCGGGTGCTCCGGTTTCCTCCCACAGTCCAAAGATGTGCAGGTCAGGTGAATTGGCCATGCTAAAGTTGCCCGTAGTGTTAGGTAAGGGGTAAATGTAGGGGTATGGGTGGGTTGCGCTTCGGCGGGTCGGTGTGGACTTGTTGGGCCGAAGGGCCTGTTTCCACACTGTAAGTAATCTAATCTAATCAAACAATCCAGGTATTTTTCAATGTATAATTTCAGTTGCCTCACACTGTAAAGTTGTTTTAGGTTAGATTAGATTAGTTACAGTGTGGAAACAGGCCCTTCAGCCCAACATGTCCACACTGACCCACCGAAGCGCAAACCACCTAGACCCATTCCCCTACATTTACCCCTTCACCTCACACTACAGGCAATTTAGCATGGCCAATTCACCTAATCTGCACATTTTTGGACTATGGGAGAAACCGGAGCACCCAGAAGAAGCCCACGCAGACACAGGAAGAATGTGCATTTTGCTATGAATTCTGTGTCTTACGATCTTATACTCCACAACCACCTTATGAAGGAGCAGTGTTCCAAAAGCTCGTGCTTCCAAATAAACCTGTTGGACTATACCCTGGTGTTAAGTGATTTCAACTTAGTTTTATTATACCGTTTGAGTGCATGTTTTCACCCAAAGAATAAAACAACTCCCCAGAATTCAGGTAATAACACATCCCACAGTTAATGAGATCACTCTTGTATTCATTGAATCATAGAATCCCTACAGTATGGAAGCAAGTCATTTGACCCATCAAGTCCACACCGACCGCCAAAGTGCATCCCACTAAGACCCACCGCCCCTGCCATATCCCTAACCCTGAATTTTCCATGGTAAATCCAACTAGTATGCAATTTCCTAGATACTATGGGCAATTTAGCATTGACAATCTACTTGACCTGCACATCTTTCGATAGTGTGAGGAAACCGGAATACCTGGAGGAAACCCACACAGACACATGGACAATGTGCAAACTCCACATAGACAGTTGCCGGAGAGTGAAATCAAACCAGTGCCCCTGGTGCTGAGCCACCCTAACACAATCAGTCCTGACTGCCTCACTTGAAATGTGTTTAATTCATTGCCACCTAACTCTTCCCAGTTTCTCATCATTTGTATCCGTTCTTACAGTGTGATTCCCAATCATTCAAAGTAACCTGCTGATCAACCACATACGGCATGGAAACCTGCAGGAAAAGTAGGGCTGTCATTGTTGGTGATTTCAATTACGCGAGGATACACTGGGAAAAATGTAGAGTACGTGGCTTGGCAGAGAAGTTCCTACAATGTGTGCAGGAGAATTTTCTCGAACAATGTACCTCCAATCCTACCAGAAAAGGAACTGTGTTGGATTTGGTCCTAGGAAATGAGGCAGGCCAAAAAGAGAATGTCAGAGACTTGGTGGGGGGACCTTTGGGAAATAGCAATCTTGATTTAATAAGCTTCAAGGATTTAATAAGCTTTAATAAAGGATTAAAATAAGTCAAGTATTGAGATCCCAGACTGGAAAAGGGCAGACCTTTAGGAGTCTAAAAGTTTAACTGTTGTTTGAAAATGCACATTAGTGGATAAAACAATGAATGAAAAATGGAGACTTTCAAAACGAGAGATGAATAAGGTGCAAGCTAAGTGCACACCCATGAAAAATAAATACAGGTTTTCCAAAGCTGCAGTTTTCTGAATGACTAAGGATATTGGTGAGAAAATGAGGAAGAGAAAAGAGGCATATGATGCTTACAAGAAGAATAATAGTACTTGAAATCAGGAAGCGTATCTCAAAAAAAGGACAGAGGCTAAAGCTGAAAGAAGGAAGGCAACGGGAAGCATGCAAGGATTGCAGACTGAGTTAAAATGAATATCAAAAATGAACTTTAAACATATTAATAGTAAAAGACTAGCAGCAAAGGATAGAGTGGGGCCATAAGGAACAAGCAGGGTAAATTCCAGAGGCATGGAATTGAGGGTGATTTAGTAGTTTGGATTCGAAACTGGCTCTCTGAAAGAAGGCAGCATGTGGTGGTTGATGGAAAATATTCAGCCTGGAGTCTGGTTACGAGTGGTGTGCCACAAGGATCTATTTTGGGACTGCTACTACTATTTGTCATTTTCATAAATGACTTAGACATAGGCATAGGTGAATGGATTTGTAAATTTGCAGATGACACTAAAGTCGGTGGAGTAGTGGACAGTGTGGAAGAATGTTACAGGTTGCAGGGGGATTTAGATAAACTGCAGAATTGGGCGGAGATGTGGCGAATGGAGCTATATGTAAGGTGATGTACTTTGGAAAGAATAACAGGAAGGCAAAGTATTGGGACAATGGAAAGATTCTTGGTAATGTGGATGTGCAGAGGGATCTTGGAGTCCATGTACATAGATTCCCTGAAAGTTGCCACCCAGGTGGATAGTGCTGTTAAGAAGCCATACAGTGTGTTCGGTTTCATTCGTAGAGGGATTGAGTTCCGCAGCTGCAATATCATGCTGCAACTATATAAAACACTAGTGCAGCCACACTTGGAATATTGTATACAGTTTTGGTCGCCATATTTCAGGAAGAACGTGGAAGCATTGGAAAAGCTGCAGAGGAGATTTACCAGGATGTTGCCTGGTCTTTAGCGAAGGTCTTATGAGGAAAAGCTAAGAGACTTGGGTCTGTTCTCATTGGAAATAAGAAGGCTGAGAGGAGATTTGATAGAGACATACAAGATGATCAGAGGATTAGATAGGGTAGACAGTGAAAGTCTTTTTCCGAGGATGATGACATCAGCTTGTATGAGGAGCATAACTACAAATTGAGGGGTGATAGATTTAAGACAGACAGAAATCAGAGGCAGGTTCTTTTTGCAGAGAATGGTAAGGACATGGAATGCCCTAACTGCCAATGTAGTCAACTCAGACACATTAGGGAGATTTAAACAATCCTTAGATAAGCACATGGATGATGATGGGATCGTGTAGGGGGACAAGCTGAGAATAGTTCACAGGTTGGTGCAACATCGAGGGCCTGTTTTGCACTGTATTGTTCTATGTTCTTTACTCTAAACTGTTCATTGAAGCAAAGAGTATGGCAGAAGTTCTAAATGGATAATATGCTTTTGTCTTCATGAAATTAGAAGAAAATGGTGACATTATCCAATTGAAAATGTGTCTATTTAGCAACTGAGCAACATACAATAGATAAAGATGAGTTTCTTAAAAGTCTGGCAGCATGTCAGGCACAGGAGTCGCCAGGCCTAGCAGGGATGAATCTTAGATTTCTGAGAGAGGTAAGACAGTAAATCATGGAGCCATTGACAGCAGTTTTCCCAAGCCTCCTTGAACACAGGATTAGTTCTGGGGGACTGGTGGATTGAAAATGTGATGCCCATTATTTAAGAAAGGATAATCCAGGCAACTAGAGCCCTGTCAGCTTGATACCAATAGCAGGGGACTCAGAGGAAATCCATACAGATACTGCGAGAATGTGCAAACTCCACACAGACAGTCACCCAAGGGTAGAATCGAACCGGAGTCCATAATGCTATGAGGCAGCAGCGTTAACCACTGCGATGCTTGGCAGCCTGGATTAGAAGTTGCTAAAAAATAGGAAACTGAGTGTAAGTATAGCACCACACTCTCGACTCTAATCTTGAGCCGCCTTCAACTTCTCCCTATGCATTTCTCAAACTGGAGACCAAGTTGAAAGTGGTATTTCCCAGGGATCAGTGTAGGACCTTTGCTTTTTACGATTAATATAAATGATTTGGAGATAAATAATTTTCTCAAATTGCAGATAATCCTGAGCTAGGGTCAATAATAAATTGTGAGAATGATGCTGAATGACTTCAGACATTGCCCATTTGGCCAAATGGGTAGACACTTGGCAGATGAATTTCAATATACAGAAATAGGAGGGAATGCATTTTGATAGAAAAAACATGAAAAGACAATACAGGCTTTGATATACTGTTGAGGGGAGTACAAGAGCAGAAGGACCTCTGGGTTCAAGTGCATACTTGATGAAGGTGGAGAGGCAAGTGGAAACAGTTGTTAAGAAGGCTTATTGATCCTTAATATTGAAGATCCTTGGGTTTATTAATAGATGCAAAGAGTATAAAAGCAAGGAAGTGATGCTACGCCTCTACAAATTATTGGTCAGACCACATTTTAACTACTTTCTTCAAGACTAGGCACCCTATTTAAGGAAGAATGTTAAAGTCCTGGAGAGAGTGTAAAAGAGATTTAGATTAGATTAGATTAGATTCCCCACAGTGTGGAAACAGGCCCTTTGGCCCAACCAATCCACACCGACCCTCCGAAGAGTAACCCACCCAGACACATTTCCCTCTGACTAATGCACCGAACACTATGGGCAATTTAGCATGGCCAATTCACCTGACCTGCACATCTTTGGACTGAGAGAGGAAACTGGAGGAAACCCACGCAGACATAGGGAAAACGTTGCAGAAAAGATTAAGAGGTGACCAAAATACAGGTAGTTCTCCTGCAGCGCAGTAGTTGTGTTCCCACGCGACATTGTTTGTCGCATAGAAAATTGCACAATAGAAGTAATGGGCCTATGGGAAAAATGGGGTTATGCACTCCATTTCAGCGAACCTGTCCACTTGTGGTCAGTTACAGAAATGCCAAGTTGCTACAAGCAAAATTTCCCCATGTCCTTGTGGAGTAGAATTTATCCAAAACCCAGATCTTTGTCATTAAACTTTGTGAAACTTCAGAAAGTTTTTTTGGCGCAAGTAAAATCTCTTATATTTTGAAGGGGTGGCTAAAATGCTGGGGTGCTCTGAACAGCTCGGATTTTGATGGGTCTTGGGTTTCAGAAAGGATGAGGGGCATGACTCTCAGATCCTTCCCTCCACCTTTCAAACAGAGGCTGGATGAACTTGGATCAGCCATAACGTGAGCATGGGTGGGATGGGGAGAGATGAAGGTCAACAGTGGCCCGTCCTTTCCCTTTCTACACACATACATCCTCTCTTGTAAAGACACAGTGTGTTGAAGCTTCAGATAGCCCACAAATGAGCTTCTGATTGACAAAAGGCCCCACTTACACTCAAACACTTGCTGGACATGGCTGCATTTCCACCTTCTTTCGCTCTCTACCCCTCTCCTCGGCCCCCACCACCCCAACTCCATGCATGATTCCAGTACGCATTCCCGTAAAATATTCCAAAGTTTGCTTCCCTACTTTAGTTGCAGATAGAAGCAAAGCACACACACACACACCCTGTTGCAATAGAAGTGCCTGCAGAATAAATCATAGCTGGCTCATAATACAAGAGATTGAATCGCGTGCTTTATATAAAAGGTTCGCTATTCACAAATCATGTTACAATCAAATCACTTTTACGAAACACTTGTTATAGGAGAACTACCTGTCATGAACATTTTTGATAAAGTGCAGAAGGATATTTCCACTTATTGGCAGGTCAGTAACCAAGTGTTACAATTTCAAGAGTGAAATGAGGAAAAACTTCTTTACTCAGAGTAGTCAGGATTTGGAATGCATTACTGGAGACAGTATTGGAGGTTGATTCTCTCGAAGGTTTTAAAAGACAGCTGGATAAATATTTGAAAGTGTTGAATTTAGAGGGCTAAGCTGGAGAATGGGACTACTGGGGTAGTTATTTTGGGAGCTGACTGGTAACGTAACAAGTATCAAATAAGTGAACAAAAATTTGAAATGCTGTAAGTAAGGGTGCTGAGTTAGAGGTGGGACTCGGGAGGGGAAGAAGGAGACAAGATGGATCAAGGAAGCAGTCTGAGAGCAAAGGATAACCAGAAAGAAAACTGGGCAAAGCCCATCTCAAATGTAATCTGCAAGTTTTGATTTACCTTTCCTATATTATCTTCATGTTGAATGGAGTGATAAAATTAAAAGAATGCCACTGAGAAAGAGGATTTTCAATGCAGGATACTACAGACTTTCAGAGACTATGAAATAATGTGAGAAAATGCTTTCTGGGTAATGCCATGTGAACCATTACCAAGGATGCATGAATGGCTTGTATTTTACATCATCACATAGCCACTGAAGACAGCTTGTCAAATCACTGAGGTTTTTTGCACAGGAGGGTTCTGTTAACAGATGCTGCAGCCTCTTCAGAATTACGGTGGGTCAGTGGTTAACACCCCGGACCCAGGTTCGATTCCAGCCTCATGCAAATGTCTGTGCAGAGTTTATTCATTCTCCCCACATCTGCGTGGGTTTCCTCGCACAATCCAAAGATATGCAGGTTAGGTGAATTGGCCATGCTAAATTGCCCCATAGTGTTCAGGGGGGTGCATTAGCCAGGGCAAATATAGGGGAGGGGAAAGGGTCTGGATGGGTTTTTCTTCGGCGGGTTGGTGTGGACATGTTGGGCGAAAGGGATTCTTTCATTCTTGTATAGGTGTACGTCATTCAATGAAACAGAGTGGATTGTCAGACGTCTCAGTCAGTGTTCTGCACAGCTAATGTTTTATTAAACCATGCAAATTGGAAGCAAACCACCAATAATGCTCGAAATCTGAAATAAAAACAAGAGTAATACTCATAGTCAGCTGATCCAGAAGCAATTGTGCAGAGGGAAACAGAGTTAACAGTAAGGTACAGGCAGATCTGCCGAGTTTCTCATTTTATCTAATTTGTGCTTTTCAGCACAATAATTTTTTAAGATACAGTATTTTTGCGGCTATGGTCTGCAATTCCATCTACTTCCATTTAAAAAATCTTTTATCTAAATGATTTATGAGCATCTACAGTAACAGGCAAGCACAGTCACCTGGTTAATGAGTAACTACTTGCTTTCCTCACAGTATTATTGAAACAATTTCAATTTATGGCACTTTCATAATGAAGACTATTTTACATAATCATAATTTAAATGGGGTCTCTGATTACTATTGCATTTGAAAAGGGATCCTTCAACCAAAATGTCTGTTGATCAGTGAGCTTCAATGAGTTCTGTGACAAAAAAGCAACAGTATCACGAAATCATATGCAGTAAACTTGACATCAACAGTATTATTTAAAGATTGCATATATACACAATTCTTGTGTCAATACCAATCCAATACCTATCATCAATTATGGAAACATATAACATAAATGTATCAATTACACTCCATTCTAACTCCCCTACCCTTTCCCGTAAGCCCTAGGCTACAGCTTCTGAGACAAGACACTTAGACCTTGTGAGGTCCACAAACAGATGACCCTTGCTGCCTGAATGAATGGAACAAAGCTGAAAATGTGTTGCTGGAAAAGCGCAGCAGGTCAGGCAGCAACCAAAGAACAGGAGATTCGACGTTTCGGGCATAAGCCCTTCTTCAAGAATGAGGAAAGTGTGTCCAGTAGGCTAAGATAAAAGGTAGGGAGGAGGGACTTGGGGGAGGGGCGATGGAGATGTGATAGGTGGAAGGAGGTCAAGGTGAGGGTGATAGGCCGGAGTGGGGTGGGGGCGGAGAGGTCAGGAAGAAGATTTCAGGTTAGGAAGGCAGTGCTGAGTTCGAGGGATTTGACTGAGACAAGGTGGGGGAAGGGGAAATGAGGAAACTGGAGAAATCTGAGTTCATCCCTTGTGGTTGGAGGGTTCCTAGGTGGAAGATGAGGCCCTCTTCCTCCAACCGTCGTGTTGTTATGGTCTGGCGCTGGAGGAGTCCAAGGACCTGCATGTCCTTGGTGGAGTGGAAGGGGGAGTTAGAGTGTTGAGCCACGGGGTGGTTGGGTTGGTTGGTCCGGGTGTCCCAGAGGTGTTCTCTGAAACGTTCCGCAAGTAGGCGGCCTGTCTCCCCAATATAGAGGAGGCCACATCGGGTGCAGCGGATGCAATAGATGATGTGTGTGGAGGTGCAGGTGAATTTGTGGCGGATATGGAAGGATCCCTTGGGGCCTTGGAGAGAAGTAAGGGAGGAGGTGTGGGCGCAAGTTTTGCATTTCTTGCGGTTGCAGGGGAAGGTGCCAGGAGTGGAGGTTGGGTTGGTGGGGGGTGTGGACCTGACGAGGGAGTCACGGAGGGAGTGGTCTTTTCGGAACGCTGATAGGGGAGGGGAGGGAAATATATCCCTGGTGGTGGGGTCCGTTTGGAGGTGGCGGAAATGACGGCGGATGATACGCTGTATATAGAGGTTGGTGGGGTGGTAGGTGAGAACCAGTGGGGTTCTGTCCTGGTGGCGGTTGGAGGGGCGGGGCTTAAGGGCGGAGGAGCGGGAAGTGGAGGAGATGCAGTGGAGGGCATTGTCGATCACGTCTGGAGGGAATCTGCGGTCCTTGAAGGAGGCGGCTATCTGGGCTGTACGGTATTGGAACTGGTCCTCCTGGGAGCAGATGCGGCGGAGACGAAGGAATTGGGAATATGGGATGGCGTTTTTACAGTGGGCAGGGTAGGAGGAGGTGTAGTCTAGGTAGCTGTGGGAGTCAGTCGGCTTATAGTAGATGTCCGTGTTGATTCGGTCGCCCGAGATAGAAATGGAAAGGTCTAGGAAGGGGAGGGAGGAGTCTGAGACGGTCCAGGTAAATTTGAGGTCGGGGTGGAAGGTGTTGGTAAAGTGGATGAACTGTTCAACCTCCTCACGGGAGCACGAGGCAGCGCCAATACAGTCATCGATGTAGCGGAGGAAAAGATGGGGGTTGGTGTCAGTGTAGTTGTGGAAGATGAACTGTTCCACATATCCTGCGAAGAGGCAGGCATAACTGGGGCCCATGCGAGTGCCCATGGCAACTCCTTTGGTTTGGAAATACAAATACAATTCATTACAAAAACGTGATACTCTTTACGAGAATCGTTTCGGGGGAAGACTTCAATTTTATCACTAGATTGGAGAAGCTGAGGCTGCTCTCCTTAGGAAAGGTTCAGAGAGATTTAATAGAGGTGAAAAGGGAATCCTTTTCAGGTGTATTGCCCTCAGATTTTAAAAAATAAAATTGTATAAATGTATCAAACATAAATGAGGAAAATAAAAGCTCATGATATGTTGGTAGCAAATTGGTTGGCCAACAGGAATGGAGAGTAGGCAAATAGTAATAAGAGGTGCGCCACAAGGATCAGTGCTGGGACCTCTTAACTTAGCTGAAGCAGTTATATAATCTTGTTATATCGTCTTTTTAAACACTTGTTCTGAAAATGTGATGGAAATCCTTGAATATTTTTAAAGCATAGGCAGATAGATTCTTGTTTAGCAAGAGGGTGAAAGATAATCAGGGGTAAGCAGGAACATGGAGTTGAGGTTAAAATCAGATCAGCTATAATCTTATTATGGAAATCTTGCTGAATGGTAAAGCAGGCTCAAGGGTTCATATGTTCAAAATCATGAGTAAACTAGACAAATTAGAAAGGCAGAAACATTGGTGGGAAAACACAAAGGCACAGATTTAAGGTGAAGTGGTAAAAAAAGCAAAAGTGAGTGAGGAAACGCGGTTTTTCTTCAGCACAGCAGTCTTTTAGAATTTGGATTGCACTGCCTGACAGTGTAGTGGAGGCAGATGTAGTTAAGGCTTTCAAAAGGGAATTGGATCATACATAAAACTACAGAGCTTAAAGGAAAAGGCAGCTAAGAGTCAAGATCAAGTTTAAGGGCGGCACGGTGGCACAGTGGTTAGCACTGCTGCCTCACAGCGCCAGGGACCTGGGTTCAATTCCCGCCTCAGGCGACTGACTGTGTGGAGTTTGCACGTTCTCCCCGTGTCTGCGTGGGTTTCCTCCGGGTGCTCCGGTTTCCTCCCACCGTCCAAAGATGTGCGGGTCAGGTGAATTGGCCATGCTAAAAAAAAAATTGCCTGTAGTGTTAGGTTAGGGGTATGGGTGGGTTGCGCTTTGGCGGGTCGGTGTGGACTTGTTGGGCCGAAGGGCCTGTTTCCACACTGTAAATCTAATCTAAACCACTCAAAAAGATCTTGCACAGAAACAGTAGTGACATGAAGTCTTTTAGGCTTCTTTCTGCCTTGTAGCCCTTGAATAATTCTACTCTGTTCTCAAATACAGGCTGCATGAGGAAGCATGAAACAAACCTACCAGCAAAGGGCTTTAGCTATCTGGGAAATGTAGCTGTCTTACATGAATATACAATGAAACATTAGCTCAGAAATGCTAATGAGAAATGAAACACACATTAGAAAGTTCATTTTGGGTACAGTTTTGCTCACCTTAACTTAGGAAGGATATATACATTGGATTTTGATTCCAGAGAGAAATCATTAACAATATGAGGCATAAGGAGACAAATCCATCAAATCAAAGCCGTGTTGAGGAACTTTGCTAATTTGATTTATATTCAGATAAGAAGGCAATCTATTTTAGATGTTTAAAATAATTAAGAGGCAAGAGAGAGAGAGAGATGGGGGCAGGAAAGAGACATGGCACAGGAGAGACAGCAGGATAGAGGGATGTATAGAGACAGAGAGAAGTGAGAGTGGCGGAGGCGAGTGGGGAGGGATGGGAAGATTGGCTGGGCATGGGGACAGTGACAGGGAGCTGGAGGAGGAGAGAGAGTGGGTCAAAAGAGAGCAGGAGGGGAGACCATGGGTGGGACAGACAGCAGGGTTGGGAACTGACAGAGAGAGCATGGTGTTGGTGGGGGGTGGGGGGGGGGGGGGGAAGAGGAAGAGAGTGCAGAGGGTGCATGGAGAGGGAGAGAGAGAGAGAGAGAGAGGGGGGGGAGAGGGCTGCAGGGGAGACAGTGAGCATGGTAGAGCTAGAGATAGAGAGGAGTAGAGAGAGTTAGCGAGAGAGGGCAAGAGCACAGTAGACTGAGTGAGGGAGAACTGGGGTAGAGAGAGAGAGGGAGAGCAGAGCCAAAGGGAGAGGTGAAGCGAAAGGCACGGATAGGGAGAGGGAGGAGGGGTGGGGAGGGAGAGAGAGTGGCAGGTGGGGAGGGAGAGGGGAGTAGAGAGAGAGAGTGGAGGTATGTGTAGAGAGAGTGGAGGGGGGTGGAGGGGGTAGAGTGGGGGGGACGTGGGGAGAGGGGGGGTGCGGGGAGAGAGAGTGGGGGCTGTGGGGTGAGAGTGGAGGGGTTGCGGGGAGGTGTGGGGAGAGAGTGGAGAGAGTGCAGGGGTGTGGAGAGAGAGAGTGCAGGGGTGTGGAGAGAGAGAGTGCAGGGGTGTGGAGAGAGAGAGTGCAGGGGTGTGGAGAGAGAGAGTGCAGGGGTGTGGAGAGAGAGGGAGGAGTTGTGGGGAGATAGTGGAGGGATGTGAAGAGAGAGTGGGGGGGTGCGGGGAGAGAGTGGGGGGGTGCGGGGAGAGAGTGGGGGGGTGCGGGGAGAGAGTGGGGGGGTGCGGGGAGAGAGTGGGGGTGCAGGGAGAGAGAGAGAATGGGGGTGTGGAGAGAGAGAGAGTGGGGGGTGTGGGGAGAGAGTGGAGAGAGAGTAGAGCGATGTGAAGAGAGAGTGGGAGGGTGCGGGGAGAGAGGGAGGAGTTGTGGGGAGAGAGGTGAGAGAGAGTGGAGGGGTGTGAAGAGAGAGTGGGGTGGGTGTGGGGAGAGAGTGGGGGAGTGTGAGGAGAGAGTGGGCGGGTGTGGGGAGAGAGTGGAGGGGGTGTGGGGAGAGAGTGGAGAGGGTGTGGGGAGAGATTGGAGAGGGTGTGGGGAGAGAGTGGAGAGAGAGAGTGGAGGGGTGTGGAGAGAGATTGGGGAGTGTGGGGAGAGAGGGAGGAGTTGTGGGGACAGAGGTGAGAGAGAGTGGAGGGGTGTGAAGAGAGAGTGGGGTGGGTGTGGGGAGAGAGTGGGGTGGGTGTGGGGAGAGTGTGGGGGAGTGTGAGGAGAGAGTGGGCGGGTGTGGGGAGAGAGTGGAGGGAGTGTGGGGAGAGAGTGGAGGGGTGTGGAGAGAGAGATTGGGGGTGTGTGGAAGGAGAGATTGGGAGTGTGGGGAGAGAGGGAGGAGTTGTGGGGAAAGAGTGGAGAGAGGTGGAGAGAGTGGTGGGGTGTGAAGAGAGTGGGGCGGGTGTGGACAGAGAGTGGGGAGGTGTGGGGGGGTGTGGGGAGAGAGTGAGGGTGGTGTGGGGAGAGAGTGTGGGGGGGGTGTGGGGAGAGAGTGGGGGTGTGTGGGGAGAGAGTGGGGGTGGTGTGGGGGTGTGTGGGGAGAGAGTGGGAGGTGTGGGGAGAGTGTGGGGGATGTGGTGAGAGAGTGGGGGTGTGGTGAGAGAGTGGGGGGTGTGGTGAGAGAGTGGGGGGTGTGGTGAGAGAGTGGGGAGGGTGTGGGGAGAGAGGGGGAGGGTGTGGGGAGAGAGTGGGGGGGTGTGGGGAGAGAGTGGGGGGTGTGGGGAGAGAGTGGGGGGGTGTGGGGAGAGAGTGGGGGGGTGTGGGGAGAGAGTGGGGGGCTGTGGGGAGAGAGTGGAGGGGTGTGGGGAGAGAGTGGAGGGGTGTGGGGAGAGAGTGGAGGGGTGTGGGGAGAGAGTGGAGGGGTGTGGGGAGAGAGTGGGGAGTGTGGGGAGAGTGGGAGGGTGTGGGGAGAGAGTGGGGGGGTTTGGGGAGAGAGTGGGGGGGTTTGGGGAGAGAATGGGAGGGTGTGGGGAGAGTGTGGGGGTGTTTGGGGAGAGTGTGGGGGGGCTGGGGAGAGTGTGGGGGGTGGGGAGAGAGTGGGGGGGCAGAGAGAGAGAGGGACAGAGAGAGGGGGCAGCAAAAGAGGGGGCAGAGAGAGGGGGCAGAGAGAGAGGGGGCAAGGGGATGAAGGCGGGGAGCGGAGATGGGGTGGAAGGTGGAGGGCATGAGGTGGAGAGGGGAGGTATAGAAAGAGATATAGCAAGAGGGTTGCAGGGGATACCATGAGCATGTAGAGCTAAAGATAGAGAGGAGTAGAGAGTGTTAGGGAGAGAGGGCGAGAGCACAATAGCGAGCGAGCAAGAGACAACAGGACGAGAGGGAGAACGCGAGTGAGAGGTGTAGCGAGAGACATAGAGAAGGGGGCGGGGAGGGAGAGAGAGTTGTGTGTGGAGAGAGAGAGAGAGAGGGAGAGAGAGATGTCTAACACAGACCAAGTGAATTTGAGGGCAGGGTGGAAGTTGTTAGCGAAATCTATGGACTAATGAAGGATTCTGGGTAATCCAAGATGGAGGACGGGAAAAATTTCTGTCTGTAAAAGCTGCTCCTTTTTTTGAGGTATTTTAGGTGCCTGGAGGTGATTTCCTTGAATTCCAGGAGTAGCAATTAATGTTTTAAATGCTGTTGCATTGTTTTGGAACTTTGGGGAAAAAAATCCTCAAAACAACAGCAGTTTTAAAAGGGAGAAGAGCAGGCAAAGGAAGCACACGGTGAGGACAGTGCAGGAGAGAGAGAGAGAGACAGAGACAGAGACAGAGACAGAGGCAGAGAGACAGAGACAGAAAAAAACAAAAGAGAATGAACATGCAGAGTTACTGCCTTCGCTATTTTTGAATTCATGTGTCGCTGGACATTGGAGTGAATCTGGGAAAATTATCAAAAGTGAATTTCACAACTAATCTTGGAGGAACTGGTTTGGTGAAGTTCACAACACAGATCAGATAAGTTAATTGTTGTTTTAAGTCTGTCCAAGAGAAAGGCTGTATTAGTGAGTACAGTAGGTTCTTTCTGGATTATATGTTATTGGAGATAAGTCTCTTGATTAAACTTAAAATGTAAGCCATAGCTCTTAATTTAACCTGGTGCAGTGTTTTGTAGAGGAATAAGACTGTGTTATTTTCTGGGTCTGTAGATTGTGAAGGAGCAAAAATGGCCCTTGCAGTGACATGTACTTCTTGTCAGATGTGGGAGCTTAAAGAGAGTTTAAGGGTTATGGCAGATTTAATCCGCAGGAAATGCTGTTAGATGCGAATCTTATCAGATCGAGTGGATTGGTTGGAGAGACAGAAAGAAGCGATGAGGTATTTGCAACAGCAACAGTATGTGATCGATGACAGTTATAGACAGGGGGGAAAATCTCAGATACAATCACATAGATGGATTAACTCCAGGAAGGGTAAGAGAGGTCGGCACCTAAGGCAGGAGTCTTTTGTGGATATACCCAATTCAAACAGGTATGCTGTTTTGGAAAATGTAGGGGGTGATGAATTCTCAGGGGAATGTAGCACGAACAGCCAAGTTTCTGATATTGAGACTGGCTCTAATGCAACAAGGGTACGTCGGCTTCCAAGAGATCAATTGTGTTAGGGGATTCTGTAGTCCAAAGTACAGACAGACATTTCTGTGGCCAGAGAAAAAGCAGAATGGTGTGTTGTTTCCCTGGTGCCAGGATCAAGGATGTCTCAGAGAGGGTGCAGAATGTTCTCACGGGGGAGCAGGGCCAGCAAGAGGTCATTGTCTAAATTGGAACCAACAATATAGGGACGGGAAAAGGTTGAGATTCTGAAGGGAGATTACAGAGAGTTAGGCAGAAATTTAAAAAGTGAGGTCCTTAAAGGTAGTAATATCTGGATTACTCCCAGTGCTACGAGCTAGTGAGGGCAGGAATAGAAGGATAGAGCAGATGAATGCATGGCTGAGGAGCTGGTGTATGGGATAAGGATTCACATTTTTAGATCATTGGAATCTCTTTTGGAGTAGAAGTGATCTGTACAAGAAGAACAGATTGCACCTAAATTAGAAGGGGACTAACGTACTGGCAGGGAAATTTTCTAGAACTGCTTGGGAGGATTTAAACTGGTAAGGTGGGGGTGGCGGAGGTGGGACCCAGGTAGATAGTGAGGAAAGACATCAATCTGGGACTGGTACAGTTGAGAACAGAAATGGATCAAACAGTCAGGGCAGGCAGGGACATGGTAGGACTAATAAATTAAACTGCATTTATTTCAATGCAAGGGGCCTAACAGGGAAGGCAGTTGAACTCAGAGCATGGTTAGCAACATGGGACTGGGATATCATAGCAATTACAGAAACATGACTCAGGGATGGGCAGGACTGGCAGCTTAATATTCCAGGACACAAATGCTACAGGAAGGATAGAAAAGGAAACAAGAGAGGAGGGGAGTGGCATTTTTGATAAGGGATAGCATTACAGCTGTACTGAGGGAGGATATTCCTGGAAACACATCAGGGAAGTTATTTGGGTGGAACTGAGAAATAAGAAAGGGATGATCACTTTATTGGGATTGTATTACAGACCCCGTAATCGTCAGAGGGAAATTGAGAAACAAACTTGTAAGGAGATCTCAGCCATCTGTAAGAATAATAGAGTAGATATGGTAGGGGATTTTAACTTTCCAAGTTTGGGACTGCTATCGTGTTAAAGGTTTAGGTGGAGAGGAATTTCTTAAGTGCGTACAAGACAATTTTCTGATTCAGTATGTGGATGTACCTAGAGAAGGTGCAAAACTTGAGCGACTCTTGGGAAATAAGGCAGGGCAAGTGATTGAGGTGTCAGTGGGGGAGCAGTTTGGGGCCAGAGACCATAATTCTATTCGTTTTTAAATAGTGATGGAAAAGGATAGACTAGATCTAAAAGTTGAAGTTCTAAATTGGAGAAAGGCTAATTTTGATGGTATTAGGCAAGAACTTTTGAAAGCTGATTGGGGGCAGATGTTCGCAGGTAAAGGGATGGCTGGAAAATGGGAAGCCTTCAGAAATTAGATAACAAGAATCCAGAGAAAGTATATTCCTGTCAGGGTAAAAGCGAAGGCTGGTAGGTATAGGAATTGCTGGATGACTAAAGAAATTGAGGGTTTGGTTAAAAAAAAGAAGGAAGCATATGTCAGGAATATACAGGATAGATCGAGTGAATCCTTAGAAGAGTATAAAGGAAGTAGGAGTAGACTTAAGAGGGAAATCAGGAGGGCAAAAAGGGACATGAGATAGCTTTGTCAAATAGAATTAAGGAGAATCCAAAGGGTTTTTATAAATATATTAAGGACAAAAGGGTAACTAGGGAGATTATAGGGCCCTTCAAAGATCAGCAAGGCAGGCTTTGTGTGGAGCCACAGAAAATGGGGGAGATACTAAAAGAGGAAGTGCTGGATGTCTTGAAATGGTTAAAGATGGATAAATCCCCAGGACCTGATCAGTTGTACCCGAGAACTCTGTGGGAAGCTAGAGAAGTGATTGCTGGGCCTCTTGCTGAGATACTTGTATCATCGATAGTCACAGATGAGGTGCCAGAAGAGTGGAGGTTGGCAAATGTGGTGCCACTGTTTAAGAAGGGCAGTAAAGACAAGCCAGGGAACTATAGACCAGTGAGCCTGACCTCAGTGGTGGGCAAATTGTTGGAGGGAATCCTGAGGGACAGGATGTACATGTGTTTGGAAAGGCAAGGACTAATTAGGGATAGTCAACATGGCTTTGTGGGAAATCATGTCTCACAAACTTGATTGAGTTTTTCGAAGAAGTAACAAAGAAGATTGATGAGGGCAAAGCAGTAGATGTGATCTATGTGGACTTCAGTAAGGCGTTCGACAAGGTTCCCCATGGGAGACTGATTAGCAAGGCTAGATCTCATGGAATAAAAGAAGAACTAGCCATTTGGATACAGAACTGGCTCAAAGGGAGAAGACAGAGGGTGGTGGTGGAGGGTTGTTTTTCAGACTGGAGGCCTGTGACCAGTGAAGTGCCACAAGGATCAGTGCCGGGTCCTCTACTTTTGTCATTTACATAAATGATTTGGATGCGAGCATAAGAGGTACAGTTAGTAAGTTTGCAGATGACACCAAAATTGGACAGCGAAGAGGGTTATCTCAGATTACAACGGGATCTGGACCAGATGGGCCAATGGGCTGAGAAATGGTAGATGGTTTTTAATTCAGATATGTGAGGGCTGCATTTTGGGAAAGCAAATCTTAGCAGGACTAATACACTAAATGGAAGGTCCTCTTCGGTAGTGTTGCTAAACAAAGAGACCTTGGAATACCGGTTCGTAGTTCTTTGAAAGTGGAGTTGCAGGTAGATAGGATAGTGAAGAAGGCATTTGATATGCTTTCCTTCATTGGTCAGAGTATTGAGTACAGGAGTTGGGAGGTCATGTTGCACGGCTGTACAGGACATTGGTTAGGCCACTGTTAGAATATTGCGTGCAATTCTGATCTCCTTCCTATCGGAAAGATGATGTGAAACTTGAAAGGGTTCAGAAAAGATTTACAAGGATGTTGCCAGGGTTGGAGGATTTGAGCTATAGGGAGAGGCTGAACAGGCTGGGGATATTTTCCCTGGAGCATCGCTGGCTGAGGGGTGACCTTATAGAGGTTTACAAAATTATGAGGGGCATGGATAGGATAAATAGGCAAAGCCTTTTCCCTGGAGTCAGGGAGTCCAGAACTAGAAGGCATAGGTTTAGGGTGAGAGGGTAGAGATATAAAAGAGACCTAACAGGCAACTTTTTCACGCAGAGGATGGTACGTGTATGGAATGAGCTGCCAAAGGAAGTGGTGGAGGCTGGTACAATTGCAACATTTAAGAGGCATTTGGATGGGTATATGAATAGGAAGGGTTTGGAGGGATATGGGCTGGGTGCTGGCAGGTGGGATTAAATTGGGTTGGGATATCTGGTCGGCGTGGACAGGTTGGATTGAAGGGTCTGTTTCCATGCTGTACATCTCTACGACTCTATAACTGTTCCAGTTCAGCCTGGGTACAGGATGCAGCATAAATGCAGTCATCAGCGTAACGGTGGAAGAGTTGGGGAACAGCAGTATACATACTGAAGAGTGACTGTTCAACATAACTGACAAAGAGGCAGGTGTAGCCTCTGAAGAAGGATTAATTACCAAAATATTGCCTTCTCCACCTCCTGATGCTGCCTGGCTTCCTGTGTTCTTCCAGACTCCTGTTTGTCAACCTTGGATTCCAGCATCTGCAGTTTTTTTTGTCTCTAACCAAGTTTGCACCACTACAAAGTCTCTTCGCAGGAAGCGCACTTTGAAGAAATTCTCTGCCTCCCTCAAACATGCTCCTGAGAAACGGTAAGTACCTGAAACTTCAACTTCTCCAACTCTTGATGCTGTCTGGCCTGCGTTGTTCTTCAAGCTTTCTGTTTGTCTACACTGGATTCCAATATCTGGAGTATTTTTGTCTCTACCCAGGAACAGGAAACCAGGTGGGTGGAGCATTTAAATTGATGGATTGAGGGTGAATTTGCTTGATAGTAAAATGAGTTTTTATGGCCCTCGCAAGGTTGTGCTCATACTGTATTTTCCTCTCCTCTTAAATCAACCCCTTTGCCCTCCTTTGCTGAGATTTAAACTTCTTCCAGGTATGCTACTTTTTGTGCCCCTTCCTTGGATTTAATTTTTCTTGTTAGCATGGACAGACCACCTTTTATTAATGTGCCAAATTGGAATGAACAATTGTTGCAGTTTGCATGTTTTAAACACTTGCCATTGCCTATTCACCATCATCAGTATAAGTAATGATCCATAATTTATCATAGCCAGCTCACACCACATGCCATCATACTTTCTTTGATTTAGTTTCTTGTTTCAAAATCAAAGTCACTCTTCATCTCAAAGAAGAATTCTGTCATATTATGGTCACTCTTCCCCAAGGGTAGAGTGACCATAATATGACAGTGCAGGTAATGTGCCAATTATTCCTTTCTCATCACACAATACCAAGTCTAGGCCCATCCTTGAGTTGGTAACAAAGCAAATCTGGAGACCTTCAATCCAGGCTCCAAAGTACACTGGTTCACATAGTTTACTCAGTGGTTAGCACTGCTGCCTCACAGTACCAGGGACTCGGGTTCAATTCCCACCGTGGGCAACTGTCTGTGTCGAGTTTGCACATTCTCCCCGTGTCTGTGTGGGTTTCCACCGGGTGATGTGCAGGTTAGATGAATTGGCCATGCTAAATTGCCCATAGTGTTATGTATATTAGTTGGGCAAACCAAGCTGTATGTATTCTCACAAGTACACGGTCACTCACCAAGACCCATCCTACATTTTTTGTGAAAATACATTAGTTAGGACACTTTTGGAGTAGTGCATTCAATTATTGTCACCCTGCATTACGAAGGATGTTGTGAAACCTGTAAGGGTTCAGAAAAGATTTTCAAGCATGTTGCCAAGATTGGAGGGTGTGACCTATAGGGAGAAGCTGAACAGACTGGGGCTACTTTCCCTGGAGCAGAAGATGAGGGGTGACCTCACAGAAGTTTGTAAAATCATGAATGCCATAGATAAGGTGAATATCCAAGGTCTTTTTCCTAGAGTGCGGGAGTCCAAAACAAGACGGCATAGTTGAAGGTCAGAGGGGAAAATATTTAAAGAGACTTCAGGGACAACTTTTTCCATGCAGAGGGTGGTGTGTGTGTGGAATGAGCTGCCAGAGGAAGTGGTAGAGGCTGGTACAATTACAACATTTAAACTGGATGGGTACATGAATAAGAAGGGTTTAGAGGGATATGGGTCAAATGCTGTCAAACAGGATTAGATTAATTTAGGATATCTGTTCAACATGGACGAGTGAGACCAAAGGCTCTGTTTCCATGCTGTATGGCTCTGTAACTCTACGAAATTTAAGAGCAGTCATCAATCGCCTCATTTAAACTATATAATGTGGTGGGTGAGACAGGCTTTTACCTTACCATTCTTTGCAATTATGTATCAGAAAGCCATTATGCATCATTATGTATTAGAGAAACACCTCTGAGGGTTATCAACCAAACATGTTCAAATGTTGCAACAAGAAAATGTCTTTAAATGTATTTAAAGCAATTAACATTTTCCAAGTACCTGAATTAATCTGTTAAATTTAGTTTTGGGATCTCAGAATCACAGCATAGAGGTGGCCCTTTGGCCTTTCAAGTCTGTAGCACTAAAACCATGCTAAATCTACATTAGGCCCATATTGTGACATTTCAAGTGCTCATCCCAATACATATTAAAATTTGTGAGATTATCCACCTCAACTACCCTTCCAGACAGTATACTCCAGACACCCACCACACTCTGGGTGAAAAATATTTTCCTCAAATCCTCTCTAAACCTCCTGCGTTTTATTTTAAAATTATGCCCCCTTGCTATTGACTAAGGAATCCCTCTGTTTCTCTGAGATTCCTGGTGTCCTGCCATATACTGAGTAATGCCTTGTCTTGCTACTTCTTCCAAAGTGCATCTCCTCACACTTATCAGGGTTAAATTCCATCTACCGCAGGGGCGGTACGGTGACTCAGTGGTTAGCACTGCTGCCTCACAGCGCCAGGGACCCGGGTTCAATTCCCACCTTGGGCAACTGTCTGACTGGAGTTTGCACATTCTCCCCGTGAATGTGTGGGTTGTTTACATCCGATCTGTTTACATCCTTCTGTAATCTAAGACCTCAAAATTTAATTATCATCGCCTCCACGCTTTCATCTATATAATTTGCATATACCACTAAACAATAAAGCGACCCAACGCTGACCCTGTAGTACACCACTGGACATTGGCCCCAGCTTTGACAAACTTGAATTGTTTTCACCACAGCATTAGAGGCTGAAGTCGAGCTGACAGAAGTCTATAAAATTATGTGAGGCATAGATAGGGTGGACAGTCAGAGTTTTTTCTCCAGGCTGGAAATGTCAAATATTAGGTTAAAGGTGAGAAGAGAGAAGGTTAAAATAAGATGTGCAAGGATAGTTTTTTTTATAAATGGGGCATGGCCAGGGAGGTGGTATAGGCAGAGACATTAGCAATTTTTAAGAGGCATTCAAGACAGACGCATGAACAGGCTGGGAATGGAGGGTAACAGACCATGTGAAGGCAGATACGATTAGTTTAGTATGGCATCATGGTAGGCACAGACATGATAGGCCATTCCTGTGTTATATGAATAACTAATTTGCCAAATTTCGCTTTCATCACAGAAAAGTACTTTCCTATTGTAAGTTCAAACTAAATGTTTAATGTTCTTAATTTACCAGCTGCTGTCAGTTTTTTTCAAAGTCTTTCAAAAGTAAAAACAAAAAAAGCATATATAGCCAATGCCAATCTGGTTACTTTGATCACTTCATCACCAGACAAACCCCACATATATATGTTAAGACTAGCAAACAAAAGAACTGAGAAAGAGGAAGTCAAATTACCAATGAGGCTTTATACATGGAGCAAGCTATGAGGCTGAAATATGCATTTCTACTGTACACACATTGCTAAAATGTCCAATTTAAAAATTATTGCACTAAAACTTATAGACCATGCTGTTAAAAACTAAAGACCTGAACTCAAATTTCATGATTAAATTCAAGCATAAGGTTCAAAATAGCAACTTACGAATGTTTAGAGCATTACAATATCTAATTCTGTAAATTAGATCTGTAAATACTTTAGAACATAAATGTAAACAGACTTCAAACTTATTTAGACTGCATCTCGTTAATTGCATGTTTTTCTCTCTTGACGCAACACTTATGAGGCGTCAGGTTTGTTACATTCCCCGTTTCTTCCCTTTCATTTAGCTTTACTTCCTACATCCTCTTATGTCCACTCTCTCCTTCTCCTCCTCCTCTCCACCAACCCCCACTCCACCCACCCACCCCAGTTTGCTCTTTCAAATCTGGATAGAGTTGAAAAAACTGCAGATGCTGAAATCCAAAGTAGAAAGGCAGGAGACTGGAAGAACACAGCAAGCCAGGCAGCTTCAGGAGGTGTAGAAATCGACCTTTCGGGTGTAACCCTTCTTCAGGACTTTCAGGTTACACTGAAATGTCGACTTGTATGCCTCCTGAAGCTGCCGGGATTGCTCTTTCAAATCTGGCAGGTGGACGTGTCATTGTTCTACCATGCTCACATTCTGATCACTTAATCTAAACTATCAGCATTTTATATCCACCAGTACCCCCCACTCACGCCCCCCGCTCTCCCCAACCACAGCATAAACACTGTCCCCTTCACTCTTCACTTCAGCTTTGATGAAGAGTCATCTAGACTTGAAATATTAATTTACTCTTTCTCTATGGATGCTGTCTGGCCAGTTGTGATCTCCAGCATTATTTGTTTTCGCTTGCAAAGCATTGTTAAGCCAAGCAGGAGAAATTTATAAAATGTGAAAAAAAACATGTTTAATGAAAGATTCTATACTAAAGCAAAGTAATAAGTTCCTTCATAGTACCATACTTTAATGTCAAGTTAATGAGTTAAAGAGCAAGTTTCAAATGACAATACTTCATTTTAAATTAATAAGAATCCTTCCATATACAGTCTGTAAACTAGAAGTGTGTGGATAAAATGTACAAAATATGCAAGTATTATTTGCTGTTCATATAGCAACTGCAATTCAGAAAATAAAGATTCATAGGGCAAGCATAAGAACAAAAACAATTCCAATTTTTGCTTGTTTTGCTCAATTTAAGTCAAAATGAAATTCAACAAGTTTCTATTGGTTTGGACTATAGTATCCTTAACTTTACCACAAACTGAACATTTTCATTCTTCCAAAACATTAGCATAATACTTAGAACCCTAGTAACATACATATGCTACACCTGTAACATATGTGCATTCAATGGATGCACAGCAAACAATTTTGCACTAGGATACTAGGCATACTACTAATCATGAAGTACTGTACATCTGTGACAAGGTTTGGTTTGTGCCCTTAATGCTAAACATATCTTTTACTTTGACAGCTACATTTCAGTCACAATACAGAAGCCAATTTATGCATCTGCTTTTCCAGCATTTTTGTTCAGGAAATTGCTCATATTTATGCTCATTATGTTTTGCGAATAACCAAATTTGATGGTGCTACATCTCTATTGGTATATAGATGGAGTATCTAAATCGCTTATTTGAAATGCTAATATTGAAAATCTGAATGCTTAAATTAAAATCCGATGAAGCACGGTTTAAACAAAAGAAAATTACCTAACCATGTATTTGGCCTGCTGGGTTTCATCATTTCTTCGACACAACCCCAGTTCACCACTAGCAAGTGATTATTCAGGGAAATGAAGTACTTGTATCCGATACAATATTGTGGGAAGAAATGTAAGCGCGCGCGGGTGGGGAACAGCCGAATAGGGGAAAAAAAGGAAGACGGATAACAAGCTTCTTACGTTCAACCTTGTTAGCTCGAAGATTTTAATTAGGATCATGCATAAGCTTCCTGCTTTATAAAGACATAAGAATTATCTCATAGAGACGACTTCTTGCGAGACAAGGCCTGAGCTACATCACTGGAATAAAGAGCTCATAATGGCATATTTTTCATCGTCCATTTTTTTATAGACCTATAGAACGGTGAGAACATTTGAAAAGCAATGCACACACAAGGGGGGGGGGGGTGTCTGACTGACAAGAAATCACAACAAAACAGAATAAATAAGATGCTTTTCGATCCAAGAAATTCGTTTCGAATAAGAAAAGGTCTGCTTCAAAATAAAGTATAAGACAAAATAAAAGTAACAAATATACGAAGGCGACTCAGCCTCGGTGAAGCATCTTCTGCCTTCTCACTGAGGGAGGGGAGGCGATATATGTGTAAACATTCTCCTTACTTTAACATCGCCTCTTCCTTCTGCTCCTCCTCCCGCTGCCTCTGCAGCACGGCCATGATGATGCTCCGCTCTTCCTCCGTCAGATGGCTCAGGTCTGGCATCTCGGCCGGTGCGCCTGGCGGCCGAGGACCGCGGGGGCCCAACGGCGCCGACATCTTCACCGGAGTGCCAGTCCAGCTCCGTCCCCTGGGGACAGAGGCAAGGAGAGGTTCACGTACAGCCAGACCCTGGCTGCTTGTGGTCAATGAGCAGCGGCTGTCAGCCCAGGCAGCGCCACTTAGCTCGCCGCTCGTTGCTGAGCGCTCAGCATCGTCTGCGGAGCAGCCGCGCCCTCAGTCTCAGCACCACCTCCCCAAGCCTGACTTTTCCACCATCCTCTCTAACTGCCGCTGAGGCTAGCCTCGGCTGCCTTCAGCTGCTCCGCCCTGCCACTGACGCTGGAAAGAGGATGGAGGGAGTGGAGGTGGAGTCTCTCTGTTTGTTCCCGAAATCAGTGCTGGAAGCCCCCTTCAGACCCAGAATGAGGGCACATGAAGAGGTCTCGGAATGATCAGCACTTCCACTTCCTCCCACCCTATCACGTTGGGAAATTTGCAATTCGGCACCTGGGAATTGTCTTCTGGTGGATCCGGTTGGACATTGTCAATAAAGCAGTATTTCAACATTGTTCCATCGACTTAGACTCGAGGGGAGACAAAATCGTCAGTTACTGGGCCCATCAAGACTCCTGCCCACCTTCCGGATCCCCTTGTCCACCTCCAATATACCCTACCCACCTGGACACCCCATGCCAGTTCCTGATGAAGGGCTTATGCTCGAAACGTCGAATTCTCTATTCCTGAGATGCTGCCTAACCTGCTGTGCTTTGACCAGCAACACATTTGCAGCTGTTACCTGCCCTCAACCTCTTTATTTCCAACCGCTGCCACGACATTGACCACCTTAACCTATCTACCCCCGTCCTCCACTCCAACCTCTCACCTTCATTATGCACAGCCCTCTACTTCCTCTACTCCAACCCCAATCTCACCATCAAACCAGCAAGGGGGTCAGGGTGGGGGAGGGGTCATGAGGGGGGAGGTGTGTGCAGTGGTCAGATCCGCTCCATCCTCCCCTCCGACCTGTCACCATTACCCCCACATCCATTCACCTATCGTACTCCCAGCTACCTTCCCCACCAGCTCCATCCCCCTCCATTTATCTTTCCAACCCCGAGGCTCCCAGCCTCATGCCTAATGAAGGGCTTTTGCCCAAAACATCGATTTACGTCAGTTTTCCTGCTCCCCCGATTCTACCCGATCTGTTGTGCTTTTCCAGCACACTCTCAACTCTAGTCTCCAGCATCTGCAGTCTTCATGTTCGCCTAGTTACTGCAGCCACCAAACCTTCCCTCCCACCCGATTATCAACTTCAGCTCTCCAACTTCATCCTCAACTCGTCCAACTTAACCTTCGGCTCCTCCACATCAGGTTATGTTTTTATTTGTCAAATATTTGTCTTGGATTTTGCTTTAGGTTGATGATCCATTGATTGAGATTTGTGACCTTTTCAACACAACTGACAAGATATTTGCATTCCTACATATCAAATACCTTTAAATCATTTATTAATCATTAGAGGTGTCATCTCCAAGGTTGCACACTATTTTTTGTTTTGTTTCTACATTCCTTTAAATTCTGCAATTCAATGTGAAATATGGCACTCAGAACTGTACATCTAATATAACTCCTCAATACACCTGTGACATAGTTATACTTGGGGTTGGAAAGATAAATGGGAGGGGATGGAGCTGGTGGGGAAGGTAGCTGGAAGTACCATAGGTGAATGGATGTGGGGGTAATGGTGACAGATCGGAGGGGGCGATGGAGCGGATGGTGGGAAGGAAGGTGGACAGGTAGGACAGGTCATGAGGGTGGTGCTGAGCACTGTGATTGATGTATTAATAGTTGATCACTAATATCAAAGTTTTGTGCTCCAATTCTATGATCACAGATTCCTTTAATATTTCCCCAGTGCAAACATTGCTTCTTATTTAAAATTCAAAGCAAATTTGAAAATCCAGCACAGTCCTGATAACCTAAATACATACATTAAACACCGGAACAAAAGTTGGCCCTCAAGAGCCTTGATATGACGTAAAATGGATATAATAACTTTTAAGGGGATTATGTACAATCAAATTATGAATTTGATAGTCTCAGTCTTGTAGTCCTAAGGGCAGTAAAGAAGTTTCTTAATAAACTTTCATGAATTTCCCACACTTTTCACTCAGTGGCATTGCATGATGATTTCAAATAACTTTGTTCAGTTATATAAAGTACAATCAACGTACAATGATGTTTTGTCACTAACTGAAACTTGTAATATTAAATATTGAATATTTATATATACACATATAATATATATAAAATTGAATGGTATTCTACTTGTGTGTTGATTATGACTTCCTTACTCAAGAGCAATGGCATTTTTTATTAGTCACATTTCTGTTGGTTCTCATTTCTTAGGTTTGCTCAGTGACTGAAACAAATAATTAATCTCTAAAGGACTTGAAAGTGAAATAATGGAGTCCAAAAAATGGCCAGCACAGTGATGTTATTTTCAAGGTGGTTGGATTTCTCCAATAGAACCCCTGGAGAAAATAATAACTTCTTATTTTTGCTTCTGCAATGGAATTGTTCAAATGCTAATATCCTGACTGAGTAGAATCACTGATTTAGTGTTGTATCAACTTACTGTTGAAAGGTTTTTGAGTACATTACTTTTATGATGTTCAAAATACATAAAGTTAATGAATGTTTCAAAGAATATTTCATAGGAACAGGAGTAGGCCTTTCAGCCCATTGAGCCTACCCTGCCTTTAAATGTACAAATAGCTGATTGAACACTCCAGTGCTTTTTACCCATATCTTTAAGTTCTAACCATTCAATAAGTAGAAAAAAAGTGGTAGTAATAATAAAAACCATTTTGTCTTAACTTCATTAAGAACAGTTTGTTTATACATTTCAAATTTTAGTGATATTTGATGAGAAGAACTAATTTGCCAAACAAGTGAGCAGACAGTAGCTGTATTGCAGAATTTCTGCTGGTTTTGCATATTGAGTGATTTTCTATCTTAAAAGTAAGGAATTGGAAAAATAATCTCAAATGACTTGGATTCAAGATGTTTCGCGCTCGCAAGAAGAACTTACCCTTCATCATACTTCTTTTGAATGATATTGTTGAGATTAGATATTTGTCGTGTTTGAAATCAAACTTGCCTTTATTGATCAGTGCATTGAGTACAGGAATTGGGGGGATTATATTGTGCCTGTTCAGGACATTGGTTAGGCCACTTTTGAAATACTGCATTGAATTCTGTTAGAGGAAAGATGTTGTGAAAATTGAAAGGGTTCAGAAAAAATTACAATCATGTTGCTAGGGTTGGAGGGTTTGAGCTATTGGGTGAGGCTGTATAGACTAGGACTATTTTCCCTGGGGCATTGGAAGATGAAGGATGACCTTAGAGGTTTATAAAATCATGAATGGCTTAGATAGAGTGAATGGCCAAGTTCTTTTTCTCAGGATAGGGAAGTCCAAAACTAGTGGCCATAGATTTAAGGTGAGAGAGGGGGAAAATTTAAAAGGCACCTAAGGGGCAAATCTTTCACGCAGAATATGATGCATGTATGAAATGAGCTGCCAGAGGAGGTAGTTAAGGCTGGTACAATTAAACATTTAAGAGACATCTGTGTGGGTACATGATAATGAAGGGTTTGATGGATATGGGACAAATGCAGGGAATTGGGACTAAATGAATTTAGGATATCTGATCAGTATGGACGGATTGGACCATGCTCTGTGTCTCTCTGAGGTAAGGTGCAGAGTTAAATTGTATGCTTTCCATCTGGATGTGATCAACATGTAGCATCTTTATGACCCTGAGGAAATAGGAAAGGCTGGATCTTGTTGCGTAGTCCCTTAGCAGACTGTCCAAGTCATTTGACAGAACACCTCATCACCAGAACTTTCAACAGGCACTAAGACACCACTTGCTCGGTAGCAAGAAGGGCACTACCTATGAGATCCTTTTTGTATGCCCAATCTGTTTACCCGACTGGGTGCTGCCCTCAAAGTAGGATGAGACTGTCACACATCTTCTGGAATTTGCCTTTGCAAACCAAGTCTGGAGAAAGATGCAGTGGATTTTGTCAAGGTTCATCCTGAGCAGCTCCATGCTCTGTTCCCTGGGACACACACTGAAACAAACATCAGTTGAGCCTGGAGGACCATTAACACAGTGAAAGACACTCCTTGGTCTGTCCAAAACTTATTGGTCTTCCAGAACAAGGATTTGATCCAAAGTCTTGCAGACTGGAACATAACAAGGTCCAGAACTATGTACTGAGGGATGCACTAAAGCCTGAGGCAGCTGCCACCAAGGTACAGTGCGGAAAGTCTACAATCTAAAGTCTTTCTGCTGAGTTAAAGTGGGGTCCCATTCAATAATCGGTACCTTCTGGTCCTTCAAATGTATATAAATATAGTCTTGTATAAGTAAGAAATGCCTTTGGTCTGTTTGTTGGATAGAGTCTTGCTCCAATGCTTATTTGTTTATCTACACGCTACTGTATAAAACTGAACTGCTTCAGTGACTGGATGTTAAAAAAAGATATTTTCATGAAGAAAGTATATTTTTTTCAAATGAAAAACAAGATATTAATGTGCATAGTGTTAAATTTATTCTACAATGTGTCTCCACATTTTCCTGACTAAAATCAAAGCCAACCTCATATTTATGTAAAAGTGTTGGATTACTGCACCTAAGCAGCTATAGGAACTGGTTGAGCTTGTGAACCCACGGGCCTTTGATTTTGTGTGAGAGAAAATGATTGCCATTCCTCCAGTCTGGGTATTCTACTGCAAGGTGCCAACTTCGCCATCTCTGAAGTTATGGAGGGTGGTGGGTGGGTGCATCCTTGAAGCAGATTTTACATACAGAAATGCTCCCCTGAGACGAACTAACGTGTATGCCTCAGTAGTAAAGAGTGAGTGGCTGGCTGACCTCTAGCTGCTCCCACGACTGCTGGCAGCATCCAATTCAGTCATTCTGGCCGGAGACATCAACTGCATCAGTGATGCAGATGGATGATCTAGAGGGGCTGACAGCAAAACCAAATGCCACGTCCAAAGTGCTGATGAGAATGGCCAAAGTCGCCAAACCACCAATGGATGTCTTTAGCATCCCTGCAGTTGGAGCACAGCTTAGATACACTGAGTCATGGCCAGATGGTCCACCTGCTCAAGAATAGATTTCATGCTTGTGCTCTGCATGTTCTTGGTCAGATCCACCAACATTAAGCCAATGTTCTTCCAAGACCATTGCCTCCTATTGACCAACTGTCACCTACAAAGTGACTAACAGCTCAGTAAGGGAATATGAAGCTGATTGTGAAATTGTTGACCCCAGCAAAGATTGCAGAGCTGAAAAGGGATTATACAGTTTGGAAAACCATGAAAGCCCTCTTTGTGTCTCCAGTGATTGATAGGAAACAGTCAAACAAGATACATCAAGAGGATCTTTATCCTCAAAACTCTTCAGAATGCAAGACCGATATGGGGAAAACTGTCCAAACTCCAGAAAAGGGAGGTGGGGGGAGTGGTCAATATAACTGTGGATCTCCAGGAGGTGAACACCATGAAAGCTTTGCTCTTTGTCTCAGGGGCCACCAAGAAAGCCTTCTGGTCTGAACTGTTGGACACTCTCAGCACTGAGGCAGCTGTCCTGCTCCTCCCGGGGGCATTGCCCTGATCCAATGTAACTGGGATAAGGCTGAAGACACCTTTGGAGTCCAACAGAGAGGCTGTTGTGCTCTGCTCCTTATTTGGAGCTTTGCTGCTCCCAGTTGCCCAGAGCTGTGGTGCAGTGGGGACTCATTTGGTCCCAAAGTGGGATTTCACTGGGTACCTTGCAATGTCCCAGATACACACGGAAATCTCTGTGATTAGCAGTCTGAAAGAAGACGATGACTCGGTAACATCTACTCAGTCAACAATTCCTTTTCTGCCAGACTGTATGGCATGAAACCCATTGACAGCATGGTCTCCAATCACATCCATACTCCAATAAGAAGGTCTTAAAGGACTGCATGAGGTAGAGGTTCGACCAGCCGTTATCTCTGCATAAGCTGATCAAGATCCTCGAGTCCTTAGAAAAGAATAAATCCTCCAGACATAATGACTTACCGACCACATTTTACACAGTTTCTTGGGAATTCGTAGGCCAGAACCTGCTGACGGTGTATTACAGTATGTTTCTAGCAATCAGCATTTCTGAATCCATGAGAAAAGGTATCATCATCCTCATCTACAAGCCAAAGGGGGAGAGGGCGGAAAATAGAAATTGGCGAGCATTTTCATTGTTAAACGGGGATTATAAAATCATTTCAAAGATCATCATCAATCGTGTTAGATCTGCTCTGGCTTGGTGATTCACCCTGAGCAAACCTGTGCTATACAGGGCAGGACAATTTCTGAGACCCTTATGCTCCTCAGGGATATGTTCACCCGTATGCAGGACAGGGGTGTCAATGCCTGCTTTATCAGCCTGGATAAAGGCGAGGACTTTAGGATATCATACAGCAACATGCTTTCCAAAATCGACTTTCAGAAGTGATTCGCAATTGAATCCAACTGCTTTACAGCATCAGTAGTGAAGCTTCAATCAATGAATGGGTAACAGAAAGCTTCTTGATCAGTTCTGGAGTCAGGCAAGGCCTTGTTCATGTGTTGTACAGAGCTTTTTGCTGAATCCATCAGGAAGGATGTGAGCGTAAGAGGGGTGACTATTCCAAGCAATGGAGGCCTACAAATCAAAGCCTCCCTTTACATAAATGACATCACCATTTTCTGCTCAGATCCACGGTCTTTGCGACTAGTTCAAACTATCCTCAGGCGCTAAGCTAAATAGAGGCAAAAGCCATGTTCTTTGGAAACAAGGCCAACCAATCCTTTATCCCTCTCACCATCAGGACAGATTACAGGAAGGTGCTGATAATATTGTTCAGAACAGTTGGAACATGAGAGGAGTGTATTGCCAAGGTGAGGCAGAAACTGGGCTTTTGGAGCAGCACCCTCTTCATTGTGAGTAAAAACCTGGTCATCAGGTGTGAGGTATTCTCTTGTAAATTGCACAGGTCAACACATTGAACCTGTGCTGTTGCAATCAGCAGAGCTATTTTTCACTTCATCTGGAGGTCTAAAATGGACCATAACCAAAGAGATACCATGTGCAAAGCTGTGGTTTTGGGGGTGGTGAAGGAACATATCCAATGGTGCCATCTTCCTGATGGCCACTATTGCGTGTAGCTGCATCAAGCTGTGTGTAGACCCTTGGAACACGAACACCAGGTGTCACTACTTAAGTGAGTTTCTACCTGTCCCAAGTGTTGCAAAGGATGAGACTCGCCTCTGCACAGTGGAATGCTCCAAGTAGTTGGACTGTCCTGTACCACCCCTTTGTGGAGAAATTTGGAAAGAAAAACACATTTATCCACAAATGCATCAGGAAGAGGTTGGAATGTGGTGATCCTGAGACACTGAGAAAAAGAGGGAAAAATAAAGGAAGATCCTGTCGGGTAATTCTCTGAGCAGACTGTCAAAGTCATTTGATAGAATGCCTCATCACCAGAATTTTCCAACAAGCATCAGGACATTGCTTGGTGGAGAGAATCATAGAATCCCTACAGTGTGGAAACAGACACTTCAGCTCAGCAAGTCCACACTGACTCTCCGAAGAGCAACCCGCCCAGACCCATTCCCCTACCTTATTATCCTATATTTACCCCTGACTAATCACCTAACCTACATATCCTTGAACACCATGGGCAATTTAGCATGGCCAATTCAGCTAACCTACACATCTTTTGGATTGTGGGAGGAAACTGGAGCACCCAGAGAAAAGCCATGCAGACACGGGGAGAACGTGCAAACTCCACATAGACAGCCGCCCAAGTTGGAATAGAACCTGCAGTGTTGTAAAGTAGGCCATGTACCTGATGGGAGAAAACACCATCAAGGCACACCAATTTGGAGGATACTCAACGTAAAGGTATCAGTGCAGGGTCTGAAGGCAAAACGTCACTAGCTGGGTGCAGAGTAGATCTCCTGGCATTCGTGCATCCTCTACAGGTCAGCTGGGTTTGTGAACATGAGGAGCACATCATTGGCATACTGAATGAACCACCTCTAAATCTGTCCCGCGGCGAACCAAACCCAACAGCTGTTTCTGCAAGAATCACAGGAATCACACAACACACAGAATAAAGATGGCTAGACAGAGAGCAGCATGGACGCACTCCTCTTCCAAAGCACAGGGACGCCATCATTAGTCTTCACTCGGCATTCTACAGCGACGTGCAAAAGTTGGATCCAGGCAACAAAGTGCATCCCAAACCTTAAAAGGACACAGAGTCCCAAGCAGTTACTCGTGATCCACTCTATTGAATGCATTGTCCTGATCAAGGGAGAGAAAGATGCTCATCAGGCAAACCCTCTGGGAATAATGGATCACATCCTGGACCAGGTGGATGTGGTTGTGAATGCTCTGGCCAAGGTGATGTAGGACTGGTCTGGTGGATCATGTGGTCCAGCACAGTGCCAAAGCAAATCGTTAGTGCCCTGGTAAAGATTTTGTAGTTTGTGCTGAGGAGGGAGACTTAACACCAAAAAATGGAGATTCCCCTGCTTGGGCAACAGTGGGCAATCTAAAAACACGATGTTCAAAATAATTTTATTCAACAATAGCAGTAGCGTGTGGAGGTTTATAAAGAAAGTTGAAACTCCTTAGTTGAGAAGACTGACTCCGAGCTACTGGCCATAGCCGGTGTACTGTGGAAAGAATAAAATCAAATCTGCTGCTGGAGGATGAGGGGGGAGGAGGAGAGGGTAGGGATTCAAACCAAAATAAAGTGGAAGGGGCAAATAAAGCATTCTGCCCCCCCACAGTCCCTACCTCTCCCTAAAGGCATCGTGAGTATTGGTGGACACCCTGTGCTCCCTCTCAAGTATGCCCAGGTCAGAACATAACTGATAACAGATTACTGACAGTATGGAAACAGGCCCTTCAGCCCAACAAGTCCACGCCAACCCTCCGAAGAGCAACCCACCCAGACCAATTCCCCTACATTTACCCCTTCACCTAACACTACGGGCAATTTAGCATGGCCAATTTACCTAACCTGAACATCTTTGGACTGTGGGAGGAAACCGGAGTACCCGGAGGAAACCCATGCAGACACGGGGAGAATACGTAAACTCCACACAGTTGCCTGAGGTGAGAATTGAACCCCAGTCTCTGGCGCTGTGAAGCAACAGTGCTAACCACTGTGCCACTGTACTGCCCACTACTGTGGAAGCTGGGCAGGCGATCAACCAAAATGGCCTCCTCCGTGACCTGTTACCGGACATATTTATAGCCAGCCTGGCCGCCCCAGGAGCAGACCCATGAGGAGGTCTTTTGACTTGGGCACTCCACTCTGCACCAGGTACCCGAAGACCAGGAGCATGGGACTGAAGTGTAACCAAAAGCAGAGGTAAAGGTCCTCCAGGTAACTGAAAAGGAAGTACAAAATGCCCACAACTAACTACACATGGTCCACAGATTCCACAATACCATAAAACAAACAGTTAGGCTGGGAGTCTGTGAGCCATCACAATCTACGGTTGTAAGGGACTGCTGCATGCAACACCTTCCACCCCAGATCCCTGAGGGAAAAAGGGAGGACCCCTGCGAAGCAAGCCCTCCACAGGGATTCCCCATCAACCAGCAGTATATGGGAAGTCCCCAGGTTATGAACTGGTTACATTTTTATGTCTGTTCGTAAGTTGAATTTGTATACAAGTCACAACACGGGTGGCACGGTGGCACAGTGGTTAGCACTGCTGCCTCACAGCGCCTAAGACCCGGGTTCAATCCCCGACTCAGGCGACAGACTGTATGGAGTTTGCACGTTCTCCCCGTGTCTGCGTGGGTTTCCTCCGGGTGCTCCGGTTTCCTCCCACAGTCCAAAGATGTGCGGGTCAGGTGAATTGGCCATGCTAAATTGCCCGTAGTGTTTGGTAAAGGGGTAAATGTAGGGGTATGGGTGGGTTGCGCTTCGGCGGGTCGGTGTGGACTTGTTGGGCCGAAGGGCCTGTTTCCACACTGTAAATAATCTAATCTAACACACAACAGTTATGTATGGTTCACATCTAGTGTCAATTAGTCAAATGTTTGTCTTAATATATAGTATATATTTCAGATGTTTTAGGTAAAATATAATAATACAGTAACAATAATGTTTTGAGCATCATGCAAAGTAGTCCGTCCGTTCATTAGTATGGACCATCGTATGTAACTCGATCTTTTAAATAATAGGCTTTAGTGAGGTCGATCCATAAGTACAGGCATTCGTAAGTCGGGTGTTTGTAATCTGGGGACAGCCTGTATAGGCATGCCAAGGCATGTCTGGGTGGTGGATAAAGGAGAAGAGGTAAATGGTGTGCAGCAGCAGTCTGCACATGACCCACTGTTTTGCATTTCTAAAAGACATACTACACATATCTCAGAGGCAGCTCAGGTTGTGAGGCAAAGGTGCCCAGGGGAATCTGGGGAGATCCTGAGGCCAAAGTGAAATTCTGTCTAGGCAGGAGTACATGCAGACAGGACTCCACCTCAAACCTGAGCATCCCCCAAATGGTGCACGATGCCACATCTTAGCAATGACCTTTTAAGACATTGGATGGCTGTAGGGATGAGCTGGATGTCCACCCTGTGTGGCGAATCCTGCAACAGTGTTCAACCATCACCCAGCACGTCCCTGACTCTGGTCACCCCCCGTAGCTACAACCCTCCCCTCCAGCATACACTCAAAACTGCAATTGTGGAGGTGCAGATTGTTGAGCAACAGGTCTCTGACTATAGCAGCTATGCCTGATGGAGGTGGGCCTCGTGCAAGTTAACCATATCCCAGACATTGATCAGGTCCTGGTAAAAGATAGGCAACATCCTGAGGGCGACCTGCAAACCCTCGCAGTTAATAAACAGGAGCTGCTTGTCATAATTGAGCCTATGCACCTAGCAGAGAAAAAAAACGCATTGGCATAACGCACAATCTAGGAGGAGGCTCAATGTAAGGGTATCCTGAAGGCAGAAAGTCATCACCTGCGTATGGACGCACATCAGTAACTGACCGCCCTCCTCAATAGGGAGACTCAGAACTTGTGCCATGACCCAGTGCATCTTATCTGTCCCAGAAAAAGTGAATCAACGTTCTCTTCAGCTTCATGTCAGCTTGATGTCAGCTTCAAAACCAGGAGGAGGGATGAAAGGGACGAGTCAGTACCACAACATGGAGGCCACCAGCTAGTTTATGACCAGAGCTCCACTCCTGTCAGATAGCACTTTTGGAGCAGTCCTGTCCAGTGGCCTAGGTGAGTCAAGACTTTGGCAGCCAACTCCTGCAAAGTCGCCAGCCAGGATTCCTCAGCCACGCTGTTGTATACCCCCAAATAGAGGAGGTGGATGGTACTCCAGCTGAACCCCCATAACTCCTCCAGCAGAGAATCCACCTGCCCAGAACTTTAGGCCAATTGATCCTAGCAGAAGACCCAGTCGAGTACACCACCAGGTCCTCCTCTTGCACATCCTCCCAGGTCAGCCGGGTCGGAGAACATCAGAAGCACATCAGCGCCCAGGCCATGCAGGGCCAGGCTTGACAACCTCCTCCACAAGAGCTACACAAAAGTCTCTACACACAAGGATACAGCTGAATGGACAAGGGGTGCCCTGAAGTACTCCTCTCCCTAAGTGAAGGGGTGCTGTCAGGGACCAGTTAACCTTATCCGAACCCTCTGCAGCAGCATACAAAAGTCGCATCCAGCAACAAACTGCATTCTGAACCTGAATTCTTTAAGAGTCCTGAGTAGGTACTCATGAACATCCTTGTCAAATACCTTCTCCTGATCAAGAGACAGGAAGGTGCTCAACAGACCAGTTCTCTGACAAAAATTGATCAGCTCCTGGACTAGATCGATACTGGCATAGATTGTCTGGCTCGGGACCATGTACAACTTGGTCAGGATGGATTATGTGGTCAGCACAAATGCCAGATGAGAAGCCAACACCATAGCAAAGATTTTGTAATCCGTGCTGAGGAGGGAGAATGGATACTGGTTATTCAGAGAACAAAAATCCCCTTTTATTGGCAGCAGCACAATGACTGCTCTGCGCCAAATAAGGGACAGCTCGCTGGCCGAGGGGCACTCCCCCATGACATGCACATAGTTGTGCCCCCAACCACGGTTACTCATGAAGA
The DNA here is from genome assembly GCF_020745735.1 of Hemiscyllium ocellatum. Classification (NCBI taxonomy): domain Eukaryota; kingdom Metazoa; phylum Chordata; class Chondrichthyes; order Orectolobiformes; family Hemiscylliidae; genus Hemiscyllium; species Hemiscyllium ocellatum. The sequence goes on from NC_083403.1 coordinate 91,409,466, forward strand.
CCCTTCCCTGCCAATCCAGAAGTCACATAGCTTCATCTCCTGAAATGGTATGGAATCTTTGCAGGACACTCACTGTGTACTTTCATTCCCTGATACGAGATCTGCACTGGTCCTTTCTGCTGCTGGTGATGTTGAAGCTAGCTATGGATGCCTTAATGGCTGTAGTATGTGCCAATATCACCAGTTAAAACAATGAAATCCAATTTACTGAGTGGGCAGAGGGACTGTTTAACCCTTCCACTCCCTGAAGACGCTGCAAAGAAATCCCCGGCACTGCCGCTTCACGATCTTGTCCTTTCCCGAGGCTGCAAATAGTTGCTGGGCAGGCATGACCAGAAATGGTGGAGAATTCCAATGCTCCATAGCCAACTGGATTCTGTCTTTGGCAACCAAGCACCACTTGCAAAAATTCCTGGAGTTCTTCGATGGGACGAGGGGGGGTCTTCATCCACAAACTCCATGATCCCCTCTGCCTTGTTTAACTCTGCGGTGCTCACGACTGAAGCCCAGACCTCCACCTCTGACCCCCGAACCTGACAGAGTGCAGGGGCTGGTTCTGGGTCACCAGTCAGACACACCCCTGCCTCAACCCACTCCCACCAGGAGAATCCTTTTCAGAGACCTTCAAATCTCAGATTATGCCAAATTCAACTAAAACATTGACTAAAATGTTGGGCTCCCTAAGTGCTAGCAGTTTGGAACCCTGTTCCACTCCTGGCACCAGATCATCCTCCGTTTCTGGGAAACATCTCAGAGCGGAGGTACTCAACATAAAGGCCTGCTCTTTCATCGCTGCCATCCAAGATGCCCTCAGGGTAACTGTCCCCCGCCTACACCTCACTCCCTTCCAGTTCTTGTGATGTGGGCAAGACCTCAGCAGTCATATCCACCTTGGCCTCTAAAGTGCCTGGTCCAGTTGTGGTGGACTGCAGAGGTGGGTTTGTGTCCTCATCTCCTATTGAGAAAGGAGGGGGGTTTCCAGGGTATGCTACTCCCTCATCTCCAGGGGAGATGTTGATAGTAGTATTCAAGACCCCGTCCCTCCAACCCAAGAAATGTCATCTTTTTTGGGAGGATGGGGGAACAAGAGACACCCCCATGTCTCTACTGTCTTGAAGGCCCCCTCCCCCTCAAACATTCTCTGTTTTACTCTTTTCCCTGACAGGTTTCAGGGCACGTGGGGTTGCCAAGGGAAACTAGGGCACCACATGCTCACTGACATTTTTATCATCGGCAGGCCTCTGATTAGGTTCCAAATTCCATTCCTTCCTGATGAGTGTGGAACCGCTATCCTTTGTGACAGATCCCTCAGATGGCCTCAGGGTCACTTGGGGAATCCTCCTAGGAGGCTGTGTCTGAATTCTTAGTTTTGCTGTGGGGTGTTCCTCCCCTGCAGATGCTCTTCTCCCACTCCACTGGTGACCATAAGCAAGGTAGCTTTCTCCTATGGGTGCCAAGGGGGGGGGGGCATCATGAGGGAAGGGGTGATGATGTCAGCTTGCAGCCATGCAGGTGTTGGCAGTGGTCTTCGAGGCAGGGCAGTTCCTCCAAAGGTGCCCCACCTCCTCACAAGCATGATAGCGCACACCCTGCACCGACCAGAACAGTCACGAACAGTGCTCTCATGCTCAACCATGAAGGTGCCCTCTGTGACCTCCTCCCAGGCCAAGCAGATGAAAATCTGCTGATGGAAGGAGTAAACACGTCTCAGGCAGGCCTCCTTCTGACCGAGCAGTAGCGGCATCAAGACCGATCTCACATCTTCAAGGTGGGGATGAAGGAGATCAGATCAGGAGATCAAGTGGCTGGATATTCGATAAAATGACCTTCTGAGAAACTACTTCCAGAGGTTGAACAGGCAAGAATGTCCTACCAAGAGTAAGCCCCTTCTCCAGGGCAAGGTGCACCACCTACTCGGTGTTCAGGAAGAAATCAGTCTTCCATGCAGCGACAATGGTGGGGACATGACTAGCCCCACCAAGGCTGCTGCACATGTCTCAATAGACACGTCAGGATGGATTTAACATTTAACAAAAGAGCCCAGGTTGAAATAAGTAAAGGGCTCTCAGGGGAGATAGCAGTGATATTTTAGACTTCCCTAAGGTGCCATCGCTCTTCCCTATGCAGACTAATACTATTCCCTCACACAAATAGTAGGGAAAGAAAACTGATTCAGTCCTCACTTGCCAGATCGTCACCTCTGGCAGCTGTGTCCTGACCTGCCACCCAATCCACAGGTCTAAAATCATAGTTCCCCAATGTCGAGAGGTCATAGTCATCAGCAGCAACAACACTACAATCACAGTGTAATAAAAAGAAGATGGCCCGGGCCCCAATCAGTTCTAGGATCCATACTGCAACTCACTGCAAGCGCTCAGGCCCCAAACAATTAATGACCAGCCTGGATCCCCAACTGAAATAGTAGTAAAGGCTCCAGATATGAGCCTCCTTGGCACCAGCCAAACAGAAGTTCAAGCAGCCATGCTTCTCAGGGCGGCAGCAGCTGCAACAGGTCCCAGGCTTGAGTCCTTCCAGACAGGCAGATCAGCTGCAGCACCCAACGTCTAAGACCCAATCCTCAACAGCTTCTCCCTGGCATATCAACTGTTATTACAGCAGTCTTCAACTCACCCATGAGAAATGTGGGCCACCAGGCTTCCAAAAGCAGCAGCAACTCAGAATCCCAGATTGAAGTGCCTCCAGACAGGCAAGCTGCAACACTAATGGCTTTCTTTTTCTAGAGTGAATACAACCTCTGGCACTCCTGTTTTTTTTTTCTTTTTTCTTTTTTTTAAACCCCACACTACACCTAACTGTGGTAGTGCTTATTTTTTCCCCAGCACCCATGTTGTGTGTGAGACACAGTGAAAGACAAGGTGCACGAATCTTTATGTTTTTTTAAGAGTGAACAGGATGCCTGACACACCTTTTTTTTAGCGAACAGAAGCCATGATGCCCCTATTTACTTCTTTTTCTTTTTTTTTACACTACCGCCTAACTGCGGTAGTGCTTATTTTTTCCCCCAGCACCCATGTGTATGTGCAAGTGAGAGACACAGTGAAAGACACAAGGTGCACGAATCTTTATTCAAATTTCCACCACCAGGAAGAAAGGAAACACACAAGTGACCAGTGACAAGCAGTGCCCTTCACATCAAAATAAAGTCGGAGGGGGAACTCATGCACTCCACTCCCTGCGCTGAGCACCTCTCCCTGAACAACTCCAGGGTGCTGGTGGACACCGCGTGCTCCTTTTCCAGAGACATTCGGGCTCTAACGTAACCATGGAAGAGGGGCAGGCAATCAGCCTAACGAACACTAATGGCTTCAGGATCTTTGTCATAACCAGCTCCAGCTGTTCTCAGTTCCAACAGGTGTTGCCAATTCAGCCTTGAAGTTCCAATTACAGCAGCAGTAGAGTGCAGACTTCCAATACACTGCCCTCCATACTGAAGTCCATATAGATCTTTCCACTGCTCTGCCTTAATCAATCCTTTTCGTTACTTAGAGTCATAGAGATGTATAGCATCCAACCCGTCCATGCCGACCAGATATCCCAACCCAATCTAGTCCCACCTGCCAGCACCCGGCCCATATCCCTCCAAACCCTTCTTGTTCACATACGCATCCAAATGCCTCTTAAATGTTGCAATTGTACCAGCCTCCACCACATCCTCTGGCAGCTCATTCCATACTCGTACCATCCTCTGTGTGAAAAAGCTGCCCCTTAGGTCTCTTTTATATCTTTCCCCTCTCACCCTAAACCTATGCCCTCTAGTTCTGGACTCCCCAACCCCAGGAAAAGACTTTGCCTATTTATCCTATCCATGCCCCTCATAATTTTGTAAACCTCTATAAGGTCACCCCTCAGCCTCCGATGCTCCAGGGAAAACAGCCCCAGCCTGCTCGGCGTCTCCCTGGACATCAGACACTCCAACCCTGGCAACATCCTTGTAAATCTTTTCTGAATCCTTTCAAGTTTTACAACATCTTTCCGATAGGAAGGAGACCAGAATTGCATGCAATATTCCAACAGTGGCCTAACCAATGTCCTGTACAGCCGCAACATGACCAACTCCTGTACTCAATACTCTGACCAAGAAAGGAAAGCATATCAAACGCCTTCATCACTATCCTATCTACCAGTAACTCCTACTCATCAACTACAGCTCCACCATCAACATCACAATCCCCTCCAGACTGATCTGAAAACTCCAAGACTAAGGTCTCTGCTCCACCCTGTTCAACTTGATCCTACCCAAGTTTTCCTGCTCTTCGGATGCTGCCTGAACTGCTGTGCTTTTCCAGCACCACTCTAATCCAGATCCTTGATCCTCAGCCTCCCGACCCATAGACTGCAATCAGTGAAGATAAACAACTGCACCTCCTCCATGGTAACCATCAACACTGGACCCCCACCTAATGTTTGTTTCTCAGCCTCCTATTGCACTCCCTCTGCACCCACAATGGTGTTGCCAAACTCTGAATGAATGCCACCTACAAGTTTGCTGACGACACCATTGTGGTAGGACAGACACCAAACAAAAATGAGCCAAATTACAGGAAGGATAAAGAGGGCTAGGAGTCATAGTGAAATGATATCAATTTCTGTCTCAATGTGGGCAAATGAGGATCATACTAAAGTGCATATCTCAGTGGGATAAGCTTAGAATAGCAGCACATCAGCTCATTCAAACTTTTTAATATCTAAAGTTGATTATACTAAAATATATATCTCAGTGATGATTTGGAGGTGCCGGTGTTGGGGTGTATAAAATTAAAAATCACACAACATCAGGTTATAGTTCAAATAAACCTGTTGGACTATAACCATGTGTTGTGTGATTTTTAACTTTGTATATCTCAGTGAGATAAGCACATTGGCACACAAATATCTTTCAGTCCATCAAAGCCTTTAAAATCAGTTTCAGATCATACTAAATTGCAAATCTCAGTAGGGTAAGAAACATTAACCAGCAAAATATCCTATACAATTAATCTCCTAAAAATTTAATGTAGATCATACTAAAAGTACGTATCTCAGTGGGATAAGCAGCTTTAAATAGCAAAGCATCACATTCAATCAAACTACTTAACATATGTATGTCAGTGAGAAAAGCAAACTTGAACAACAAAACATTCGAATCAATCAAACTTTTTAAAATCTGATGCAGATGTTGCTACAGTGCATATCTCAGTACAGAAGGCACTGATTCTCATCAAATCTCCATTTCCAAGGAACTTCTTGTACCCTGATGTAGACCATACAAAGTGCATATCTCATTGAGAAAAGCAACATTGAACAGCAAAGCATTCAATAGAACTTCTTAAAATCTAACGTCAATTACACTGATGTTATATTGAATTGAATTAATTGAATTGAATTAATTATCACAAGTACTGAGGCATAGTGGGCGGCACGGTGGCACAGTGGTTAGCAGTGGGCGGCACGGTTGCACAGTGGTTAGCACTGCTGCCTCACAGCGCCTGTAGACCCGGGTTCAATTCCCGACTCAGGCGACTGACTGTGTGGAGTTTGCACGTTCTCCCCGTGTCTGCGTGGGTTTCCTCCGGGTGCTCCGGTTTCCTCCCACAGTCACAAAGATGTGCGGGTCAGGTGAATTGGCCAAGCTAAATTGCCCGTAGTGTTAGGTAAGGGGTAAATGTAGGGGTATGGGTGGGTTGCGCTTCGGCGGGTCGGTGTGGACTTGTTGGGCCGAAGGGCCTGTTTCCACACTGTAAGTCTAATCTAATCTAATCTAATCTCTGTCTTGCGAGCAATACAGGCAGATCATGTAGTTAAGTAGCATAGATAAGTAAATAATAGGTAAACAGCGGCAAAAACAAAAACACAGGTGCAGGCAAATGTGAAGAGTTTGTGAGACCATTCAGTATTCTAACAACAGTAGGGTAGAAGATGTTACAAAACTGGCTGGTGTGTGTGTTCAGGCTTCCGTAACTTCTCCCCAATGGTAGACGTTGTAGAAAAACATTGCCAGGGTGGGAGAGATCTTTGAGAATGCTCGCGGCCTTTCCTTGACAGCGAGCCTGGTAGATGGATTCTATAGAGGGGAGATTAGCCTTTGCAATTCTCCGGACCAAGTTCACCACTCTCTGTAACCATGTCCGATCTTGAATGGTACCATACCAGGTAGTGATACACCCAGACAGAATGCTCTCAATGGCACACCTATAAAAGTTGACAAGGGTATTCACCATCATGCCAAATTTCCTCACCTGCCTGAGGAAGAAGAGACATTGTTGGGCTTTTGTAACCAGTGCGTCCACATGAAGAGTCCATAAAAGCTTATTGTGGACGACCACTCCCAGGAGCTTGGCACTCTACTCTTTCCACCTCTGTGTTGTTAATGTGTAGGGGGTCATGGGTAACATCCGCTGAAAGTCAATAATGAGTTTCCTGGTTTTGATGACACTGAGAACTAAGTTGTTTTCTTCCACCTCCCGTCCGTAGACTGTTTTGTTGCCATCTGAGAATCGACCGACTATGGTGGTGTCATCAGCGAACGTATAAATGGCATGTGGGCGGCACGGTGGCACAGTGGTTAGCACTGCTGCCTCACAGCGCCAGAGACCCGGGTTCAATTCCCGACTCAGGCGACTGACTGTGTGGAGTTTGCACATTCTCCCCGTGTCTGCGTGGGTTTCCTCCGGGTGCTCCGGTTTCCTCCCACAGTCCAAAGATGTGCGGGTCAGGTGAATTGGCCATGCTAAAATTGCCCGTAGTGTTAGGTAAGGGGTAAATGTAGGGGTATGGGTGGGTTTCGCTTCGGCGGGTCGGTGTGGACTTGTTGGGCCGAAGGGCCTGTTTCCACACTGTAAGTCTAATCTAATTAGTCTGGTATTTGGCGATGCAGTTATGGGTATACAGTGAGTACAGTAGGGGGCTCAGTACACACCCCTGGGGAGGTCTAGTGTTGGGTGTTAGTGAGGACGAAATATTGTCCCCATCTTCACTAAATGTGGTCTGTGGGTCAGGAAACTGAGGATCCAGTTGCAGAGAGTGGGGCTTAGTCTGAGATCACTAAGTTTAGTAATCAGTCTGGAGGGGTTAATAGTGTTGAAGTCTGAACTGTAGTCAATGAGTAGGATTCTTACGCAGCTATTCTTGGTGTCAAGAAGTTCTGGGGAGGAGGGAAGGGCAAGTGATATGGTATCTGATGTGAATCTCTTGATCCAATAAGCAAATTGGAGTGGGTCAAAAGCAGTGAGGAGGCTGGAGTTGATTAATGCCACGACCAGCATTTCAAAGCACTTCATGACCACTGTAGTTAGGGCCACTGGGCGGTAGTCATTGAGACATGCTGCATCAGCCTTCTTAGGCACAGGGATGGTGTTAGCCCTCTTGAAACAGGCAGAGACAGTAGTCTGCTGCAGAGAGAGGTTGAAGATGTCCAAGAAGACCTCTGCCAGTTGATATGCGCATGATCTGAGTGCACAGCCTGATACTCTGTCCGGTCCCATTGCTTTCCTTGGATTCATATGAAGGAAAAGTGATCTGACCTCTGATGCAGTGAATGCAAGTTCGTCAGGACTTGTCGGAATAGGAATTACCTTTCCTCCAAAATTCTGCTCAAAGCGAGCATAGAAGGCGTTGAAATGATCTGCGAGGGATATGTCATCGCCTGCTATCTTGCAATGTCTCTTTTTAGAACCTGCAATGTCATTCAGTCCTTGTCATAGTTGTTGGGTGTTCGTATTGGTCCTTGGCTGTCCGAATGGTTTTGCGAAGTTCATACTTGGCTTCCTTATATTTGAGTGGGCCTCCTGATCTGAAGGCCTCATGCCTGGTTTTTAGCAGGTTCTGTATGTCCTGATTTGTCCAGGTTTCCTGTTGGGGAAGACCCGGATTGACTTCCTCGGTATGCAGTCCTCCACTCACATGCTGAATGTTTGAACATGGCCCAATCAGCTGATTCCAGACAGCACCAGAGTTGATCCTCTGCCTCCTCCGAAGAGCACTGGACCTGTATCTGCGAGGGGGTCTCCTGCTTGAGCTTTTGCCTGTAAGCCAGGAGAAAAAACACAGCATTGTGGTTGGAGTTCCCAAAATTAGGACTGGGGTTGGAGAGGTAGGCATCTCTCACAGTGATGTAGCATTGGTCTAAAATGTTTGGGCCCCTAGTGGGCAGGTAATGTTCTGATGGTACTTGGGCAACATCTTCCTTAGATTGGCTTGATTGAAGTCACCAGTTACAATAAATAAGGCCTCAGGACGTTCCATCTCCAGGGTGTTAGTGCTGGAGTGCAGCACTTCCAGAGCTTCCTCAACCTTTGCTTGTGGCAGTATGTGCACAGCAATTAGTATAGCAGTGGTAAATTCCCAAGGTGGATCGAAGGGACAGCATTTGATGATGAGGAATTCAGGGTTTAGGGAGCAATGGCTACCCAGGGTTGCAATGTCCATGCACCACAGGTTGTTGCTTAAAAAACAAACCCCTCTTTATCTTACCTGAGGATGCTGTACGGTCCATACAATGGATAGAAAAACCATCAGCTTGAAGTCTGCAGTCAGGAATGGATGGGTTGAGCCAAGTTTCTGTGAAGCAGAGTGCTCAAACCTATACGGATCATAGTAAAGTGAATATTTCCGTGAGATAGGCAATTTTGAACATCAAAATCTCTAAGTCCATCAAATTTCTTGAAATCTGATGTAAATCATACCAAATTACATACCTGCATGAGGTGAGTAACTGTTAACAGCAAAACAGTCGATTCACTCAAGCTACTTTACATCCACTCGGGGGAACATACAAAAGTGCATATCTCAATGAGACAAGCAACTTTGAACAGCAAAACATCCAATTCATTCAAGGTTCTTACCATTTAATGGTGCATTTACTGAAGTGCAGATCTGATTCCCTTCAGAATGGAAACAGGCCCTTCGGCCCAACAAGTCCACACTGACCATCCAATTTAGCATGGCCAATTCACCTGATCTTAATGAAATAATCACAATGGCACATCAAAATCTCTAAGTCTACCAAACCTCTTAAATTCTGATGCTGGTCATGCTAAAGTGCATTTCAGAGTGGGGTAAGAAGCATTTGAACAGCAAAATATCCAATTCTATGAAACTTTTTAAATTTGATGTAGATCATACTAAAGTGCATATCTCAGACAGGAAAGCATCTTTGAGCAGCAAAACATCCTATTCAATCAACTTTGTAAAACCTGATGCTGATGTTCACACAGTGCATATGTTATGGCAATTTAAAATCCCCATTGGCACTAAATCTCATTATATCTCATTCTGATTGCTCTAAAGTGCTTATCTCACTGAGGTAAGCACATTGGCACATCAAAACCTTTAAGTCCACAAAACTCCATACTGGCTGATGTAGGTCATGCTAGAGTGCATACCTCAGTGAGATAAGCAACTTTGAACAGCAGTAATTCTATCAAACTATTTAAAACCTAATCAGGATCAGACTGAAGTACATATCTTGGTGATAAAAGTGACTTTGAAAAGAAAAAGATTCAATGCAAAAATCAGATTGAAGTGCATGTCCCAAGACCATCAAACATCATAAAATCTGATATAGATCACCTAAACTGCGTATCTCAGTGAGATAAGGAACTTTGGGCAGCAAGATATCCAATTCAATCAAACTGCTTAAAATATAATGTGGATCATACTAAAGTGAATATCTCAATGAGGAAAACAACATTGAATAGCAAAACATCCAAATCAATAAAACGTTTTAAAATCTGACGCAGTTGCTCTTACAGCACATGTCTCAGTAGAGTGGGCATCGAATCACATCAAATCTCCATTTCCACGAAACTTCTTTTAACTGATATAGATCATCCTAAGGTGTTATCTCAACTGCAAAAGCCACACTGAACAGCAAAACACCCAATTCAATTAATTTTCTTAAAATTTAATGACACTCATTCTGAAGTGCATCTGTCATTGAGATAATCACATTGGCACATCAAAATCTCCAAGTCCATCAAAACGGTACGGTGGCTCAGTGGTGCTTTACAGCACCAGGGACCTGGGTTTGATTCCAACCTTAGGCAGTGTGGAATTTGCACATGCTCCCCATGTCTGCATGGGTTTCCACTGGGACCTCTGGTTTCCGCCCATAATCCAAAGATGTGCAGGTTAGGTGAATTGATAATGCTAAGTTGCCACAGTGTTCAGGGATGTGTATGTTAGATGCATTAGTCAGGGGTAAATATAGGATAATAATGTAGGGGAATGGGTCAGGCTCTTCGAAGGGTCAGTGTGGACTTGTGAGGCTGAAGGACCTGTTTCCAAACTGTAGGAATTCTGTGATCAGACGTCTTAAAATCTCATGGACATCATGCTAAAGTACATATCTTAGTGGGCAAAGCAAATTTGATCAGGGAAATATCCAATTCTATCAAACTTCATTGTGCCTGATATAATCATACTTTGAACAGCAAAGCATTCAATTCGTTCAAATTACTTAAAATCTAATGGCAATCATACTAAAGTGCATAAATCAGTCAATAAGCAAATTCAAACAGCAAACCTCCAATTGAATCAAACCTTTTAACGTCTGCAGCAGATGTTCTTATGTGGCAGATCTCAGTGGGGTGTGGACCATAGCACATCACAATCTCCAATTCCAATTTACCATTTTTAACTTAATGTTGATACATATCTCAGTGAGAAAAGCACCTTTGAACAGGAAAACATTCAATTCTTAAAATATGATTGAGATCATACTGAATAGCATGTATGAGTGAGATAAGCAACACTTGAACAGCAAAATATCCAGTTCAATCAAACTACTTAAAATCTAATCAAGATCATAGTAAAGTGCATATCTCAGTGAGATAAGGAACTTTGAAGAGCAAAATATCCCATTCAATCAAGCTACTTAAAATCTAATGTCTACCATAATAAAGTGCACAGCTCAGTGAGATAAGCAACTTTGAACAGGAAATCATTCAATTCAATCAAACCACTTGAAATCGAATGAGAATCATCCGAAGAGGCATATCTCGGCATGATAACCAACTTTGAACAGCAAAGCATTCAATTCGTTCAAATTACTTAAAATCTAATGCCAATCATGCTAAAGTGTGTATGTCAGTCAATTTGCAAATTCAAACAGCAAACTTCCAATTCAATCAAACCTTTTAACGTTCTGCAGCAGATGTTCTTATGTGGCAGGTCTCAGTGGGGTGTGGACCATGGCACATCACAATCTCCAATTCTATCAAACCACTTTTAACCTGATGCTGATGCATATCTCAGTGAGGCATGCATATTGACATATCAAAATTTATAAGACCATGAAACATCTTAAAACCACATGTAGATCATGCTAAAGTGCATATCTGCGTGGGATAAGTAACTTTGAAGAGGAAAGCAACCAATTCAATCAAACTATTTAAAATGCAATGACGATCATACTGAAGTGCATATCTAAATGAGGTAAGCAAATTGGCACTTAGAAATTTCAAAGTCCATCAACGTTTGGAAATCAGATGTGCATCATATTAAAGTGCATATCTCAGTGAGATAAGCAAGTTTGAACACAAAACATCCAATTCAATCAAACTACTTATAGTTCAATGAGGATTATACTAAAGTGCACATCTCAATTGGATAACAACCTTGAAAAGCAATACAGCCAATGCAATCAAACTACTTCAAATATAATGTAGATTATACACATACTACATTTCTCAGTGATAAAGGAAACTTTGAACAGCAACCTCAACACTAACTCTCTTTATTCCTGTTTTTTATAGTCCTGAGGTGCATATCTCAGTGTGATAAGTACATTGGCATAACAAAATCTCCAAGTCCATCAAATCTTCTAAAGTCTGATATCAATCATACCAAAGTGCAAATATTAGTGAGATTCACTCAAACTACTTATGATAGACAATAGACAATAGGTGCAGGAGTAGGCCATTCTGCCCTTCGAGCCTGCACCACCATTCAATATGATCATGGCTGATCATCCTTAATCGGTATCCTGTTCCTGCCTTATCTCCATAACCCTTGATTCCACTATCCTTGAGAGCTCTATCCAACTCTTTCTTAAATGAATCCAGAGACTGGGCCTCCATTGCCCTCTGGGGAAGAGCACTCCACACACCCACCACTCTCTGGGTGAAGAAGTTTCTCCTCATCTCTGTCCTAAATGGTCTACCCTGTATTTTTAAGCTGTGTCCTCTGGTTCGGCACTCACCCATCAGCGGAAACATGTTTCCTGCCTCCAGAGTGTCCAATCCTTTAATAATCTTATATGTCTCAATCAGATCCCATCTCAGTCTTCTAAACTTAAGGGTATACAAGCCTAGTCGCTCCAATCTTTCATCGTAAGGTAGTCCCGCCGTTCCAGGAATTGACCTCATGAACCTATGCTGCACTCCCTCAAAAGCCAGAATGTCTTTCCTCAAATTCGGAGACTAGAACTGCACACAATACTCCAGATGTGGTCTCACCAGATGTACGGAGAATCACACTAAAGTGCATATCCATCTGAGACATGCAATTTTGAACAGCATAACATCAAAGTCTACCAAACTTCTTAAAATCTGATGCAGAAGGTCCTACATTGCATTTTTCAGTGCAGTAGGCACCGAAACACATCAAATCTCCATTTCCAAGAAACTTTTTTTAACCTGATGTAGATCATGTGAAAGCACATATCTCAGTCAGAAAAGCAACATTGAACAACAAAACATTCTCATATAAAAGTCAAAGTCTCAGTGAGATATTCACATTGGCACATCAACATCTCTAAGTCTATAAAACTTCTTAAAATTTCATTTATATCATACTAAATGTACACATCTTAGTGGGCTAAGCAGCTCTTAACAGAAAAATATCCAGTCCTACCAAACTTCATAACACCTGATATAAGTGCATACCTCCATGGTAGAAGCAACTTTGAACAGCAAAACATGCAATTCAATTGATCTTCTTAAAATCTAATGCTGATCATGCTGTGGTGCATATCTCAGTGAGAAAAGCAACTTTGAACAGCAAAACAACCGATCAAACATTTTAAAATGTGATTTAGATCTTACGAGAGAGCATATATAAATGGGATAAGCAAACTCAAACAGCAAAATATTCAATTCAATCAAACTATCTAAAATCTAATGAGGATTATACCAAAGCAATTTTGGGCAGCAAAACATCCAATTCAATTAAACTACTTCAAATCAAATGAGGATCATGTGAAAGTGCATATATCAGTGAGAAAAGCAATTCTGAACAGCAAAACACTCAACTCATTCAAAGTTCTTCAAATCTAATGTGTATCATACTAAAGTGCATGTCTCGGTGAGATAAGCAACTTTGGGCAGCAAAATATCCAAGTCAATCAAACTTTTCAAAGTCTGATGCAGATGTTCCTACGGTGCATATCTCCGTGCAGTAGGCACCAAATCACATCAAATCTCCATTTCCAAGAAACTTTTTTAACCTGATGTAGATCATATGAAAGTGAGATAAGTGACTTTGAACAGCAAAATATCTAATTTAATCAAACTATCTAAAATCTAATGAGGACCAAACCAAAGTACATACCTCAGTGAGATAAGCAACTTTGAACAGCAAAACATCCAATTCAATCAAACTTCTTAAAATGTGATTTACATCATACTAGAGAGTATATATAAGTGAGATAAGCAACTTTGAAGAGCAAAATATTGAATTCAATCAAACTACGTAAATGTAAGCAGGATCGTAGTAAAGTGTGTACCACAGTGATATAAGCAACTTTGAACAGCAAAGCAAAGTATTCAAAGTTGTTTATCTAACTGAAATATCCAAGTCAGTATTATTCTCACTTGATTTTAAGATGTTTAAGTGAATTGGATGTTTTGTCATTCAACATTGCTGGCCTCACTGACTTTGAACTTCAGTATGATCCTCATTAGATTTTAAATAGCTTAATTGAATTGGATATTTTGTTGTTCAAGTTTTCTTATCTCACTGAGATATGCAATTTATTATGTAAATCATTGGATTTTAAGTAGTTTGATTGAATTCAATGATTTGCTGTTAGAGATTGCTTGTCTCACTGAGGTATGCATTTTTGTATGACCTACATCAAATTTTAAGAAGCTTGATAGACTTAGAGATTTTTAGATGCCAATGTTCCTACATCACTGGAATATGCACATTGGTGCAATTAGAATCAGATATAAATAAGTTAGGTGGAAATGAAGACTTTGATGTGCCATGTTGCTTACCCAACCCAGCTATGCATTGTCGAAACAATTGCATCAGAATTTAAGAACTTGGAATGAAATGAATATTTTGCTGTGCCAAGTTGCTTATCTCTCTGAGACACACACTTTATTATGATCGAAATTGGATTTGAAGATGTTTGATTGAATTGGATGCCTTGTTGCTCAAAGTTGCTTATCTCACTGAGCTATGCACTTTAGTATGATACTGATTGGATGTAAAATAGTTTCATTGAATTGGATGTTTTGTTTTTCAAAGTTGCTTATCTAACTGATATTCAATTTAGTATGATGTACATCAGACTTTTAAAAGACTTTGAGGTACTAGTGTTCTTATGACACTGACATAATCTTTTTAGTATCATCCTCTTCAAATTTTAAGGAGCTAGATTGAATTGAATGTTGCCCTGTTCAAAGTTGCTTATCTCACTGAAATATGCACTTCAGTATGGTCCTTGTTAGATTTCAAGTAGTTTGATTGAATTGGAAAATTTGGAAAATCTCACTGAAATGCATGCTTTCGTGTAATCCTTATTGCATATTAATCAATTTTATTGAATTGGATGTCTTACTTTTCCATGTTTCTTCTCTCACTGAGATATATACTTTTGTGTGATCTACATCAGATTTTAAGAAATTTAATGAACTTGGAGATTTTGATCTGCCAATGTGCTTATCTCCCAAGAAGTCAACTTTAGTGCAATCAGAATCAGACATAAAGAGGAGAAATTGAGATTTTGATGGTTTGCTTACCCCACTGAAATATGTACTGTATGAGCATCTGCATCACATTTTAAGATTGATTGAATTGGATGTTTTGCTGTTCAATCTTGTTTCTGTCACTTTTGTATGATCTACCTTATAATTTAAGAAGTTTGATTGTATTGTATGTTTTACTACACAAAGTTGCTTATCTCACTGAAATGTTCACTTTTATATGATCTAAATCAGATTTTAAGAAGTTTGATGGACTTTGAAATTTAGATGTGCCAATTATGCTTTCCTAACTGAGATATGCACTTTAGGATGATGGGCACAGTTTTTATGTAGTTTGATTGAATTAAATGTTTTCCTGTTCAAAGTTGCTTATGTCATTGAGACATGGCCTTCATTTGATCTTCATTAATTTTAAGTAATTTGATTGAATTTGATACTTTATTGTTCAAAGTTGCCTATCCACTGAGATATGCACTTTAGTATTGTTAACGAGCAGACGAGACTCCCTCAAAACATTCTAAGAAGGTAGCCTTGACCTTAACTTTTTCTTATTTTAAATGCAGATGTGAAGTGGATGTTCCAGATATAATGCAACTCAGCTTTAAGTAAAACAGAATGTATTTAAATGCTACAGGTGAAACACAAACAAAAGAAATCAGAATTTAAAATAACTACAGAGGAACCTCGATTATCCGTATATCAATTGACTGAATTTCGGATTATCCAAAGATCTCAAGGTCCTGATAGAAACATTACATCAAAGAGGTGTTTCGGCACTGTTCAAATCTTTTGTTTGATTAGATTTAGATTAGACTTACAGTGTGGAAACAGGCCCTTCGGCCCAACAAGTCCACACCGACCCGCCGAAGCGCAACCCACCCACACCCCTACATTTACCCCTTACCTAACACTACGGGCAATTTAACTTGGCCAATTCACCTGACCCGCACATCTTTGGACTGTGGGAAGAAAGCGGAGCACCCGGAGGAAACCCACGCAGACACGGGGAGAACGTGCAAACTCCACACAGTCAGTCGCCTGAGTCGGGAATTGAACCCGGGTCTACAGGCGCTGTGAGGCAGCAGTGCTAACCACTGTGCCACCGTGCATTGCCACCATGTTTGCAATGATTAAAAATGAACCCGGCTTATTGAAATGCTGCTGAGAACAGTCCTGGACATCGATGGGAGCTCAGGCACCGTCTTCAAATGACTGACCTTCTGCCCTCTCCCACTGTCCACACATTTGTCCTGGAGTTCTATACAGGGCTGTACCCTAAGCCCCACTTCCCCAGATAATCTCTCCAACATTGTCCTGTACAGGTCAAAGGTGGACCCTGTCAAAAAGTTGCAGTAAAACATTTTATGTGTGTGTGTGAGTGGTATTTGGAGACTCATCCCACCTACCTACCTGCCCCCCCCTCACCCCCCACTCCCAGAGGAGCAGCAGCAGCAGCACTCTTGTTGCTGGTGTCCAGTCCAGCTGTCCCGGAGAGGGGCCGGAGTCAAACGTGAGGAGCAGTGTTGGACGCGGTTGGTGGGTAGCCGGAGGTGGGGTGGAAGGTGGGTGTGGTGACGGGTTTGGGGGGTTGGGTGGAAGGGGGGATGTGCTGGGTGGGTTAAGGCAGGGGGAAGGGGGTAGTGTTGGGTGGGTTTGGCGGCAGGTGTGTGGGGGGCAGTGTTGAAAAGGATTGGGGAAGGCAGGTGTCGGTGTTGGACGGGGTTAGGATCGAGTGGGGGGACGGTGCTGGACAAGGTTGGGGGTGGGCAAGGGATGGTGTTGGATGGAGGTGGTGTTGCGGGTGGGGTGAGCTGTTGGATAGTGTTGGGGGGTGGACTGGGTGGGGGGGCAGGGGCTCACACGCGGTGTGCTGCTCCCTAGTCTCCTGAACAGGAGCGAACTTCACAGAAAACTCAGAGCCCCAGAGGAAAGGCATTAAATCGATTAACTGAATAATCGATTATCCGAATGAAACAGTGCCCACACATCTCATTCGGATAGTCGAGATTCCTCTGTATTTGTGGTCTCTGAATTCGGACTCACCAATTTGTCCTTAAGTAATTTCAGTGGTCCTCTCACTTCATGCCCCAAAATTAATTCAATTGGACTGAATTTGGTTCATTCATTCGGTGCATCCCTAATGGCAAAAGGTATGAACAGAATTCCTTCATTGCAGTGATCTGGATTGTCTTGACTATAAGACTTTAGAGGTATAGTTAGTAAATTTGCTGATGACACTAAAATTGTAGGAGTAGTGGACGATGAAGAAGGTTACCTCAGATTACAATGGGATCTTGAACAGATGGGCCAATGGGCTGAAGAATGGCAGATAGAGTTTAATTTAGATAAATGCAAGGTGCTGCACTTTGGAAAAGCAAATCTCATCAGGACTTATACACTTAGTGGTAAGGTCCTAGCGAGTGTTGCTGAACAAAGAGACCTTGGAGTGGCAGGTTCATAGTTCCTTGAAAGTAGAGTCACAGGAAGATAGGATGATGAAAAAGACGTTTGGTATGCTTTCTTTTATTGGTCAGAGTATTGAGTACAGCAGTTGGGAAGTCATGTTGCAGATGTATAGGACATTGGTTAGGCCACTGTTGGAATATTGCATGCAATTCTGGTCTTCTTTTCCCTTACTACCTGAGGATTTCTCTTTTCTCCAGTTTCTATCACTCAAGAATTGAAATTGATGTCCGAAACCAAACTTTGATTTATGAACCAGCTCATAATCATCATCCATTTCAGCTGGTAGTCTTGCCATTTTAACTCTCTGCTCTTCCACATAAGCTCTCACTACCTCGGGAAGTGAATGTTTAAATTCCTCCAAAACAATCATCTCTCAAAGAGTGCACTATGTTTGATCTATTTTTAATCCCATTATGCATTGATCACAATGACTTTGTTTGATCCTATCAAACCCAATATATGTTTGACACCAGGGATTCTTTGATTCTGGAAACATTGTCTGTAGGTTTCAGACACAAGCTCATATGCAGTTAAGATGGTTTTATCCACCTCCTCATATTACTCAAATAACTCCTCATATTACTCAAATAACTCCTCTGACAGTGATGCAAATACCTCACAAGTTCTACCTACCAGTTTTGTTTGGATCAATAAAACTCACATGGCCACTGTTATTTGTCTAACCACTTTTGCAAATGAGGTGAAAAGGCTTCTACATTCTTCTCATCAAATTTAGGCAATACTAGGATGTATTTAAAGAGAAACTCACCAAGCTTTGATGAGTTTGCTCTTCATCCCTATTTTTCTCACAAAGTTTATCTTCTACCTTCACCTCCATCCTTTTATATCAATTTTCCTAAGTGCCAAATTCTGAAGTTCAAAGTCTCTCCTTATTCCTTCCCTCTCTCCAATTTTCCCTTTCTTCTCTCTCCTTTTCCCATTCTTCTGCTAAGGCCTTCCTCTCCTTTTCTTTTTGTTCTGCCAAAGCAAGTCTTTCCTTTTCTCTTTCCTCTGCTTTAACTGAAATTCAAACAGTTTCAGTTCCATTTTATGTTCAAGCTGCTTCACCTATAATTGAATTCTCGCCATTTCCAATGATTCTGATAGCATTTCCAACAAATTTAAATGTTGAGCTATTGTTGTAATTACCTTTCCTTTTTTGGACAGATAAAGGCAACTCCAACTCCAACTTGTCTGCCAATTCTAACAGCTTTGCCTCGCTCACCTTTTGTAAAACTCCAAAGTCACTTCTTGCATCCCCAGAAAATTTTTAGCGACTGAAAGAGACATTACTACACAAAGCACAGTTTAAACCAACCAAACCAACCCTAAACTCAAATTAGAATCATAGAATCAATCTCAATAAGAGCCCTCAATCTAATATGTATCGGGCCAGGCCCCCTCAAAGCATTTCAAGGAGGTAACCTAAACCCTAACTTTTTCTTATATTAAAGACAGATGTAAAGTAGGTGTTCCAGGTTCTTACAGGCAGATTCTTACAGGCAAGAGGGAGCAACTCCCAGACACAGATGAGATGTCAGATCAGATCAGAGGTATTCTTAACTGCAGCTTACCACTCTCCTGGAATCACACATTTTGTGACTGCTACAGCTAAAACAAACTAGAAAAAAACCTGAACTGAGAGAATGGCCACTCCCTTTCCATTGTTAAATTACACTCTTTGGCACATCTGCCTTTACTACATCTCTTCAAAAAAAACTAAGGACAAAATAAACTTTTTAAAGAGACAGTATCGTCACAGTATGATTGACATCTGATTTTAAGTTTGATGCACTTAGGAATTTTGATGTGCCAATGTGCTAACCTCACATTTTAGTGCCATCAGCACCAGGATTAAAAAAAAGTAGGGAGGAAATGGAGATTTTGATGAGCGAATGTCCTTAGCCACTGACATATGTAGTGTGTATGTAGCATTTGATTGACATGAATGTTTTGCTGTTCAATGTTGCTCATCTCACTGAGATATGCACTTTAGTATGATCTACAGCAGATAGGTGCTTGAACATGACAGACTCTTGATTTTGAGGACTGCAGATGCTGGAGATCAGAGCTGAAAATGTGTTGCTGGAAAAGCGCAGCAGGTCAGGCAGCATCCAAGGAGCAGGAGAATCGATGTTTCGGGCATGAGCCCTTCTTCAGATGCTTGATTTTAAGTAGTTTGATTGAGTTGGATGTTTTGCTGTTCAAAGATACTTATTTGACTAAGATATGAACTTGAGTATGATCTTTTTGGATTTAAACCAGGTTGATTGAATTTGATGTTTTGCTGTTCAAACTTGCTTATCCCACTGAGGTATGCACTTTAGTATGATCGACACCAGATTTTGAGAAGTTTTATGGATTTTATTGTGCCAATATGCTTATCTCACTGGCTATGCACTTCACTGCAATCAGAATCAAGTACACAGAAGTTTGGTGGAAATGGAGATTTTGATGTGTCAAGGTGCTTACCCCACTGAGATATGCACTTTAGTATAAGCTTCATTAGGTTTTAAGTATTTTGATTGAATTGAATGTTTTCCTTTTCAAAATTGCATATCTCAATGAGATATGTATGATCTTCACTAGATTTTAAGTATTCTGATTGCACTGGATGCTTTGCTGTTCAAAGTTTCTTATTCAACTGAGGTATCAACTTTTGTATGATCTACGTCCGATTTTAAGACGTCTGTTGGACTGTGCCAAGTTTTTGATGTGCCAAGGTCTTTACCACACTGAGAGCATCTGCATCAGATTCTGAAAAGTTTTGCACGTTTTGCTGTTCAAAGTTTCCTTTATCACTGAGATATGCAGTACTGCATGATTTACATTATATTTGAAGAAGTTTGATTGCATTCGCTGTGTTGCACTTCAAGATTGCCTATCCTATTGAGATATGCACTTTAATATGATCCTCATTGGATTTTAAGTAGTTTGATTGAATTGGATGTTTTGCTGTTCAAACTTGCTTATACCATTGAGAAATCCCACTTCAGTACGATATACATCTGATTTCAAAAAGTTAATGGACTTAGAAATTTGATGTGCTAGTGTGCTTGCCTCACTGAGATATGTAATTCAGTATGATCCTTTTTACATTTTAAATAGTTTGATTGAATTGGTTGCTTTCCTCTTCAAAGCTGCTTATCCCACTTAGATATGCAATATAGCATGATCTACATCTGGTTTTAAGATGTTTGGTGGCATTAGAAATTTTGATGTGTCAGTGTGCATGCCTCACTGAGATATGCACTTTAGGACCACCAGCATCAGCTTAAACATGTTTATTGGAATTGGAGATTGTGATGTGCCATGATCCTCACCCACTAATATATGCAACGTAGGAGCAATTGCATCAGACTTTAAAGGATTTGATTAAATTGCTGTTTGAATTTGCTTATCTCACTGACATACGCACTTTAGTATGATTGACATGAGATGTTAAGTAGTTTGATTGAATTGAATATTTTTCTGTTCAAAGTTGCTTTCCTCACTGAGATATACACTTCACTATGATCCTGATTAGATTTTAAGAAGATTGGTTTCATTGCATGTTGTTATGAAGTTGAAGGTGTATACCACACCTTTAAGAGAGAATGAATGCTGTTCTGAACCGATCGCTTCCAAGCACTGTGATATGATGAGATGGCAGTCTCAGAGGGTAATGGAAAACTGAAAATATTTGGCTGTGAAATGGATACCTGGGTTAGTTGCTGTTTTGACAACAACTCGAATTTAACCAATCAGTTCAAATTATCCCCCAGGATTCTAAAACGCAGTTGAGTTTGAATTTGTTGTTTTGCCAACACTGAACCAATAAGATGATCCAATGTTAGGGATGTAAAAAATGCAGGCATTTTGAAAGTTGGAAGGCAGACCAACTGCCATTGAGAGATATCCAAGAAGATGACCCAGGGAGATCTTGAGCCGGAAGAAGAAAGACACTGAACATGACAGTCATTATGTGGTTTTGAAATTAAGTTGATGTAATTTTAGTAAGTATCTTATTGGAACAGCATATTCCTATACAGTTCGAGGCAGATAATAAACAGTTAAGACAAAGGGGGGCTTAGAGTTTTGAATAGTTGTAGTTTAATGTTCAGTTTTAGAATTAAAAATAAATTGATGCTTTTTTTAAGTAGTGGAATTTGGGAGTTCTCTTTCACTCATATTTTAACAGATTACGATGTGAGGTGAGCTTTTCTAGGTGTTTGGTTTAATTAAAAGAAGGTTTCATCGCTGTGTCGTCATTGTTTGGGGGCTTGGGTCTGAGATTAGGACAGATTTGAATACATTTGGGATACAAAAGATCCCAGCAGATTTAATTACTTGCCAATTAGTGTCCTAGATCTTTCAATAAAGCTAGGTGAAAAAAACATTTGTCTAATTTCGGTTACTTGTCATTAGTTAAATTAGAAGTGAGAGAAATGTCTCTTATGATTGCAAAAGATGTTCTTGGGTTTGAAGATGCTCCCCAAAATTTCCAAGAAGATTTAGAAAGACAGAGGAAGGACATACCTTTAGAATCAGCAAATAAGTTAGAATTGGGTTTAAGTTAGATTTTTTAGATTAGATTTTTAGATTAGATTACAGTGTGGAAACAGGCCCTTTGGCCCAACAAGTCCACATCGACCCGCCAAAGCGTAACCTACCCAGACCCATTCCCCTACAAGTGTATCAGAGAAACAGACCAGTGCAGTAGAGATAGAAAAATTACAATTGCAATTGAGGCAAATGGAGTTAGAAGGTACAGAAAAGGAAAGAAGAGCATTGTTAGAGGAAAAGGAAAGAGGAAAAAGAGAGAGTTTGGAAAAAGAATGAGAGAGAAGGTTCTTAGCTGAGCAAAGAGAGAATAAGAAAAAGAGAGAGAAAGAGAGAGAAGAAAAAGAAATAGAAAGGGAAAGCGAATTTGAACTTCAGAAGTTGCGAATTGGTCAGGAAAGTGAAGTTAACACGATGAAGAGAGAAGGAAGTGATGTATATAAATAAATGTTAAAATATTGCCTCATTTTGATGAGAATAATGTTGAAGCCTTCTTTATTTCATTTAAAAAATTTGGCTAGGCAGATGGAGTGGCCAGAGAACTTGTGGGTAATGTGAGTTCAGACTAAGCTGGTAGGTAGATCTAGTGAGGCATTAGCAGCGCTGTCAGATGAGGGGTCAAGAGATAATACAGATGTCAAACAGGCTGTTTTGAGTGCTTATGAATGGTACTAGTAGCATATAGACAGTGGTTCAGAAACATAAAGGAGGAACCAGGTCAGACTTATGTTGAGTTTGATAGATGGGTGCAGGCCTTAAAAATGAATAAGACCTATTAGGCTCAAAGAGAGATTATTCTGTTGCAGGAGTTCAAAAACTCACTTCCAGAGTGGCAGAGATGGCAGATGAATATGCATTGATGCATAAGGTAAAATTTAGCTTCTGGCAAGAATTTTATCCTGTGAGGGATACAAATTGGGAGAAGGGGAGATCCTTTACTAAAAAACAAACATTAGGGCACTCTGGTAATAGCTTACCACATATGAAAAAAGAAGGCCAAGAGGGTGAAAAGAAGGTGAAATGTCTCAGGTGTTTCCATTGTGGTAAGTTGGGATACGTAAAGTCACAGTGCTGGTTGTTGAAGAAAGGCACTGTGAGAAGACATGTGGTAAGAGGGGCTAAGCAGGTGGGATTAGTGAAAGTAGTAAAGGAAACCCCAAGAAAGGCCAAGGAGTTGCAGGAGAGTGTACAGCCTAGGCAGGGGTTGGGTATTGAGTTAGTGCCTGATCTCTACAAAGATATTGCCTCTATGGGTAAAGTTTCCTCAGGAAGACAAGGGAAGGGGGAGAAGAGAAATAAGTTATAATTTTGGGAGACACAGGGTCTAATCAGTCTCTAATAGCAAGAGATCCATGTATTTCCACTCTTCCTGACATGTTACATAATAGCATGGTAATTTCATAGAAACACAGAATCCCTACAGCGTGGAAATAGACCAACTGGACAACAATTCCACACCGACCCTCCAAAGGGTATGCACCCAGACACATTCCCGTATCCTGTTGTTTTACATTTCTCCAGACTAATGCACCCAACCTACACATCTCAGAATACTATGGGAAATTTTGCATGGCCAATTCACCTAACCTGCACATCTTGGGACTGTGGGAGAAAACCAGGGCACCCAGAGGAAACCCATGCAGACACATGTAAATTCCACATAGACAGTTGTCCGAGGCCGGAATCAAATCCTGGTCCCTGGCAGCACCGCTAACCCCTGGGCAGCATTGCTAACCCCTGGGTCACCATGCCACCCTTTGTGGAATAGATGGACAGAAATGGAGTGTTTCCCCAGCACTTTCTCTTTCCACCGCAAGAGGTGTAAAACCTGCATACATACCTCTCCCCTCACTTCAATTCATGGCCCCAAAGGATCCTTCCATATCTGGCCGATTTTCCTGCACCTCCAAACACCTCATCTACCGTATCTGTTGCTCGCGATGTAGTCTCCTCTACACTGGGGAGACAGAATGCTAACTTAAAGAACATTTCAGAGAACATGTCTGGGACATGGGCACTAAACAACCCCACCATCTTGTGGCAAATCACTTCAACACCCCCTCCCACTCCGTCAAGGTCCTGGGTGTCCTCCACTGCCAAATCCTGGCCACCCGATAACTGGAGGAAGAACACCTCATCTTCCACCTTGGGACCTTCCAACTACACGGAATCAATGTTGATTTTACCAGTTTTCCTCCCCTCACCTCATCCCAGATCCAAACTTCCAACTTGGCACCACCCTCTTGAACTGTCCTACATGTCTATCTTCCTTCCCACCTATCTGCTCCACCCTCCACTCCAATCTGTCAGCATCATGCTCCACCTTCACCAACCTACCGCATTCCTAGCTACCGTCCCCCCAGTCCCAACCCCCTCTCATTTATCCCTCAGACCTCTTGGGCCCCCCACATTCCTGATGAAGAGCTTATGCTCGAAAAGTCGACTCCCCAGCTCCTTGGATGCTGCCTGACCAGCTATGCTTTTCCAGCGCCACACCTTTTGACTCTGATCAGTTCTCACTTTCTCATAAGATCAAGAAAGTGATTGGAGAGCTAAATCAAGACTGGGGAAGTAAAAGTGAGAATGATTGACAGAATGTCAGTTCCAGGAATACTTGGCAAAGATCTTAGCAAAGATTTAGCAGGATCTAAGGTGGGAGTGACACACTCCTTGTTGTGGAGAAGCCAAAGGAAGACCAGGCAACTAAAAGAAAAATATCCTGGAATTTTTCTAGGTTGTGTAGTAACAAGATCCCAGCATGATCATGTCGCAGCAACAAGTCACAGCAAGAAGCAAAAAAGAGAAAGAAAAAGGAGTTGAGGTTCAGTTATTTGACACCTTGTTTGATGTAATGGTGCAGGAAAAATGTCAGGGAGAAGTGTTTAGTCCTGAAAGGCAAGTGGACTTAAAACAGAAAGACAAGACAATAAAAGATATATATATATATAGATAGATGCATACACAGAAAAGGATTCAAAATGTATTCCTGAGGGTTATTATCTTAAAAATAGAATCCTAAAATGAAAATGGAGACCACAGCAGGTTAGTGCAGAGGAGTAATGGGCAGAGGTGCACTAGATTGTATTGCCGGTAGCATACTGACAGGAAGTATTGCAGGTGAATTACTAGTAGGAGGCCATCTAGGTGTATGGAAGAGTCAGGCTAACGTACAAAAGTACTTCTATTGGTCTGGACTGCACAAGGATATGATTTAATTTTGCCACACGTGTCAACAGTGCCAAATGGTAAATAAGCAACAGACAGTAATAAAACCAGCACATTTGTCGGCAATTCCCACATTCAAAGAACCTTACACATGGGTTATGATTGATTGTATAGGTTCCCTCCCCAAATCTAAAAGTAGGAATCAATACTTGCCAACCATTATGGATGTGTATACCAGATTTCCAGGGGCAATTCCATTACGGAGTATTAAATCAAAAAAGGGCAGTGGTGGAGTTAGTAACTTTCTTTACACAATATGGACTACCTAGAGAGATTCAGTCAGACCAAGGGTCTAATTTTACTGCTGGGCTGTTTAAGGAAATCATGGATAGCTGAGGCATACAGCACTTTAAATCAATTGCTCATCATCCTGAATCCCAGGGAGCTTTGAAAAGGTGGTATCAGATCTTGAAGACCATGTTAAGTGTGTATTGCCAGGATGACCTGAGTGATTCGGATAAAGGTATCCCATTCATATTGTTTGTCATTAGAGATGCTCCAAATGAATTGACTCAGTTTACTCTCTCTGAGTTAATATTTGGATATAAATTGGAAGTTGGAGATCTCACAGTTGGATTATGTATCTGAGGTGAGGGAGAGATTAAATTGGGTAGGTGAGTTAGCTAAACAGCACCTGAAGAGAGTACAGCATAGAATAAAGCAGGTGGCAGATAAAACTTGTAAAATTTGGGCATTTTCCCATGGGGATGATGTATTATTGTTGTAACCAGTGGTAGGAGATCCTTTCAAAGTCAGGTTTAGTGGTCCATATCAAATTAAGAAAAGCTGAGTCAGGTGAACTATCTGGTAAAGATGGAGAAAAACTATATCGGGTATGTCATGTGAGTATGTTGAAACCTTGCTATAATACAGGGAACTGGAGAAACAGATATTAGTTACTGACTTGCAGAGTGAGGAATCAAATCCAGATGTCGTGGAGTTTGATGTGCCTAAAAATATGTTAAATAATGAGGACATTCTTGAGGAGTGCGATAGGTTAGTGAACTACCTGTCTCAGGAACAAAGAATTGAGCTGAAAGGTTTGTTGCAGCATTATGAGGAAATACACAGGAATAAAACTAATACTATTGTGCATGAGGTAGACGTAGGGAATGCTGTTCAGATAAAACAATACCCCTATAGACTTAATCCGCTCAAAGCCACACAGGAGCATAGGAAGTGGATGCGATGCTAAATTGCCCATAGTTTTCAGGGATGTGTAGGCTAGGTGTATTAGTCAGGGGTAAATATAGGGTACGGGAATAGGTCTGGGTGGGTTACTCTTTGGAGGGTTGATGTGGACTTGTTGGGCTGAAGGGCCTGTTTCCACACTGTAGGGATTCTGACTCTAATTCAATTTCAAAACGAGCATTAAACTTAATGAAAACAGAATTTGCAAAGGCAGAGGTGACATTCTTGGGACATAATATTCATCATGGAATGCCAAGATGAAGGCTATTGAGGAATTTCCACGACCATTCTCAAAAAAAGAGGTGCTTCGATTTTTGAGACTAAGCGAATTCTACCCGAATATTGTTCCAAACTTCAGCAGTGTGATGGCACCGCTAACAGATTTAGATTAGATTCCCTACAGTGTGGAAACAGGCCCTTCAGCCCAATCTGTCTACACCAACCCTCCGAAGAACAACCCACCCAAACCCATTTCCCTCTGACTAATGCACCTAACCCTATTGGCAGTTTAGCATGGCCCATTCACCTGATCTGCACATCTTTGCACTGTGGGAGGGGGAAACTGGAGCACCCAGAGGAAACCCACGCAGACCCGGGGAGAATGTGCAAACTCCACATGGACAGTCGCCTGAGGCTGGAATTGAACTTGGGACACTGGTGCTGTGAGGCAGCAGTACTAACCACTGAGCCACCATGCCATCCCTAAAGAAGAACACAAAATTTACTTAAGAAGAACACAAAAGTTTGGAGGACAGAACAATGCCAGAAGATATTTGAGAATTTAATATGAGTATTATCCACCACACCAGTTTTAGCTACCCCATCTTTTTTGAAACCCTTCAAAGTTGCAATCAATGCTAGTGATACAGGAATTGGAGCTGCACTGCTACAGGAGGATAATGATGGAATTGAATGGCCAATTTCCTACTTTTCCAAAAAAACTCAACACCCACCAGAGAAAATAGTCTACCATTGAAAAAGAAGTATTGAGGTTGGTACTGGCTTTACAACATTTTAATGTTTTTATGACAAACAATGTGTCAGAGACGGTTGTGTACACTGACCACAATCCTCTTGCATTCTCAGAAAGATACAAAGACGAAAATATGAGTCTATTTCTTTGGAGACTTACGTAACAGACTTTTAATTCACAAATTGTAATGTTGCAGATCATAAAAATGTGATAGCAGATGCATTATTGCGAATTTAAAGGAAAAAGTATAGATAAGATTAGACAAATTACGGAGTGTGTGTGTGTGCATGCAGAAATTAATATGAACTTAAGTTAATCACCTATGTATTTCTTTGTAATGGAATTAAGAATTAGAAAAAAACCCATCTTTTCATTATGATGGTTCATTTTTTTCTAAGGGGCAAGTGTTATGAAGTTGAAGGCATATACTGTATCTTAAGAGAGAATGAATGCTGTTCTGAACTCAGAGCTTACAAGCACCTGTGATATGACTAGATGGAGTTCTCAGAGTCTACTAGAAAATTGAAAACGTGTAATATTTGTCTATTAAATGGATATCTGAGTTGGTTGCTGTTTTGACAACATTTCGAATATAAGCAATTATGCCCCAGTATACTAAAACTCAATCGCATTTGAATTTATTGTTTTGCCAACATTGAACCAATGAGACAATCCAATGTTGGGGATATAAAAATGCAGGCATTTAAAAATTGGAAATAGAGCAACTGCCATCAAGAGAGACCGAAGACATGAGGAACCATTCGCTATCAAAGGTACCTTTTCATGTGAAACATACTCGTAGCAAAAAGAAAGAAGATGACTCAGGGACATCTTCAGCCAGAAGAAGACAGACACCAAAGACAACAGCCATATGTGGTTTTGAAAGTAATTTGATGTAATTTTAATAAGTGTCTTATTGGAACAGCATATTGTTACATGGTTGGAGGCAGATAATAAACAGTTATGAGATAGGGAGGCTTAGAGTTGTGAATAGTTGTTGTTCAATGTTCACATTTAAAGTTAAAAAATAAATTGATGATATTTTCTTTAAATAGTGGAATTTGGGAGTTCTCTGTAATTCATATTTTATACAGATTACTAGGTGAGATGAGCTTTTCTGGATATTTGGTTTAATTAACAGTTCACTGCTGTGTCATAACAATGTTTTCCTATTCAAAGTTGCTTAAATCATTGAGATATGTATTTTAGTATGATTTATATCAGGTATTATGAAGCTTATGATAGAATTGGGTATTTTCCTGTTCAAATTTGCTTCACCCACTAAGATATGTACTCACTAAGATAAGATTTTAAGAATTTTGATGGACTTAGAGATTTCGATGTGCCAATGTGATCATCACTTTAGTATGAGTGCCATTAATTTTAAGAAGTTTGATCGAATTGGATGTTTTGCTGTTCAATGTTACTTCTCTAACTGAGATATGCACTTTCATGTGATCTACATCAAGTTAAAAGAAGTTTCTTGAGAATGAGATTTGATACTACTAAGTGCTTACTCTATTAAGATAAGGACTGTAGGAAAATGTGCATCAGATTTTAAAAAGTTTGATTGACTTGGATGTTCTGCTGTTCAAAGTTGCTTCTCACTGAGATATGCAATTTCATATGCTCTTTGTCAGATTTTAAGGTGTTTGATGGTCTTGGAGATTTTGAAGTGTCGATATGCTTATGTCACTGAGATGTGCACTTTAGTCTGATCCTCATTAGATTTTAAGATGTTTGACTGAGCTGAACCTTTTGCTGTTCAAAGTCACTTTTCTCACTGAGATATGCACTTCATTATGATTGTCATTAGGTTTTAAGTAGTTTGATTGAATTAGAAATTCCATTGTTCAAAGTTGCTTATCTCACTGCGATATACATTTCAGCATGATCTACATCAGACTTTAAGAAGTTTGGTGGACATAGAGGTTTTGATATGCCAATGTGATTATCGGCATCAGAATGAGACGTAATGAAATTTAGTGCCAATAGAGATTGTGAGGTGCTATGTTGATTCCCCCACTGAGATATGCCTGTTCTGTGCTGTATTGTTCTATGTTCTATGTTCTATGTTCTATGCATGAACATCTGCATCAGATTTTACAAAGTTGATTGAATTGGATATGTTGCTGCTCGAAGCTGCTTCGCTCACTGAGCATGAGTACTTAGAAGAATCACTAAGTGCAGAAACAGGCCATTTGGACCAACAAGTCCACACTGACTCACCCAAGACCTAAGACCTATTCCCCTACCCTATTACTCGACACTTACCCCTAACAAATGCACCTAATCTACATGCCCCTGGACATTATGGGCAATTTACCATGGCCAATTCACCTAAACTGCACATCTTTGGATTGTGGGAGGAAACCTGAGCACACAGAGGAAACCCCACAGACACTGGGAGAATGGATAAATTCCACACAGGCATGGGTTCCTGGCACTATCTGGCAGCAGTGCTAATCACTGAGCCACAGCACTGCCCCTGTCTGGGTAGAGTAAGCAACATGGCACATCAAAATCTCCATTTCCACCGAACATCTTTCAGACTCATTCTAATTGTACTAAATTGCATATCCCAGTGATATAAGAACACTGGCACATCAAAATCTCTAAGTCCATCAAACTTCTCAAAATCTGATGTACATTATATTAAAGTGCTATGGGAGAAAGCTTGATTACGTTTAAACAATTAGGTTTAAAACAAATTGTCTGCGGCTGAATGGAGATTGCATATATAACTTTTTTGGAAAATGGAGGGCATTTGTGTGTGTGTGTGTCTCTATCGAGTGGGAGAGGCAAAGCCATAAGGGAGCACGTATAGAAAACCAACAGACAGAAGTTTCAATAAAGAGGATGGGCTGATCATTGAAGTGGCAAGCACCCTCGTGCTTGAGTGAACCGATTGGAGCAAACGGAGGGAATGGGAGTGAGTACAAAATTGTGAGAATGCAAGTCCCGGGTAAGCAGTTCCGGCAAGTTCAGGGAGTTGGACTGCTTCTGTAACTAAAATTTGAAACTAACCATTCCCACAATTCTATACCGAATATAGTCCTACTTTGAACTTATTACTGTAGTTAGAATACCGATGTCAGTAGCAACAGGCTTAACGCTGTCTCGGGCTTCCTAGGTAGTGTCCATATCGATACAAACATATCCTGAAGCAAAAACCATCTCCGACCCATCGAAACCTACAATGTTAGAGGAGGAGAGGCCCTGCCCATTGTCAATGAAGATGAACTACTCCAAAATGTAAAGGAGTACATTGAACACCAATTTGATCTACCCACCACTTTAATTTAAAATTCAGCAAAAATAGGTGACAATGGTCTCTGGATGATATAAAACCTGTTTGGGGCAAAAGTACCTGGCTTAAAAATAAAGAACGTACTCACTGGCCATTATGTGTCATGCAACAGAATCAGACAATGACATCAAATCATTGAAAAAACTAATCATGACCACAAAATTATTAATTTAAAAAGCCAACTGAAAGCTGTCTGTGCTAAGTTGAAAACCACAAAGCTGGAACTTCACAAGGAGTGGGAAATTCATTCCTACGCTGAGTCACCCCCTCCATATCCAAGTGCCCCTCCGACTACACAATCTTTGGATCAATTGGCTCCTAAGGTTCGGCCGTTACTTGAGACTGAAAGTGAGAATAATGATATGTACCATGAAGGTAAACAACCACAAAGCCCCTAATCAAACAATTGTACAAATTTGAAATCAAAAGAAGGAAAAACAACTGATGAAGAAGGGAAGGTCAAATATGAATATGCCCAATGAGTAGGATACAAACTGGCCAATCCAAAATCGATAGAAATGTGGTTTAATGAGTTCCCTGATCCCAAAAAGAGTAGTGCAAAGACTTGGACTGAGTTGGAAAAACTCTAAAATATATATAGTCTCCACCCCATGGATGGAGTATAAATGTCCATTATGGTGGGAGGTAATGCTGACTAGAAATTTTCTAGAAAGGTGACTAAAGAATTAGGGGAAGATGGACAGAATTTGGACAAGGGATGGAAAGTGATCTAAAATTGGTTGAAAGACTACAGACTGGAGTAAAATATCCACCTGTCAGCAGAGAGGTAATGAAGAATTGAGGCACTATGCAAAGCACTTTGTAGTGTATGGATTAAACATTTGGGATTGGCTGATAACATCAATAACGAAGACAAATTAGATCAAAGTACTTTAACTCACTTCAAATCTGCCTTTGTTGCAGGATTGAATTAGCTAAACTACTCAAGATTACACATCCAGATTGAGAAATGAATTATGAATCGTTTGGAGAGATAGTACAGAAGGCGAATCAACTTGAGTGAAACATGGACTTTAAATCAAGAACTATACACACGATAATGGCTGCATCTGGTGGTCCACCTCACAGATGCCCCAGACGATGCCACAACTGTGGCCAAGATGGACATTGGGCAAAAACATACCACTTGAAGCCTAAGTCAACTTCTGACAAATCAGCACCTCGGCAGGACTTAACCCCTTTGAATGGCTCAACAACAGCAGCATCAGAATGCATTAAAAACCTATCTCTTGAAAAGCATGGGGGCCTTCTAAAGCTGATAAAAAAAACTAGAACTGCTCACCCAGCACCTTCAAAAAGGCCTTTGATAAGGTGCCACACAGGAGACTGCTGAGTAAGATAAGGGTCCATGGTATTAGAGGCAAGGCACTAGCATGCATAGAAAATTGGCTGTCTGGCAGAAAACAGAGAGTGGGGATAAAAGGGTCTTTCTCATAGTGTCAGCCGGTGATAAGTGGTTTCCACAAGCATTAGTGCTGGAACCACAACTTTTCGCCTTATATGTTAATAATCTAGATGAAGGAACTTAGGGCATTCTGTTAAGTTTACAAATGATACAAAGATAGGCAGAGGGACAGGTAGCATTGAGCAGGTGGGGAGGCTGCAGAAGTATTTGGACATGTTAGGAGAGTGGGCAGAGAAGTGGCAGATGCAGTGCAATATGGCAAAGTGTGAGGTCATGAATTTTGCTAAGAGGAATAAAAGCATGAACCATTTTCTACATGGGCAGAAAATTCAGAAGTCTGAAGTGCAAAGAGACTTGGGAGTTCTGGTCCAGGAGTCTCTCAATGTAAACTTGCAGGTTGAATCAGGAGTTAGGAAGGCAGATGCAATATTGGCATTTATTTTGAGAAGACTTGAATATAAAAGCAGGAACGTACTTCTGAGACTCTATAATGCTCTTGTCAGGCCACATTTGCAGTAATGTGCGCAGTTATGGGACCCATATCTCAGGAAGGCTGTATTGGCCCTGGAGCAGGTTCAGAGGAGGTTCATGAGAATGGTCCCAGGAATGAAAAGCTTAACATATATGAGAAACGTTTGAGCACTCTGAGTCTGTACTCAGTGGAGTTTAGAAGGATGAGGGGGGTATCTAATTGAAACTTTCACAATACTGAATGGCCTGGACAGAGTGGATGTTGGGAAGGTATTTCCATTGGTAGAAGAGACAGGACCCGAGGACACAGCCTTAGAGTAAAGAGAACATTTTTTAGAACGGAGATAAAGAGAAACTTCTTCAGCCAGGGAGGAGTAATCCATGGAATTCACTGCCACAGAAGGCTGTGGAGGCCAGGTCATTGAGTATATTTAAGACTAAGATAGATACATTCTTGATTATCATGGGGATCAAAGGTTACAGGAGGAAAGCGGAAGAATGGGGTTGAGAAACTTAGCCATGATTGGATGGCAGGGCAGACTTGATGGGCTGAATGGCCTAATTTCTGCTCCTATGTCTTTTTTGATCTTATCTCGTATCCCCTTTCTTAGTCACTTTACAAAAATGACTCAATGGCTGTTATGTGCTAATGGGGATGGGTGATAAGGAAATTGACTGTTTTTTGGATACTGGAGCTGAGGAATTGCAGAAAGGGGTCTACCGATGGACAAGGAGCTTAGGACTGCAGTGGGAATGGGGGGGAAGGATTGTGGTTTAGGAACACACAGCCAGAGCCACACTAGATTCTAGCATCCATTTGGGTAGGGCCAGGACAATAAGCCCTCTTGGGGATGGATGTTTTGACTCAAATAAATTCATCCTTACACTTTGAGGATGGTCGCATTACTTGCTCAATACAACACCTCAAGGAACAGGAGTGGCAGAACCATCCAGTTTGGGTAAAGGACAAAAATTCGCTCAAAATGGTTCCAGTCACTTTCACCAGAACTGCCCACCATGTACTCAGCAATATTCCATCAGCTCGGCCTCCATTGCTGGTATTCTACCCGTTTACATTGGAACAACAGGGTGTACTGGTCAAGGTACACAGCACGTCCAACAATCCTATCTGGCCAGTTAAGAAACTGGATAGTACCCAGCATTTGACCATCAACTATTGGAAGGCCAATCAGTGCATTGACCAAAAAGTGCCTCTGATAGCTGACCCGTCCACCATTTTTAATTCTCTCTCCCCAGAACATGGGTATTTTTCCATCATAGACATGGCTGATGGATTCTGATCTGTCCCTCTAGCCCCAGCAGTGCAACCATGATTTGCTATCCTGGTCGACCAAAAGCAGTAGATTTGGACATGCTTCCCCAAGATTTTCACAGTGGCCTTACGGTGTTCCATACAGTCCTGCAGAATCATTGCAGGAATTGCCTGTAATGGCGCCCACAGTCATTCAGTACATGGACGATACCTTGATAGCATCGTGGACTGAGGAACAGCATAGGGAAAATTTCCACACCCTCTTATGATCATAAAGACAATCTTAAGAAGGCAGAGATTGCCCAAGAGGAAATGATGTATTTGGGACAGACAACCTTGGCAGGCAAACGAGAGATGACACAAAGTAGGGCAGCAGCTAGTTGGGCTGCTAAAGAACCCACAATGATCTGGAAACTGAGATCCTTTTTGGGGCTTTGCAATTTTAACTGTAACTGGATTGGTAGTTTCACACAATTAGCTCAGCCATTGAATGATCTCTTTAAAGGAAAACGTGGATCTAAAGACTCCTGAACAGCAATCTGTCTTCCTGAAATTACAAACTGCCTTATGTTCCCCTCTAACCCTGTGAATCCCTGACAGTAGTAAGCAATTTACTCTTTACATACGTGAGAAAGATGGCTCCATGAAAGCTACCCTCAGACTGGAGCATGGTGTCATGTGTAAGGATGGCTTTCGGTTATAATTATAGTTTCTGTGGCACTGAGCTGAGGTAGTTGTCAGAGGGCATTGGAAAGCATATCTCAAGCTGTCATGGCCACTGCCCCTATTGTGCTAGATCAAAAGCTGATTGTCCAATGCCCCCACACAGTTCCTGTTATGTTATGTATGAAACATGATAACTGCAGCTCAATGGACCCTCTGGACAGCCCTTTTAGAAGCCCCAACCTCCACCTGGTCCATGCAAGCCCAGTTAATTATGTGACACTGCTACCTATTGTGTGGGATCAAAAGGGGGGAGGTGAGGAGAGGACAGTGATAGTGGTGAAGTACATAACTGCATGGAAAGTTGCAGCACTTGGATGAAGCAACTCAGGTGGTGGAAGAGCATCTAAAAAACCCTGACCTTGTCCTCTATATGGATGGGTCCTCCTTTGTCAAAGACAATGTTCAAAAAACAGGATGGGCTGTCACCAGCTTGCGTGAAGTAATAGCTCGAGGGATTTTGCCAGCAGGCTCTTCAGTCCAACAGGCAGCACTAAAAGCACTCACAGAAGCCAACAGGAAAATAGCTAACATCTGCACAGATTCTCATACACTTTGTGGGTGGTGCACACTTTTGGGTTTTTGTAGCATTTGGAGAGAGAGATGTAATTCACCAGCAAATGTCAAAGGTAAGAATTGTGGCACTACTGTGGAGGTTCCAGGTTTTACTGTGGCAGGAATGGAGTTGAGGTCCAAAATTCTCTAGAAGCCATTCAATTGCCAACAAGAAGCTGCATTTCTGAAATGCAAGGCACATATGCGATAGAACACTACGGAGGCACAAGGTTGATCTTGAGGCAAAAAGAGCAGCCTCACAGGGAAGTCAACTAATGGAATCAGAAAAAATTGAGATACAGATCTTCACAAGCAAATTACAAGACCTTAGAACTATGCAAGATCAGTGTTCTATGGAGGAAGAATGGACATGGATTGAGGCTGAAATAAAATTTTGTGAAGATGGTATTTGGAGACAATGGGACAATCAAACTTAAATTCAACAAGCCAGTGCACCACTGGTGTAAATGCCCTTCCTGATGCAGCAAATACATTGCTGGGGTCACGTGGCCCCTCTACAGGTGATGGCCTGATTCCAAAAGAGCTGGTGGGGAAGAGGATTTAAGAGATGTGTGCAACTTGGGGTGGATCACTATGTAACCTGCCAGAAGAACAATCCTGGACCTACCACAGTAGTGCCACAACTTGGACCTCCAGCACCTGCTGGATCCTTCTAACATATGCAGGTGGATTACATCTCTCTCCCCAAGTGCCAAGAATCAGATGTCTTAGTTATGATGGATTAATTCTCACACTGTGTGGAGAAGACACCTGCCAGACTACGGCCAATGATACCGCTAAAGTTCTCTGCAAGGATTACATTCCCTGAAGAGGGGTCCCATATAGCATTAATTCAGACTAATGTGAAAGCTCAACCACGCTACCTGGCTTCCTGTGAACGCCTGTCCAAGAACAGAGAACCACCACTTGATTAACACATTTCAACAGCACTGTTTTTATTCAAGACTGTCAGTATACGAATATACAAACAATCCTGGGAGAAAAGCCACTTTAGACCACGCTGGGTACTAAAGAGTGGATTCTCTCCACGTTGATAGGGAAAGTTGTTACATTTATACATAACTTCTCACGCAATACAGAGTCCCGTGTCATTAAGCTATCGCAAAGTATATTAATCAAAGTATACTTAATTGTAAGCTTACACATCAAAAATGCTCTAAATCTAACACACAGACACCAGCAGCCATCTGGTTAAGATATTAACACTATCTTTAAAGTCAGACATTAGTCCCCATTATTTTTCTCTTGCTTTTCAAGATAACAGTCAAATCTCAGAGATGCTCTTAAATGTAAACATTCAAACCTCATTACTGTGTTACAGCTAGACCGTAAGGCACCAGTACTCCTCTGATGGCTGCCCTTTGACCTAGTGCTATGTACTATGTCATTCTCAGATCTGTGGGATTGGACATGTTTACCCAGCTTGTGCAGGGATTCTTACAAGTTGCTGTGTTAGCAATTTGTTTCACTCAGCATGCCGGGCAATACAGCCAATGTGCTTCAGCCATTTTAGTTAACATTCTAAGCTCCATTTTCTATATGGTCACTATATCTATTTCCAACTTATTACTAAGGAAGTCATTTTACTGGAGTGGTATGTCAAGAGGTGTGCAGGCTGTTGAACATTAAATGGGACTTGCATTGTCCACGTCACCCACAGTTATCAGGACAGGTTGAGGGTAAAACTGGATGATAAAACAATGCTCGGCCAATTACCAGCAGGGAGAAGTGTCTTGGCCCCAAGCTCTCCCGTTAGTCCTGTGTAGTATTCAGGTGACACCAAATCAAACATTTGGTCCAAGCCCTTTTGAAGTTATAACTGGGCAACCTATGTCCCTGCCTGGTATGATAGATCTCCATACAGCTGATTGTCATTTACTGAATGACTCACTGTTAAAAAATGTTGTCAGGATCTAACAAATGCTGTCAGTTATGCCTCCCAACAGATTGCATGGGCATGAGGTGACCCTCTTGAAGGCGGACATGATACAGTACCTGGAACACTTGGTGTGAAGAGGTGCCCATTCCAAGTTCTGTTAATAACTTGCAGTGGCTCAGATGTTAGCACTGCTGCCTCACAGCACCAGGGACCCAGGTTCAAACCGAGGCTCAGGCACCTGTCTGTGTGGAGTTTGCACATTTTCCCTTTGTCTGCATGGATTTCCTCCGGGTTTTCTGGTTTCCTCCCACAATCCAAAGGTGTGCAGGTCAGGTGAACTGGCCATGCTAAAATTGTCCACATTGTTCGGTGCATTTATCAGAGGGAAATGGGCCTGTTTCTACACTGTACGGAATCTAATCTAAATTCCATCAGCTGTAAAAGTACAGGGGAAGAAGATCTGGATCCACGCTTCACATGTGAAGAGATTCACTGCATCAATGGCAACATGAAACTCATGTTTTTTGCTTATCTGATAGTCATTGGAACATGTATCTCTGTTGCACTTCCTGATCCAGCCCAGTTTTGACACTTAGAAATTTCTGAGAAAACTCATACCACGTTAAGGTCATTGTATCAGTAGTGATTCTTGTTAATGCTTATAAGAATAAAAATGGGGGAGCTGTTTAAACAGGAGAAAGTGAGGACTGCAGATGCTGGAGATCAGAGCTGAAAATGTGTTGCTGGAAAAGCGCACCAGGTCAGGCAGCATCCAAGAACAGGAGAATCGACATTTCGGGCATAAGCCCTTTGGCTTATGTCCGAAACGTCGATTCTCCTGTTCCTTGGATGCTGCCTGACCTGCTGCGCTTTTCCAGCAACACATTTTCAGAGCTGTTTAAACAGTTGGGTTTAAAAGAAAACGTTTTCAGCTGAGTGTATATTACATGAGTTACTTGATTGGGAGGTGGACGGCTTGTGTGTGTGTATTGAGTGGGGGAGAGGAAGCCATCACGGGGTAAAAGGCTGGGCACGTGTAGAAAACCAACACAGAAGGTTTCAGAAAGAGGAGGAGCTGGTCACTAAAATAGCAAGCACCCTTGAGTGAACTGATTGGAGGAAACTAAGGGGAAATGGGAGAATAAAATCGCAAGAATGCGAGCCCTACGCAGGCAGATCAGGCAATTTCAGGCAAGGCCGGGCAATTGAAAATAGTAGAGATTGACTCCTTGTTTAACATGCAAAATTTGACTAATAAAATTTAAAACTAACTATTCTCTACGGTCTCGTGTGTGCTTCACTGCAAAAATGTCTGAGCCAACAATTCTTGAACCCAACAATGCATATTGTAGTGAGACAAGCAACTTTTACTAGCAAATCATCGATTTGAATCAATTGCATTTCAAAACCAATGAGTTACATACTAAAGTGCATACCTCTGTGAGAAAAACAACTTTGAACAGTAAAATATCCAATTCTATGAAGTTTGTTAATACTTAATATAGATCATGCTAAAGTGCATATCTAGTGAAGCCCACAAGACATTCAATTTAATCAAACTTCTTAAAATTTAATGAAGATAATACTAAACTGTATATCTCAGTGAATTAAGCAACTTTGAAGAGGAAAACATCCAAATCATTCAAACATCTTAAATCCTTGTTGATCATTCTAAAGTGCATATGTCAGTGAAATAAGCAACTTGGAACAGCAAGACATAAAAGTCAATCAAACCTTTTCAAATCTGATGCAGATGCTCATACATGGCACATTCAAAATCCGCAGTTTCACCCAACTTCTTTTAATATGATGTTGATGGTACTAAAATGGCACAGCAAAATCTTTAAGTCAGGTAAACTTCGTAAATTCTGATTTAGACCATACTAAAGTACATTTCTCTGTGAGATAAGTCACTTTGAACAGCCATTCATTCACCCAATTCATTCAAATGTCTTAAAACCCAATGATGATATTAAAATTAATATTTCACTGACACAAGCAACTTTGAGCAGCAAAACATCCAATCAAACTTGTTAAAATCTCAGTGAGGTAAACACCTTGGCACTAAAAAAAGTTTCCATTTCCACCAAAGCTCTTTTAACCACATGTAAATCATACTAAAGTTCATATCTCAATGAGATAAGCAAAATTGACCAACAAAATATCCAATTTTAT
Source organism: Hemiscyllium ocellatum (assembly GCF_020745735.1). Taxonomy (NCBI): domain Eukaryota; kingdom Metazoa; phylum Chordata; class Chondrichthyes; order Orectolobiformes; family Hemiscylliidae; genus Hemiscyllium; species Hemiscyllium ocellatum. The sequence goes on from NC_083403.1 coordinate 91,448,626, forward strand.
CAAGCTTTTTATCGAGATAATATTAAAGTGAGATGAGCAACTTTGAGCATAAAATATTCAGTTCTATCGAACCACTTAAAATCTAATGAGTATCGTATGAAAGTACATGTTACATTAAGTAATTTTGAACAGGAAAGCATTCAATTCAATCCAAATTCAATTACTTAAAATCTAATCAGGATCATACTGAAATGCATAACTCAGTGAGATCATAGAATCCCTACAATGTGGAAACTGGCCATTTGGCCCAACAAATCTACACTGATGCTCTGAAGAGTATCCCACGCAGACACATTTCCTTAGCGTATTAGTTTATATTTTCCCTGACTAATATGTCTAACCTATATATCCCTGAACACGATGGCAATTTAACTTGGCCAATTTACCGAACTTGCATATCTTTGGACAGTGGGAGGAAACCAGAGCGCCTGGAGGAAACCCATGCAGACATGGGAAGAATGTGCAAACTCCACACAAACTCCAGCCTGAGACTGGAATCTAACCCAGGACACTGGTGTTATGAGGCAGCAGTGCTAAGCACTGAACCACCATGCTGCAACATTCAACAGCAAAACATTCAATTCATTCAAACTTCTTAAAAATCAAATGTCTATTACACTAAATTTAATATCTCAATGACATAAGCAGCTTTGAACAGCAAAACATCCAAGCAAAAAATCCAATGCAATGCTCCTGCAGTGCATTACAAAAGAAGTGTAATCTCTTGTCAAGAGGAAGAAGAAGGCTTATGTTAAAACGAAAATCACACAACACCAGGTTATAGTCCAACAGGTTTAATTGGAAGCACACTAGCTTTCGGAGCGACGCTCCTTCATCAGGTGATTGTGGGGGGCTCGATTGTGTTAGCCCCCTGTGTTCTCTGTCTATGACCTGATGCTTAGATTGATGCTAATCTAATAAGTGAGATAACAGTGTTTTACATAAATTCCTGCAGTTTTTGAGCTCAGAGTTCTACATGAATGTATGCAGTTTTTGAGCAACGTGCAATGTAACTGATTCACCACACAAAATATATGTGTGCTGGCAGTGATCCCACTGAACCAACCGATGAACTAGAACAGTCATCACAGGAATCTGTAGAGGAGAGACCAAAGAAGGCGTCAACATGGACCCCACCAGAGGGTTGCTGCCCTGGGCTTGACATGTATGCTCAAACTGTCAGGAAATATATAAATGCCAGATTCATCAGCCGTACCCACAAGGTAGAGCAAAACATCACCCGTTCACAAAGCAATGCCATCCAGGCTCTCAAAACCAATCACAACATTGTCATCAAACCAGCAGATAAAGGAGGAGCCATTGTCATTCAGAATAGAACAGATTACTGCAAGGAAGTGTACCGATAACTGAACAACCAGAAACACTACAACACAAACCAGCTGATCCGACCAAAGAACACACCCAAGAATTAAACACACTGATCAGAACGTTGGATCCAATCCTTCAGAGTTCCCTACGCGCCCTCATCCCACGTACTTCTCGTGTAGGCGACTTCTACTGCCTTATAAAGGTACACAAAGCCAACACACCGGGACTTCCCATCATGTTGGGTAATGGGACCTTATGTGAGAATCTCTCTGGCTATGTGGAAGGCATCTTGAAACCTATTGTACAGGGGATCTCCAGCTTCTGTCACGTCACCACGGATTTCTTACAGAAACTCAGCACCCACGGACCAGTCGAACCGGGAACATTCCAGCATTCCCCACAAGAATGGCATCACGGCAACAGCCTCAGTACTCAACACCAACAACTGCCAACCTCCAAACAACATCCTACAACTCATTCACTTTATCCTCGATCATAACGTCTTCACCTTTGACAACCAATTCTTCATCCAGACACATGGAACAGCCATGGGGACCAAGTTTGCACCCCAATATGCCAACATTTTTATGCACAGGTTCGAACAAGATTTCTTCTCTATGCAGGATCTCCAACCAACATTGTACACCAGATACATTGATGACATTTTCTTCCTCTGGACCCATGGCGAGGAGTCACTGATAAAACTACACAGTGACATCAACAAGTTTCATCCCACCATCAAACTCACCATGGACTACTCTCAACTGTCTGTCTCATTCTTGGACACGTGGGTCTCCATCAAGGACGGACACCTCAGCACCACGCTCTACTGCTAACCCAAGACAACCTCACAATGCTACACTTCTCCAACTTCCACCCAAAACATATTAAAACAGCCATTCCCTATGGACAAGCCCTACACATACACTGGATCTGCTCAGATGAGGAGGAACGTGACGGACACCTGGAAGTATTCAAGGATGCCCTCACAAGAACGGGATACAATGCTCAACTCATCGACCGCCAGTTCCAACATGCCACAGCAAGGAACCGTAATGACCTCCTCAGGAGACAGACACGTGCTGCAACTGACAGGGTACTCTTCGTTGTTCAGTGCTTCCCAGGGGCTGAAAAATTACGCCATGTTCTTCATGACCTGCAACACATTATCAATGAGGATGAGCACCTCACCAAGACCTTCCCTTACCTCCACTACTTGCCTTTGAACAACCGCCAAACCTCAAACAGATCATTGTTCGTAGCAAACTGTCTGCCTCTCAGGACAACTCCATACAACTGTCACGGTGGACGCTGCAAGACGTGTCAGATTGTGGACATAGATATCACTATTACACGTGGGAACACCTCCCACCTTGTACACGGCAGGTACTTATGTGACTCAGCCAACATTGTCTATCTTATACGTTGCAGGCAAGGATGCCTGGAGGCATGGTACATTGGGGAAACCGAGCAAAGGCTACGACAATGGATGAATGGGCACTGTACAACAATCAACAGACAGGAGGGTTCCCTCCCAGTTGGGGAACACTTCAGTGGTCCAGGACATTCAGCCTCGGACCTTCGGGTGACCATCCTCCAAGGTGGACTTCGGGACAGGCAGCAGAGGAAAGAGGCCGAGCAGAGTCTGATAGCTAAGTTCGGTAGCCACAGGGAGGGCCTCAACCGGGACCTTGGGTTCATGTCACATTACAGGTGATCACCATTGCACACAGATATTCCTACACACACACACCCTCACATACACACGGACACAGGTACTCACAGACGCGCACATAGACACCCACACACACCCTTATAGACACACACACTCTCACGCTCACACATGCACCCCCTCGCAGACTTAAGACACTCTGCACCCACCACACACACACAAACATACACACACTTTCTCACACTCACAACCCCCACCCCAGACAGACACACACTCACAGACAAAGACCCACATGCACACATATATTTTGTGTGGTGAATTTGTATTGCAGTTACATTGCACATTGCTCAAAAACTGCATACATTCATGTAGAACTCTGAGCTCAAAAACTGCAGGAATTTATGTTAAACACTGTTAACTCACTTATTAGATTAGAATCAATCTAAGCATCAGGTCATAGACAGAGAACCTTCAACATATTGTCTAGCTATCACCATTGTTAGCAGCTAACCCGAGAATGCAACTTTAAAAAGAAGGGTTTTGTGATTTACACATGAAAGAAGTGAGACTATTACTGTATTTTAACAGATGAAAGGCTTAACAGACAATCAATTTTTCAATGTATAATTTCAGTTACATCACACTGCAAATTTTTGCTATACATTCTGTGTTACGATCGAGCCCTCCACAATCACCTGATGAAGGAACGTCGCTCCGAAAGCTAGTGTGCTTCCAATTAAACCTGTTGGACTATAACCTGGTGTTGTGTGATTTTTAACTTTGTACACCCCTGTCCAAAACCGGCATCTCCAAATTACGTTAAGATGAGACATGAAGACTCGATTAGGGCACTTGAGAGTTACAAGTTAGCCAGTAAATATCTAAATAGAGAGCTAAGAAGGGGCAGGAAGGGACATGAGAAGTCATTGGCAGAAAAGGTCAAGGAAAGCTCTAAAGCCTTCTATAGATATATCAGGAATAAAAGAATGACTAGAGAAAGATTAGGGCCAATCAAGGATAATAGTGGGAAACTGTGTATGGAGTCCAAGGAGATGGGGAAGCACTAAATGTATATCTTCGGTCAGAATACACACTGGAAAAATACAATGTTGTCGAGGAGAATAGTGAGGTAAAGGCTACCTGACTAGATAGGATTGAGGTTCACAAGGTGTTAGCAATTATGAAAAGTGTGAAAATAGTTAAGTCCCCTTGGCCAGATGGGGTTTATCCTAGGATTCTCTGGGAAGTCAGGAGATTGAAAAGCCTTTGGCTTTGATATTTATGCCATCATTATCTACAAGAATAGAACCAGAAGTTGGGAGAATAGCAAATGTTGTCCACTTGTTTAAGAAGGGAAGTAGAGACAACCCTGGTAATTATAGACCAGCGAACCTTACTTTGGTTGTATGTAAAGTGTTGGAAAAGTTTATAAGAAAGGGGATTTATAATCATCTCGAAAAGAATAAGCTGATTAGGGATAGTCAACACTGTTTTGTGATGAGTAGGTTGTGCCTCACAAACCTTATTGAGTTCTTTGAGATGATGATTGAGGGTAAAGCAGTTGATGTGGTGTATGTGGATTTCAGTAAGGCATTTAATAAGGTTCCCCACGGTAGGCTATTGCACAAAATATGAAGGCATGGGATTGAGGGTGATTTAGCAGTTTGGATGAGTAATTGGCTAGCTGAAAGAAGACAGAGAGTAATGGTTGATGGGAAATGTTCATCCTGGAGTTCAGTTACTAGTAGGGTAGCGCAAGGATCTGTTTTAGGTCCACTGCTGTTTGTCATTTTCATAAATGACCTGGATGAGGGTGTAGAAAAATGGGTTAGTAAATTTGTGGATGACACTAAGTTCAGTAGAGTTGTGGATAGTGCTGAAGGACGTTGTAGGTTACAGAGGGACATAGATAAGCTGCAGAGCTGGGCTGAGAGGTGGCAAATGGAGTTCAATGTGGAACAGTGTGAGGTGAAACATTTTGGAAGGAGCAATTTAATCAAACTTTTAAAGGTCGGATACAGACATTCCGACATAACATATCTCAGTGAGGTGGGCACCTTGGAAGATCAAAATCTCAATTTCTACCGAACCTCTTTAAATCTCCTTCTGGTGGTTAAGACATACGGTAAGTTGGGTAAGAACAGTAATAACAGTGAGATAAGAGCATTGGCACCTTAAAATCTGATATAGGTCATACTAAAGTGCATATTTCAGTGACATAAGCAACTTGCAACAGCCAAGTATCCAATTCAATCAAGTTTCTTAATACCTGACGTAGATCTTATTAAAGTGCATATCTTGGTTGAATAAGCTATTTTAAACAGCAAAACTTCAAATACAATCAAACTTTTAAATCCAATCAGGATCATCAGGGCATTGCTCAGTGAAATAAGCAACTTTTAAAAGCAAAGCATCCAATTCAATCAAATCTCTTAATAGCAGATGTAGATCATACTAAAGTGCATCTGTCAGTGAGATTTGCAACTTTGAACAGCAAAACATATATTAGTTTTGATCAGAGTGGTGCTGAAAAAGCACAGCAAGTCAGGCAGCATCTGAGGAGCAGGAAAATCAATGTTTCGGGCAAAAGCCCTTCATCAGGAATGCAATGAAGGGCTTTTGCCCAAAACGTTGATTGTACTGCTCCTCAGATGCTGCCTGACCTGCTGTGCTTTTCCAGCACCACTCTGATCTAAACTCTGGTTTCCAGCATCTACAGTCTTCACTTTTGCCTAGCAAAACATACATGCCAATCAAACACTTGAAAATCTGATGCACATACTTGTACAATGCATATCTCAGTGGAGGAATCAACTTGGCACATCAAAATCTCCAATCCCACTGTACCTGATTGTGATTGCATAAGAGTACATATCTCAGTGAGACACAGTGGCATATCAAAACTTCTAAGTCCGCCAAACTTCTTAAAATCTTCTTAAAATCATATTAGAGTGCATATCCCAGTGAGATAAGCAACTTTTAACTGCAAAGTATGCAACTTAATCAAACTGCTTAGAATCTAATGAGTATCGCACTAAAGTACATATCACAGTGAGATAAGCAACTTTGAACAGGAAAACATTCAATTCAATCCAACGACTTCAAATCTAATGTGGCTTGTACTAAAGTGCATATCTCAACAGCAAAACATCCAATTCGTTCAAGCATCTGAAAATCTATTGTCAATTATACAAAAGTGTGTATGTCAGTGAAATAAGCAACTTTGAACAGCAAAGCCTAAAATTCAATCAAATCTTTTGAAATCTGGTGCATCTCAGCAGGGTAAGCACAGCAAAATCTCTCCTTCCAAACAGCTTCCTACTGTATTTATTAATGAGATAAGCACATTGGCAAAGTAAAACCTCAAAGTCCATCAAACTTTTTAGCATCTGACGTAAATCATACAAAAATGCATCTCTCCGTGAGATAAGCAACTTTCAACACCAAAACATCCAATTCAATCAAACTTCCTCATGCCTGATGTAGATCATGCTGAAGTGCATAAGTAACCTTGAATAGCATAACATCCATATCAATCGAACTTCTCAAAATCTAATGCTGATCATACTAAAGTCCATTTCTCAGTGAGATAAGCAACTATGAATAGCAAAATATTCAATTCAATCAAACTACTTGAAGTCCTATGAGGATCAAACTAAACTCAATGACACAAATAACTTTCAACACTATAACATCCAATTCAATCAAACCTCTTAATAGCTGAAGTAGATCATACTAAAGCTCATTTCTCAGTGAGAAAAGTAACTTTGAATAGCAAAACTTTGAATAGTTGATAAGCACTTTAAAATCAGATGCAGATACTCATATAATGCATATCTCAGTGGAGTAATCAACATGGCACATCAAAGTGTCCATTTCCACAATTCCTGATTGTGATTATACTGGCATGCATATCTCAGTGAGATAAGCAACTTTCAGCTGCAAAGTATACAATTTAATCAAACTGCTTAAAATCTGATGAGTATTGTACTAAAGTGCATATCAGAGTGAGATAAGCAACTTTGAACAGGAAGACATCAATTGAATTCAACAACTTAAAATCTAACGTGGCTCATACTAAAGTACATATAAGCATATTAGCAAAGCAAAATCTCTAAGTCCACCAAACTTCTTAAAATCTGATGTAAATCAGATTATAATGCCTCTCTCCGTGGGATAAGCAACTTTTAACACCAAAACATCCAATTCAATTAAACTTCCTCATGCCTCATGTAAATCATGCTAAAGTGTTCATCTCAGTGAGATAAGCAACCTTGAATAGCTTAACATCCAATTCAATCAAATCCTTAAAATCTAATGCCAATTATAATAAAGCGCACTTCTCAATGAGATAAGCAACTTTCAACAGCAAAACATCCAATTCAATCAAATCTCTTACTAGCTGATGTAGATCGTACTAAAGTGCATTTCTCAGTGAGGAAAGCAACTTTGAACAGCAAAACATCCATGTCAATCTAACACTTTAAAATCTGATGCAGATGCTCATACAATGCATATCTCAGTGGAGTAATCAATATGGCACATTAAAATCCCCAATTCCACTATACCTAATTGTGATTGTACTCAAGTGCATTTCTCAGTGAGATAAGCACAGTGGCATATCAAAACTTCCAAGTGCGCCAAATTTCATAAAATATGACATAGATCATACTAAAGTATATATTTCGGTGAGATAAGCAACTTCCAATTGCAAAATGTACAATTTAATCAAACTGCTTAAAATCTAATGAGTATCGTTCTAAGGTACATATCCCAGTGAGATAAGCAAGTTTGAGCAGCAAAATATCCAATTCAATCAAACAACTTAAAGTCCAATGAGGATCATACGAAAGGACATATCACAGTGAGATAAACAACTTTGAACAGGAAAAGATTCAATTCAGCATTAATTGTCAAACATTAAATTCAATGAAAACCTTTTAATATCTGATGCAGATGCTCCTACATGGCATACCTCAGTAGGGTAAGCATCTTGGCACAGCAAAATCTCCATTTCCACCCAACTTCCTTTAACCTCATTCTGATGTTACTAAATTGCATCCATCACTGAGATAAACACATTGGCAAAGCATTATCTCTCAGTCCATCAGATTTCTAAAAATCTGATGTAAATTGCACTAAAGTGCATTTCTCAGTGAGAGAAGCAACTTTGAACAGCAAAACATCCAATTTGACAGAAACCTCTTAAAATCTGTTGCTCATATAATGCATTTCTCAGTAGAGTTATCAACATAGCACATCTAAATCCCTACATCCATTATGATTAATTGTGCATATCTCAGTGAGACAAGCACACTGGCACATCAAAACCTCTAAGTCTGCTAAACATCTCAAAACTTAATGTAGATCATTCTAAAGTGCATATGTCAGTGAGATAAGCAACTTCAAATGGCAAAATATTGAATCCTATCAAAGTACTTAACACCTGATATACATCATAATAAACTGCATAACTCAGTGAGATGAGCAACTTTGAGCAACAAAAAATCCAATTCAATCAAACTACTTAAAATCTACTGAACATTATTCAAAAGTGTATGTCTCAGTGAGATCAACCACTTTGAACAGCAAAATATCAAAATCAATCAAACTTGTTAAAATCTGTTGTGATGCTCCTACAGTACACACCTCAGTACAGTAAGCACCTTGGCACATCAAAATCTCCATTTCCACCAAAGTTCTTTTAACCAGGTGTAGATCAGAGTTCTATCTCAGTGAGATAAGCAAAACCATCAAGCTTCTAAACGCCTGATGTAGATCATACTGAAGTAAATATCTCAGTGAGATAAGCAATTTTGAGCTGCAAAACGTCCAGTACATTTAAACTTTAAAATCCAATCAGGCTCATACCAAAAGGGCATATTTCAGTGAAATAAGCAACTTTCAAAAGAAAAACATCGAATTCAGTCAAACCTCATAATTGCTGATCTAGATCATACATAAGTGTATTTCTCAGCAAGAAGAAACTTTGAACAGCAAAACATCCATGCTGATTAAACACTTTGAAATCTGAGGGGGCTAAGGAGCTTGGCACATCAAAATCTCCATTTCTACTAAACCTGTTTTACACTGATGATGATGAGACTATTGTGCATACCTTAGTGAGATAGCCACATTGGCATACCAAGTCCTCCAAGTTCACCAAACTTCTTAAAATCAGATGGGAATCATATTACTGTGCATATCTCTGTGAGATGCGCAACTTTGAACAGCAAAACATCAAATCAAATGACATAAAATCCAATGAGGATCATACTAATGTGCATATCTTAGTGAGGTAAGCAACGTTGAGTAGCAAAACATTCAATTCAATCAAACTTTATGAAATCTGATGCAGATGCTCTTACAATGCATAACTCAGTGTGCTAAGTACCTTGGTACGTCCAAATCTCTATTTACACCAAACCTCTTTAATCTTGATTGTAATAGTACCCAAGTGCATAATTGGCTCATTAAAATTTCTAAGTCCACTAACCTTCTGAAAATCTAATGCAGATCATAGAAAAGTGCATATCTTAGTTAGGTGAGCAAATTTGAACAGTAAAATATCAAAATCAATCAAACTTCTCATAATGTGTGGTGCTTATATCAGTGAGATTAGCAACCTTGAGTAGCAAACCATGCATTTCAATGAAATTTCTTAAAATTTAATGACGTACATACAAAAGTGCATTTCTCAGTGAAATTCAATCAACCGTCTTAAAATCTGATGTAGTTGGTACTAGAGTCCATATCTCAGTGAGATTAACAACTTTGAACAGCAAAACATCCAATTCAATCAAACTTCTTAAATCCTAATGCAAATCATACTAATGTTGCCATCTCAATGAGGTATGTAACCTTGAACAGCAAAACATCCCTTTCAATTAAACTTCTTAAAATCCAATGAGGATCATACAAAAGTGCATATTTTAGTGAGATAAGCACATTTGAACAGCAAAGCATCTGATTTAATCAAACTTTTTAAAACCTGATGCAAATGGTCAGACAGTGCATATATCAGTCCGGAATGATTGATTTCCATTGGCAAGAAAGAGATAAGGGCTGGATTAAATTACATATATGTAAACGCAATAAGTATAGTGAACAGAACTGGGGACTAGGGGAGGGCAAATATGACACCGAAATTTAAGACAGGGACTAAGGATAACACGGGAAATAAAGACTTGTTAGCTTGATATCAATAATGTTATAAATGATGGAGGCCATAATTCTGGTTAAGGTAAATGTATACAAAGAAGAATAAGATAATAGTGCGCAGTCAACATGGTTTTGTCAAGAGCAGTCTTGTCTGACAAATTTAATTGAGTTCTTTGATGAGGTGATACATTGCCATAAATGTTGGATATGTTGACTTTGAGAAAGCATTTGATATGGTGCCATGTGGCAAGTTGGTTAGCAAAATAGAAAGGTTTGGTATTGATGCTTTCTTAGCAGCATTGATTGGAAATAGCTTGAAACTGTTGGCTGGAGACAGCAGGTTGATGGACATTTCTCAGATTGGAGATGAGTTGAAAGTGGTGTTTCCCAGGGATCGGTTGCTTTCTTTGATTTAAATAAACAATTTAGAGTTAGGTTTTGAGGGTAAAATCTCTAAAATTGCAGATGATGCTAAGCAAGGGAGAAAAGTTAATTGTGAGGATAATACTGAGTGACTTCAGAGTGATGTTGACAAATTTACCAACTGGATAGACACCCGGCAGATGAATTTTAATGCAGAGAAATGTGAATTAGTAGAAGGAACATGGAGGCTCAGTGGTACAACTTTGAGGGGAGTACAGTAGCAGAGGGACCTCGTCGTTTCATTTGCATGATTCTCTGAAGGTGGTCAGGTAAGTTGAAACTGTTGTTAAGAAGGCTTATAAAATCCTTGGGTTTATAAATCAAGACATAGAATATAAATGTAAAGAATTGATGCTACCCTTCTACAAATAATTGATTAAACCACATTTGGAATATTGTGTTCAGTTCTGAGCACCTAATTTAAGGAAAAATGTTAAAGCCTGGAGAGTGCAAAGATGGTTTAACGAAATGAAACCAGGAAAGTAGGATTTTGGATACTAACGAATGATAAGAGAGATTGGGCTTATTCTCCATGTAGCAGAGAAGTTCATCTTCTTGGGTGTTCAAAATTAAGAACAATTTTGACAGAGTTAAGAAAGATATTTTGTTTCCATTAGTTGTCATGTCAGTAATTAGGGTCATGATTTCAAGATTGTCAGCAAGAAAGCTAGGACTGAGACATGGAGAAACATCTTTACTCAGCGAGTTGTTAAGATTTGGAATGTGCTGTCAGGGAGAATACTGGAGGTGGATTCCATAGGAGGTTTCAAAAATACACTGGATATACATTTGAAAATGAAGACGTTGTGGAGGGTTATGGAGATAGGGTTGGAGGGGGGACTAGTTAGTTAGGTCTTTTGCAGCAGGTACAGACACAATGTATCAAATGATACATTGATACATTGATACATTCTATACTTTAAAATTCTTTGATTCTGTAATTTTTCATTACATCCATAAAATAGTAATGAATTTCACAGAGGTTCACATGCATTCCAAAACCTTCTCTAAGCTATTACCAATCCATTTCCAATTTTGGGTTTTTGGTCTAGAATCGAAAGTGGATATACAGCTGATTTTGTTTTCCCCTCTATGAAAGGTTAAGGCCAATGAATAACAGTTGCTGAAGTACATTTTGGGTATTGACTCTGAGATGATTAGATTAGATTCCCTACAGTGTGGAAACAGGCCTTTTGGCCAACAAGCCCACTCCGACCCTCCAAAGAGTAACCCACCCAGATCCATTTCCCTGAGACTATGGGCAATTTAGCATGGTCAATTCACCTGAACTGCACATCTTTGGACTGTGGGGGCAAACCTGAGCAAACCCAGTGATAACGTGCAAACTCCACACAGACAGTCACCCAAGGCTGGAATCGAACCTGGGACCCTCGGGCTGTGAGGCAGCAGTGCTAACCACTGAACCGCCATGCTACCCCTCTTACCATTCTGTGTAATTTTTTTGATTTTGGATCAGTCAGCAAAGATCTTTAATGGATCTTATGTATTTGTTAGAATTAAAACTCCCTGCTTTCTCCAAGCAAATCACTCTTGTTTTAACTGGTCTCTTTTTTATTTGTTTTTAGTTTAAGGCTGACTACTTTGTCACTTGACTGGTAAAGGGACATTCCAACTGCAGTGCTATTGAGATGTAACATGGAGCTAACTTCACAAATATCAATAGGAAATCAGGTATCTGGATCTGTACAGCCTCTAAACTGAAGTGAAAATGTAATTACTCCACCACTTGATGATGAGATCTGATCAGGATACTTTTTTTCTGCTATATATGTGCCTGTCTCTTTTACTTCATCTCCCATCACCACACTCTTTTGCAACCTGTTCTTCCCTCTATTGCCTATGTACTTCTCCACCTCCCCGCCCCCAAACATCTCTCTCTTTGTCTTTCACTCTCTCTCTTCACTCTGTCACTGTTATATCTTTCAACAATTGCAAACACATGGAAATCTGGTCACAAGAAGGAACAGAAATCAATGTTAAACAATTAACACATTTTCCTGGCACAATTAAATCTGGTTTAAAGCATGCATGCTTGTGACTGTTAATTATTGAAACATTTCCTGTCTAATGAATTTGTTCAACTCCTAGACCAAAAGTGGCGATTAAGTTTACTAAGAGAAATAATTTGTTGTCATGTGCACCACTGAACCTCCCAATCAAAGGCATATCCAGCCGGATCCCAGTTCTATCCTGGCCTCAGATAGATGGTTTGATCATTCTCATATGGCTACTTTTGTACATATTGGCTTTCTTCTATAATTTACAGCCAAGTGGCTACACTTCAAATATATTTCAATTACTGTAGAATACTGGAGAGAAGATATCAGGAAAGGATTGACAGTCCTGTGTCTCTTCTCTTGTGAACAGAAGGTTGGTTCCTCTTGTAGGGAAGAGCTTAACCAGAAGCCATCAATACAAGAGAGTCACCAATAGCCCAGTAGAAAACTCTGAATAAATATGTGACAATGCTGCTTCTTTAACAAAGTTACGCTGTCCTTGGCTTTTTTTTTTCAGAGAGTTGTATGACTAGCTAAGAGGAAATGGGAAGTATATATAAAGTCTAGTCAGCTAAGATCAGAATGGCCCCTAGAAGAATATCGGAAGAGTGGGATAAGTCTTAAACGAGGAATCTTTCAGGCTAAAAGGGGTCATGAAATAACTTTAGCGAGCAGAATTAAGGAGAATCCCAAAGCATTTTATTCTTATATAAGAAGCAAGTAGGTAACTAGAGAAAGGATTGGTCCATTAGCGGATGATGAAGGAAGGCTATGTTTCATACCTGAGAGAATGGGTGAGATTCTGAATGACTACTTTGCGTCAGTGTTCACTGAGGAGAGGAATGTGATGAATGTTGAGATTAGAAATAGAAGTTTGATTAGTCTGGATCATGTTGACATAAGTACGGAGGATGTGTTGGGTAGGCTGGAGGTTATTAAGGTGGACAATCTCCAGGACCAGATGGGATCTATCCCAGGTTGCTGAGGGAGGCGAGAGAGGAAATAGCTGGGGCCCTGACAGATATCTTTGTGACATCCTTAAACACAGGTGAGGTACCAGAGGACTGGAAGGTTGCTCATGTTGTCCCCCTGTACAAGAAGGGTAATGGGGATATTCTGGGTAACTACAGACCAGTGAGCCTGACATTGGTGGTGAGAAAGTTGCTGGAGAAGGTACTGAGGGATAGGATCTATTACATTTTGAAAAGAATGGGTTTATAAGTGATAGGCAATATGGTTTTGCGTGGGGGATTTCGTGCCTTACCAATTTAATAGAGTTCTTCAAGGAAGTGACCAAGTTGTTTGATGAAGGAAAGACTGTTGATACATAGACTCTAGTAAGGTTCCCCATGGTAGACTAATGGAGAAAGTGAAGTCATATGGTATGCAGGGTGTTCTAGCTAGGTGGATGAAGAACTGGTTGAGCAACAGGAGACAGACAGTAGTAGTTGAAGGGAGTTTCTCGAAATGGAGAAAGATGACCAGTGGTGTTCCACAGGGGTCAGTGTTGGGGCCATTGTTGTTTGTAATATATATAAATGATCTGGAAGAGGGCACTGTTGGTATGATCAGCAAATTTGCAGATGACACAAAGATTGGTGGAGTAGCAGAAAGCATAAGAGACTGTCAGAGAATATAGGAGGATATAGATAGACTGGAGAGTTAAGCGGAAAAATGGCAGATGGATTTCAATCGAGACAAATGTGAGATGATGCGTTCAGGCAAGACTAATTCTAGAGCGAATTATACAATGAATGGAAGTGCCTTGGGAAAAGTTGATGGGCAGAGAGATCTGGGAGTGCAGGTCCATTGTACTCTGAAGGTTGCTGCACAGGTGGATAGAGTGGTCGAGAAGGCATATCGTATGCTTGTCTTCATTGCCTTTATTGAGTATAAGAGCTGGCAAGTCATGTTAACATTGTCAAGACATTGGTTCGGCTGCACTTTGAATACTGTGCACAGTTCAGGTCACCACATTACCAAAAGGATATAGACACTTTGGAGAGGGTGCAGAGAAGGTTTATGAGGATGTTGCCTGGTATGGAAGGTGCAAGCTATTAAGAAAGGTTGAGTAGGTTAGGTTTATTTTCATAAGAAAAAAGGAGGTTGAGGGGGGACCTGATTGAGGTTTATAAAATCATGAAGGGTGGATAGAGACAAGCTTTTTCCCAGGGTGAAGGATTCAATAACAAGAGGTCATGCTTTCAAGGTGAGAGGTGGAAAGTTTAAGGGGGATACATGTGGCAAGTACTTCACACAGAGGGTGGTGGGCATTTGGAACGCGTTGCCAGCAGAGGTGGTAGAGGCAGGCACGTAGATTCATTTAAGATGTTTCTTGATAAATGCATGAGTGGGTAGGGAGTAGAGGGATACAGATGCTTAGGGATTGACATTTGAATTTGCTCAGGCTTGGAGGGCTGAAGAGCCTGTTCCTGGGCTATAACTTTTCTTTGTTCCTCATTCTTTGTAAAAGCAGTAATTCCAAAAGGCTTAGATTTGGATGGGTTTTCAGGCTAATTTGATCAGAGCTAACAGGTACTGCCTCAGAGAAATGGCTTTCAAGTAAAAAACACACTAACTCAATGAAAGGGGATAGCCAGTTGTCCCAGCTCAGCTTTTCTCTAGTTTGGCTTAGTTTTAAAAGTCTGGCTGTTCACTGAAAGCAGTCAAACAGTTTTGAGACTGCGGGTCCAAGAAGCGGTTCCATGGAAGAAGATGTTCCATGCAAAATCTCTCTGTCATTTCTCTTCTGTAAGACCCTGTGTTTGATTTTATCCTCTGTGCCAAGAGATGTTTATGGGGATTGTTGCAAGTATTTGGAACAGCAACATTAAGTTGGGACAATCTGTTGGGTTTTTGGATAGGTTAAGTCATTCTATATTTTGTTCTCTTTTGTTTGTGTTTCATTTGTTAATCTTGCAAGTAAATTGTGTTTTGTTTAAAACAAATAGGTTGGGCCAGCTGCATTACTCTGTATTCACTGTATATCTGCTCAAAACAACTGGCAAAGTTAGGGTCTGGGCTACTTTCTTGAAATTGGTTTGAGGGGGTCTGGCCTGGCCCATACAGACTGGAGGCTGTTTGCAGGATTTGTTCTATCATTTCAAATTGGGATGAGGGTTGGTGGCCTCGAAGGCACAAGTAGTAGGTGTTAGTTTCTTTTATTCTAGGTATTGATTTTGGTTGGTTTAAATAGTGTTTGGGATAACAATGGCTCTTTCAGTCACCAAGGGTTTTCTGGGGTGGAAGAAGTGACTTGGGGATTTTGCAAAAGGTGATTAAGGCCAACCTGCTGGAATTAGCAGACAAGCTGGAGTTGGAGCTGCCTCCTTTCTGAGGAAAGGAGAGATAATTACAGCAATAGCTCAGCATTTAAATCTGCTGGAAATGCCATCAGAATCTTTAGGGATAGCAAAATTCAATCGAAAATGGAATAAGTTGAGTTGGGGGCAAAATGCGAAGAAAGGGCAGCAGAAATGAAACAGTTTGAATTACAATTAAAAGCAGAGATAGAAGAGAGAGAAATAGCAAGAAAGAAAGAGAGAAGAGAGAGAAAAGGAGAAAGAGGAAAGGAAGAAAGAGAGGGAGTTTGAATTTCAGAAATTGGCACTTAGGCAGGAAAGTCAGCTTAAACATTTGAAGATGAAAGCTGAAGATAAGTTTAGTGAGGAAGAGAGTGAGAGTGAGCAAACTCATGGTAGTCAAAGGCCTGGCAAGGATCTGTTTAAATATATCTAAGCATTGCCTAAATTTGGTGAGAAGGACGTGGAAGCCCTTTTCATCTCATTTGAAACGTCGGCTAACCAAATGCAGTGGCCAGTGACCATGTGGGTTTTGTTGATTCAACAAAATTTGTAGGTAGAGCTAGTGAGGTATTTGCATCACTATCAGAGAAGGTTCCTGGAGAGTATGAGGAGGTGAAGAACGCCATCTTAAGTGTATACAAGCTTGTGCCAAAAGCGAATGGACATTTCAGGAATCTAAGGAGGGACCCTAGTCAAACTTGCATTGAATTTGAAAGGATCAATAAAAATAATTTTGATAGATGGATAAGGGCATTGAAAATAGAGCAAACATATAACTCTCTTAGAGAGAGGATTATTTTGGAGGAGTTCATTTCCTGAAGTAATGAAAACTTATGTGGAAGAGCAGAGAGTTAAAATGGCAAGATTAGCAGCTGAAATGGCTGTGGATTATGAGTTGGTTTATAAATCAAAGTTTGGCTTCCAAAATCAATTTCAATTTGTGAGGGACAGAAATTGGGGAAAAGAGAAATTCTTGTGTGGAAAGGGAAAGATAGATCTCGGTAAAGATCATACAGATAACTTACCACAGCATAAAAAAGAAATCCTTTGAGGGGAAAGAGAAGTTAAAAAGCTCCAGTGTTTCCACTGTAATAAAGTAGGCCACATGAAATCACACTGTTGGTGGATGAGGAAAAGCACTGCAAAGCCAAATGTAGTAAAACAGGATAAGCCAGTGAATTTTGTTGGATCGGTAATGGAAAGCACAGAGGAAGCTCGAAAGCTGCACCAGAATGTACAAATTGGTCACAGGTTGGTTAAGGAGGAAGTACTAGCTCTTCTTAAACCATATACTTGCAAAGGTAAAGTTTACTTACATAGGTCAGGAGCAGCAGGATACAATATTAAGAGACATAGGATCCTTTCATTCTGTGATGTTGAAAGATAAGGAGATACGAACCTTTGAAAGACTATTCCCAGAAAAGGTACTAGTAATGGAAATTCATGTGAGACAAGAAGCACTCAATTATGTAGAATGAGTTTAGAGTGTCCAGTGAAGAGTGGAGAAGTCATGGTAGGAGTACAAAATCTCAGCTCCAGGAATACAATTTGTCCTTGCTAACGGTACAGCTGGTTCCCAGGTAGGAAAGGTGCCTACTGTGGTTGAAAAGGCAGTGGAAACTCAGGCAACTGAACAACTGTAGGATACATATCCTAGGATTTTTTTCAGACTGTGTAGTAATGAGGTCACAAAGTCACCTGTTGAAATGGGAGAGACACTTTGATCAGATAAGAAAGTTGAAGTGGAATTAGCAGAGAATTTGTTTGACCCTGGTTGAGACAAACCAGGAGTAGATAGATGACAAAGCAGACATAGATTAGATTACTTACAGTGTGGAAACAGGCCCTTCGGCTCAACAAGTCCACACCGACCCGCCGAAGCGCAACCCACCCATTCCCCTTTACCTAACACTACAGGCAATTTAGCATGGCCAATTCACCTGACCTGCACATTTTTGGACTGTGGGAGGAAACCGGAGCACCCGGAGGAAACCCACGCAGACATGGGGAGAACGTGCAAACTCTACACAGTCAGTTGCCTAAGTCGGGAATTGAACCCGGGTCACTGGAGCTGTGAGGCAGCAGTACTAACCACTGTGCCACCGTGCCGACCGCATATTTAGCTCTGATAAATTAACTTGAGTTACAGCAGAAAGATGAAAACTTAAAATAGTTGTATCAATAGGCATACACAGGAAAGGAAATCCAACTGTATCCCTGAATGTTATGAACTTAAAAATGATGTCCAAATGACGAAATGGAGGCCATCATGTATTCAGATCAGAAGTTCTTCAAATCATATTGCCAGTGGATTATAGAAAGGAGATGTTGCAGGAGCTACCACTAGGATGTCAATTAAGAGTGAGAAAACCCAAGCGAAAATATTAAAACATTTTACTGTCCTGGACTGCACAGGGACGAAGTTGAGTTTTTGCAGACATGTTATACATGTCAGGTAATTGGAAAACTACAGGTGGTAATAAAACATGCATTTTTAATTTCTGTTCCTGCAATTGAGAAACCTTTCACAAGAGTCTTTGTTAATTGTGTGGAGCCTCTACCTAAAACAAACAGTGTGAATCAATATTTGTTAACAATAATGGATGTGTCCACTAGATTCCCAGAGGTCATTCCATTATGCAATATCACAGCTAAAAGGATTGCAGAGGAACTACTCATATTTTTCACTAGATATAGACTACACAGAGATTCAATCAGATCAAGAGTCAAACTTCACATCAAAATTATTCATGGAAGTTATAGACAGCTTAGAAATGAAACAATTCAAATCTACTGTGTACCATCCAGAATCACAGGGAGTGCTAGAAAGGTAGTATCATACATTAAAGACCATTGGGATTGGGATTTGCGAGTTCCGTTTGTACTGTTTGTGAGATGCATCAAGTGAATTGACCAAATTCAGTCCATTTGAACTAATGTTTGGGCATGAAGTGAGAGGACTACTAAAGTTGATGAAAGAGAAATTCAGAATTCAAAAACCCTATATTTGGGCTATGTATCAAGTTTTAGGGAAAGATTAAATAGTGCAGGGAAATTGGCTAGATAGCACTTAAAATATCACAGTGTGTATTGAAGCAAGAAATCACAAACTCACAATTTTGCTGTCAGGGACAAGGTGTTAGTGTTACTTTCAGTAATGTGTTAAAAGCAAGGTGAATCTTATCAAGTCAAAAGGAAATTGATGAGCTGAACTATTTGATAAGGCCTTCAGACAGAAAGAAATCTCGCAGATTGTATAAAGTGAATATGCACAAAAGGTATTTTGACAGGGAAGGAAAGCAACACAGAATGAAGAATCAAGTTCAGAGGATTCTGAATTAGACATTCCTCAAGTTAAATTGTACAATGAGCAAGTTGTTAAAAATTGGGATAAATGATTGAGTTACCTTCCAGAGGAAAATTGAAATGACCTGAAAGAGTTATTGGTATCGTACATCATAGTCATAGAGATGTACAGCAGGGAAAAAGACTCTTTCGGTCTAACCTGTCCATGCCGACCAGATATCCCAACCCAATCTAGTCCCACCTGCCAGCACTTGGCCCATGTCCCTCCAATTCATATTCATGTACCCATCCAGATGCCTTTTAAGTGTTGCAATTGTACTAGCCTCCCCGCTTCCTCCGGCCACCCTTTGCGTGAAAATATTGCCCCTTAGGTCTCTTATATCTTTCCCCTCTCACCCTAAACCTATGCCCTTGAGTTCTGGACTCCCCCACCCCAGGGAAAATACTTTGTCTATTTATCCTATCTACGCCCCTCATTATTTTATAAACATCTATGAAGTCATCCATCAGTCTCCCTTGGCTCCAACCCTGGCAACATCCTTGCAAATCTTTTCTGAACCCTTTCAAGATTCAAAACATCATTCCAATTGGAAGGAGACCAGAATTGTGCAATATTCCAACTGTGACATTTCCTGTATAGCCACAACATGACCTTCCAACTCCTGTACTCAATACTCTGACCAATGAAGGAAAGCATACCAAATGTCTTCTTCACTATCCTGTCTACCTGCGACTCCACTTTCAAGGAGCTATGAATCTGCACTCCAAGGTGTCTTTGTTCAGCAACACTCCCTAGGACCTTACCATTAAGTGTGTAAGTCCTGCTAAGATTTGCTTTCCCAAAATGCAGCACCACACGTTTATCCAAATTAAACACCATCTGCTACTCCTTAGCCCATTGGCCCATTTGATCAAGGTCCTATTGTAATCTGAGGTAACCTTCTTTGCTGTCCACTACACCTCCAATTTTGGTGTCATCAGCAAACTTATTAACTATACCTCTTATGCTCGCATCCAAATAATTTATATAAATGACAAAATGTAGAGGACCCAGTATCGTTCCTTGTGGCACTCCACTGGTCACAGGCCTCTAGTCTGAAAAACAATCCTCCACCACCACCTCCTGTCTTCTATCTTTTAACCAGTTCTTTATCAAAATGGCTAGTTCTCCCGGTATTCTATGAGATCCAACCTTGCTAACCAGTTCTCCCACGGGGAACATTGTCGAACGCCTTAGTGAAGTCCATATTGATCACATCTACCACTCTGCCCTCATCAATCCTCTTCGTTACTTCTTCAAAAAACTCAATCAAGTTTGTGAGACATGATTTCCCATGCATGAAGCCATGTTGACTATCCATAATCAGTCTTTGCCTTTTCAAATACATGTACATTCTATCCTTCAGAATTCCTCCAACAACTTGCCCACGTCAGGCTCACTGGTCTATAGTTCCCTGGCTTGTCCTGCCACCCTTCTTAAACTGTGGCACCATGTTAGCCAATCTCCCATCTTCCGGCGCCTCACCTGTGACTATCAATGACGCAAATATCTCAGAAAGAGGCCCAGCAATCACTTCCCTAGCTTCCCACAGAGTCCTAGGGTGCACCTGATCAGGTCCTGGGGATTTATCCGCTTTTGTGCATTTCAAGACATTCAGCACTTCCTCCTCTGTAATATGGACATTTTTCTAGATGTCATCATCTATTTCCCTACATTCTATATCTTCCATGTCCTTTTCCACAGTAAATACCAATGCAAAATACTTGTTCAGTATCTCCCCCATCTCTTGTGGCTCCACACAAAGGCTGCCTTGCTGATCTTTGAAGGGCCCTATTCTGTTCCTAGTCACCCTTTTGTCCTTAATGTATTTATAAAATCCCTTTGGATTCTCCTTAACTCTATTTGCCAAAGCTATGTCATGTCCCCTTTTTGCCCTCCTGATTTCTCTCTTAAGTGTACTCTTACTGCCTTTATAGCCTTCTAAGGATTCACTCAATCTATCCTGTCTATACCTGACATCTGCTTCCTTCTTTTTCTTAATCAAACCCTCAATTTCTTTAGTCATCCAGCATTCCCTACCCCTGCCAGCCTTTTCTTTCACCCTAACAGGAATGTACTCTCTGTGGACTCTCGTCATCTCATTTCTGAAGGCTTCCAATTTTCTCGCCATCCCTTTACCTGCGAACATCTGACCCCAATCAGCTTTTGAAAGTTCTTGCCTAATACCATCAAAGTTGCCCTTTCTCCCATTTAGACTTCAAGTTTTAGATCTGGACTATACTTTTCTATCATTGTTTTAAAACTAATTGAATTATGGTTGCTGGCCCCAAATATGTGGAAATAAACTGGGAAGTATTAACCTAATTATGCATGATGTAGAATTAGGAGATGCTACAATTAAGCAATATCCTGAGAAGATTAACCTTCCAAAGTGGGCACAGGTTCAAAAGGAGATTGAACGCATGCTCCAAGACAACATAATTGAAGTGAGTTACAATGACTGGAGCTCACGCATAGAAATGGTGCCAAAATCAGATAGTACCCAATGGTTATGTGTGGACTATCGCAAAGTCAATGCAGTTGCAATAACTGATGCATATCCAATTCCGCATTTAGAAGACTGTGTTCAAAAGATAGGACAAGCAACTTATATTTCTCATTTGGACGTGCTCAGAGGATACTGGCAGGTACTTTGTCCGAAAGAGTGAAGACAATTTTAGCTTTTGTAATGCCAAATGGATTATATCAATTTAAAGTCATGCCATTTGGTGTGAAAAATGTGCCAGGCATATTTCAGAGACTAACCAATAAGGTAATTTCCAGATTACTCAATTGTGTCATGTATATAGATGATCTGGTGATTTTTAGTCACACATGGAAGGAATATTTGCAACATTTACTCGAATTTTCAATTTCCTTTAGGAGACAGACCTGGCTAAAAGTGAATTTACCAAAGCCCAAGTCACCTTCCTGGGCCATGTTACTGGACACAGACAAAGGCCCCACAGGATGTAAAAACAAACGTAATTGGAGGGTTTCCCAAAAAGAGCAGTACTACGATTCCTGAGATTGAGTGGATTTTATCAAAAGTTTGTAGCAAAATTTGCAGTGTGGCTGCTCCACTCATTGAATTGCAAAAGAAAGGCAAGAAATTTCTGTGAACAGCAGACTGCCAGAAGGCATTTGACAGCCCAGAGGTTGTGTTAACTACTGACCCAGTGTTAACCGGACCTAATTATGCAAAGCCAATCAAGGTGACTATTGAAGCAAGTGATGTGGGTGTCGGTGCAGTTCTCTTGCAGGAAGACAACAAGAAGATCAAAAGACCTATCAGGCATTTCTCCAGGAAATTAAACATTCATCAACAGAAATAATTGACAAATGAGAAGGAGACTTTGAGATTGGTGTTGGCATTACAACATTTCAATGTTTGTGTTACAGTAACATATCTGCGACATTATATGCACTGATCATAACCCATTGAAATTTGTGGAGAAATTTAAGGACAAAATTCAAGACTGTTTAGATGGCACTTGTGGTTACAGCCACTCAATTTGAAAATTGTGCATGTGGCAAGATGAGAAAGTGTGATTGCCGATGCATTGTGGAGACTTGAATGAGAAACAGTGTTGTTAGGGGCCAGGAGTAAGACTGAAACAGAATGAGTAGTGTTTTTTGCATCATTATTTTCAACCTACTATATAGAACAACCTCAGTTATCTGAACATTAGCTATCCAAATTTTGAATTATCCACACAAGATTTCAATGTTCCGTTGCTTGGAAACTGTGACGATGTCAAAACCTTAGACCTAAGGGCGTAAAAATCTCCTGCTCCATCTTACATTGTATCACTTGAAGTATGATAATCTATTTGAAAAAAAATCCTCTGTTGTAACAGAATAGATACGTATTAAATAAAAGCTTAAATAAGAGAACATACCAAGTGGAATGTGCTAGATCCAAGGCCATGGCATACCTGTAGCAAGAGGAATGTGCAATACCACCAACCACGGGGGAACGGCAACCTGGTCTCACACCCACTCTTTGCGGCCATCAGATCAGTCATCCAAACATTCAATTATCCGAACTAAATACTCCCTGTCCGTTTCGTTCGGATAATCGAGTTTGTCCTGTGTAGGTGTTTTGTAAGGGGTTTTAAAATGATTGGATGTTGATGATTCCTTTTTTTAAGCAGGAGAGGTCTGATGATGCTGCTCCTTTAACAAGGCTATGCTGCCCTTGGCTTTTTTTTTCAGGGTTGTAAAAGCAGCAATTCCGAAAGACGAGGCTTGGGTGGGTTTTAAGGCCAATTTGGTTAAAGCAAACAGATACTGCCTCAGGCAAAAGGTTTTCAAGTTTAAAAAACACTTGTACAATGAAAGGGGAGTGGCCAGTTATCCCAGCTCAGCCTTTCTCTAGATTGGTTTGGTTTTAGCAATCTGGCTGTTCACTGAAAACAGTCATTTCTGAGGCTGCCGGTCCAAGAAACAGTTCCATGGAAGAAGGTGTTCCATGCTGAATCTCTCTTTCGCCTGTAAGACCCTGTATTTGATTTTACCTTTCATGCCAAGGGTTGTTAATGGTGATTGATGCAAGTATTTGGAACAGCAACATTAAGTTGGGATAATCTGTTGGGATTTTGGATAGGTTAAGCTATTCTATATGCTGTTCTCCTTTGTTTGCGTTTCATTTGTTAATAGTGTCATAGAGATGTACAGCATGGAAACAGACCCTTCGGTCCAACCTGTCCATGCCAACAAGATATCACAACCCAATCTAGTCCCACCTGCCAGCACCCGGCCCATGTCCCTCCAAACCCTTCCTATTCATGTACTGATACAAATGCATCTTAAATGTTGTAATTGTGCCAGCCTCCACCACTTCCTCTGGCAGCTCATTCCATACACGTACCACCCTCTGTGTGAAAATATTGCCTCGTAGGTCTCTTTTATTTCTTTCCCCCCTCACCCTAAACATATGCCCTCTAGTTCTGGACTCCCACACCGCAGGGAAAAAGACTTTGCCTATTTACCCTATCCATGCCCATCATAATTTTGTAAACCTCTATAAGGTCACTGTTCAGCCCCTGACACTCCAGGGAAAACAGCTCAAATCCTCCAACCCTGGCAACATCCTTGTAAATCTTTTCTGAACCCTTTCAAGTTTCACAACATCTTTCTAATAGGAAGGAGACCAGAATTGCACACAATATTCCAACTGTGGCCTAACCAATGTCCTGTAAAGCCGCAACATGACCTCCCAACTCCTGTACTCAATACTCTGACCAATAAAGGAAAGCATACCTACCCTATCTACCTGCGACTCCACTTTCAAGGAGCTATGAACCTGCACTCCAAGGTCTCTTTGTTCAGGACCTTACCATTAAGTGTATAAGTCCTGCTAAGATTTGCTTTCCCAAAATGCAGCACCTTGCATTCATTTAAATTAAACTCCATCTGCCACTTCTCAGCCCATTGGCTCATCTGTTCAAGGTTCTATTGTAATCTGAGGAAACCCTCTTCGCTGTCCACTACACCCCCAATTTTGATGTCATCTAAAAACTTACTAACTGTACCTTTTATGCTCAAATCCAAATCATTCATGTAAATGACAAAAGGTAGAGGACCCAACACCGATCCTTGTGGCACTCCACTGGTCACAGGCCTCCAGTCTGAAAAACAACCCTCCACCACCACCCTCTGTTTTCGACCTTTAAGCCAGTTCTGTATCCAAATGGCTAGTTCTCCCTGTAGTCCGTGAGAGCTAAGCTTGCTACTCAGTCTCCCAAAGGGGACCTTGTCGAAGGCCTTACTGGAGTCCTTCTAGATTGCATCTACCGCTCTACCCTCTTTGTTACGTCTTCAAAAAACTCAATCAAGTCTATGAGACATGATTTCCTATGCACAAAGCCATGTTGACTGTCCCGAATCAGTTCTTGCCTTTCCAAATACATGTACATTCTGTCCCTCAGGATTCCCTCCAACAACTTGCCCACCACCGAGGTCAGGCTCACTGGACTATAGTTCCCTGGCTTGTCCTTATCACTCTTCTTAAACAGTGGCACCATGTTAGCCAGCTTCCAGTCTTCCGGCACCTCACCTGTGTCTATCAATGATACAAATATCTCAGCAAGAGACCCAGCAATCACTTCCTTAGCTTCCCACAGAGTTCTAGGGTACACCTGATCAGATCCTGGGGATTTATCCACCTTTACCCATATCAAAAAAGCCTCTTCTGTAATATGGACATTTTGCAAGATGTCACCATCTATTTACCAACAGTGTATATCTTCCATACCCTTTTCCACAGTAAATACTGATGCAAAATATTCATTTAGTATCTCCCCCATTTTCTGTGGCTCCACACAAAGGCCACCTTGCTGATCATTCAGGGGCTCTATTCTCTTCCTAGTTACCCTTGTGATCTTAATGTATTTGTAAAAACTCTTTGAACTCTCCTTAATTCTATTTGCCAAAGCTATCTCATGTCCCCTTTTTGCCCTCCTGATTTCCCTCTTAAGTATATTCCTAATTCCTTTATACTCTTCTAAGGATTCACTCGATCTACCTTACATATGCTTCCCTCTTTTTCTTAACCAAACCCTCAATTCCTTTAGTAATCTTGCAAATAAATTCTGTTTTGTTTAAAACTAAGCTGCATCACTCCTGGAATATCCATTGTATACCTGCTTAAAACGACTAGCAAAGTTTGAGTCTGTGCTACTTCCTTGCAATGGTTTGAGGGAGTCCAAAGCAAACAACTTTGCCCAGAGAGAATATGAAACTTAATATCTCTTGAGTGCTTGAAGTGGACAGTATTGATGATTTAAGGGATTATTAGGCAGTCATATGGGAATGAGATAATCCAGGATTTTGATTGGAAAGGTAGGAGATAGCATGAGTATTAAAGAGTTACTATTGATGTGCAAGCATTCATTTTATTACATTGTGATTAGTATGTTGGTGCATGGAAGCATTGCATCATCTAGAAGGTTAAAACATCAAAAAGCTCAGTGTCTTGCAACCACTACATATCCAGATTGATCAATGAGGCAAATTTGAATGTCCTATGACATGAAGATTACATTCTTAGAATGTTGGGGTGGCACGGTGGCTCAGTGGTTAGCAATGTTGCCTCACAGCACCAGGGACTGTCTGTGTGGAGTTTGCACATTCTCGTGTGTTTGCGTGGGTTTCCTCCAGGTGCTCCAGTTTCCTCCCACAGTCCAAAGATGTGCAGGTTGGGTGAATTGGTCATGCTAAATTGCCCATAGAGTTAATTAGGGGGAATGGGTCTGGGTGAGTTACTCTTCGGAGGGTCGGTGTGGACTAGTTGGGCGGAAGGGCCTGTTTCCCACACTGTAGGGAATCTAATCTAGTCACTAGAAGAACAGACGCAACTTTGAAACAAACTCAAAATTGCTGAAGAAACTCAAAAGATCTGGCAGCATCTCTGGAGAGAAAGCAGAGTTAACATTTTGAGTCCAGTCACCCTTTTACAGAACTAATAGCAAGTTGGAAAAAAATTATACTATGTATAAGACATGTGCAGGGTTGGATGGAGTGAGCACATAGCCATGAGAGAGAGAAAGAAAGCTAAGCAGACAAAGGTATGGATGCCAGGGAATAATGAAAGTTGATAATGGGGAAAATAAATAGGTGAAAATGGGTTGACTGTGCTTGAAATCGCCCATGTCATAACTGGGCCTCAGGTGTGGCAGTTGGGGGACTGTCTGTTGGAAGCTGTGGGGAGAAATTCCCAGATGAAATGAGATTAGTGACCAGCATGGACACAATAGCCTGATGTTCGAAGGAGAGGTCATAGACTAAGGGAAGATAGGGGGAGGTGTCTGAAAGCTAGCATTCAGCTTCAGCAATGTAGAGGTCAGTATGCCATAAAACAACAACACCAGTCTTGTCAACAGGCTTGATTATAAAGCGGGGTTAGTTCAGAGAACATAAAGTGCATTCAATTCAGAGGGTACTGTATTAGCTTAGAATGCGTGAGAGGGACAAAGAAATTAAGGCACATGATGTCATGGCAAAAGTTCTCTATGAACAGTTAAATACAGGTAAAAGGCTAGACAGAGATGGCCAGGTGGAGAGAGAGTGTTGGAGGCAGATGAAGGAATCTGTTGGTTCGGTGAGGAACCAACTTGTGCAAAGAAATAGGCACAGCGGCAAAGGGAATAGAGTAATTTCTTAGAACAAGCGTCCTCTCCCTTCAATCTTCAACACTCAATATCAAGCTGAATAATTTTACAGCAGGAACACTTCCCTTCTCAACCCTTACAAAGGTGTTGGTAGGGTTGGAGGATTTGAGCTATAAGGAGAGGCTGAATAGACTGGATGGGCTGGGGCTGTTTTCACTGGAGCGTCAGAGGCTGAGGGGTGACTTTATAGAGGTGTATAAAATCCTGCAGGGCATGAATAGGGTAAATAACAAGGTCTTTTCCAAGGGCTTAGGCCCAAAGTGTCGACTCTCCTGCTCCTTGAATGCTGCCTGACCTGCTGTGCTTTTCCAATGCCACGCTTTTCGACTCTGACTCTCCAGCATCTGCAGTCCTTACTTTCTCTCAAGGTCTTTTCCCTGGGTTGGGGGAGTCTAGAGCTAAGTGAGAGAGGAAAGATTTAAAAGGGGCAACTCCTTCACGCAAACGGTGGTCCGTGTATGGAATGATCTGCCAGAGGAAGTGGTGGAGGCAGATACAATTACAACATTTAATAGGCATCTGGATGGGTACATAGATAGGAAATGTTCGGAGGGATATGGGCCAAGTGCTGGTAAATTTAGGATATCTGGTCAGCATGGATGAGTTCGACTGAAGGGTCTGTTTCCATGCTGTACATTTCTCTGACAGTGTGACTCTATGTCCTTTATCCACCCCCCAACAGTCCAAGTCCTGTCATGACATAGTATGGGGATTTGGGGGGCTGTGAGTTGGAGGCTCTGGGGCTTTATGAGCAGTCCATCCATTTTTACTGACTTATGGTCCCCATTAACAGCTTTCTTTCTCGCTGACATAATGTCATCCATCCCTTTGTCTGCCCAATTGCCATTCTCTCTCTGGTCTCCATCTCTGCAATACAGACCCCTTCCACCACCAAACCCAAGACCCCAACCCCCCACTAACACCTCCCGCATTTGGCCTTCAGCATTTACATCACCTTTTCCTAGCTGCTGTCAGTTTTGCAGAAGGGCCTCTGGACACAAAACATTAACTTTCCTTTCTCTCCACACCTGTTGCAACCCCACTGAGATTCTCCAACAGTTTCTGTTTGAGATCTTCATCATCCACTCTTTGTTTTATGAAACTAAACTGGGTTAATGTGGTCACAGAGGCAATATACCTCCACGTGGTCACAATGCTTTCGGACAGGAAGTTTGATAGATTTAGGTGCTGATAGTTTAAAGAGTTGCTATGAGAACCCCTACTAAAATGTAGCTATTGCAGGGAGCTGGGATCCGCGTTTTTCACTGTTTGTTGCAGTAGTTTGGCTTCACCAACTTCAATAAGACTTAAGATCTCTGCCTTTAATTCTGTGCCTCTGAGCTTATTGTGTGACTTCTGATCTTATCCACTCCAATCCAACACCAGCAGCTTCACGTCATGAGATAAGCGTGGCTGATCAAACCATTTTCAACTCCACTTTTTGCCTTTTCCCCATGATACCATTACTGATTAAAAATCTGTCTGCCTCAGACTTGAGAATATTTGATAATCCAGTGAAGAATTGCATAGACGCATTGTCAGAGAAAAGAAATTTCTCCTTATTGTATGATCCCTTCTTCTGAGATGATGAGGTGAAATGGTAGAATTGCCTCAGCTGGCAATGTTGAATGACTTCTTTCTTTTTTCAAAAAGGATGCAGTTTATGAACTGGATGTCATTTAACTCTCCTCTGGGTTGCTGTTAGTTAAAACATTAGATATAAAACATCAGAAGTACAAATAAGCGAGAAGGGTAGTTGCCCTTTTAGGATAATCAAATGAGACCATAAGTTAAAACTTAGAAACAAGGAGAGGATGGTCACTTTGCTGGGACTTTATTATAGACCCCCAAATAACCAATGGTTACTATGGATTGGATGTGTAGAGAGATTGTAGATACCTATAGGTTGGAGATTTTAATTTCCCCTGTATTGACTGGGGCCATCCAGAGTGTAAAAGGCTGAGACAATTTGGAATCTATCAACTGTGTCCAAGACAATTTCCTAAATCAATATGTAGAGAGGCCTACTCGAGAGAATGTAACACTCTTTGGAAATGAGGTCAGATGAGTTACTGAAGTATCAGTTGGAGAGCACTATGGGTCCAGTGACCATAACTGTCTTAGTTTTAACATAGTTATGAATAAAGATAGGACAGGTTAAGGTGCTAAACTGGAACAGAACCAATTTTGGGGCCATTAAGCAGGATCTAGCAAAGATCAATTGGGTAAGTCTGTTTGAAAGCAAAGGAACAACTGGCAAATGGGAAGCTTTTAAAAGTTTGATATCAAGAGTCAAGGGACAGTGTGTCCCTTTTAGGTTGAAGGGAAAAGCTGGCAGGCTTAGCGATCCCTGGCTGACAAGGAATATTGAGGCTCTGGTCAGGAAAAAGAAGAAGACATACATTGTATTTAAGCTGTTAGGCTCAAGTGAATCCTTAGATGACTGTAAAAAGAGTTGGAGAAAACTCAGGAGCAAAAACAAGTGTATGAGATAAATCTGGCAGATAAGATTAAAGAGGTTTGTATAGTTATATTAAGAGTGAAAAGGTGCCTAGGGAGAGAACAGGTCCCCTTAAAAATCAGCATGGCCATCTATGTGTGGAGCCACAGGAGATGGTGGAGATTTTTAATTAATATTTCTCTTCAGTGTTTACTGAGGTGAGAATCATAGATGCTCGGGAAATAAGGGAAACAAGTGGGGATGTTTTGGACTGCATACATATTACCAGAGAGGAACTTAAAGCGTTAACGAGTTTTGAGAAGATTTGTGGCTCAGGTTGGGGTTTGGATGTAGGTTTCCTTGCTAAGCTGCAAAGTTTGTTTTCAGATGTTTGATTTCAGTGCTTCATCCAGATGCTCAATGATGAGGTTACCTAGTATAGTGACAAAACATCTGAAAACGAACCTCCCAGCTCAGAGAGCAAACCTACATTCAGAGCCTTAAAGCATATTAAGGTAGATAAGTCCCCTGGGGCTAATCCAGTCCATCTTCGGATGTTATGGCAAGCTAGGAAAGAAATTGCTGAGGCCATGGCAGAGATCTTTGCTTCACCTCTGGCCACTGGTGAAGTTCCGGAAGACTGGAGGGTGGCTAATGTTCCATTTTTAAAGAAAGACAGCAAAGAAAAGTCAGGAAACTATAGGCTAGTGAGACTGTCATCAGTGGGAGACAAGTTGTTAGAGAGGATACTGAGGGATAGAATCAATCAACATTTGGATAGTCAAGGTTTGATTAGGGATAGCATGGATTTCTGCATAGCAAGTTATGCCTGACAAATTTTTTAGAGTTTTTTTATAGAATTAACCAAGAAGATAGCTGAGGGTATGACATCGGATGTTGTCTACATGGACTTTGGCAAGGTCACACATGCCAGGCTCATCGTGAAGGTTAGGTTGCATGAGATCTAAGGAAAGCTAGCTATTTGGATTCAAAATTGGCTTGATGTTAGGAAGCAGAAGGTGATGATTGAAGGTTGTTTCTTGGATTGGAGGCCTGTGACTAGTGGCATGCCTTTGCTATTTGTTATTTACATAACTGATCTGGATGTGAATGTACAAGGCATGATTTTGTACAGATGGTACAAAATTAAGATTATCGTTGATAGGAGGAATGTTATCAAAAACTACAGAAGGATCTTGATCAGATGGGAATGTGGGCTGAGGTTTGACAAATACAGTTCAAAAGGATAAGTATGAGGTGTTGCACTTGAGAAAGTCAAACCAATGTAGGACTTAAACAGTAAACGGTAAAGTCCTGAGGAGTGTCATGGAACAGAAGCATCTAGGAGTACAAAGACATAGTTCCTTGAAAGCAATATCAAAGGTAGACAGGGTGGTGGAAAAGACATTTAGCACTCTGCCCTTCATCAGTTGAGGCATTGAGCTCAGGATGTTACATTACAGTTGCATAAATCGTTGGTGATGCTGCACTTTTTTGGCCACCCTGTTATAGGAAAGACATAATTAAATTGGAAAGAGTGCAAAGAAGGTTTATGAGAATATTGCCAGGACTAGTAGACCTGAGTTATAGGGAGAGGTTGGCCAGGATAGGACTTTATTCCTTGCAACATAGGAGAATGAGGGGTAACCTTATTGAGGTGTATAAACTCACTACACACTTTACATTCAACAATCAGATATACGAACAAATCAACGGAACACCCATGGGATCACCAATCTCGGGACTCATAGCAGAGGCAGTTATGCAAAGGTTAGAACAAACAGCCCTACCACAAATTCAACCCAAACTCTGGGTCAGATATGTCGATGACACGTTTGTAATCATCAAAAACAAGGAAATAGAAAAAACACACCGGATCATCAACGCCACACTCACAGGAATCCAATTCACGAAAGAAGAAGAAAAGGATAGCCAACTCCCATTCCTAGACGTGATAGTACAGAGAACACCGAACGGAGAATTCACCACAAGGGTACACAGGAAAACAACACACACAGACCAAGTCCTAAACTATGAAAGTAACCACCCCAACACACACAAACGAAGCTGCATCAGGACACTATTCAAAAGAGCTACAACACACTGCAGTACACCAGAACTGCGAAAAGAGGAAGAGGAACACCTATACAAGGTATTCGCCAAAAATGGATACCTGCGCAACTTTATCAACAGATGCCTAAGAGATAGACCACGGAACGAGGACATGCCACAACCAAAAGGACTAGCCACACTACCATACATGAGGAGCATTTCAGAACTGACAGCCAGACTACTGCGACCCTTAGGACTCATAATGGCACACAAACCAACAGCCACGCTCAGACAACAACTTACTAGAACAAAGGAGCCAATACCCAACATGAGCAAAACTAATGCAGTTTACAAAATACCATGCAAGGACTGCACAAAACACTATATAGGACAAACAGGAAGACAGCTAACAATCCGCATACATGAACATCAACTAGCCACGAAACGACACGACCAGCTATCCCTAGTAGCCACACACTCAGACAACAAGCAACATGAATTTGACTGGGAAAACACTACTGTCATAGGGCAAGCCAGACAGAGAACAGCCAGGGAATTCCTAGAGGCATGGCATTCATCCACAAACTCCATCAACAAACACATCGACCTGGACCCAATATACCAACCACTACAGTGGACAGCTGAAACTGACACCCGGAAGTGGCAAGGACAGACCACTATAAATACTGGAAGAAACATCAAAGAAGCGCTTTGCAGGAGGCTGCAGAGCACTGATGATGTCTCCTAGCCAGGGGATGAAACGTTTGCAACAAAAACTTCCAGCTCGGCGAACAGAACCACAAAAACGAGCACCCGAGCTACAAATCTTCGCACAAACCTTGAGGTGTATAAAATTATGAGAGGCATAGATAGGGTAAATGCATATAGTCTTTCTCCCAGGGATGGGGATTTGAAAACTAGAGAGCATAGATTCAAGGTGAGAGGGGAAAGATTGAAGAAGGACCTAAGGGGCAACTTCTTTACGCAGAATGTGGTGTATAGATGGGATGGACTGCCAGAAAAAGTGGTTGAGACAGGTATGCTAGCAACATTTAAAAAACATTTTGATCGGTACATGGATGGGAAAGGTTTAGAGGGATATCGACCAAATGTAGGCAATTGGAACTAGCTGAGTGGGCACCATGATGAGCATGGACCAGTTTGGGCCAAAAAGCCTGTTTCCATGCTGTATGACTTGATGACTCTAGTAATAATACACTGTTGTCTTTCTGACCAGAGATGGCCTTGATTTGACTTTAGAAACACACGATCTGTTTGATATGTTCTTCAAAATGAACTGGAGACTGAGAAGAGAAGATAAAAGATTATGTGGTACTTCAGCTTTTGATTAATTTGAGTCTTTTACATCTCATCGACTGCTAAGGGAATCAAATGTTAATCTATCATTTTTTTCCCTGATTGGCCACACAGTTAGCAGATATACTTTATGGAGTCGAGGAGCCAGTGTTAGCCTGGGGTGGACAAAGTTAAAAATCACACAACACCAGGTTATAGTCCAATAGGTTTATTTGGAAGCACAGCTTTGGGAGCACAGCTACCTGATGAAGGCGCAGCGCTCGGAAAGCTATGCTTCCAACTAAATCTGTTTTACTATAACCTGGTGCTGTATACTTCATGAAATAGAAGCATGTTGGTGCTGGACTGGTAGCTTTATGGGTGTGTATCTGAGGAAGTATACTTCCCCTCCCCCCAACCTTGAATTAATGTGCCAAATGTTAAGAATTCCTGGAATGCTGGATTGCTCTGCTGTGATAAAGCTCTGCTTTGTTCTGCTAATAACTGGACGCGGTGAGAATATGCGGGTTGCCCGGAAGTTGAAGTCGCGCAAAGTCAATGGCAATGAAGCTGATTGCTTTAGAACTCCATATCGGCTTCACCTGCTGACTAGGAAATGACCGTCTTACTTCAGTACTCAAGCAAGACCGTGCGGGAGATGTAGACGTTTTCTCGCTAAAGTCTGGGAGTTTAATTTTCTCGGGGCTGGAGCTGCTGTTCAATCTTCTTTTTGATTTGGGGACTCAGAAGTTTATTCGTCAAATATCGGGCTTTTACAACAGCTTGTGTTACAAAGTGCCAACGAAAAAAAAGCATCGTCTCCTGAGGCTAGGGGCATTTTGTTTTAGAGAACAGTTTGAGATTTAAGAAGCACAAAGGAAAATCTCCCCCCCCCCCCCCCCCCGTTAACTTTTGAATTCAATAAGGTCACCTAAAGTATTTTTTTAAACAAAAGACCAAAAGATTTATTTCACGAACGTTATCTACAAGGTGAAGTTATCAATGCATCGAAGCTGTGTCATTTGAATCCGATGTGATTATGTACGAAAAGTGACTGATAAGCGAGCTGTCCCTGGTCTGGACTTGTTCTTCCGTTGGACTGTCTGTGGTCAGCTCGAACCCACGGCCTGGACAAGGTCTGTTTGATAAATTGGTTGAGCACTTTGGGGATTTCCCACAACTCCATTTCGTCTGCTCGGAGAAGCTAGGAAATCGACTTCTGAGTGAAGATAAGGCACTCTTTGCTGGATTTTATTTTTGGAGGTGTAAGATATCAGTTGGGTGTTTGTATGCAATTGTTGGCTTCATTCGAAGTGGTAAGTGAATGTTCTTTCCACCTTTGACTGCTGACTTACCCATTCCGGCTAAATAAGGCATCGATGTGAGTTCTTTTTACCCCCCCATCGTGCACCCTGGTGAGTCACGCGTTGGGTGACCTTGCTCAATCTGCTGCGAATTAATTTGTTTGATAAACCCAGTCTTTCGCAGTCTCTATCCAATCGATAACTTAAATTTTTAATTTCTTTTATTAAATTATCGGTTTTGCTCTCGCTAGCGGATTTTGAGATGGTACTGTCCGATAGGATTCCCGAAACAGCGTGTGCTACTGTAAACATCCTCGACTGAAAGTTGTGAGGTACTACGTTTGAGCTTTCAGTCAGATGTTTGCAGCTGCCCACCGCTAAGTACTACGATGGCGTGGATTGAGGATTGGCTATCTGACAGAAGACAGAGAGTTGGGAATGGCAGCTAGTGACAAGTGGGGTTCTGCAGGGTTCAATGTTGGAGTTGCAGCTGTTCACGGTATATATTAATGACTTGGCTGAAGGGACTGGGGCATTCTGGTGAAGTTTGTGATGATAGAAAGTTATAAGGACAGGCAGGTAGTTCTGAAGGGGGGTGGTGGGGGGGTCAGAGGATGGTTGCAGTAAGATTTGGATAGTTGAGGAGAGTGGTCCAAAAAAATGGCTGATGAAATTCAATGTGAGCAAATGTGAGGTCCTGCACTTCTGAAAAAAGAATACAGGGACAGACTATTTTCTAAAGGGTGAGAAAATTCCTAAAGCCAAAGTACAAAGGGATCTGGGAGTGCTAGTCCAGGATTCTCTAAAGGTGACTTGCAGGTTGAGTCCATGGTTAAGAAAGCAAATGCAATGTCATTTATCTCGAGGGTTGGTATGTACAAGTAGTGATGTGCTACTGAGACTTTATAAAGCTCTGGTTAGGCCCCAATTGGAATACTGTGTCCAGTTTTGGGCCCCACACCTCAGGAAGGACATACTGGCATTGGAGATTCACATGATGATCCCTGGAACGGTAGGCCTAACATATATGATGAACAGCTGAGGATCCTGATATTGTATTCATTAGAGTTTAGAGGGTTGAGGGGAGATCTGATAGAAACTTACAAGATAATACATGGCTTAGAAAGCGTGGACACTGGGAATTTGTTTCCATCAGGCGGGCGTTCTAGGATCCGTGGGCATAGCCTTAGAATTAGAGCGGGTCAATTTAGAACAGAAATGCTGAGATATCTTTTCAGCCAGAGAATGGTGGGCCTGTGGAATTCACTGGGATGTTAAATGTCTTCAAGGCATTGAAGAAGTCTTAATCTTGCAAGGAATTAAGGGATACGGGGAGAGTGCGGGTAAGTAGTGTTAAAATGCCCATCAGCCATGATTGAATGACGAAGTGGACTCGCTGGGCCTTACTTCCACTACTACGCCTTATGGCCTTATGAAAGGAAAATCCACCTTTGTCCTGGTCGCAAGCTGATGAATGCTCAAAGGTTGGCTAAGTGACCTCGCGAATGTTGGTTGGTTTCTTAGAAACAGAAACAACAGCAACAAGCAATACATTTATGTAGCACCATTAACTGAGCAGACCTTCTCCACTGACTGGATACTTGCACCAAATGTCCAAAGCTTTGTCAAAGCTGGCTGAGAGGTCCGACAAAGGATCATAGAAGAATTCCTGAGGTTAGAGATGAGGCGGCTGGTGGGAAGGTAAATATTGGTAATCATCTTGAATCATGAAAGGTTGTCAGGGCTGGGGCAAGTTACAGAAATGGTGAGAAACCAGGCAAGTCAAGCTGCTGGAGAACTGCCTCGAGGTTCACTTCTTTTGGCTGGGTTTTTGAAAAACACTGGGCAACCAGTAATCCATTTCTGTTTTGACTTGCTCATCTAAAGTGAACTACTGGACAATGGACTCAAGTATCCAGGAAATTTGCCTCCTGAAGTTCTTCACTTTCATGGTGTTGAGTGTTGATTTGTCTCAGATGGTCTCAAATTGTATATTGCATGCTTAAATTTATTGATTGATTCACTGAGTAAAAAAAGTTGGCAAGTCATGTTGCAGCTGTATACAACTTTAAATTTGCCACATTTGGAGTGTTGTGTGCAATTGTAGGTACCACACTACAGGAGGATATGAAGACTTTTGTTAGGGTGCAAAAGAATTTTACCAGGATGTTTCCTGAATTGAAAAGCAGTCGTTTTTGATAGAGCATTGGAGGCTCAAGAGTGACTTGGTAGAAGAGTATATATAATTAAGAGAGGCATGGAGAGTGGATAATTGTAGCTTTTTTTTCCCAGGGCAGAAATGGGTACTAGGGGACATAGGTTTAAGCTGAGAGGGAAAAAAGATCATGTGAAAGGAAAATTTTTTTTTTTTACAGTGAGGGTAGGTGCCTGGAATGCACTGCTAATGGAGGTGGTAGAATCACAGATGATATCAAAGTTTAAGATGTGCTTAGACAGACACATGAACAGGCAGAGAACAGAGAGATGCCAATATTGTGCAAGCACATAGGAATCGTTTAGAATGGCATCATGGTTGGCACAGACATTGTGGCAGGTGAAGGAGGCTGAGAGATAAATATGAAGGTGGTAAGGCTGGGAGGAATGTAGTTTAGAAGACTACAGGTGGGGGTGTGATTGTGGGTCAGAGCAGAGGGTGGAGCAGAGAGGTGGGAAGGAAGATGGACAGTTAGGACAATTCATGAGAGTGGTGCTGAGTTGGAGGGTAGAATCAGAGATGAGGTGGGGGAGGGGAGAAGAGGAAACTGATGAAATCGACATTGATGCCTTGTGGTTGAAATACCCAAAGTTGAAAGATGAGTTTTTCCTACAGGTGTCAGATGGCTAGAATTTGGCG
Source organism: Hemiscyllium ocellatum (assembly GCF_020745735.1). Taxonomy (NCBI): domain Eukaryota; kingdom Metazoa; phylum Chordata; class Chondrichthyes; order Orectolobiformes; family Hemiscylliidae; genus Hemiscyllium; species Hemiscyllium ocellatum. The sequence continues at coordinate 91,486,000 of NC_083403.1, forward strand.
GTGGATGAGGCCCAGGACTTTCATGTCCTTGGCGAAGTGGGAGGGGGAGTTGAAGTTGTTGGCCACAAGGGCAGTGGGGTTGTGGAGTGTGTGTGTCCCAGAGATGTTCCCTGAACCATTCCACAAGTTGGAGTCCTGTCTCCCCAATGTAGAGGAGACCACATTGATTGTAACGGACACCGTAGATAAGGTGTTTGGATGTGCAGGAAAATCTCTGGTGTGTGTGGAAGGATCCTTTTGGGGCCTTGGATGAAGGTGAAGGGAGAGATGTGGGTGCAGGTTTTTCCACCTGTTGCTGTGGCAAGGGAAGGTGGAGGATGGATTGGTGAGGAGGGTGGACTTAAAGGAGTCGTGGAGGGAATAGTCTCTGCAGAATGCTGATAGTACTGAAGAGGGAAATATATCACAGGGATGTGGTCTGACTGTAGATGGCAGAAATGGTGGAAATTCCTGATGAAGGGCTGATACTCGAAACATCAACTCTCTTGCTTCTTGGATGCTGCCTGACCTTCTGCGCTTTCCCAGCGCCATAACTTTCGACTCTAATCTCCAGCATCTTCAGTCCTCACATTCTTATGGACATTGTAGAAGATAGAACGTAGAACATTATAGCATAGTACAGGCTCTTCGGCCCTCTGTTGCGCTGACCTGCAACATTAATCTGATGCCCATCTAGCCTCCACCATTCCATATTATCCATGTGTATGTCCAATGTCCACTTAAATGCTCTTAACATCAGCAAGTCTACTATGACTACTACTACTGCAGGCAGGCTGTTCTGTGCCCATACTGCTCTGAGTAAAGAAACTACCCTTGATATCTATCCTAGATCTATCATCCCTTTTCTTTTTAAAGCTATGTCCCCTCATGTTAGCCTTCACCATCCGGGGAAAAAGGCTCTCACTGTCTACCCTCTCTAACCTTCTGATTATTTTATACATCTCAATTAAGTCACCTCTCAACCTTCTCTCCAATGGAAACAGCCTCAAGTCCCTCAGCCTTTCCTCAGCTCCATGATGAATATTTGCCATCAACCACCACCCTCTGTCTTCTTTCAGCTAGCCAATTTCTAATCCAAACCGCTAAATCACTTTCAATCCTGAAACTCTTTACTTTGTGCAATAGCCTACCGTGTGGAACTTTCAACCGCCTTACCTTTATCCACCTGTTTTGTCACCTTCTCGATTAACTCTGTAAGGTTAGTGAGGCATGCCCTACCCTTCACAAAACAGTGTTCACTATCCCTTATCAAATTATTCCTTTCCGGATGATTTTAAATCCTATCTCTTATAACCTTTTCCAACACCTTACCCACAACCGAAGTAAGGCTCACTGGCCTATAATTACCAAAGTTGTCCCGACTCCCCTTCTTAAACAAGGGAATAAATTGCTATTCTGGCACTACTCCTGTCGACAATGATGACATAAAGTTCGAAGCCAAAAGCTCTGCATTCTCCGACCTGGCTTCCCAGAGAATCCGAGGATTAAACCCATCCGACCCTGGGGTCTTGTCTATTTTCAGATTTTCCAAAATTGTTAAAATCTCCTCTTTGTCGACCTCAATCTCATCTAATTTAGTAGCCTGTATCTCCATATTCTCAATAACATTGCCCTTTTCCAAAGTGAATACTGACAAAACGTATTCATTAAGCACTCCCCATGTCCTCAGATTCCACACACAACCTTCCACTACTATCTTTGATTGGCCCTAATCTTTGTCTAGATCTTCCCCTAATCTTTACTCCTGATATACCTGTAGAAGGCCTTAGGGTTTTCCTTGATCCTATCTGCCAACAATTTCTCATGTCCCCTCCTGGCTCTGCTTCGCCCTCTCTTTACATTTTTTCTCGTTAACTTACAATTCTCAAGCCCTCTAACTGAGCTTTCATGCCTCATTCTCACACAAGCCTCCCTCTTCCTCTTGACAAGAGCTTCAACTTCTTTAGTAAATCATGGCTCCCTCTCTTGACAATTCCCTGTCTGATATCTATCCTTGTACTTATCAAGGATCTGCAGTAGCTGTTCCTTGAATAAGCTCCACATTTCAAGAGTGTCCATCCCCTGCAGTTTCCTTCCCATCCTATGCATCCTAAATCTTGCCTAATCGCATCATTGTTGCCTTTTCCCCCAGTTTCCCTGTGGTATATACCTTTGGTATTTCCCTGTGGTATATAGTTTGCCTTTCCCTGTGGTACACACCTATCCCTGCCCATTGCTATTATGAACATAACTGAATTATGGTCACTGTCGCCAAAGTGCTCACCGAACTCCAAATCTAACATCTGGCCGGGTTCACTACCCAATTCTAAATCCAATATATAGCATTGCCTCTTGTTGGCCTGTCTACACACCATGTCAGAAAACCCTTGCATCATACATTGAACAAAACTGACCCATCTAAACTACTTGAAGGATAGTATTCCCAGTCAATATTGGGGAAGTTAACGTCCTCCAACTATCCTGTTACTCTCGCTCCTATCAAGAATTATCTTTGCTATCCTTCCATTTACATCCTTGGAGCAATTGGAGGCCTATAGAACACTCCCAACAGAGTGACCTCTTGTTTCCTGTTTCTAAGCTCTGCCCAAACTACCTCAGCGAATGAGTTCTCAAACATTATCTCAGCTATGGAATAACTACCTCCCTGTAACTCCTCTCAATAACCCGTTCCGCCTTCTGAATGATCCAAAATTCATCCAGCTCCAGTTCCCTAACACTCTTCTTGAGGAGCTGGTGTTAGGTGCACTTCCCACAAATAAAGTCAACAGGGACCCTTACCTCCCAAATGCTGCAGGAAGAGCATTCAATTACCCTAACCTCCATTCCCGCTATTCTAAATTCCCAAGTAGACTGACAGAAAAAAAAAGAAACACAAAAGAAAATGCTTGTCATCTTACCAACCGACACAGACGTTGTTTATGGTTCGAGGAGGAGGATGGGTGGGAGACACTATCCAAATAATGTTTCAGGTAAAGCAACTGCCCAAATATGTGACCTCGTGACTTCTCTGACTGCATCCAGGAACTGAAGAAAATCTGAAACTAAAAGAAATTTAAACTGTATACTCTCATATCCCGACAGACTCCGCTGTTCCCTGGAGACCCCGTGACCTGTCCGACTAATGGACCTGTCTGACACCAGGGACTAATGGACTGAAGCACCTGTTACTGTGCTGTACTGTCCTTTGGGTGTTTAGAAAAATTTGATGTTATTGGGGGCAATCAGTATGGCTTTATGTAGTGTAGGCCATGTCTTATAAATTTGATTGAATTCTTCTGAAAGATGATTGATAAGGATAAAACAGTGGATGCTGGTAGAGAAATGGCAGATGGAGTTTATTCCAGGTAAGTGTGAGGTACTGAGCTTTGGGAGATCAAATGTGAAGGAAAAGTTTGGAGTTAATTGCAGGATCCTGTACAGCATTGATATACAGAGGGATTGTGGGATTTTTTTTAGATTAAGTTCCTTACAGTGCGGAAACAGGCCCTTCGGACCAACAAGTCCACATCGACCCTCCGAAGAGTAACCCACCCAGACCCATTTCCCTCTGACTAATGCACCCAGCACTATGGGCAATTTAGCATGACCAATTCACTTGATCTACATATCTTTGGACTGTGGAAGGAAACCGGAGCACTGGAGGAAACTCACGCAGACATTGGGAGATTGTGCAAACTCCACACAGTCACCCAAGGCTGAGAATCGAACCTGGGACCCTGGTGCTGTGAGGCAGCAGTGCTAACCACTGAGCCACCATGCCACCCAAGTCCATCGCGCTCTGAAAGTGGCCATTCAATAGATAGGGTGGTAAAGAAGGCATATAGCATTTGCATTTGTAGAATTGTATTTGTGGATATTCTATTTTTATTCAAAAAGCACACATTCTATAGACAGGCACTTAAACTAGAGGAGTACCAATATCTTGGGCGGGCAATTTGCTGGAGTATGTCAGGAAGGTTTAAACTAGTTTGGCAGGGGGATGGGAACCAAAGCTACAGATCAGAGGCGAGGGTAATTGTTGAATGTGTAGAAGTAGAATGCACAGAACCTGTCAGGAAGGATACACAGCTGATAGGGCAAAGAGATGGGTTAAGGTGTGTCTGTTTCAATGCAAGGAGTGTCAGGAATAAGAGTGATGAACGTAGAGCATGGATCAGTACTTGGAACTATGATGCTGTGGCCGCAACATGGATTTCACAGGGGCAGAAATGGTTGCTGGATGTTCCAGGGTTTAGATCTTCTAAAAAGAACAGTGGGGTGGGGGAAGGAGGGAGAGTAGCATTGTTAATTACAGACTTCATCACAGCTGCAGTAAAGGAGGTTGTTGAGGAGAATTTGTCTGAGTCAATATGGGTGGAAGTCAGTAACAGGAAAGGAGCTGTCACTTCATTGAGTGTTTCTATAGAACACCCCCCCAATGTGGCATGGATAGTTTAAGCATCAAACACTTTAAATCTAGTATGTACTATCCTGAATCCCAGGGAGCTTTGGAAAGGTTGCATCAGACCCTAAAGGCAATATTGAGGGCTTCTTTCCAGGATTACCCAAATGATTGGGATAAAGGCATTCCCATTTATATTATTTGCTTTTAGAGATGCTCCAAATGAATCAGTGCATTTTATTCCATTTGAATTGATATACGGACGTGAAGTAAGAAGGCCTTTTTAAAATTAATTAAGGTCCAAAATCCGAGATCTCTCAGTTGGATTATGTACCTGAGGTTAGAGAAAGATTAAACAGCATAGGTGAATGAGCTAGACAACATTTGAAGGCTGTAAAATGCTTAATGAAGCAAGAAGCAGATAAGAAATCTAAAGTTTGTACGTTTGCCCAAGGGGATAAAGTATTGGTGCAGTTACCAGTAGTAGGAGAGACCTTCAAAACAAGGTTTAGTGGTCCCTATCAGAATGAGAAGAAGTTAAGTCAGGTGAATTGTTTGGTAAAAATGCCAGATAGGAAAAAAATTGGGTATGTCACGTGAACATGCTGAAACTCTATTATGACAGAGAAAGGGAACCTGAGAAACAGGTAAAAACAATGACTGCAAATGCTGGAAACCATATTCTGGATGAGAGTGGTGCTGGAAAAGCACAGCAGTTCAGGCAGCATACAGTATTCCTGATGAAGGGCTTTTGCCCGAAACGTCGATTTGCCTGCTCCTCGGATGCTGCCTGAACTGCTGCGCTTTTCCAGCACCACTCTAATCCAGAACCTGAGAAACAGGCACTAGTTACAGCAACTTAGTGAGGAATCAAATCCAGATGATTTGGATTTTGATATGCCTCAGAATTAATTGAATAATGAGGAAGTCCTTATGGAATGGGAAAGGGTAGTGAGTTATCTGCCCCAGAACAGAGAATTGAATTGAAAGACTTGTTACAGTATTATGATGACCTATGTAGAAATAGAATGGGAAGGACTACTGCCACAGTACTTGAGGTTGATATAGGGAATGCGGTTCCAATAAAACAACACTCTTACAAGCTTCATCCTCTCAAAGCAGCACTAACTCAGAAAGAAGGGGAGCGATGTTCGAAAGAGGTGTACAGATGTGGCAAAGTGAGTGGATCTTAGATTATCAGAAGGTCAATGCTGTAATGAAATCTGACTCATCCCCATTCCAAGGCTGGAGGATTGTGTGGAAAATGTATGACAAGCCACTTCCATTACAAATTTGGACTTCGTGGTCACTGGCAAATACCTTTGTCAGAGGGAACAAAAGACGTTTCTACTTTTGTAACGCCAAATGGGCTATATTAATTTAAAGTAATGCCCTTTGGAATGAAAAACATATATTCCACTTTTGAAAGGCTTATGATCAGAGTTAGTGCAGGATTGACTAATTATGCTGTTGACATAGATGACTTACTGATCTTTAGCCATTCATGGAACATCTGGCAGAGTGCTTTGAAACACTACAAAAGACAAAATTGATCGTAAACTTGGCAAAAACATATTTTGCAAAGGTGAAAGTGATATGCTTAGGACATAACATCAGATATGGACATACGACACTGAAGAACATGAAGATAAAGGCCATGGAGCAATTCCCAAATTCACCCTCAAGGTAGGCAGTGCTACGATTTTTATGATTGAGTGGATTCTACAGGAAATTTGTACCAAATTTTAATGGTGTAGTGGCACCATTGACAGATTTGTTTAAAAAAAACACAAAATTTCAGTGAACAGAACAGTGTCAGGAGGTATTTGAGAATTTAAAAGCAGTGTTAACCGCTGCTCCAGTTTTAGTCACACAAAATTTTTTTGAAACCCTTCAAAGTCGCCATCAATGCAAGCGTTTAGGTGTTGGAGCTGTGTTGTTACAGGAGGATGATTGTGGAATTGAAAGACCAATTGGTTATTTTTCAAAAAGAACTTAAATATCGACCAGAAAAAAAAATCAACCGTTGCAAAAGAGCTACTGAGTTGGGTAATGCCCTTACAACATTTTAATGTTTACTTTGTAAACACTGCATCCGAGATGATTGTGTATACTGATTGTGTGTCCTTTGACATTTCTTGAAAGACTTATGGACAAGAACATCAGATTATTTCATTAGAGTCTCATGTTACAAGTATTTACTTTACACAGATGGGCCAATGGGCTGAGGAGTGGCAGATGGGAGATTAATTCAGATAAATGTGAGGTGTTGCATTTTGGGAAAGCAAATCTTAACAGGACTTATGCACTTAATGGTAAAGTCCTAGGGAGTATTGCTGAACAAAGAGACCTTGGAGTGCAGGTTCATAGCTCCTTGAAAGTAGAGTTGCAGAAAGATAGAATAGTGAAGAAGGTCTTTGGTATGCTTTCCTGTATTGGTCAAATAATTTAGTATAGGGAGGTTCAGACTGTTTTCTTTAGAGCAGAGTAGGTTCATGGGGGTCCTGATAGACATGTACATGTCTATGAAGGGCTTAGGCAGGGTAAACTGAATACAACTGTTCCCCTTGGTTGAAGGGTTAATAACAAGAGGTCATAATTTTAAAGTAGTAGGCAATAGGTGAAGAGGGGAGTTGATGAAAAGCTTTTTTTCACCCAGAAGGTGGTGGGATACGGAATGCACTCCCTGAGGGGATAGTTGAGGTGGGAAACCTCACAACATTTAAAAAGTAATTGTATGAACACTCGAGATATCATGACATTTAAGGCCTAGTGTGAGTAGGAATGTATTTTTAACACTACAGACTTGATGAGCCAAAGGGACTCTTCTGTATTGTATAATGTTATGATTATATGACTATGCCATGCGTTTATCCCTTAAGCTATCAGTTTCAAGATTTACAGTGCAAACAGTTTTGGGTGTCTGGAACTCACCGCTTGTTTGATGGTGAAGGTAAAAGCCCTCAATGTGTTTAAAAGGCACCTCAATATGTAACTTATATGACCATTACAACATTTTCACCTTTTTAATTTTGTTAAATTGAGAGGTTACAAAGCTATGAATAGATAGTTTAAAATAAAATGGTGACAGTTGTACATTTTCAATTAGACATAGATTTTCTGATAGTGTTGCAAATTTTAGCTCCATGCTGAGTTTCCTGGTGGGATCAGGAGCGGAGTTGAAAAATGTGGTGCTGGAAAAACACAGGAGGCCAGGCAGCATCCAAGGAGCAGGAGAATTGATGTTTCGGGCATAAGCCCTTCTTCAGGAATGAGGCTGGTGTGCCAAGCGGGTTGAGATAAAAGGTAGGGGAGAGGGAATTTGGGGGAGGAGCACTGGGAATATGATAGGTGGAAGGAGGTGAGGGTGATAGGCTGGAGAGGGGTGGGGGAAGGAAGGTCGGGAAGAAGATTGCAGGTCAAGAGTGCGGTGCTGAATCCGGGGATTGAGACTGAGATAAGGTGGGGGGAGGGGAAATGAGGAAGCTGGAGAAATCTACATTCATCCTGTGTGATTGGAGGGTTCCTAGATGGAAGATGAGGCGCTCTTCCTCCAGGCGTCGTGTGGTCAGGGTCTGGCGATGGAGGATCCTTGCAAGGATCAGGAGCAGGCCACTTGGTCCTTCAAGCCTGCTCGAAGACCTTACCTCGATAATCTTTCACTTGCCCCCCATCACCCCCCCCACCACACCTTGTTTTTTGAGAATCTGCCAACTTCTGTCTGAGAAAGAGTCAAAATCTTGACTCCCACAAACATTTTTTTCTGAATGAAATTCCAAAGATGACCCTCGCAGATGTGTTTTTTCCTCCCTCATCTCTGAATCAATTGGGTGTCTTCTGTTTCTGAAACAGAGACCTCTAGTTCTAGATTCTCCACAAGAGGAAACATTGATCCTGTCAAGACCTTATCATTAGTGATTATCATTATCAAAGCAGTTTCATTAATGAGAGGGCCAGTAGTGACAAATAAACTGTCTGCCAATTTTGTTTTATCAGTGCTATTGATTTCTACAATCAATTACTCTACTCTATCACCCCATGATTGGCTTTCCAATTACGGTGTTATGGACTAATTTCTGGAGGAAGATTATGGCATGCTACATGAACATTCCAAAGTAAAGTTATCAAAATGTGAAATTTAGATGAAGTTTAAGAATGTGAACTATCTGTTCAGTTTAGTTCCATTTTTTGGAATTAACTATTCCATGTTCTGTGTTTCTGTCTTCCCATGTGAATCACTCACCCTGAGCTTTGGACAAGGACAGAGGTGGGGATAAGAACATTCCTGATGAAGGGCTTTTGCCCAAAACGTCGATGTTCCTGCTCTTCGGATGCTGCCTGATTTTCTGTGCTTTTCCAGCACCACTCTAATCTTGACTCTGATCTCCAGCATCTGCAGTCCTCACTCTCACCTGGACAAGAACATTGGCCATACAGCTCCTGAAGTCTGTTTCACTAGTCAACAAAGTCATGACAGATCTGTGACCAACTCCATGTACCTGCCTTTGGCCCATACCTCTCTGCTTCATAAGGCATGTCTACCTCTGATCTAAAATTAACAACTGACCTAGCACCCACTGCTGTCTGTGGAACAGTTTTGAACATTTCGTGGGCGGCACGGTGGCACAGTGGTTAGCACTGCTGCCTCTCAGCGCCTGAGACCCGGGTTCAATTCCCGACTCAGGCGACTGACTGTGTGGAGTTTGCACGTTCTCCCCGTGTCTGCGTGGGTTTCCTCCGGGTGCTCCGGTTTCCTCCCACAGTCCAAAGATGTGCGGGTCAAGTTGATTGGCCATGCTAAATTGCCCGTAGTGTTAGGTAAGGGGTAAACGTAGGGGTATGGGTGGGTTGCGCTTCGACTGGTCGATGTGGACTTGTTGGGTCGAAGGGCCTGTTTCCACACTGTAAGTAATCTAATCTAATTTATCATCATTTGTGTGAGCAAGTACTAGCATTGGTCCTGAACTACCTGGTCCTAATTCTTAATCTGTGCTCTTTGCTTCTAGAATCTCCAACCAGTGGAAATCAGTTATCCTTACTTACCCTATGTTTTCCTGTTGATATTTTGAAGATTTCGATCCAATAACTCCCAAACCTTCTAAATTTTGGCAGAAACGAGCCTAAGTTGCACAATCTCTCCTCGTAACCGAACCGCTAAAGTCCAGGTATCATCCTGATAAACCTACATTGTACTCCCTCCAAGACAATGTATATCCTTCCCAAGGTGTGGTGTCTAGATCCGCTAACAGTGCTCCAAATGGGGTTGAACACCATCTGTCATATATGAGAATAAAGCAAGTATTCTGAATAGTCTAAAGCTGGCAGCAACCTCTGTCATACCTCCAGTACCAGAGCAGCATTGCAGCAGGACTGGACACACAAACCTAGAGTGGAAAACCTCGCCAAATTGTCATGAAGCAGCAAGTGATAGACATGCAACAGTCAGCCAGTCAGTATCTGTAAAGACAGGCTTTTGCTTCTGTTATCTTTTAATGAAAATCTCCACCGAAAACAACCGTTCAAACATTGACTAAGCTGTTAATTCTGGCTGTTGCTATTTTCACTCCCTAATTTGATGTTTATTTTAATCTGAAGTGCTATCTTATGATTCGAATGAACATGTTTTGAATATGAGTTAACAGCAGTTTTACCTCTTCTCATTTGTGTGGATTGTTGACAATTTTCTGGCTGTAAAGCACTTGATGAGTTGTCCATTTATGAAATTGGTTGATCCACCAGGAGTGAAAGTTCATGTTGTGATGTTCTAATTGTGTTTTGTACCATTGTGTAGAATTAGAATTAGGTTTATTGTCATGTCTACTCAAGTTACAAAAGAACAGATGTACAGTGAAAAATGTACAGTGCCACCACTACACAGTGTCATCTTAGGTAAAAGTACCAAGGTATCAATCTTAGATACAAAACTAGACAAAATGAAGAAAGCAAATGTTATACCTTACTACAGATTTAATTGATGCAAGATGGGCAAGTAAAAAATAAAGCTAAAAAGATAGACATTTCAGTCTTTCTATAAAGGCTTCCAACTGTAGCCTTAATTCCAGAGTTAGGGATTTGAAATAGGTGTTTGAAGTTTTAATTGCTATGTTTTTACACTCGGTTGAGCCCTAATACTTGGCACAAGATTATATTTTCTGACTCAAAATGATCTCCCTAAACTAAACTGTTAAATAGTAAAAAGATGGATTTAGAATCTGAATGTATGTACAGTTCTCCCCACTGTGCAATTGTACATTTCAGATTAGTCACTGATGCAGCAAAAGTAAAATACTGTGATTGTTGGAATTTGGAATACAATCAAGAAATGCTGGGAATTCTCAGCAGGTCAGGCAGCATGTGGAGAGAGAGGAACAGAGACAGTGTTTTGAGTTCATGATTTTTCATTAGAATTTCTCTTGGACAAGATTTTTAATTTCTTTCTACCTTGTCGTCTAGTTCTCAAGTCTTCCAAGGGATCTCTGACCTTCTGACTTGGATATTGTCAACGTGCTGAGTACTTTATGCAATTTTATCCCTTTTTCATATTTTCCCATTAATTCTTCAGTGTGAAATGTTCTTTCATTGATCACATTGTGGTTTAATGACCAGTGCAAGAAACATAGCATGGTGGCTCAGTGGTTGTACTGCTACCTCAGTGCCAGGGATCCAAGTTCGATTTCACCCTCTGGTGACTGTCAGTGGAAAGTTCTCCCTGTGTCTGTATGGGCTTCCTCCCACAATCCCAAGATATATAGGTTAGTTGGATCGGCCATGCTGCATTGCCAAAGAATCCAGGGATGTACAAGCTTGGTGGATTAACCATGGGAAAAACTGGGTTACAGGGAAAGAGTGGGATGCCCTTCAGACGGTTGGCATAAATTCGATGGGCAGAATGGCATGCTTCCACACTACAGGGATTCTATGTTTCTATATGACTCACTCCTTAAGATACTGTTAGTGAACAGTCTGCCTCAGCCTTCTGTCCAGATTCAGGGAGTTATTGTGGAATTGTTATACACCTGTAGTGAGCAGAAAGCAATTCAGCCCATCATGCATGTCCTTACTCTCCAAATGAGCAATGTGACTAGGTTATATGCCTGTTTCTTTGGGGTGGAGTTGCCAGGGTTGGACTGGAATGAACAAAGGGAAAAACACTATCACACAAACCAGATCATAGTGCAATAGGTTTATTCGGAAGTGTTGTTCCTTCGTCAGGCAGCTAGTGGAACAGGATCATAGGATACGTACTTTATAGCAAAGGATCATAGTGTCATACAACTGATGCAATATATTGAACAAACCTAGATAGCTGTTAAGTCATTCACCTTTTAAAATGGGTTGCAGGTTTTGATTCATTAATATGTCAGTCCCAGAACTTCTTTCAAGTCATAATCTCGAGATAACTTAAGGTTTTATAAAACAAAGTGACATCTCAGCTCAGGTAAGAGGTTAGAATCTGTTTGTATTCCAATCTTGAGTTAGACTGGTTCTTTTTCCAAAGTAGGCATTTATAAAATTTCAAATGAAATATAAAAGAAATTAGATCATAGAAAGTATAGCACAGTACAGGCCCTTTGGCCCACAATGTTGTGCCAAGCATTTAGCCTAATCTAAGATCAACCAAACCTACACACCCCTCAATTTATTACCATCTATGTGTTTATCAAGCCGTCACTTAAATGTTCTTAATGTCTCTGACTCTACTACCACGGCTGGCAGTGCATTCCATGCACTCACCACCCTCTGCGTAAAGGGCCTACCTCTGACATCTCCCCTCTACCTTCCTCCAATCAACTTAACATTATGACCCCTTGTGACAGCCATTCTGCCCTGGGGAAAATTTTCTGGCTATCTACTTTATCTTTGTCTCATTACCTTGTGTATCTCTATCAAGTCATCTCTCTTCCTCCTTCTCTTCAGTGTGAAAAGCCTGAGCTCACTCAGCCTCTCTTCATAAAACATGCCATCCAATCAAGGCAGCATCCTGGAAATCTTCTCTGCACCCTCTCTGAAGCACCTGCATCCTTCCTATAATGAGGCAACAAGAACTGGACACGATATTCCAAGTGTGGTCTAACTAGGGCTTTATAGAGCTGCAGTAAAACCTCAATTCCCCATAAATGAAAGCCAAAACATCATAGGCCTTCTTAACAACCCTATTACTTTTGGTGGCAACTTTGAGGGATCTATGTACATGGACCCCAAGATTCTCCCTGTTCATCCACACTGCCAAGAACCCCGTCTTTGACCCTGCATTCAGCATTCAAATTCAACGTTCCAAAATAAATCACTTCACATTTATCCAGATTGAACACCATCTGCTACTTCACAGCCCAGCTCTGCAACCAGTCAATTTCATGTTGTAGCCTGCAACACCCCTCGACACATCAACAACACCGCTGACCTTTGTGTCATTGGCAAAGCTACTGACCCACCCTTCCACCTCTTCATCCAAGTCATTTATAAAAACTACAAAGAGCAAAGTCCCAAGAACAGATCCCTACTCGACACCACTGGTCACCCGATCACCAGGTGAAATACTTTCCAGCCACTGCCCCTCACTGTCGTCTTCTGGCCAGCTAATTCCATATCCAGAAAGACAAATTTCCCTGTATCCCATACCTCCTAACTTTCTGAATGAGCCTACAGTGGCGAACTTTATCAAATTCCTTGCTGATAGCATCGAGATGGGCTGGCACAATTTCGTTCGGATAATTGATTTTTCAGTTAATCGATTCAATGCCTTTCCTATGTGGCTTGGAGTTTTCTGTTAAGTCCGCTCCCTGTTCAGAAGACTAAGCAGCAGCATACCACGCGCAAGACCCGCCTCCCGTTAGACCCTGTCCAACTCCGCCCCCCCCATGTGCCACCCCGTGCAGCACCATCACCCCCCCGCACCACATGCAGCCCTGTCCAAAACCACCTCCATCCAACACTACCCCCCAGCCTGCACTGTGTCCAACACCGCCCAACTGCCTCCCTGCCCACCCCCAACCCTGTCAAACACTGCCCTCTGCCTGTCCAACACCGCGCCCCAATCCGCCCCAACTTCATCCAAACCCGACCACCCATCTCTCCTCCCGTCTGTACCCACCCCCTCTTCGGGGCAGCCAGACTGGACACGAACAACAAGGTGGCTGCTGCTGCTACCACCATTTGGGGGGGGAGGGGGGTTGGTGAGTCTCCGAATAGTGTATGTATATATACACACACACCACACACACACACACACACACACACACACTTTTTAACAGGCGCCGTCTTTGCCCTGTACAGGACAATGTTGGAGAGACTATCTGGGGAAGGAGGTTTTAAGGTACACACCTGTGTAGAACTCTAGGGAAAGTGTCGGGGAGGGGGTGGGAAGTCAGTCATTTGGAGACAAGTGCCTGGGCGTCCATCGGTGTCCAGGATTGTTCTCAGCAGCATTTCAGTAAGCTAAGTTCATTTTTAATCACTGTAAACAAAAGACGCGATCAGTGTTGGAAACACCTCTTCGAGATAATATTTCTATTGGGACCTCAAGATTTCCTTTGGATAATCCGATATTAGGATGCCCAAGGTTCCTCTATATCCTGCTCGACCTTTATCAATTTGTCTTGTCACATCCTCAAAGAACTCTATAAGGCTTGTGAGCCATGACCTGCCCCTGTCAAAGCTGTGCAGAGTATCCTTAATAAAGATGTGTTTTTCCAAGTAGCCATAAATCCTATCTCTCAGAATCCTTTCCAGAACCTTATTTAGCACAGACATAAGACTGACTGGTCTATAATTCCCAGGGATTTCCCTTTTCCCTTTCTTGAACAGAGGACAACATTTGCCTCCCTCCAATCATCCAGTATTACTCCCGTGGAGAGCGAGGATGCAAAGATCCTTGCCAGACGCACACCAATCTCATTCCTCTCTTCCCATAGTAACCTTGGATATATCTGGTCTAACCTTGGAGACTTATTTACCCTGATGCTTCCCAGAATTTCTAGCACATCCACTTTCTTAATATCAGTCTGTTCAAGCCTATTAATCTAGTCCACTGTGTTCTCACTATGAACAAGGTCCCTCTCTAGTAAATACTGAAGCAAAAAACTCTTTGGGCCTCCCTGACCTCTTCAGACTTCAGGCACAAATTCCCTCCACTATCCCTGATCGGCCCTACCCTATCTCTGATCATTCTCTTATTCCTCACTTAAGTACAGAATGCTTTTGGGTTTTCTGTAATCCTTCCTGCCAAGGCTTTTTCTTACCCCCTCCTAATCTCCTCAGTTCATTTGTGAATTTATTCCTTGCTACCCTGTAATCCTCAAAAGCTGTGCTAAATCCTTGCTTCCTCAACCTTAAGTAATTTTCTTTCTTCCTCTTGATGAGAATCTCCTCTCCTCTTGTCATCGAAGGCTCCTTCTCCTTACCATTCCTTGCCTGCCTAAATGGAAGAAAATTATCCAATACTTGCAACAAGTGGTCCTTAAACCACTTTTCTGTTGTGCATTTCCCATGAACAATTGTTCCCAATTTATACTCCACAGCTCCTGTCTAATAGCAGTATAATTTCCCTTCCCCCAATCAAATACCTTCCCATATTGTCTGTTCTTATCTCTCTCCATGGCTACGGTAAAAGTGAGGCAGTTATGATCACTGTGACTGAAATGCTCTACCACCGAGAGATCTGACGCGTGGTCTGTCTCGTTGCCTAGCACCAAATTCAATATGGCCTCTCCCTCTAGTTGGCCTATCTACATATTGAGTCATGAATCCTTCCTGGCATACCTGACAAAATCGGCTCCATCCAGATTATGTGTACTAAGGATATTCCAATCAATTTTGGGGGTGGGGGTGGGGGTGGGTGGTGAGTGGGGGGGGGTGGTGGTGGGGGGTTGGGGGGTGGGGGTGGTGTTCTATAGAAACACTCAATGAAGTGACAGCTCCTTTCCTGTTACTGACTTCCACCCATATTGACTCAGACAAATTCTCCTCAACAACCTCCTTTACTGCAGCTGTGATGGAGTCTGTAATTAACAATGCTACTCTCCCTCCTTCCCCCACCCCACTGTTCTTTTTAGAAGATCTAAACCCTGGAACATCCAGCAACCATTTCTGCCCCTGTGAAATCCATGTTGCGGCCACAGCATCATAGTTCCAAGTACTGATCCATGCTCTACGTTCATCACTCTTATTTCTGACACTCCTTGCATTGAAACAGACACACCTTAACCCATCTCTTTGCCCTATCAGCTGTGTATCCTTCCTGACAGGTTCTGTGCATTCTACTTCTACACATTCAACAATTACCCTCGCCTCTGATCTGTAGCTTTGGTTCCCATCCCCCTGCCAAACTAGTTTAAACCTTCCTGACATACTCTAGCAAATTGCCCGCCCAAGATATTGGTACTCCTCTAGTTTAAGTGCCTGTCTATAGAATGTGTGCTTTTTGAATAAAAATAGAATATCCACAAATACAATTCTACAAATGCAAATGCTATATGCCTTCTTTACCACCCTATCTATTGAATGGCCACTTTCAGAGCGCGATGGACTTGGGTGGCATGGTGGCTCAGTGGTTAGCACTGCTGCCTCACAGCACCAGGGTCCCAGGTTCGATTCTCAGCCTTGGGTGACTGTGTGGAGTTTGCACATTCTCCCAATGTCTGCGTGAGTTTCCTCCAGTGCTCCGGTTTCCTTCCACAGTCCAAAGATATGTAGATCAAGTGAATTGGTCATGCTAAATTGCCCATAGTGCTGGGTGCATTAGTCAGAGGGAAATGGGTCTGGGTGGGTTACTCTTCGGAGGGTCGATGTGGACTTGTTGGTCCGAAGGGCCTGTTTCCGCACTGTAAGGAACTTAATCTAAAAAAAATCCCACAATCCCTCTGTATATCAATGCTGTACAGGATCCTGCAATTAACTGCATACTGACTGCTGAAATGTTCCTTGACTGGGAAGGAACATCTCTCTATGGTGATATTTGCACAGTGTCCATTCATCTGTTGTCATAGCGTCTATTTGGTCTCGCCAATGTACCATGTCTCGGGGCATTCTTGCCTGCAGCATATCAGATGGACAAGGTGGTTGAGTCGCATTAGTACCTGCCGTGTACATTGTGGGTGGTGTTCTGAAGAAGGCCTGAGGAATCACAGCTGCAGGAGCTCATCCTATGCGTGAAAAAAAACATGAGCTCTGTGGATGCCCATACTGATCACACAATGGGTTCTTCAATCATGAGAGGAAATGATGGAATAATTTACAGTTTAGACACAACCAGTCGATTATGACTAAAACTAATGATTTCTGGTAAGAATTGAGTTATAACTATCATCTCAGTACTACACACAAGGAGGCTATTTGTCCTCTTAACAGATGAATGTATGTTGGTCACTATTAGAAAAGGATTTGAGTGCAGGAATGAAGATGTTTCTTTCCAGTTTTTGGAGTCTTGGCAAAGACCTGCTGATCGTGTATTATTTATGATTGTGGTTTTCTTTTGTAAAACTAATATGAGAGTGCAGTGGAGGTTCACCAGATAGTAATGGAGATACAATCCTGTCCTCTGAAGAGAGATTGAGGAGACTGGGTATGTGTTCTTTTGAAGACTGAAGAGTTTGAAGAATAAGAGGTAATCACAGAGAACCTTATACATTTCTTAATGGGCCTGACAGTGTGGATGAAGAAAGGATGTGTCTCCCTAGATGAGAGTCTTGAATCAGGGGCTGTAGCCTCAGAATATGGGGAAAGTTATTTAGTGCTGAAATGAAGAGGAGTTTCTTTGGTTGGTGAATTTTGAGAACTCTCTACCCCAGGAGCTATGGAGCTCAATCATTGAATTCATTCAACACAGAGAACGATAGATTTTTAGATGTGAATGACTTTAAAGAATATGAGAATAATATGGGAATACAGCATTGAGGTTGTTGCAGATGATGATCAGGCTTACAGGGCTAAATGGCCTACCTCTACTCCTGTATTTTCCTATGCTTTCAAGGTCATCAAAATCAGTCCACTTCCTCTGTTCTATTGCCACAAGTTCACATTTCTCAAGCATCCATCCACTTTCCTTTTAAAATCATTCACTTTGTTTGATTTCAGCACTTTTGTGGGCAGAGAGTTCTGGATCATTGCCGTTCTTCCTCACATTCCCTCTGCATTCCTTGTCCAAAACCTGCAATTTGTATTCCTCAGCTTTGCACCATCTGCTAACAGGTACATTTTTTTACTATCGCTAAACCTGCCATAATCTGATACACCTCTATCCAATCTTGCCTTAATTTGCTTCACTCCAAGGAGGATAATAGAAGCTATATACTGCACCTGCTGGATATCTGAGATAAAAATAGATTGTGCTGGAGAAGCACAGCAGGTCTGTTGGTGATGTAATTCTTCTTCAGACCTCCTTCCATCTGATCTTGTAGCCAATATCACTTCACCCTGGAGTAATCTCTACATCCTGTCATGGACCCTGACATGGCCGGTATATTGGGTCCAGGCGATGTGTTTGTTGGTAGAATCTGTAGATGAGTGCCATGCCTCTAGGAATTCCCTGGCCGTTCTCTGTTTGGCTTGTCCTATAATAGTAGTGTTGTCCCAGTCGAACTCATGTTGCTTGTCATCCACGTGTGTGGCTACTAAGGATAGCTGGTCGTGTCATTTTGTGGCTAGTTGGTGTTTATGGATACGGATCGTTAGCTGTCTTCCTGTTTGTCCTATGTAGTGTTTTGTGCAGTCCTTGCATGGGATTTTATACACTACATTGGTTTTGCTCATGCTGGGTATGGGGTCCTTTGCCCTGGTGAGTTGTTGTCTGAGTGTGGCTGTTGGTTTGTGTGTTGTTATGAGTCCTAGTGGTCGTAGTAGTCTGGCTGTCAGTTCAGAAATGTTCTTGATGTATGGTAGTGAGGCTCGTCCTTTGATTTGTGGGCGGCACGGTGGCGCAGTGGTTAGCATTGCTGTCTCACAGAGCCTGAGACCCAGGTTCAATTCCCGACTCAGGCGACTGACTGTGTGGAGTTTGCACATTCTCCCCGTGTCTGCGTGGGTTTTCTTCGGGTGCTCCGGTTTCTTCCCACAGTCCAAAGATGTGCGGGTCAGGTGAATTGGCCATGCTAAATTGCCCGTAGTGTTAGGTAAGGGGTAAATGTAGTGGTATGGGTGGGTTGCGCTTCGGCTGGTTGGTGTGGACTTGTTGGGCCGAAGGGCCTGTTTCCACACTGTAAGTAATCTAATGTCCTCATTCCGTTATCTTCCCTTAGGCATCTGTTGATGAAATTGCGGGGGTATCCATTTTTGGTGAATACATTGTAGAGGTGTTCTTCCTCTTTTTGCAGTTCTGGTGTACTGCAGTGTGTTGTGGCCCTTTTGAATAGTGTCTTGATGCAACATCTTTTGTGTGTGTTGAGGTAGTTGCTTTCATAGTTCAGGACTTGGTCTGTGTGTGTGGCCTTCCTGTTTACCTTTGTGGTGAATTCTCCGTTTGGTGTTCTCTGTACCATCACATCTAGGAATGAGAGTTGGTTGGTTCAGGCTCCTCTATTTTGAGTTCTGTCAATATTTCTCAGAACCTTCAAAGATTGACTCTCACCTACCTCTAACCAGGTCTATCATCCCTGCACAATCTTTGGGATTTTATTTACTCCTGAATGCTGGCTGGTTCAGCCTTTATTGCCTGTCAGAGATGCTCTTGAGAAGGTGAAATGCCTTCTAAACTACTGATATCTAGTGGTCTAAATAGACCTGCTCTGTCATTTGGAAGAGAATTCCTAGATTTTGACCCAGCAAGTTTATGTTACGTAGGAACATATGGAGGAGCCTGATCAGTCCCGTGTGCTTGTTCCACCAATCAATAGGTCATGACTTAGTGATCTCGGTCTAAGCCCCACTCTCTGCAACTGGATCCTCAGTTTCCTAATCCACAGTCCACAATCAGTGAAGACTGGGAACAAGATTTCATCCTCATAAACACTCCACACTGGAGCCCCCCAGAGGTGTGTACTCAGCCCCCTACTGTACTCATTGTATATCCATGACTGCAACGTCAAATACCAGACTAATGCCATTTAAAAGTTCGCTGATAACGCCACCATAGTCAGTCAAATCTTAGATGGTGATGAAACAGGCTACAGATGAAAGATGGAAGACATGTGAAATGGTGCTCTGAGAACAACCTAGGTCTCAGCGTTGGCAAAACCAAGGAACATCTTATTAACTGTTGGTGGGATGTTACTCATGGCCCCTACACATTAACAGCACAGAGGTGGAACATGTGGAGAGTGTCAAGCTCCTGGGAGTGGTCATCCACAACAAACTTTCATGGACTCTTCATGTGCACGCACTGGTTACAAAGGCCCAACAATGTCTGTTCTTCCTCTGGTAGCTGAGGAAATTTGGCATGACGGCTTGCCAACTTTTATAGGTGCTCCATCTAGAGCATTCTGTCTGGATGTATTACTACCAGGTATGGCAACTGTACCATTCAAGATCAGAGACCATTACTGAGAATGGCGTACTCAGTCTGGGCAATCGCAAGGGCCAACCTCCCATCTATAGAATCCGTCTACCAGGCCCACTGTCAAGGAAAGGCCGCCAGCATTCTCAAAGATCCATCCCACTCTTGGCAATATTTTCCTGTAACCTCTACCATCAGGGAGGAAGTACAGATGCCTGAACATGTACCAGCCAGTTTCGTAACAGTTTCTACCCTACTGTTGTTCGAATACTGAATGGACTCTCAAACTCTTTGATTCACCTGCACTTGTGTTTTTGTTTTTGCTGCTGTTTACCTATTTATTTATTTATTTATTTATTTATTTATTTATATGATCTGCCTGTATTGCTCGCAAGACAAAGCTTTTCACTGTGTCTTGGTACATGTGACAATAAGTTCAATTCAGTTCAATGGCTGATCCATGACCTAACTGAATATGCCTGCCTTTGACCCATATCCCTTATTGCTTTTGCTAAACAAAAATAATTCATCTTAAATTTAAAATCAACAGTTAGCAACTGGTAGAACTTGACATTGTACTGTGGCTTACCCGTCAGTGTTGTTTATTCAGAACAGATAACAGTATTTTATGATTTTGTTTATCATATCCTCAGATGTCCAAATGGGCTGCAGGAGCATATATATACCACACACTCTGGGTATATATGTGAACAAAGTATTTAAGATGGCAGGTCAGGTGGAGAGAGCAGTTAATAAAAGGTACAATGTCCTTCATTATGAGGGGCACGGAGTACAAGACCAGTATACAAAAGGTGATTTTTTTTAACATAAGTTAGACCTAGGCTGGAGTAATGTGCACAATTGGAGACACCATATTATATGAAAGATGTGAATGCATTGGGAGGTAGTGCAGAAGCAATTTGCAAATCTGGTTCCAGGAATGCCAAAATTTATCTATGAGGATAGATTGAAGAAGTTGGAACTGTTTCCTTGGAAAGAAGATGGCTGAGAGGGCATGCGATAGAAGTTTACAAGACCATAAGCTGACTGGATAGAGTAATAGGGAACAGCTGTTCTTGCTCGTAAAAGGAACAACAATAAGAGAACGTAGATTCAAAGGATATGCAATTGAAGCAAGTGTGCCGTGAAGAAAATCTTTTCAATGCAGAGGATAGTTAATGTATGGCATGCACTTTCCGGAAATGTAATGGAGGCAGGTTTATCCTAGGTGTTGGATAGTTATTTTTTTGGATAGAAATGGTACGCAGAGATGCAGGGGAAAAGCAGGAGATTGGCATTATGGAGTAGAAATGGTGCAGGCATAATAAGCCAAATTTTGATTAGATTCCCTACAGTATGGAAACAGGTCCTTCAGCCCAACAAGTCCACACCGACCCTCGGAAATGTAACCCACTAGGACCCATTTCCCTCTAACTAATGCACCTAACACTATGGGCAATTTAGCATGACCAATTCACTTGACCTGCACATCTTTGGACTGGGGGAGGAAACCGGAGCACCCATAGGAAACCCACGCAAACACGGGGAGAATGTGCAAACTCCACACACAGTTGCCCAAGGCAGGAATTGAACCCGGTTTCCTGGTGCTGTGAGGCAACAGTGCTAACTACTGAGCCACCATGCTGCCCAAATGGCCTCCTTTTGCACCATTTCCACAATTCTATGACTGTGAGGTTTCTAACTAATGTTGTTTTTGATGTATACGATGTAGCTGCATTTCCAATGTTGTATTTCCGAATAACAAAACATGTTTTCCTTTATAGAGTCATAGAAATGTACAGCATGGAAATAGACCCTTCGGTCCAACTTGTCCATGCCGACCAGATATCCCAACCCAATCTAGTCCCACCTGCCAGCACCTGGCCCATATCCCTCCAAACCCTTCCTATTCATATACCCATCCAAATTGAGCTTATTGACCCCTTTGGCCAAAGGCCTGCGGTGAGGGGGGATAAAAAACATATACTTGGAAGCCACCCCTTCAGTGAAGTCTCTCAGCAGGACCTGTGGTTGTAATCCATGCCGCAACCCAAGAAACCCATTGGAAAATCTGCTCTGACTGTGAGACCTGCTTTCACAGAAGACAGCCAGCTCTGCTTCAGAGTAGGAGGAGATTTCTGTAGCTCAGCAAAAACATGGATTTTGTGAGTAAAATCCTTTCTCAGACAGATAGAGCTAGATAGAGAGTAAATATTGTTGAAATTTGGGAAATTCTTATGTGGTTTTCCTAATTAGCAATAATTTATTGATAAAATCAAGTTGAACTGCAAACTGATCGTAGCATCCAAAACATGGACATCAATAAACTATTGATATTAGCCTAGACACTTTTGTGCCTGATGAATATAATGTTTATACAAATAGTTAGATCTAATAGGCATTCTTCGATACTACAACATCAATGCCCATAGTATTGCCACATCACCAAAAAAATCCTGCTGGATGCAAAACTCACGTTTATATTTGCTTGCACTCAAGGGTCAATATGTAACACTAATACGGCAACAGGCGTTTGCCCGCCATTCAATACAATCATGTCTGATTAACACTTCAAAGCCTTTTACTTACCCCATCCATCACTTGCATGCTACTGGTAATCAGAAATTTATCAGTCTCCACCTTAAACATACTCAGAAACTATGCTCCGGTAGCATCGGTAGTAGAGATTTCCAAAAGTTCACAACTTCCTGAGTAAAAACATTTGCCCTCATTCCAGTTCTAAGTGGCACTCCCTTATTTTTAAATTGTGCCCCTGTGCTCTAGATTCTCCAGCCAAGGAAAAACATCTTACTTGCATCTATCTTGTCTATCTCTTTAAGTGGTTTGCAAATTTCAATGAGATCACCTTACATTCTTCAAAGCTCAAGAGAATAAAGGTCCAGTTTGCCCAATCTCTTAGGACAGTCCCATTAGCCCAAGAACAAGTCTGGTAAGTCTTTGTTGAACTTCCTCTATGGTCCTATCCTTCCTGAGATGAGGAAATCAAAAATGTACATGGTGTTCGAAGTTCAACAAAGTCCAACATTCCTTTAGCCTTTTGGATAGCTTTCTGCACCTGCCTTCTGTGACTATTGACAAGAACGCCTAAGTCCCTTTAATCCTCGACACTTTTCAACCTCTTACCATCAGAACTACTCTGCACATTTGTTCTTCCTGCCAGATTCCTTACATCCTCGCACTTTTCCACATTATATTCCATCTGCCATCTAACTTGCCCATTCACCTGTCCTTTTTCGGACAACACAGCTGTCCAGCTCAGTTTAAACAAAAAAAACAAACTGAACAAAATTGATATTCTTTATCAGAAAACCAAATATAATGGATGATTCAATGCTATATTTTCACACGTGTTTCAATGTGTTCCATGCCTGACAGATGAAGAGAGCAGAGAAGAAGATAAGGCAAGGACTAATCAGGGAGAGTCAACATGGCTTTGTGCGATCTATCTTTACCTGTACTGGCTATAACATGATTCTGGCCCTGTTAGTTTAAATATTGCAATTATTGCATGATTTTCTTATAACATGAGATCTCACGAGAACAGAACATCACATTATATCAGAACTGACTACTGACAAACTGAACATGAGACATAACATGAGCTGAAAAATATGTTGCTGGAAAAGCACAGCAGGTCAGGCAGCATACAAGGAGCAGGAGAATCGATGTTTTGAGCATAAGCCCTTATGCCTGAAACATCGACTCTCCTGCTCCTTGGATGCTGCCTGACTTGCTGCGCTTTTCCAGCAACACATTTTTCAGCTCTGATCTCCAGCAAGTGTAGTCCTCACTTTCTCCTATGAGACATAACATAACAATCAGGAAATAATCTCACCATTTGGAAAGTGTAATCCACCAGAGTACTATTGGCCTGAGGCTGGCGAGATCCTAAACTGACGTTTCTGAGAGTGTGAACGAAACTGAGAGCTTTCTGGACATGGTGAATGTGGTAGAGACTGGGTACCTGTGGTCAGCAAAGATTTCTCACTTGGCATGCTGACTGGGCCCAGCTGCCAAACTCTGAACTCTCCTACCTAAATCTCTCAGCTCCTTCTGCTCCATCCCAAAGAATTGGCAAGTCCACTACCATTGCAGGCAGTGCATTCCATGCCCCAAAAACTCTCTGAGTAAAGAACTTTACCTCTGACATCTGTCCTATATCTATCACCCCTCAATTTAAAGTATGTCCCCTCGTGCTAGTCAGCACTTCAAGAGGCAAACAGAAGTTTCTGTTTCTTGATTTTTCCAAATCTTATTTCCATGGCTTGAAAATGAGTTTTTTGTTGCATTCAAGAAAACAAACTAAATTGTTCCCCATGGTAGGCTATTGCACAAAATAAGGAGTTATGAGATTGAGGGTATTTGGATCAGAAGTTGGTTAGCTGAAAGAAATAGAGGATGATGGTTGATGGGAAATGTTCATCCTGCCGATCAGTTACTAGTGTTGTAGTACAAAGATCTGTTTTGGGGCCATTACTATTTGCCATTTTTATAAATGACCTGGATGAGGGCATAGAAGGATGAGTTAGTAAGTTTGCAGATGACACTAAGGTTGGTGGACTTGTGGATAGTGCCGAAGGATGTTGCAGGTTGCAGAGCGACATAGGTAAGCTGCAGAGCTGGGCTGAGAGGTGGAAAATGGAGTTTCATGCAGAAAAGTGTGAAGTGATTTATTTTGGAAGGAGCCACAGGAATAAAGAGTACTGTGCTAATGGTAAAATTCTTGGTAGTGTAGATGAGCAGAGAGATCTCTGTGTTTATGTACATAGATCACTGTCCTTGTTGATAGTAAAGAATGCATAGCTTTTATTGGTAGAAAGATTGAATTTCGAAGCCATAAGGTCATGATACAGCTGTACAATACTCTGGTGCTGCTGCACTTGGAGTATTACATACAGTTCTAGTCACTGCATTATTGGAAGGATATGGAATCTTTGGAGAGGGTTCAGAGGAGATTTACGAGGATGTTGCCTGTAATGGAAAGGTCTTATGAGGAAAGGCTGAGGGACTTGAGGCTGGTTTCGTTGGAGAGAAGAAGATTGAGAGGTGACTTAATAGATACATATAAGATAATCAGAGAATTAGATAGGGTGGACAGTGAGAGCCTTTTTCCTCGGATGATGATGGTGAGCACGAGGGGACATAGCTTTACATTGAGGGGCAATAAATATTGGACAGAAGTCAGAGGTAGTTTCTTTTTTTGAGAGTAGTAGAGCCAAGGTGAGTCTATTACTGCCTCGCCAACTTTCAGGATATTTAAATGGTCATTGGATAGACACATGGATGAAAATGCAGGAAAATTGATGTTTCAGGCAAACTTCCTTCATCAGGAATAGAGGCAGGAAGGCTCAGGATGGAGAGATAAATGCCAACCTTCCAGCTCAGCACTGTCCTCATGACCTGTTCTACCTGCCAATCTCCCTTCCCACCATCTGCTCCACCCTCCCCTCTGACCAATCACCTCCATCCCAATCCCCATTCACCTATTGTACTCTTTGATACGTTCTCCCCAGCCCCACAACCCCATTTATCTCTCCACCCTGGAGGCTTCCTGCCTCTATACTTCATAAAGGGCTTCTGCCCGAAACTTCGATTTTCCTGTTCCTCGGAGGCTGCCTGACCTGCTGTGCTTTTCCAGCACCACTCTGATCTAAACTCTGATTTCCAGCATCTGCAGTCTACACTTTTGCCTAGTTGATTTTAACCTTAGTGAAAATCCTCTTGCAAGGATGCCTACCTTGAAGAAGTTCTCCTCCCCTCTCCACAAGATTCTCAGTGAGTCTGTCTCTCTCACTGCAACCCTCAGGTCCTCTCCTCTGCCCTGAAGCTCTTCAACCATGTACTGAAACAGACTAGCTACCACAGCCACATTTGCTTTCTTTATGCCTGCCTCCTTGACCAACTGATCCTATATGGTCCACATCCATTAAAGTTTCACCTGCGCATCCACCAATGTCATTTATCATATCCGTTGCTCCTGATGTGGTCTCCTCTACATTGGGGAGACTGGACGCCTCCTTGCAGAGCACTTCAGGGAACATCTCGGGGACACCCGCACCAATCAACCCC
Organism: Hemiscyllium ocellatum; assembly: GCF_020745735.1. Taxonomy (NCBI): domain Eukaryota; kingdom Metazoa; phylum Chordata; class Chondrichthyes; order Orectolobiformes; family Hemiscylliidae; genus Hemiscyllium; species Hemiscyllium ocellatum. The sequence continues at coordinate 91,511,895 of NC_083403.1, forward strand.
ACTGCCCCGTGGCCCAATACTTCAACTCCCGCTCCTACTCTGCTGAGGACATGCACGTCCAGGACTGTAGCCGACTCCGCCACTGTCTCACCACCCGACGCCTGGAGGAAGAATGCGTCATCTTCCGCTTCTGAACACTTCAACCCCAGGGCCTCAATGTGGACTTCACCCGATTCCTCATTTCCCCTCCCTTCACCTTACCCCAGTTCCAACCTTCCAGCTCAGCACTGTCCTCATGACCTGTCCTACTTGCCAATCTTCCTTCCCACCTATCTGCTCCACCCTCCCCCCTGACCTATCACCTCCATCCCTACCCCCACTCACCTATTGTACTCTTTGCTACCTTCTTTTTCCCCCCCTTCTTTCTCCACCCTGGAGGCTCCTTGCCTCTATTCCTGATGAAGGGCTTTTGGCCGAAACGTTGATTTTCCTGCTCCTCGGATGCTGCCTGACCTGTGCTTTTCCAGCACCACTCTGATCTAAACTGTGGTTTCCAGCATCTGCAGTCCTCACTTTTGCCTATATGGATGAAAATGGAATAGTATAGGATAAATGTTTTTCAGTTTTCCACAGGTCGGTGCAACATTAAGGGCCAAAAGGGTCTGTACTGCGCTGTTATGTTCTATGTTAAATGAATTGGCCTTCAACATTGAAATGTGCAAACTTGGCTTTAGAGAATTGGTTCTTGATTTCGGATTTCTGGCAAACTGAAATCTCCCAGATAAGTCCATATATTAATCCTGGACCACTATCACTAGAGCTTAGATTAGATTAGATTACTTTCAGTGTGGAAACAGGCCCTTTGGTCCAACAAGTCCACACTGACCTGCCATACGTGCAACCCACCCAGACCCATTCCCCTACGTTTATCCCTTCACTTAACACTACGGGCAATTTAGCATGGCCAATTCACCTAACCTGCACATTTTTGGACTGTGGGAGGAAACCGGAGTACCCGGAGGAAACCCACACAGTCACAGGGAGAATGTGCAAACTCCACGCAGTCAGTCGCCTGAGTCGGGAATTGAACCCACACTGTAAGTAATATCTGGCGCTGTGAGGCAAATGCTAACCACTGTGCTACAGTGCTGCCCATGGTGCTGCTCCCAAACTGGAACCTTGGCAGAGTTTCCACCACACTTTAGGAATGGTAATGTCAGCAATAAATAGATTTGCAGCTATAAATGAAATGTACAATTATATAAAAGAACCTATGTTAGAGTTGCCTCATGGCTCCAGGGGTTTAGGTTGTGTATCATTTTCAGAGCCAGAAAGAGACAATAGAAATAAAAAATTATTGTCATGTGTACGGCTACATGAAAATACTGTGGAAAGTTTTATACGTCACCTTACCGTGGTGCCTATATTAATGACAGAAGTCATAAATAATGAAAAAAATGAAAATTAAGACAAAGTTCATCAGTTCAGTCACAGCTCTTGGGTTTGGGGAAAGCTGATTCAAAAATGATGGAATACTTGGAAGATGCAGCTAGGATGAGACCATCATTCCAGATGAGAACACCTTGTTGGGACCAGACTGCCATGCCAGGCTGTTGGAATACTGAGCTGGAAGCTTTTGCCAAAGAAGACCGCCACAGAAGATGGACCAAGATCACCATTCCTGGATAAAACCGCAAGTTAGGCTGCTGGAATACCTGCAAGTTGATGCTGAAGACAACCAGGCATTCTACCATGGGTGGTCCATAGCTCTTTCAAGACTGGCAGTAGAAAGAGCAGGAATTTTCTTGATGGTTTCAGCTCACTCTGAAGAACAGTTGCTCAATGCAAAACTCTCTTTGTCTAGAAAGTGGTGAGAACATGGAACTCGTTCCCACATGAGGTAGTTGTGATGGAGAGGATTCAAGAGTAAGCTCCCTGACTGATCTTCCATTCTTGCATTCCAATTGAGGGATCCCCCTCCAAATTTCCTTCTTGTCCAACTTAGTGCTGCCATTGCTGACTGTGGTTCAGCTCTTAAGACTCCCCTTCACATATCCTTCCTGAATCTCCATTCATTTGTAAACTCTTGCTCTCCATTACATTGTTGTGAATGGAGGTATTGTGGCTTTTGGGGAATGCTGGTTGAGGGTAATGATGTCTTCTCCCGAACTGAAGCCTTCCAGCTTGGTTCCACTATTCATGACCAGTCCAGCACAGATGGTCATGATGATGATGATATAACTCTTCTCACCAGATGGCAGTTTTTTTTCAGCATTCTGTTAGCATATGGAGATGGATAGCTAAATCAAATCAGACTCCCTATCCCTGTATTCACAACACAGTAAAATTAAAGTGTTCAATGGCCTTCAAAATTAACCCCAATGGTTCCTAACCAGATATTTTGAATCAACAGGACCATTCTTTATGAAAAATAGACACCGAATCCCAGATTTATAGCACACTCATTTTCACAATGGCATGTCCAGGTAATGTACCAATTTTCACTACTGCCTATCTAAGTACCATCCTGATATTTGCTCTGCCTGTTGATGTACCATACTGATTTTCATTCCAAGTCAATATTTGAAGTGAACAGGTGAATGCAATTAGGTTAACATAGCCACAGTCAGCTGCAAACACCCATAAACTCTCAGGCTATATCTACGCTGGATGACAATATATAGGCTGCTGTTTCTGATCATAATTCGTTCACAGTTAGATTCGCAGAGGGAGAAATGGCTGTGGCACAGGCAATTATTAACATTATCTACATTCGAAAAGCACCTGGATGAATGCACGAGTAGGAAGGGTATAGAAGGATATGCATCCTGTAAGTGGAAACAGTTTTAGTATGGAAGGACAAAGTGTGTGGCTGCAGGCTTGGAGGGCCAAAGGCTGTTCCTGTGTTGTGTTGTTTGTTTCTCTAACTGTGGTCACTTTTTTAAAAATAGTCTATTCTTTGTGCATTTACCATGGAAATAGTGACCTCTGTTGCAATAAAAGATCCCTGCCAACATCCAACAGCTAACTCTCCTCTATGTGTCAGGAAGTTGTGTGTTCCTGACCCATCTCAAAGTATATAGTCCAGGTTGATGTTCCAGTCCTATTTTGTTGTTAGTGTTGCAGGTGTCTCCCAGGTTTCCTGGCCAATATTCATTCCTCAATCAAGTATTTAAAAACAGATCATCTTGCCAGTATCTTAATGCCAATTGTGGGAACTTACTATATGCCTTAATTGGCGAGTGAGTTTCCTGTATTACAACAGTGAGTACACTTCAGAAATTATGTCTTGTAAAGCTCATTAGGGTTTGCAGATATTGTGAAAGGTGCTATCGAAATCAAATCTTACTGTTGAAACAATTAATGGATCAATGAGCTGACTGAACTGTAGATTTATTGAGTTTTTCAGCACAGAGAGAGGCCCTTTGGCCTGTGGCAGCCCTGCTGGTCATCAAGCTCCTATTAACTGTAGGCTCATTTCCCAGCACTTGATCTGTAGCTTTGTATCCTTTGGCATTTCAAATGCTAAACTAAATAGTTGTTGAATGTTAAGAAGGTGCCTGCTTCATTCCCACTCAAATCCCCTCCAAACTTTCCACCCTTTACCTTAAAATTTTGCCCCCTGGTTATTGACCCCTCTACTAAGGGGATATGTTTCTCCTGATTTGCCTTGCCTGTCCTTCATAATTTTGTACTCAGTCATGTTCCTCTCATCCTTCTCTGAGGAAAACAGCTGCAATCTCTCTAAGCTGTCTTCATAGCTGAATTGCTCCAATGTAGGCAACATTCTAGTGAATCTCTTTGACACCCTCTGCATCACAATCACAGTTTTTCAATCATGTTGCAACCTGAATTGCACACAATACTCCATCTGTGAGCTAACTAATGTTGTATATAGCTCCATTATAATCTCCTTGCTCTTGTTATGCTTTTACTATTATGGCAAGTATCTTACACACTTTCTTAATCACTTAATCTGCCTGTCTTGCTGCCTTCAAAGCACCCCAAGACCCTCTGATCCTCGGTACTTCTGAGGGTCCTACCATTCAACAAGTACTCTCTTGCCTTGATAGTCCTTCTAAAATGTATCATCCCACACCTTTCAGGATTAAATTCTATTTGCCACTGTTCGGCTCATTTATATCATCTTGCAAGTCTCAGACTGTTGAAATATTCTGCACTTTGCCATTACGAGAGTGAGATTAGGTCAAACATATTTCTTTGAAGCTTCTTTTGGCGCATAGAATGTTATTGTCACACTTGTAACTGAGACAATTTTAAAGGAAAGTTGGATCAGTATGAAACAGATATTGCTGACTGAAGAAGGGAGGCTGGAGCAATATTATTAGTTATGGTATCACGTATCAAGTGGAATGCCCAGCATGTTATGCTGAAAAATATGAAAGAAGATACAACCTTGCTGTCATAATATACTAAGGTTAAAAAGATCAGTCATATTAATTTAAAGGACACAGAAGACACAGACAAAAATTTGGAAGAATTGAAATGCACTGATGTTAAAGAGAGAGAAACAATTTCAAAAGAAAAGCACAGTCTGAAAACATTATAGTTATTAGATGAGTTTTTAGATGTTCTCTAGCAGATTGACCTAAGGCTGAAACACTTGAAAGTAGGGATTTGTACTCTGTTCTATTTCAAAATTAACTTTAATCAAATTAATACAGTATTAAATAACAATACAAGACACATTCATAATTTTCAAATTATTTTCACACATTTCATATAACCATTTATGTAGCTCAAATGCAGCTGTATCAGAAGTTAAAATGCTGACTGAAGCCACTTGATATAATATAAGCATAATGATGTGAGTGTTTCAAATTGCAGTGAAATTGACAGACATCAAATTACAGGGGAGCCATATACAAATGTATGTTAAGTGAAGCTTAACTAGGGAGAGAATAAGGCCCCTCAAAGATCAGCAAGGCAGCCAATGTGTGGAACCGCAGGACATGAGGGAGATACTAAATGAGTATATTACATCAATGTTTACTGTGGAGAAGGACAAGGAAGATGCAGAATGTGGAGAAATAGATAGTAACATCATGAAAAATGTCCATATTATAAAGGAGGAGGTGCTGGATATCTTAAAATGCATAAAGGGGGATACATCCCCAGGACCTGATCAGGTGTACCCTGGAACTCTGTAGGCAGCTAGGGAAGTGATTGCTGGGCCCCTTACTGAGATATTTGAATCATTGATAGTCACAGGTGAGGTGCTCGAAGACTGGAGGTTGGCTACTATGGTGCCAGTTTAAGAAAGGTGGTAAGAAAAGCCAGGGAACTATAACCATTGGTGGTGGGCAGGTTGTTGGAGGGAATCCTAAGGAACAGGATTTACAGGTATTTTGAAAGGCCAGAACTGATTAATGATAGTCAACATGGCTTTGTGTGGGGGAAATCATGTTGCTCAAACTTGATTGAGTTTTTTGAAAATGTAACAAAAAGTATTGATGAGGGCAGAGTGGTGGATGTGATCAGTGTGGACTTCAGTAAGGCATTCGACAAGGTTCCTCGTTGTAGATTGGTTAGGAAGGCTGGACCTTATGGGTTACAGGGAGAATTAGCCATTTGGAAACAGAACTGGCTCAAAGGTAGGAGACAGAGGGTGGTGGTGGAGGGTTGCCTTTCAGACTGGAGGCCTGTGACCAGTGGTGTGCTACATGGATCAGTGCCGGGTCCACTACATTTTGTCATTTATATAAATGACTTGGATGTGAACATGGGAGGTATAATTAGTAAGTTTGCAGATGACACCAAAATTGCAGTGTAGTGGACAACAAAGGAGGGTACCTCAGAGTACAATGGGATCTTAATCAGATGAGCCAATGGGCTGAGGAGTGGCAGATGGAATCTAACTTAGATAAATGTGAGGTGCTGTCTTTTGGAAAGGTAAACCAGAGTAGGACTTATACATTTAATTGTGAGGTCCTGGGGAGTGCTGCTGAACAAAGACACCTTGGAGTGCAGGTTCATAGTTCCTTTGAAAGTGGAGTCGCAGGTAGATAGGATAGTGAAGGAGGTGTTTGGTATGCTTTCCTTTATTGGTCAGAGTATTGAGTACAGGAGTTGGGAGGTTATGTTGTGGCTGTATAGGACATTGATTAGGCCACTTTTGGAATATTGTGTGCAATTCTGGTCTCCTTCCTATCAGAAGGATGTTGTGAAACTTGAAAGGGTTCAGAAAAGATTTACAAGGATGATGCCAGGGTTGGAGGATTTGAGCTATCGGGAGAGGTTGAATCGGCTGGGGCTGTTTTCCCTGGAGCAATGGAGGATGAGGGGTGACCTTATAGAGGTTTTATAAAGTCATGAGGGGCATGGGTAGGACAAATAGACAGTCTTTTCCCTGGGGTGGGGTGGTCCAGAACTAGAAGACATGATTTGGAGATGCCGGTGTTGGATTGGAGTGTACAAAATTAAAAATCAAACGCCAACAGGTTTAATTGGAAGCACACTAGCTTTTGGAGTGCCGTTCCTTCATCAGATGATAGTCGTAGAAGACATAGGTTTAGGGTGAGAGGGAAAAGGTATAATAAAACGTCCGAAGGGGCCAACTTTTTTACGCAGAGGGTGGTGCATGTATGGAATGAATTGCCAGAGGAAGTGGTGGAGGCTGGTACAATTGCATCACTTAAAAGGCATCTGAATGGGTACATTAATAGAAAGGGTTTGGAGGGATATAGGCCAAGTGATGATAAATGGGACTCGATTAGCTTAGGAAATCTGGTCGGCATGGCTGAGTTGGACCGAAGAGTCTGTTTCTGTGCTGTACATCTCTATGGTTCTATGACTCTAAATGTCCAACTCTCAGTGATGGAGTAAGCATGTGAAAATGTCTTTTTTAAAAAATCAATCTGTTCACACCCTATATTAGCCTGATTGTGTAAAATGCAAAGCATTGAAAAATATTTTCAGAGAATCTGGTGCAACTTTGTAACCTTTTTCTGCTTCTCATAGAAACTTGTCAAATAGGATCAGGAGCAGCCCATTCAGCCCTTTGTGCCTGTTCTACCATTCAACATAATCAATATTTTGGCCTCAACCACTTCTTATGTCTGACAGGTTTGATTGGAAGCACAAGCTCCTTCATCATCAGATAGCTAGTGGGGCAGGATCATAGGACACAGAATTTATCGTTCAAGGTTAAAGGTTCATACAACTGATGCAATGCTTTGAACAAATCTAGATTGCTGTTAAGTCTTTAATCACTTAAAATGGGGACTATAACCTGTTTGGTATGTTTTTTTTTAACTTTGTCCACCCCAATCCAACACAGACACCTCCGCATCACTTTTTCTATGGCAGAATTCTTTAGGCTCACCACTTTCTGGATGAAGAAATTTCTTCTCATGTCTCCTAAATGGCCAATGCCATATCCTTAGACTGTGACCCTTGGTTTTAACCATTGGGAATATCCTTCCTGCATTTACTTGTTTGAATTTTATAGGTTTGTGTGAGATACCCCCTCATGCAGTCTTCAGGTGAGTCCGTCATCTCATCAGCATTGTTTAACCGGTTTTCCTTGCTTCCAATCTGCAGTACAAAATTACAGAGTTATTATGGCCATTTCTACATCTGGTAGGACTTTTCAGCCTCCCCAGGAATTGTGGAGTAGGAACATCCAGTTAGAGAGGGAGATCTCAATTGTCAAAAGATGGCTTGACTGTGTTTCTGTGCTCCAGTGTGGTTGACTGGCATAATTGCATGACAAGATCCATGAAGTGGGCTAACCTGCATTTTGAGGTGTAAGTTTGGCTTATCACAGGAGTCATTCTGTTGGATTTCCTGCTCTGCTAGGGAGTTGTGGCGAACAACCTCACCCCATCTGGAGTTTCAAATTATCCAAATTTGCCTCATTGTGATTTTAATGAAACCTGATGTTTTCTTCCAATCATTAAAAGGGTTCAGTTTCCTTTCAATCCAACACCTCTCCCCCCCCCACCCACCGATCCCAACATTCCTGATGAAGGGCTTTATGTGCGAAAAGTTGACTCTCCTCCTTGGATGTTACTTGACCTGCTGTGCTTTTCCATTGCCACACTTTTCAACTTTGATCTCCAGCATTTGCAGTCCTTAGTTTCTCCTACATGTTTTTCTGGGGCAATATAAGAAATTGGAGTCTCTGACAATTGGCTAGGAGTGTGGAAGAGTAAGTTAGTTGGGTGAGAGTTAGACTGCAAAAAGCCTCTGGAAATTGAGCACCTTGCTCATTCTATTTAGACTCATACTTGAGTTGATACAATGCTCTTCACTTACTAGATGTGTGTGGCTTCAACAAAACTTGAGAAAATCAATGACGTAGAAAAAATGCAGCCCGCTTGATGACATCCCATTCATCATCTTGACTAACTCTGAACCCCCCACCACTGGTTTACAAGTTGCACTGAACAACTCCTCAGTGTTTCTTAGACAATACTTTCCAAAACCATTATCACAAGGATAGCAGATGCATGGAAACCGCATCACCTGCAAGTTCCCCAACAAGCCATGTATGATCCCGCCTTCACAGCATTGTTACAGTGCATAAGGAGGCCATTTGGCCCATTTATATCTGCTCTGGCTCTCCAAATGAGCATTAGGACTCAGTGCCATTCTCCTAACATTTTTCTTTTTCCACATTTCTTAGGTCGTACTTGAAAGAAGCTTCCTTGTTGTCAGCTGCTGTGGAGCCCCACAAATTTAATAATTGCAGGTACATTTTTAAAAATGGTGTTCTGTCTTTCAAAATAAGCTCAAATTAATGTTGCAAAAAATTAGTTTGATGCCGAGTGTTAATGCTTTTTATAAGCTGGTCAGTATATTAGAACTCTCTGATATTAAACTGTACTGTAAGAAGTGCTTGAAGAGAGATTAGCTGAGAATTATGCCTACATTAGATTAGATTAGATTCCCTACAGTGTGGAAACAGGCCCTTCAGCCCAACAAGTCCACACTGATCCTCTGGAGAGTAACCCACCAAAACTTATTTCACGCATTTGCCCCTGACTAATGCACTTAACACTACGGGCAATTTAGCATGGCCAATTCACATGACCTGCACATCTTTTGGAATGTGGGACAAAACCGGAACACCCAGAGGAAACCCACGCAGACACGGAGAATGTGCAAACTCCACAGACAGTCACCCAAGGCTGGAATCAAATCCAAATCCAAATCCCTGGCGCTGTGAGGCAGCAGTACTAACCACTGAACACTGTGCTGCCCTTTAATACGGGCTATCTCTTTAGATATTTTTTCATTGTATTAGAAGCAGGTAAGACTATTGCATGAGCAATGTGACTGCTGTGTAAACACCAAATGTGTATCTTCTCCAAATTTCTGTTCGCTTAAGCAATTATGCAGGGTATTTCCTTCCAATAGGGTAATGGTCTATTGAAGTTACTTTATACCAATTTATTACAGTTTATTCAAAAAGAGCAGGGTCCTGCAGAGCAGGTGATCACAACAGTAAAATTGTGAGGGTAGTCAGTGGGAGATAGCTTCGGGGTATCAAGATTTTGTTTTGAAAGTCTAACCTTATCCATACAACATATAAGCAAGGCTTTACAGTGGCCAGCTTGATATATAAAAAAATGGTCTTTACAATGAAACCTTTGTCATTGCTTCTGATTTAAATACCATTGCAGTCAATGGAGATCCCACAAGGGAAATCTATTTAATATTTTCATGTTGTGTTGCTCTCCTCTGATTCCCTTTCTCTGTCGTCTCAAGATAGATAGAAACAAGAAACAAGAAACAAGTTCTGCATTCTAAACCTTTTCTTCATTCAGGTTAAAACAATGTCGCTTTATTTAATGGAATTCTAGATGGTCAGAAAAAGAAAGCATAAGAACAGTACAAAGTGGTCATGCACTTCACAGGGATGGTTACAGCTTGTGTTTGTATCCCCACAGAATAGTTCAAAGCTCTAACTTAAAGTATTAGAAGCTTGACCTGGAGCTGAGTAGAATGTTTAGTGTAGGGCATGGGATAGTAGACATGTGTGATTAATCATGTACATGAGTATAAAATAGTTGTTGAGCTTACTAAGGGACGTAAGTTACTTGTTATGAGGTTTAATTATGCCCCCACACCCATCATCAGCAACACATCTTCCCTCTAGCTGTAAGCAGGCTGGGTTCCCTGTCTCAAAAGTGCTTGGCTCTGGAAAGAATGATAAACTGCTGTTCAACCCTGGCTTCCTACTCCTTTGGTGAGGAGAAAGTGAGGTCTGCAGATGCTGGAGATCAGAGGTGAAAATGTGTTGCTGGAAGAGCGCAGCAGGTCAGGCAGCATCCAAGGAGCAGGAGATTCGACGTGTCGGGCATATGCCCTTCTTCAGGAATGAGGAAAGTGTGTCCAGCAGGCTAAGATAAAAGGTAGGGAGGAGGGACTTGGGGGAGGGCGTTGGAGATGCGACAGGTGGAAGGAGGTCAAGGTGAGGGTGATAGGCCGGAGTGGGGTAGGGGCAGAGAGGTCAGGAAGAAGATTGCAGGTTAGGAAGGCAGTGCTGAGTTCGAGGGATTTGACTGAGACAAGGTGGGGGAAGGGGAAATGAGGAAACTGGAGAAATCTGAGTTCATCCCTTGTGGTTGGAGGGTTCCTAGGCGGAAGATGAGGCGCTCTTCCTCCAACCGTCGTGTTGTTATGGTCTGGCGATGGAGGAGTCTAAGGACCTGCATGTCCTTGGTGGAGTGGGAGGGGGAGTTTAAGTGTTGAGCCACGGGGTGGTTGGGTTGGGTGGTCCGGGTGTCCCAGAGGTGTTCTCTGAAACGTTCCGCAAGTAGGCGGCCTGTGTCCCCAATATAGAAGAGGCCACATCGGGTGCAGCGGATGCAATAGATGATGTGTGTGGAGGTGCAGGTGAATTTGTGGCAGATATGGAAGGATCCCTTGGGGCCTTGGAGAGAAGTAAGGGAGGAGGTGTGGGCGCAAGTTTTGCATTTCTTGCGGTTGCAGGGGAAGGTGCCAGGAGTGGAGGTTGGGTTGGTTGGGGGGTGTGGACCTGACGAGGGAATCACGGAGGGAGTGGTCTTTTCGGAACACTGATAGGGGAGGGGAGGGAAATATATCCCTGGTGATGGGGTCCTTTTGGAGGTGGTGGAAATGATGGCGGATGATACGCTGTATATGGAGGTTGGTGGGTTGGTAGGTGAGAACCAGTGGGGTTCTGTCTTGATGGTGGTTGGAGGGGCGGGGCTCAAGGGCGGAGGAGATGTGGTGGAGGGCTTTGTCGATCACGTCTGGGGGGAAACTGCAGTCCTTGAAGGAGGCGGCCATCTGGGCTGTACGGTATTGGAACTGGTCCTCCTGGGAGCAGATGCCATGGAGACGAAGGAATTGGGAATATGGGATGGCGTTTTTACAGGAGGCAGGGTGGGAGGAGGTGTAGTCTAGGTAGCTGTGGGAGTCAGTCGGTTTGTAGTAAATGTCCATGTTGATTTGGTCGCCCGAGATAGAAATGGAAAGATCTAGCAGGACCGTGTCGAGGTATGCAGAGATGAGTTCGGTGGGGCAGGAGCAGGCTGAGACAATGGGTCGGCCGGGGCAGTCAGGTTTGTGGATTTTGGGCAGGAGGTAGAAATGGGCAGTGCAGGGTTGTGGGATTATGAGGTTGGAGGCAGTGGATGGGAGATCCCCTGAGGTGATGAGGTTATGGATGGTCTGGGAGATGATGGTTTGGTGGTGGGAGGTGTGGTCATGGTCAAGGGGCAGTAGGAGGAGGTGTCCGCGAGCTGACGTTTAGCCTCAGAGGTGTAAAGGTCGGTGCGCCAAACTACTACCGTGCCCCTCTTGTCTGCCAGTTTGATGGTGAGGTTGGGATTGGAGCGGAGGGAGTGGAGGGCTGCTCGTTCTGAGGGTGAGAGGTTGGAGTGGGTGAGAGGGGTGGAGAGGTTGAGGCGGTTAATGTCACGGCGGCAGTTGGCTATGAAGAGATGGAGGGCGGGTAAGAGGCCAGCACGGGGCGTTCAGGTGGATGGGCGGGAATCCTGGTTGAAGAAGTAGGCGCGGAGGCGAAGGCGGCGGAAACATTGTTCGATGTCTAGCCACATGTTGAACTCGTTAATCCAAGAGCTTAGGGGAATGAAGGTGAGGCCTCTGCTGAGGACTGATCTTTCATCCTCAGAGAAGGGGAGGTCTGGAGGGATGGTGAAAACACGGCAGGGCTGGGAGCTAGGACCTGCTGTGTGGCTGGAGCTGGGAGTGGGGGTGGGGTTAGGCGTGGTGGCGGGGATGGAGATTGGCGTGGGGGCGGAGTTAGGCATGGTCACTGATTCGCTGTCTCGCCACGTGTTGAACTCATTAATCCTTTGAGAAGGTGACTAAGGAAGTGGACGAGGGTAAAGCAGTAGATGTGGTGTATATGGATTTTAGTAAGGCATTCGATAAGGTTCCCCATGGTAGGCTAATGCTAAAACTACGGAGGTATGGCATTGAGGATACATTAGAGGTTTGGATTAGGAATTGGCTGGCTGGAAGGAGACAGAGGGTAGTAGTTGATGGACTATGTTCATCTTGGAGTGCAGTTACTAGCGGTGTACCACAAGGATCTGTTTTGGGACCATTGCTTTTTGTTATCTTTATAAATGATCTAGAGGAAGGGCTTGAAAGCTGGGTAAGCAAGTTTGCGGATGACACAAAAGTCGGTGGAGTTGTGGATAGTGAGGAAGGAAGTGGTAGGTTACAGCGGGATATAGATAAGTTGCAGAGCTGGGCAGAAATGTGGCAAATGGAATTCAATGTAGCTAAGTGTGAAGTCATTCACTTTGGTAGGAGTAACAAGAAGATGGATTACTGGGCTAATGGTAGGCTACTTGGTAGTGTAGATGAGCAGAGGGACCTTGGTGTCCATGTACACAGATCTCTGAAAGTTGCCACCCAGGTAAATAGTGCTGTGAGGAAGGCATATGGTGTACTGGGCTTTATTGGTAGAGGAATTGAGTTCCTGAGTCCTGAGGTCATGTTGCAACTGTATAAGACTCTGGTGCGGCCTCATCTGGAGTATTGTGTGCAGTTTTGGTCGCCATATTATAGGAAGGATGTGGAGGCATTGGAACGAGTGCAGAGGTGGTTTACCAGGATGTTGCCTGGAATGGTAGGAAAATCTTATGAGGAAAGGCTGAGGCACTTGGGGCTGTTCTCATTGGAGAAGAGAAGGTTTAGGGGAGATTTGATAGAGGTGTATAAGATGATTAGGGGTTTAGATAGGGTCGACACTGAGAACCTTTTACCGCTAATGGAGTCAGGTGTTACTAGGGGACACAGCTTTAAATTAAGGGGTGGTAGGTATAGGACAGATGTTAGGGGTAGATTCTTTACACAGCGGGTTGTGAGTTCATGGAATGCCCTGCCAGTAGCAGTGGTGAACTCTCCTTCTTTATGGTCATTTAAGCGGGCATTGGATAGGCATTTGGAAGTTATTGGGCTAGTGTAGATTAGGTAGGATTCGGTCGGCGCAACATCGAGGGCCGAAGGGCCTGTACTGCGCTGTATCTTTCTATGTTCTATGTTCTATCCGAGACCGTAGGGGAATGAAGGTTGGGACAAAGTTAGCACCCATTGAGGTGTGCAGCTGAAAAGTCAGGAAATCACCCATTTAACCCAGTTTGGAGCTCTCGCAATTGGGTCAGAAAGTCACAGGTACCAACCTCATCACTGTCAAATAAAGCCCAGCCTGGTGATGAAGGGCTTTTGCCCGAAACGTCGATTTCACTGCTCCTTGGATGCTGCCTGAACTGCTGTGTTCTTCCAGCACCACTGAACCAGAATCTGGTTTCCAGCATCTGCAGTCATTGTTTTTACTTTCAGATTAAAGATCAAAATGTGTTGTTTTGGAGAAGAGCATGGGAAATTTCCTTGGTGTCCTGGTCAATCTGTATCCTTTAGAGAATAGTACTGAAATAGATTAAATGACCATTTTGCTCATAGCTATCCATGCAAATTAGCTGTCTGGAAATTGGCTCTGATCTACCAGATACTGAATGTTTGTGAATTTTGCATGAGACCAAGGAAAGGATTATTTTATGTATTCATGGGATTTGGGAGTTGTTGGCTTCACCAGCATTTATTGTCCTACCTTGACATGGTGGTGGTGGGCAGCCTTCTTGAATTGGTGCCAAAGTTTTTAATGCCTTGGTGATCAGTATGGAGCATTTGGTGCTATAGTGATCAACACCATGGTGATCGATCAGTGTGCAGACTGCAGTCCAGGTAGACTAACAATGTTACTACAAGGAGGTTCCAGGATTTTGACCTGGCGACACTGAAGGAATAATGATTTATTTCCAAGATAGAATTGCACCTGGTGTGGGGGACTCTTACAGGTGGTAGTGTTCCTATACATCTGCTGCCCTTGTCCTTCAAAATGGAAGTGAATGTCAATATGGAAGATACTATCTTATGAGCCTTGTGGAGTTTCTGCAGTGCAACGCGTAGACTGTACACATGACCGCTTACTGAGCGCCGCTGGTGAAGGGAGACAAATGTTATGTTATGCCATAAAAGTGGACTGCTTTCTGCTGGATGGTGTCAAGCTTCTTGAGTGTTGTTTGAATTGTGCTCATCCAGGTAATTGTGGAGTATTCCATCATATTCCTGACTTGTGTCTTGTAGACAGAGGACAGGCTTTTGGGAGTCAGGAGTTGAGTGCCAAAGAGCACTTCCCACAACTGTGATGCTGTCATTTAAAATAACTATTCATGAAGTTTATGCAGTGACAAATGGGCAATGGAAGTTGGTGGCATAATGATAAGACTACTGGACTAATAATCCAGAAGCCCAGGCAAATGCACCATGGGGCAGCACAGTGGTTAGCACTGCTGCCTCACAGCGCCAGAGAGCCGGGTTCAATTCCCACCTCTGTCGACTGTGTGGAGTTTGCACGTTCTCCCCGTGTCTGCGTGGGTTTCCTCCCAAGTGCTCCGGTTTCCTCCCACAGTCCAAAGATGTGCGGGTCAGGTAAATTGGCCATGCTAAATTGCCCGTAGTGTTAGATAAGGGGTAAATGTAGGGGTATGGGTGGGTTGCGCTTCGGTGGGTCGGTGTGGACTTGTTGGGCCGAAGGTTTCCACACTGTAAGTAATCTAATCTAATCTAACATGGGTTCAAATCCCACCACAGCAGCTGGTAAACCTGAACTTGAAAGTTAGTCTACATGAAATTATCATCATCTGTGAAATGGGATAAAGGAGGCAATTTTAGGATGGCAGCCAGTAACTAGTGGAGTACCAAAGGGATGAATGCTGGGCCACAGTTTCTTACATTATTAATGACATGGATGAGGAAAGTGCATGTACTTGTAGCCAAGTTTGCAGGTGACAAAAAAAAAGGGAAGACATATGGTGAGAATGACACAAATGACCTGCTGAGGGATTAAATTAATTGCAAAAACTTGGCAGATGGAAGGTAATGGGGAGGATGTGAGCTGTGAACCTTGATAGGAAGAATGGAGAAAGACTGCAGAAAGGTAGAGAACAGGATTTGGGATGTCTTATCCATGAATCACTGAAGGCTAGCATCCAAATTCTGCATTGATTCGTTGCCAATACGAAGCAGAGACAGGGAAAGGTGACCTTAGAGTCAGGGTGTTGAGGTGGGTTTGGGTCTTCAAGCAGTAAACTGTTGTGGCCTTGATGAACAATAGAATGGTTAGCACTTGTTAATGAGATATGCAGCAAAACTATAAATTGGATATTGAAGTAATTTTCTTTGAAATATCACTTTCTGATAGAATTGATAGGACTGTACTCCTGAATTCTCAGTTATTCATCCACTAACACAGCCAGAAATCTGAGTTGCAGATTGTGTAAACATCCTACACACTCAGTTATGACAATTGGAAAAACTGGGAGAAGGCTGTTTACTCTCATTGGCTTGGATATACTGCGATTGACAGTGGATGCCTTGGTGACTACTGGGGAATGTTGCTCATTAATACGCAGGTCTCCCTTTGCTTTAATGCCAAGCAGACTGATTTCCACAAACCAGTCAATGGATTTGTTCTTGCAAAGTTTCGGCATGGTAGCCTAATTAGCCTTGGTGATCAGTTCCATTATAATTGCTGTGAAGCATTTGATGCTAAGGCAATCAGTGCTTTAGTGATCAGTGTGAAACATTGGTACCAAAGCTTTCAGTGCTACAGTGATTGGTATGTAGCAATTGATGTTGGTGTAATCATGGTGTTGGTATGAGGTAATTGGTGTCACAGTGACCAGTGTGATGAATTGGTGCCAAAGTTTTTAATGCCTTGGTGATCAGTATGGAGCATTTGGTGCTATAGTGATCAACACCATGGTGATCGATCAGTGTGCAGCATTTGGTACCAATGTTTTCCGTGCCATGGTGATGAGTGTGAAGCAATTGTTGCTCAGCTGGTTGATGTCATAAAGATTAGTGTGAAACAATTGATGTCATGTTCATCAGTGCTACAGTGATCAGTGTGAACAATTGGTGCCATGGCTATTGGTTTGTACTGATTGGTACATTGCTGACCAGTGTGAAGCCATTGGTGCCGTGGTGATCAGTGTGACCAACTGGACCAAGGTTTTCAGTTCCTTGGTGATCAGTGTGATGCAATTGACTTCATGGTGATCGGTGCAAAGCAACTTGCACCAAGCTTATCGATGTGACTATGATCAGTTTGACCAGTTTGTCCCATTGTTTGCAATGCCTTGGTCATCGAGTGAAGTATTTGGTGCCATGATGACCATTGCCACAGTGATCAAGAATTGGTGCCATGGTGTTGGTTTGTATTAATTGATGCATTGCTGATCAGGATGAAAACATTAGTGCCTTAAGTGATCAGTGTGAAGCTATTTGTATCTTGGTGCTCAGTGCCACAATGATCACTGTGAAGCATTTGGTGCTGAGGTGATCAATGTTTAGTGACAAGTGTCGACCAAAGCTTTCAGTGCCATTGTGATCATTGCCTTGGTGATCAGTGTAAAGCAATTGGTGCCATGGATTCCAGTGCCTTGGTCATCAGTGTGAACCATTTGGTGCCAAGCTGATCAGTTTAATAGTTAAAAATCACACAACACCAGGTTATAATCCAACAGGTTAATTTTGAAGTACTAGCTTTTGGAGCACTGCTCCTTCTTTAGGTAGCTGTGGAGCAGGATCATAAGACATAATTTATAGCAAAAAGATTACAGTGTCATACAATTGAAATGATATATTGAACAAACCTAGATTAATGTTAAATATTTCATCTTTTTCAATAGGTTGCAGGTTTCGGTTTGTCCTGAACATCTAAGTCACATTCTCGAGATAACTTAAGGTTTTATATATAAAAAATGTGACAGCTCAGACAATGCATTTAATAGTGATCAGTGTGAATCATTTGGTGCCAAGCCTTTCAGTTCTGAAGTGATCAGTGTCTAGTTGATCGGTGTGAATCAATTGATGCCTAAGTGATATATACCGTGGTAATCAGTACATATCAATTAATCACATGGCGATCGGTTAGATGTAACTGGTGCATTGCCAATAAGTATGAAGCCACTGGGGCCATGGTGATTAATGTGAAATAATTCATGCCTTGGTGATCTATGCCTCAATGATCACTGTGTAATATTTGCTGCTAAGGTAATCAGTGCTTTGGTGACCATGTGAAGCATTGGCACCCAGATTTTCAGTGGCCGAGTGAACAGTACGCAGGAATTGGTGCCAATGTGTTTGGTGTGAGACAACAAGTGCAAAGCTGGTCAGTGTGATGGTGATCAGTGTGACGAATTGTTGCTCAAGTTTTCAGGGCTTTGGTGATCAGTGAGAATCATTTGGTGCTGGTGATCAGTATGCAGCAGGATGGTTTTGTTTTAGTGACATATTGATCAGTGTGAAATAATTGGTGCCATGTTGATCAATGTGAAACAGTTTGCACCATGGTGCTCAGTGTCATAGTGACCAGTGTGAAACAAATGTTGATAAGCATGAACCAGTTGCTGCTCATGTGATCAATGCTATCGCAATCAGTGTGAAGCAGTTGTGTTCAACATGAAGCCAATTGTGCCATAGTGATAATGTGAAGCATTTGGTGCCATGGTGATCAGTATGAAGCAAATGGCATCATGTTGATTAATTAGATTACTTACAGTGTGGAAACAGGCCCTTCGGCCCAACAAGTCCGCACCGACCTGCCGAAGCGCAACCCACCCATACCCCTACATTTACTCCTTACCTATCACTACGGGCAATTTAGCATGGCCAATTCACCTGACCTGCACATCTTTGGACTGTGGGAGGAAACTGGAGCACCCGGAGGAAACCCACGCAGACAGGGGAGAACGTGCAAACTCCACACAGTCAGTTGCCTGAGGCGGGAATTGAACCCGGGTCTCTGGCGCTGTGAGGCAGCAGTGCTAACCACTGTGCCACCGTGCCGCCCACAAATGTGAACTAATTGTTGTTCAGGTGATCAATGCTGTGGCGATTAGTATGAAGCAATTGTTGGTAAGGTCTTCAGCGTCTTAATGATCGGTGCCATTGTGATCAGCATGAAGCCAATAGTGCCATTGTAATAATGTCAAACAGTTAGTGCCATGGTAATCAGTGCCACAATGATCAGTGTGAAGCACTTGTTGCCATGGTGATCAGTGCCATGGTCATCAGTGTGAAACAATTGGTGTTGTGGTTTTCAGTACTTTTGTGATCACTGTGAAGGAATTGTTGCCATAGTGACAGTGCCACAGTGATCAGTGTGAAACAATTTATGCTATGATGGTCAGTGTGAAGTAATTAGTGCTGAGTTGATCAACGTCAAGCAATGAATGCCATTGGTGATCAGTGTGCAGTATTGGTACAAAGGGCTTCTCTTGCATAGTGATCAGTATGCAGCAGTTGATGCCATGCTAATCAGTTTCAGACAATTGTTGCCAAGCTGATTTGATGACATTGATCAGTGTGAAGCAAATGATGCTATTATTTTCAATGACTTAGTGATCAGTGTGAAGCAGTGGTGTTTGTTGAGGTTCGTCCTGAGCAGCTCCGTGAAGCAGGACGCACACAGAGACGAACATCAACTGTGCCTGGAGGATCATCAACTCGGTGAAGGAAGCCTCTCTGGGCGGTCCAAAACCTGTTGATCTTCCAGCTGAAGAAGTTGACCCTGACTGAGTGTTGCAGACTGGCACATTCCAAGGTCCAGGACTACGTGTTGAGGGATGCGCTGAAGCTTGGCGCAGCTGCTGCCAAGGCGCGGTGGGGAAAGACCACTGTGTAACGTCTGCCTGCCTAAGCACAGGGGTCTGATGCAGTAAGGGGGCTCTGCTGAACCCCCTGCTAAATATGTGGATAGTAATCATACAGACCTGTATATATGAAGGATTACTCTGTCTTTGTATGCCAAGAAATGGAATGCTTACGTATGTATGGCATGACCAATTGTACAGATCATCAAAATATTTTATGAATAAAGTATATTTTTGAAATAAAAAAAATCAATGTGATGCTATTTTGCCTTGGTAATCAGTTCCACAATGATCACTGTGAAGCATTTATTGCCAATGTAATCATGATTGATGACGAATGTCATGCATTTGGTACCAAAATTTTCAGTGCCACTGTGATCAGTGTGAAGTAATTGTTGTCATAATGATCAGTGTTAGTGTTCAATGTGAAGCAATTGATGCCATGTTGTTCAGTGTAAAACAATTGGTTCTGTGAAGATCAGTGTGACATAATTGGTGGCATGTTGATCAGTGCAACAATGATCAGTTCATTGGTGATCAGTGTGAAGAAATTGGTACCAAGAAATTAATTGCCATTGGGATCAGTGTGAAGCAATCGCTGCCAAGTTATTCAATGTCATGGTGATTATTTCCATGGTGATAAATGTGAAGGAATTGCTGCTCAGGTGATGGATGCCATAGAAAACAGTGTGAAATAATTGGTGCCAAGGTTTTCGTGCCTTGGTGATCTGTGTAAAGCAATGGCTACTGATTGGTGCCATAGGAACTAGTATTAAACCACTGGTGCCAAAGTGATCAGAGCCTTGGCATTCTTTGTAAGCAATTGATATCCAGGTGATCAATATGAAGCAATTGCTGACAAGAATTTCAGTGCCATAGTGATGGTGTGAAGCAATTGCTGCTTAGCTGATTAATTTCTATAGCATTCGATGTGAACCAATTAGTGTCAAACTGATCATGCTTACGTAATAATTGCGATACAACTAGTATCCAGGTGATCTATGTGAAGCAGTTGCTGACATGGTAATCAGTGTGAAAAGATTGGTGTGACCATTTTCAATGTCATAGTGCTCAGTGCCTTGATGATCAGCATGAAGGCAATGGTGTCTAGGCAACACTGTGAAACAGTTGCCATGGTAATCAGTGCTACAAAGATCAGTGTGAAGCATTTGATGCCAAGATGAAGAATGTCAAACAATTGGTGCCATGCTGATCAGTATAATGATCAATTTTAAGCAATTGTTACACAGTGATCGGTTTGTCATAAATGGTGCATTGCTGATTAGTATGAAGCCGTGGTGATCAGTGTGAAACTATTTATGCCATAGTTCTATACTGAACACTGTGAAGCATTTAGTGCCAACATGATCAGTGCTTGATACCCAATGTCAACCAATGGTATCAAAACCTTCAGTGCCATAGTGCTTAGCATGTTGCAATTAACAACATGGTGATCAGTGTGATGCAATGGGTGCCAAGCTGATCGACGTGATGGAGGATCAGTTTAAGTAATTGGTACCAAGGCTTCAGTGCCTCGGTGATCAGTGTGGAGCAATGCATGCCAATGTTTTCTGTGTCATTGTGAACAAGTGTGAAGTAATTGTTGTCATAATGATCAGTGTTTCAGCATTCAATGTGAAGCAATTCATAGTGATCTGCAGTGGCATCCATCATGCCAGCACTGATACCTTCACACTGACCACCATGGCAATGATCTCCTTGGAAAAAATTGTTTCATACTGATAGCTAAGGCACTGATCACCTTAACACTAATTGCTTTGCACTGATCTCCATGGTATCAAACACCTGAGCAGCAATTGTTTCAAAGCCATCACCATGGCACTGAAAAGCTTGGTATCATTTATTTCAGATTGATGGCCTGAGCATTATTGCTTTGCAGGGTGATCAGCATAAAGTGATCAGTGCTGAGGTGATGGATGCCATGCAGATCACGGTGAAGCAATTGGTGCATGTTTTTCAATGTTATTGTGCTCGATACAATTGTAATCATTCTGAAGCAATTTGTGCCAAGGTATTCATTACTATTAGGTGCTCAGGTGATCAATGTGAAGTAATTGGTGCCAGCTTCTCAGGGTCGTGGTGATCATTGTCATGGTGATGGGTATGAAGCAATTGCTGCTCAGGTGTTTGATGCCATGGAGTTCAGTGTGAAGTAATTGGTGCCAAGCTGACCATGGAAGCAAATCTTTCTATGGAGATCATTGACATGAGATCAGGGTGAAGTTTATCAGTGCTGAGGTGTTGGATACCATGCAGACCAGTATGAAGCGATTGGTGTATGGTTTTTAGTGTCATTATGATCAGTGCCAAGGTGATCAGTGCAAAGCAGTTGGTGCCAAGGGTTTCCATTCTATTGGGATCAGTGTGAAGCAATTATGCCAAGGTATTCAGTGCCTTGGTGATGAGTGTGAAGCAATTGCTGCTCAGGTGATTGATGCCATAGAAATCAGTGTGAATCAATTGTTGCCAAGGTGATCAGTGATTTGGCATGATTGTTTCACACAATTTACCCACATGACCAATGTGAAGTAATTGGTGCAAAGATTTTCAGTGCCTTGGTGCTAAGATGATCAGTGCCTTTGCAATCAGTAAAAAGGAGTTTTTTCCTTGGGGAACTTTGCCATGGTGATCAAGGTGATGCTATCAGTGCTGAGATTGCCAACTGGTCAATGTAAAGCAATTCATGACATGATGATTAGTGTGAAGTGATTGGTACTAAGGTGATCACTGTTTTTGGTGATTAGTGTGAGGGGATAGTTGCCAAGGGTCTGTGTCATACTGAGCAGTACCATTATGATCAGCATGAAGCCAAATGGTGCCATGGTGATAATGTGAAGCATTTGGTGCTAAGGTGTAAAGTGTGGAGCAATTGGTAAGATGTGTTATAATCAATGCTAAGCAGCTGTTGCCATGGTGATCAATGTGAACAATTGGTGTCATATTGGTCAGTGCCACAATGATCACTGTGAAGCAATTGGTGATAAAGTAATCAATATTTTGGTGATCAATGTGATGCTATATGTCAGATGGTTTACAGTGCCACAAGTGATCATAAAAGTGGTCACCAATATGCAGTAATTGGTGCCAAGGATGTTCAGTGCTTTCGTGATCAGTGCTGCGGTGATCGATATGAAGCAATTGGAATCGAGCTTTTACGTTCCATGTGATCAGTGCCTTTAGTGGTAAGAGTGAAGCAGTTGGTGTCAAGATTTTCAGTGCTGTAGTTTACAATGCCTTGGTGATCAGTGTGAAACAATTGCTGCTCAGGTGATTGATGCCAAAATGATCAGCGGGAAACAATAGGGGCCAAGGTGACCAGTACCTTGGAATGATTTGGAGATGCCGGTGTTGGACTGGGGTGTACAAAGTTAAAAATCACATAACACCAGGTTATAGTCCAACAGGTTTAATTGGAAGCACACTAGCTTTCGGAGTGATTCATCAGACAATCACCTGATGAAGGAGCGTCGCTCCGAAAGCTAGTGTGCTTCCAATTAAACCTGTTGGACTATAACCTGGTGTTGTGTGATTTTTAACTTAGTACCTTGGAAATCAGTACAACCAGTATTTCCCAGGTGATCAATGTGAAGCACTTGGTGCTGTAGTGATTAGCATGAAGAAATTGCTGCTAAGGTGATCAGTGCTTTGGTGATCAGTGTCAAGACATTGTTCTGAAGTTTTCAATGTTATACTGATCCAGTACCATTATGATCAGCATGAATCCAATGGTCTCATGGAGATCAGTGTGAAGCAATTTGTGCCTTGGTGATCAGTCCCATAATGATCACTGTGAAAAATTTGGTGCCAAGGTGATCGATCTTTACAGCGCAGTACAGGCCCTTTGGCCCTCGATGGTATGACAGGTCAGTGCAACAATCTGAAGCCCATCTAACCCATACTATTCCATGTATGTCCATATGCTTGTCCAATGACGACTTAAATGTACTTAAAGTTGGCAAATCTACTAACGTTGCAGGCAAAGCATTCCATACCCTTACTACTCTGAGTAAAGATCAGTGATCAGTGCTTGGTGACCAAAGCTGTCATGATGATTGATGACCAGTGTGACCATTGTAAAGCAATTCGTGCCATTGTGATTAGTTTGTAACAATGGTGCCATGGTGATAATGTGGATTAATTGGTGCCAAGGTGATGTGTGAAGCAAATTTGTGCCTTGTTAATCAATGCTATTGTGATCAATAGAGTCATAGAGATGTACAGCATGGAAACAAACCCTTTGGTCCAACTCGTTCATGCCAACCAGATGTCCCAACTGCCAGCATCTAGCCCATATCCCTCCAAACCCTTCCTATTCATATACCCATCCAGATGCCTTTTAAAAGTTGCAATTGTACTGGCCTCCACCACTTCCTCTGGCAGCTCATTCCAGTCATGCATGACCTTCCTGCGTGAAAAAATTGCCCCTTAGATCTCTTTTATATCTTTCCCCTCTCACCCTAAACCTATGCCCTCCAGTTCGGGACTCCCTGGCCCCAGGGAAAAGACTTTATCTATTTATCCTATCCATACCCCCTCATGATTTTATAAATCTCTGTAAGGTCACCCCTCAGCCTCCTAGGCTCCAGGGAAAACAGCCCTAGCCTCTTCAACCTCTCCCTATAGCTCAAATCCTCCAACCCTGGCAACATCCTTGTAAATCTTTTCTGAATCCTTTCAAGTTTCACAACATCTTTCCGGTAGGAAGGAGACCAGAATTGCACACAATATTCCAACAGTAGCCTAATCCATGTCTTGTACAGCCGCAACATGACCTTCCAATTCCTGTACTCCATACTCTGACCAATGAAGAAAAGCATACCAAATGCCTTCTTCACTATCCTATCTACTTGTGACTCCCTTTCAAGGAGCCAGGAATCTGTGCTAAAAGGTCTCTTTGTTCAGCAACATTCTCTAGGACCTTATCATTAAGTGTATAAATCCTGCTAAGATTTGCTTTCCTGAAATGCAGCACCTCACATTTGTCTAAATGAAACTTCATCTGCCATTTCTCAGCCCATTGCCCATCTGATCAAAATCCCGCTGTAATCTGAGATCACCTTCGCTGTCCACTACACCTCCAATTTTGGTGTCATCAGCAAATTTACGAACTGTACCACTTATGCTCACATCCAAATCATTCATATAAATCATGAAAAGTAGTGGACCCAGCACTGATCCTTGTGGTGTTCCACTGGTCACAGCAATAGGTGCCATGCCTCAGTGCCACAATAATCAGTGTGAACAATTGGTGTTCCATGATCAGTGTGAAGCACAGTACCAAAGCTTTAAATGTCATAGTGATCAGTGTGATGCAATTGATGTCATGGTGATTGGCGTGTTTGTGCCCGAAACGTTGATTCTCCTGCTCCTCTGATGCTGCCTGGCCTGCTGCGCTTTTCCAGCACCACATTTTTCAACTCTGGTCTCCAGCATCTGCAGTCCTCACTTTCTCCTAGTGTGGCAATTTGTGCCAAGTTGACTGGTGTGATGGTGATCAGTGTGACCAATTAGTACCAATCCTTGCAGTGCCTTGGTCATCAGTGTGAACCATATGGAGCCAAAGTGATAAGTGTGAATCAATTAGTGTCATGTTGATCAGTGCTATGGAGGTATAAGTTAAGCAGTAGTGATCCATGCCACAGTGGTATTGAACAATTGGTACCATGGTGATTAGCTTGTAGTAATTTGTGCATTACTAACCAGGATGAAGCCAGTGGTGCCTTGGTGATCAGTGTTAAGCAATTGGTGCCAAGGTGTTCAACGCCATGCTGATCAAAAGGAAGCAATTGGTGGTATGGCGACTAGTACCACAATGATCATTGTAAAGCAATTAGTGATGAAGTGTTCAATTCTTTGGTGATCGGTATGAAGCAATTTGCCCAATAGTTTTTAGCACCTTTATAAAAGCAAATTACTGTGGATGCTGGAATCTGAAACCTAAAGAGAAAATGCTGGAAATCTCAAAGGACAAAGGGTCAGTTAGACTAAAAACATCAGCTCTTTTCTCTCCTTACAGATGCTGCCAGACCTGCTGAGATTTTCCAGCATTTTCTCTTCTGGTTTTTAGCACCTTTCGTGATCAGAAATCTGGTCATCAAATTGGTGGCAAGGATTTTCACTGACATGGTGATCAGTGTGAAGCAATTGGTGCCAAAGTTTTCAGTACAATTGTGATCAATTGTGAAGCAATTGCTACTCATTTGATTGATGCCATAGAGATCAGTGTGAAGTAATTGGTGCAAATGCAATCCGTGCTTTGGTGACTAGTTTGAAGCAGTTGATACTAATGCAATCCGTGCTTTGGTGACTAGTTTGAAGCAGTTGATACTAAGATTGTGATTTGGTTGAACTGGGGTGTACAAAGTTAAAAATCACACAACACCAGGTTATAGTCCAACAGATTTATTTGGAAGCACTAGCTTTTGGCGCACAGCTCCTTCATCAAATGGTTGTGGAGAATAAGATTGTAAGACATAGAATTTATAGCAAAAGTTTACAGTGTGATGTAACTGAAATTATATATTGAAAAAGACCTGGATTGTTTGTTAATTCTCTCATCTTTAAGAATGACCATTTTGGTTTCAGTTCTTTCATACATAAATCGCAAACTTTTTTAAAAAGTTACATTCTCAAGTGAACTTTGACAATTGGTGTCATGTCAGCTCAGATAATGTATTGAAAGTGTGATTCTCCCTGTGTGAGGCTGTCTGTGCCACAATGGTCAGACTGATTCTAATCTAAAAAAACAGATTTACAGATTCTTACATGGATTTTTCATTGTCATAGTGATCAGTGTCATTAGGATCGGCTGGTGCCATGGTGGCAATGCAAATCAGTTGGTGCTATATTGATAGTGTGAAGTAATTGTTGCCTTGGTGATTAGTGCCACTGCAATCAGTCTAAACAACTGGTAGTATGATGATTGGTTTGTAGAAATTGTTAACATTGCTGATTGGTATGAAGCCATTAGTGTCTTGGTCATCAGTGTCACAAGATCATTGTGAAGCATCTGGTTCCAGGGTGATCAGTGCTTGGTGATCATGTGAAGCTTTGGTCCCAAGACTTTCAGTGATCAGTATGAAACAATTGGTGCTAATGTTTTCAGTGCCATGGTAATCAGTGTGAAGGTCTGGCCCCAAGGCTTTCAGTGCGCTGGTGATCCGTGTGAGGAAATTTGTGCCAAGCTTCTCGGTGTGACACTGAACAGAGTGACCAGTTGGTGGCAAAGGTTTCAGTGTTTTGGTCATCAATGTGAACCATTTGATGCCATGGTGATAAATATGAAGCAATTGGTGCCATGTTGATTAACGTTCAGTAATTGTTGTCGTGGTGATCAATATCACAGCGATCAGTGTGAACAACTGGTGTCATGGTGATTGGCAATGCACCAATTACCACAAACCAATCAGTATGAAGTCATTGCTGCCTTGGAGTGATCAGTGTGAAAACATTTATGCCTTGGGGATCAGTGCCACAATGATCACTGTGAAATATTTGGTGTCAAGGTGATCAGTGCTTGGTGACCAGTATGAAGCATTGGTAGCAAGGCTTTCAGTGCCATAGTGATCACCATGCAGCATGAATGCCCTGATGATTGATGTGAGGCATTGTTGCCAAGCAGATTGATGGTGATCAGTTTGACTAATTGATGCCAAATGTGTCAGTGTCATGGTGATCAGTGTGAAGCATTTGTTGCCATGGTGATCAGTGCCATAGCGATCAGTTAACAGCAGTTGGTGCAAATGCTTTCAGTGCCATGGTGATTAGTATGACGCTTTCAGTGTTATCGTGATCAGTGTGATGCAATTAGTGTAATGTCATGGTGATCACTGTGAGGCAATTAGTATCAAGTCAATCGGTGTAACAGTGATCAGTGTAACCAATTGGTGACGAGCTTTCCAATGTTTTGGTGATCAGTATGAAACAGTTGATGCCATGGTGATTGGTGCCATGGTCATAATTGTGACACAATTGATGCTGTGGTTTTCAGTGCCCTGATGATCAGTGCGTTGCCGATCAGTGTGAAGGAATTTTGGTGAAGAAGGGCTCATGCCCGAAACGTTGATTCTCCTGCTCTTTGGATGCTGCCTGACCTGCTACGCTTTTCCAGCTACACATTTTCAGCTCTGATCTCCAACATCTGCAGTCCTCCTCACTTTCTCCTAGAAGGAATTGTTGCCAGGGTGACCGTGCCTTAGTGATCTGTGTGAAACAATTGGCACCATGATGATCAACATGAAGCAGTTGATGCCAAGCTTTTTAGTGCCATTGTAATCAGTATTTTGGTGACCAAAACTTTCAGTGCCATAGTAATCAGTGTGAAGCAAGTGGTACCAGGCTGATCATTGTGTTATTACTTGGTGCCAAGGTTTCCAGTTCCTTAATGATCAGTGTGATGCAACCAATGCCATAGAGACACAGTAATCAATACAACGCATAGTGATCAGTATTACAGTGTTTAGTGTAATGAATTGGTGCCCTGTTGATCAGTGCCATGGTGGTAGTGTGAAACAATTGGTGCTATGATGATCGGTATGACGTAATTAGTTCCATGTCGATCAGTTCTTCGGTGATAAGTGTGAAACAATTTGTTCCATGGTGGTCAATTCCATGCATGCTGATCAGTGTAAAGCAATTGGTATCAAGGTTTTGAATGCCATAGTGATCATTGCCATGCTAAGCAATTGTTGCTCAGGTGATTGATGCCACAGAGATGAGTGTGAACCAATCAATGCTACCGTGCACATTCATGTATTTGTCTAGATACATCCTAAATGACACTATCGTTTGTGCACCTACCATCTCTACTGGCAATGCGTTCCAGACACCCACCACCCTCTTCATAAAGAACTGCACACATCTCCCCTAAACTTTCACCCTTTCATCTTGAACTCATGACCCCTTGTAATTGAGTCCTCCACTCTGGGAAAGAGCTTCTTGCTATTCACCCTGTGTACACCTCTCATGATTTTGTAGGCCTCAATCAGGTCCCTCCTCAACCTCCTTTCAAATGAAAGTAATCCTAATCTACTCAACCTCTCCTCACAGCTAGCACTCTCCATTCCATGCAACAACCTGGTGAACCTCTTCTGCACCCTCTCCAAAGCATCCACATTCTTTTGGTAATGAAGCGACTGGAATTGTAAGTAGTATTCCCAATGTGGCCAAACCCATGTCTTATACTGCAAACTTTTGTACTCAGTATCCCATCCGATGAATGAAAACATTCCGTATGCTTTCTTGACCACTCTACTGACCTGCGTGGCCACTTTCAGGGAACAATGGACCTGAACACCCAGATCTCTCTGTTCGTCAATTTTCCCCAGGACTTTTCCATTTACTGCATAGTTCACTCTTGAATTGGATCTGACTTATACACTTAATGGTAAGGTCCTAGGGAGTGATGTTGAACAAAGAGACCTTGGAGTGCAGGTTCATAGCTCCTTAAAAGTGGAGTTGCAGGTAGATAGGAAAATGAAGAAGGTGTTTGGTATACTTTCTTTTTATTGGTCAGTGTATTGAGTACAGGAGTTGGGAGGTCATGTTGCGGCTGCACAGGACATTGGTTAGGCCACTGTTGGAATATTGCATCAATCTGGTCTCCTTCCTATCGGAAAGATGTTAATAAACTTGAAAGGGTTCAGAACAAATTTACAAGGATGTTGCCAAGGTTGGAGGATTTGAGCTATAGGGAGAGGCTGAATAGGCTGGGGCTGTTTTCCCTGGAGCATCAGAGACTGAGGAGTGACCTTATAGAGGTTTACAAAATTGAGGGGCATGGATAGGGTAAATAGGCAAAGCCTTTTCCCTGGGGTCAGGGAGTCTAGAACTAGAGGGCATAGGTTTAGGGTGAGAGGGGAAAGATATAAAAAAGATCTACGGGGCAACTTTTTCACACAGAAGGTGGTACGTGTATGGAATGAGCTGCCAGAGGAATTGGAAGTTGGTGTCAATGTTTTCAATTCCCTAGTTATCAGTGTGAAGCACTGGTACCAAAGATTTTACTCTGTTTAATCAATGTGAAGTAATTGGTATCATAGTGATCAGTGACAGTGATCAGTGCCAAGAGATTTGATGTCATTGTGATCAGCCTTGGTGATCAACGTGAAGCAATTAGTGCCAAGGTTTTCAGTGCTATTGTGACCAATACCTTGGTGAGGATTGTGAAACAATTGGTACCAAGGTTTTCATTTGCACAGTGTTCAATGCCTTTGTGATCAGTGCGAAGCAAATAGTGCAATGGTTTCTATGCCACTGTGATCAGTATCTTGGTGAGGATTATGGAGCAATTGGTGCCCAAGATTTTCAGAGCAGTAGTGATCACTGTGAAGCAGTTGGTGCCAAATTGATCAATGCTTTGGCGATCAGTGTGAAGCAATATGTCAGATGGTTTTCAATGCCATAGTGATCAGAATTTTGGTCATCAACATGAAGCAACTGATGCCAAGGTTTTTCAGCATCATGGTGATCAGTGTGAAGCAAATGATGCCAAGATTTACAGTGCCATCGTGATCAGTGCCTTGGTGAACAGTGTGAAACAAGTGGTGCCAAGGTTTTCACTTCCACAACTATCATTGTGAAGCAGTTAGTGACAAAGTAATTAATATTTTGGTGATCAGTATGAAGCAATATGTCAGATGATTTTCGGTACTCTCATGATCAGAAACTTAGTCATCAACTAAGTGAGACAATTAGTGCCAAGGTTTTTCAGAGCCATGGTGTTCATTGATCATAAGTCATAAGAGTCTTAAGAGTTATACAGCACGAAACTAGACCCTAGTCCAGGCCGATCATAATCCCAAACTAAACCAGTTCTACTTGCCTGCACTTGGCACCTATATCCCTCTGAACATTTTTTATTTATGTACTCATCTAAATGTCTTTTAAATATTGTAATTGCATCCACCATTTTCGCTGGACGTTCATTCCACACACGAACCACACTCTGTTTAAAAAAAAAGTCCTTCATATTCTTTTTGAATCCTTCTTCTTTCACCTTAAATATGTCCCCTAGTTTTGAAATTTCCCCACCCTCAGGAAAAATCACCTCATGATTTTAAAACTTCTATAAGGTCACCTCTCAACCTCCTAAGCTCCCAGTGAAAATAAAAGTCCAAGCCTATTCAGCCTCTCCTTATAACTCAAACCCTCCATTCCCAGCAACATCCTGGTAAGTTTCTTCTGAAACTTCTCTTAATATCCTTTCTTTAACAGAACAACCAGAACTGGACATAGTAGTGCAGAAGAAGCCTCCTGTACAACCTCAATCCTGTTATTCAGAGGTCTGTGTAATGAATGCAAGTGTGCTAATCTCTTCTAAACACCCTATCTATATGTTACACAAACTTCAAAAAGTAATATACCTGGACTCCTAGGTGTTACTGATGTGCAACACTACTCAAGGCCCTACTTTTAATTGTATAAGTCCTGCCCTTGTTTGTTTCACCAAAATGCAATACCACACAACAGTGTGAAGCAATTGGTGCCAAGGTTTTCAGTGCCACTGTGATCAGTGCCTTCATTGTCAGTGTGAAGCAATTGCTGCCAAGGGATTCAGTACCATAGTGTTCGGTGCCATGGTGCCTTGCCTTTGCCAAGGTGATAAGTGTGAAGCATTTTTTACCATGTTGTTCAGAGCAATGGTTATCAATACAAAGCAATTTTTGCCATTGTGATCAATGTCATAGTGATTAACATGAAGCCATTGGTGCCATGGTGATCAGTACGAAAGCAATTTGTTGCTTCAGGATTGGTGCCACAATGATCACTGTGAAGTATTTGGTGCTAAGGTGATCAGTGCGTTGTGACACTACGAAGCATTGGCATCCAGGCTTTCAGTGCCATAGTAATCAGCATGTGGCAGTGATGCAGTTGCTGCCAAGCTGATCAATGTGACCATTTAGTGCCAAGTCTTCAGTGCCTTTGTGATCATCCTCCATCATTTGTGCCACCTACAGTCAGACCTCGCCACCAGAGTTATATTCCACACCCCCCCCCAACCCAACAACTGTTATCAGCATTCCGCAGAGACAATTCCCCCATGACTGTCGTTAGGTGCATACACCTTCCTGTGTCACCACAACACATGTAAAACTTGTGCCCACATCTCCCGCTCACCTTCACCCAACACCCCAAAGGAACCTTCCACATGCAACAGAGATTTACCTGTACTTCCACACGTCATCTACTGTGTCCGTTGCTCTCGATGTGGTCTCCTCTACATTGAGAAGACAGGACGCCAACTTGCGGAATGTTTCAGAAAACATATCTGGGATACATGTGCTAAACAACCCCACCACTCTGTGGCTGACCACTTTAACTCCCTCCTTCCCCTCTGCCAAGGACATGCAAGTCCTGGGCCTCTTCCACCGCCAAATCCTAATCACTCGGTGCCTGGAGGAAGAAAGCCTCATCTTTTGCCTTTAAATTCTCCAACCACACAGGATCAATGTGGATTTCACCAGTTTCCTCATTTCCCCTCCTCCCACCTTATCCTAGATCCAACCATCCAACTCGGCACTGCCCTCTTAAACTGTCCTACTTGTCCATCTTCCTTCTTACCTATCCGCTCCCCGCTCTTCTCTGACCTATCATCTTCACCCACACATTCATCTGCCTATCGTATTCTCAGCTACCTCCACCCCGTCCCACCCCCTCCCATATATCTCTCCATCCCCTTGGGTCACAAGCCTCATTCCTGATGAAGAGCTTATGCTCAAAACGACAATTCTCCTGCTCCTCAGACACTGCCTGACCGACTGTGCTTTTGCAGCATCACAGACTTTGGTTATGGTGATTAGTGTGAGCCAAACTGATGCGATCAGTGTGACTAATTAGTGCTAAGTTTTTAGTGCCATGGTGATCAGTGGCACAGTGGTCAGTGTGCAGCAATTGGTGCCAATGTTTTCAGTGCTATATTAGTCAGTGTGACTAATTGGTGCCACGGTTTTCAGCATCTTGGTGATCAGTGTGAAGTATTTGGTGCCAATGTAATAAGTGCCATGGTGATCAATGTGAAGCAACTGGTGCCAGTGTTTTCAGTGCCATCCATGTTGGTCAGTATGACGATTTGGTACCAAGGTTTACAGAGCCATTTGTGTCCTAAGCCTTGGTGATCAGTGTGAAGTAATCGATGCCAAGGTTTTCAGTGCCTTAGTGATCAGCATGAAGCAATTGCTGCTCTGGTGATTGATACCATAGGGATCAATGTGAACTAATTGATGGCAAGGTGATCAGTATGTTGGAAATCAGTGTGAAATAATTGGTTCCCAGATGATCAATGTGAAGCAATTGGTGCAGTGGTGATCAAGGTGATGTGATTGATGCTAATGTGATCAATGCTTTGACCTGTGTGAATCAATTGTTGCTAATATCAGCCCCATGGTGACAATGTGAGTCAGTTGTTGCCATGGTGATAATGTGAAGCACTTGGTGCCTTGGTTGTCAGTGTCAATCAGTTGGTGCCATGGAAATCTGTTCGAAGAAATTGATACATTGCTGATCAGTGTGATGCCTTGGTGCCACGATGATCAGTGTAAAACATTTCATGCCTTGTTGATCAGTGCCACAATGATCACTGTGAAGCATTTGGATCCAAAGTGATCAGTGCTTGGTGACTAGTATGAAGCATTGCCAAAGTGATCAGCAGGTAGCAATTGATGCCCAGGTGATCAATGTAAAGCAATTGATGCCAGTATGACCAGTGTGAAGAGATTAGTGCTAATATGATCAGTACTTTGATGATCAGCATGAAGCATTTGATGCAATGGTGATCATTGTGCAGCAATAGGTGAAATGGTTTCAGCATCTTGTATATCAGTATGAAGCAGCAATTGTTGCCAAGTGGTCAGTATCACAGTGATTAGTGTGAAGCAATTAGTGCTGTTTTGGTCAGTGTGAAATAGTTGATGCCTGATGCTCAGTGCCATGGTAATGAGTGTGAAAGAAATAACGCCATGTTGATCAGTGTGGACTCATTGGTGCTCTGCTAATAAATGTCATATTGATCAGTGTGAAACAGTTGGTGGTAAATTTTCAGTTTCATAGTGATTAGCTGCTCTGTGATCAGGATGCCAATGGTGCCATGGTGATAATGTGAAATAGTTGGTGTCATGCCAATTAGAACCACAATGATCAATGTGAAGCATTTGTTGTCATGGTGATGAGTGCCACAGTCATCACAACGAAACATTTCATTGCCATTGTGATCAGTGTGATGTAGTTAATGTCATGGTGATTGGTGTGAGGCAATTTGTGCCAAGTCGTCATTGCCTTTGTAATCAGTGTGAAGCAATTGCTGCCCAGTTGATGAGTGTGAAGCAATCTGTGTCATGATGTTCACTGTGAAGCACTGGTACCAAGACTTGCAGTGCCATAGTGATCAATTTGATGCAATTGATGCCATAGGGATTGCTATGAGCCAATGGGTGTTATGCTAATTGGTGTGAATGTGATCAGTGTGACTGTAGCATTTGGTGGAATGGTGATCAGTATAAATCGTTTGCCAATCTGAGCAGTGTTATGATGATCATTTTGGCCAATTTGTGCCATGTTGATCAGTGTGAATTATTTGGCATCAAGCCTTTCAGTTCAGCTGTGATCAGTGCCTGGCTGATCAGAATGAAGCAATTTATGCCATGGTGATGAGAACGAATCAATTGGTGCCATAGTAATACGTTCTATGTTTAGCAGTGTGAATCATTTGATGCCATAGGCTTCACTGCCGTGGTAATCAGTGCTTTGGTGATCAGCGTCAAGGAATTGTTGCCATGGTGACAGTGTCACAACGATCAATGTGAAATAATTGGCACTTGATGATCATTGCAGTGATGATCATTGTAAAGCAATTGGTGCTGGCTTTTCAGTACCATTGTGATCTGTGCTTTGGTGATTAATATGAAACAATTGGTACCAAAGCTTTCAGTGCCGTGATGATCAGGTAATGCAATTGATGTCATGGTAATCAGTTTGAGGCAAGTTCCACTATATAAAGAAAATAATATCAGTTTTTTTTAACACTTTAAAAGTGAAC
Organism: Hemiscyllium ocellatum; assembly: GCF_020745735.1. NCBI lineage: Eukaryota > Metazoa > Chordata > Chondrichthyes > Orectolobiformes > Hemiscylliidae > Hemiscyllium > Hemiscyllium ocellatum. Next base: position 91,546,077 of record NC_083403.1, read on the forward strand.
ATTAAACAACTATTCACAACTCTAAGCTTCCTTTCTCTTAACTGTTTACTATCTGCCTAGAACTCTATAACAAAATGCTGTTCCATTAAGACACTTATTAAAATGACATCAAATTAATTTCAAAACCACAAAGCAACTGTCATCTTTGTTGTCTGTCTTCTTCCGGCTAAAGATCTCCCTGGGTCGTTTTTGTTCTTTTTACTGTGAATACGTTTCATATGAAAAGGTACCTTTTTGATAGAGAATGTTTCCTAATTTCTTGGGTCTTTCTCGCAATGGCAGTTGCTTTCTCTGCAATTTTCAAAATGTCTGCATTTTTTATAACTCCCAGCATCGTATTGACTCTTTGGTTTGATGTTGGCAAAACAGAAAATTCAAACTCTATTGGGTTTTAGTATCCTGGGGCATGATTTAAACTGGGTAAATTTGAACTATTGTCAAAACTACAACCAAAACTCATGTAGCCATTTCACAGCTAAATGTTACATATTTTCAATTTTCCAGTACAGTCTGGTACTGCTATCTAATCATATACACAGGTGCTTATAATCTTTCAGTTCAGAACAGCATTCATTCTCTCTTAAGGCTACAGGACACATTTTTAACTTCATAACACAAGTGTGACAACGATCAGTTTGACCATTTGGCGCCAATGTTTACCATGACATTGTGATCAATGCCTTGGTAAAGAGTGTAAAGCAATTGCTGCTCAGGTGATTGATGTCTTAGAGATCAGTGTGAACTCATTGATGCCAGAGTGCCCAGAGCCTTAGTAATCAGTGTGAAGCAATTGTTACTCTGGTTATCAGCATGAAATGATTGGTGATTGATGTCATGTTGATCGGTGTGAAACAATTGGTACCATGGTGTTTGGTGTCAGAGATCAGTGTGAATCAGTTGGTGCCAACGTTTTTAGTGCTATGTTGATCAATGTGATGCAATTACTACCACAGTGTTCAGTGTCTTGGTGATCAGCGAGGTGCTGAGTGTGAAGCAATTGCTGCTCAGGTAATTTTTTAAACTTTTTTTAAAATTCACACAAGGGATGTGAGCTTTGCTGGCAAGGCCAGCATTTATTGCCTATCCATAATTGCCCAGAGGACAATCATCTCGCTATGGGTCTAGGGTCACATGTAGGCCAGACAAGGCAAGGATGGCCATTTCCTTCTCTAAAGGACATTAGTGAACCAGATGGGTTTTTCTGACAATTGGCAAGGTTTCATGGTCATTGTTAAACTCTCAATTCCAGATTGATGTCATAGACATCAGTGAGAACCAATTGGTGCCAAGCTGATCAGTGCCTTGGTAATCAGTGTAAAGCAATTAGTGCTCTGGTAATCAATGTGAAGCAGTTGATGCCACGAGTTTCAGTACTGTAGTGAACCTTAGTTCTCAGTGTGACCAATTGGTGCCAAGGTTCTCAGCGCTGTGATGTTCAGTACTTTGATGATCAATGTGAAGAAATAGTTGCCAACATGTTCGCTGTGAAACAATTGGTGCCAGGCTTTCAGTAAAATGATCTGTGCCTTGGCCATCAGTGTTAAGAATTGTTGCCACAGTAATCAGTGTGAGACATTTGGTGCCATGTTGTTCATTGCCATGGTAATGAGTGTGAAGCAATTGCTGCTCAGGTAATTGATGTCATTGAAATCAATGTGAAGCAATTGGTGTCAAGGTATTCAGTGTCATTGTGATCAGTGCCACTGAGATCAGTATAAACCATTGGTGACATTGTGATCAGTGCGGTGATGATCAGTGTGAAGCAGTGGTACCGGGGCTTTCAGTGCCGTAGGGATCAATTGATGCCATTATCATTAGTGTGAAGCAATTGGTGCCTAAGTGATTAATGTGAACCCATCAGTGCCACTGTGATCAATGTGAAGCATTGGTACCAAAGATTTCAGTGCTGTTAGTGATCAATTGATGGCATGAGATTGGTGCGAGGCAATTGAATCCATGTTGATTGGTGTGATGGTGACCAGTGTGATCAACTGATGCCATTTTTTTTGTGTCATAATGATCAGTGCTACTGTGATCAGTGTAAAGCACTGGTGATCAATGTGAAGAACTAGTGCCTTGATGATCAGGTGCCCAGATGATCAATGTGAAGAACTAGTGCCCTGATGATCAGTGTTAAACCATTGATACAAAGGCCTTCTCTGCCAAAGTGATCAATGTGCAGCGATTGGTGTGGAGTAGTTGGGGTGCCAATGTTTTCCATGCCATGGTGTTCAGTGCTTTTGGTGATCGGTGTGAAGCAATTGGTACCAAGATTTTCAATTTTTTGGTGATAAGTGTAAAGCAATCGGTGCCATTGTTTTCAGTATTGTAGTATCATCAGTATGAAATCATTGGTACCATGGTGATCAGTGCGAAGAGTTTTGTGCCAAGATAATCAGTACTCTGGTGGTCAATGTGAAGCCATCGTGCCAGTACAAAGCATTTTTAGTGCCATAGTGGTCAGTGCTTTGGTGATTAGTGTGAAGAAATTGGTGCCATGGTGATCAGTACAACTGTAATTTATTAACAGCAATTGTTCCCATGATCAGTGTAAAGTAATTGGTGCCAGTGTTATCAGTGCCATGGTGATCAGTATGAAGTAATGTTTGCCATAGTGAATAGTGTCACAGTGATCAATGTGAAATAATTAGTGCCATGTTGATCAGTGACATAGTGATCAGTGTGAAACAATTGGTGCCATGTTTTTAGTGCCACGGTGACCATAGTAATCTATATCGTGCCACTATAGTGATCAGTGTGAAGCAATTAGTGCCAATGTTTTCAGTGCCATAATGATGAGTGCCATTGTGATCAGTATGAAGCCATTGATGCCTTGGTGATTGGTGTGAAGCAATTGGTGTCAAGATTTTCAAATCTTTGGTGATCAATGTAAAGTAATTGATGCCATGATGATCATTGTCATGGTAATGAGTGTGAGGCAATGGTTGCTAAGGTGATCGATGGCATGGTGGTTAGTGTGAAATCATTGGTGCCATGGTGATCAGTGCGAAGCGTTTTGTGCCAAAGTAATCAGTGCCTTAGTGATCAATGTGAAGCAATTGCTCAGAAGATTTTCAGTACCACAGTGACCAGTGTTTTGGTGATCAGTATGAAGCAACTGGTGTCATTCTTTTCAGTATTATAGTTATCAGTGCTACTGCGATCAGTACAAAATCATTGCTACCATGGTGATCAGTGCAGCATTTTGTGCCAAGGTGATGAGTGTTATGGAGATCAGTGTGAAACAATTGGTGCCATGGCCATCAGTGCAGCGGTGATCTGTTAGTAGCAATTGTTGCCATGATGATCAGTGTGAAACAGTTAGTGCCACTGTTATCAATGTCATGGTGATCAGTGTGAAGTAATTTTTGCCATAGTGATCAGTGCCACAATGATCAATGTGAAACAATTGGTGCTAAGTTGATGGGTGCCATTGATGATCAGTGTGAAATAATTGATTCAATATTTTCAGTGCTATAATGGCCATTGCTACAGTGATCAGTGCTTTGGTAATCAGTGTGAAACATTTAGTGGCATTTAGTGCCAATATTTTCCGTGTCATAATGATCAGTGCCACTGTAATCAGCATGAAGCCATTCATGCTTTGGTCATCAATGTGAAGCAACCAGTGCATTGGTGATCAGTGTTAAGCAATTGGCACCAAGGCATTCATGACCATGATCAGTGTGCAGCAATTGATTCCTTGGGGATTAGTGTGAGGCAAATGGAGTCAAGCTAATCCACTTAACAGTGATCAGTGTGTCAAACGGTCCCAAGACTTCCATGCATTGGTGATTAGTGTGAAGCATTTGATGCCATGGTGATCAGTGTGCAGCAATAGGTGCCAATGGTTTCAATGCCTTGTCATTGCAACACGAACCAGGAGCAGGTGTAGATCATATAGCCGTTCGAGCTTGGTCCACTATTTGTAAGATCATGACTGATCTTTTCATGGACTCGGCTCAACTTATCCACCTTCTCACCATAACCCTTAATTCCTTTACTATTGAAAACATTATCTATCTTAGCTTTAAAAGCATTCAATGCAGAAGCCTCAACTACTTCACTGGGCAGGGAATTCCACAAATTCATAACTCTTTGGGTGAAGAAGCTCTTCCTCAATTCAGTCCTAAATCTGCTAACCTTAATTTTGAGGCGAGGCCCTCTTGTTGTAATTCCACCCACCAGTGGAAACATCCTCTCTGCTTTAACATTGTTTATTTCCTTCATAATTTTATATGTTTCTTTGTGGTTCCCATCATTCTTAGAAATTCCAATGAGTATAATCCCAGTCGACTCAGTCTCTCTTCATAAGCTAACCCTCTCAAATCCAGAATCAACAGAGTGAATCTCCTTTGTATCCCCCCTAGTGCCTGTACATCCTTTTGAAACCAAAACTGCATGCAGTACTCCAAGTGTGGCCTCACGAACACCTTATACAGCTGTAACATAACCTCCCTGTTTTTAAACTCAACCCCTCTAGCAATGAAGGGCAATGTTTCATTTGCCTTAATTACCTGTTGCACCTGCAAACCAACCTTCTGTGATTCATGCAGAAGAATACCCAGCTCCCTCTGCAGAGCAGCATATTGTAATTTTTTACCATTCAAATAATAGTCCTTTTCACTGTTATTCCTACAAAAATGTGTGACTTCACTTTTATCAACATTGTACTCCATCTGCCAGACTTTTGCCCACTCATTTAAACTATCTGTATCCCTCTGCAAACATTCAGAGTCCTCTGCACACTTTGCTCTACCAATCATCTTAGAGTCATCTGCAAACTTTGACATACTACACGTGGTCCCCAACTCCAAATTATATATATAAGTTGTAAACAATTGCGTCCCAAAACTGATCCCTAAGGCACATCACTGGTCACTGATCGCCAATCAGAAAACCACTCATTTACCCCACTCTTTACTTCCTGTTTAGTTAAAAATGTGTTGCTGGAAAAGCACAGCAGGTCAGGCAGCATCCAAGGAACAGGAAATTCGACACGTCAAATTTCCTGTTCCTTGGATGCTGCCTGACCTGCTGCACTTTTCCAGCAACACATTTTCAGCTCTGATACTCCAGCATCTGCAGACCTCACTTTCTCCTTCCTGTTTAGTTAACCAATCCTCTAGCCATGCTAATACATTGCCCCTAACACTGCACTTTTATCTTATGCAGCAGCCTTTTGTGTGGCCCCCTATCAAATGCCTTTTGGAAATATAGATACACCACATCTACTGGGTCCCCATTGTTCACTGCGCTCGTAATGTCTTCATAGAATTCCAGTAATTTCTTGCCTGATCAGCCATGATCATACTGAATGGTGGTGCAGACTTGAAGGGCCGAATGGCAATCAGGTTTAGGCTGGGGTGGGAGTCATGATCTGGATTTCTGTGTTGGATCTGTGAGATTTGGACATTTTGGGGATGTTGTAGGACCCATGTTTTGGGTTTTGGAGGTTGTCACCCTGGGGGATTTTGGAGGAAGAAATGGAGTTTAGAGAAGTTTCTGATACCTATGGGATAATGGGGCAGAGTCAGAGTCTGGGGGAAATACCAGGTCTTTGGAGACCAGTGGTGGTGTCAGGAATTATTGGGCTGTGAAGTGGGAATCTGGTGTCAGTGGAGAGCTATAACTGTGTGGAGCCCAGGAGTTAGCGCATGTTTTGATTCTTCTTTTTCTTAGCTAACTACTCAGGTGGCTTAAATCTTCTGAAGTTCCAATTCTGAATCAGCTTTGGCTACATTTTCAGAGGGCTTCAGATTGTAGGTCAGAAACTTCCACTTGATGAGTAATTCCATCAGAGTTAGTATATCAGGATTCCACACAATCCTTGTGCACAACTCTTGTCTGCACACTGGCAATGACTATCTCATGGAAGCTATGAGTCAAATGTCCTAAAAATTTGTTGAATCAATCTACAGCTTACTGTTGCCTTCTCCAGGGCAATGAGGGATGGGTTTAAACGCTAGTCCAGTCAGAGGCACTCACATAATAAAATAAATGTGAATGATCGATAGGGTGAGTCAACATTTGGAACTAGGAGAGCTGGGAGAGTATGGTCTGAGAAAAATACATGAATCAAATTGGCAGAAATCAAATAGAAAAGAAATTGCAGTGGCTCAGGATTAACCCTGTACTGAGGGAAGGATGACTTTATGCTTGTCCTGTTTATTTCAACTTGCTGCCAATTTCATCTCATGAAAACGGAAACGTTTCCACCTGCAAGTGAAAATTACTGTTGTTCCAGCTCAGAGTAGGAGAATAGATGATGTGGTTGTCTACAGGTAAAGCATAGAATCCTACAGTGTGGAAATAGGCCATTAGGCCCAACAAGTCCACACTGACCCTCCAAAGAGTAACCCACTCAGAACCATTTCCCAAGCCCATTACTCTACATTTACCCCTCACTAATGCTTCTAACCTACACATCCCTGTACATTATGGGCAAGTTAGCATCACCAATTCACATAACCTGCACATCTTCGGATTGTGGGAGGAAACTAGAGCACCCAGAGGAAACCCATGCGGACATGGGGACAATGTGCAAACTACACACAGCCAGTTGCCCAAGTCTGGACTTGAACCCAGGTCCCTGGTGCTGTGAGGCAGCAGTGCTAACCATGTTTAGGGCACACTGACAATCAATAAGTAAATCTGTCTGTTCAGTGTACAGCCTGATCCTTTTATTCTCAAAACAGCCTGATGGAGAAGATGGGAGTAGTTACTACAAAACACCCATAGACCCTCTTCAATATTCATCAGTTATGTTAAGCTGATGACTCCTTCCTGTGTAGCTTGCTCTCTACCCTCTATCCCAGCCCTTTGAAAAGTGATTTATCTGTAATTGTATTTGCATAAGGAAGAACCTGTAGTATTGGCACCAGTAGAGTCAGTATAGTATGAAATTCCAGCACCAGTCTAGAGTACATTTCATAAATAAACTTGATGTGATACCTGTAAAACTGTTTATGGCACTAGTACTTTAAATAATACTAGGTATGGGACAGTTTCTGCTGGTCATGTTACTAATAATACTGGTTATGGCACCAGTTATGCTGGTTATGCTGCTAAACTTGTTTGTGGTACCAGTGGTCATGTTCCAAGTGAGGTTTAACACATTGACACCAGGGATGGCAGGAATGAAGTCTGAAGAAAGACTTGTTAGAAAGTTAAAAATCACACAACACCAGGTAAAAGTCCAACAGGTTTAATCAGAAGCACCAGTGTTTGGAGCGTTGCTCCTTCACACAATGACCTGAAGTATCAGCACTGTGAAAGCTAGTGCTTCCAATTAAACCTGGTGGACTATAACCTGGTGTTGTGTGATTTTTAACTTTATACACTCCAATTCAACACCGGCATCTCCAAATCATAGATTTGTTGGGACTACTGGCTGGCCAACATTTATTGCCAAACCCTCATTGTACTTGAGAAGCCGGGAGTGGAGCTGCAGTCTTCTCATCTTGTTGAGCTGAGAAGAATGAGGGGGAAGCCGATTAAAACCCATATCATTCTAACAGGATTAGACAGGGTAGATACAGGAAGGGGAGTCCAGAACCAGGGATCCCAGTCTAAGAATACAGCATAGATTACTCAGGACTGAGATGAGGAGAAATTTCTTCATCCAGAGAATATTGAACCTTTGGAATGTCCTACCACAGAAAGCATGTTTTTAAGGTGTTAGATATGGTTTTTAAGACTAAAGGGATCAAAAGGTAATGGAAGAAAGGGAGACCAGGTTGCTGAGTTGGATGTTGTGATAATGCTGGTCCTTTAACAAGATTATGTTGTTCTTGTTTTTCTCAGGAGGTCATAAAGACACAGGTTCCGAAATGTATGGTTGGATTTACTTGAGGGAGCTTTTAAGTTTGTTTGAAAAAAAAACACTAGTACAATGAAAGGTGAGTAGCCAGTTCTCCCAGCTCAGCTTTTCTGTGGTTTGGTTTGAATTTTAGCAGTCTGGCTGTTCAGAGCAAACAGTCGGTTTTGAGGCTGCTGTTCAAAGAAAATGCTACGCGGAAGAAGGTGTTCCATGCTGAAAGGTCTGGCCTGGTCCATAACAATGTTTAGCCATGATCATATTGAATGTCAGGACAGGCTCAAAGGACTAAATGCACTACTCCTTCTCCTATCTTCTGTGTAAAATCCAGAATGACAATCCCAATGCAGTACTCAAGGAGTACAACGTTGTTGGCAGTGCACATGTGGTGTTAAATTGAACCTCTATCTCTCAGCATAAAAAGTCTCCTTAGCTCTGCATGCAAAGATCAGCAGTGGAGATTATGCCATTAAATGTCCATAAACTGATCTTTATCACAATACAGTTGTGGGAGCTTGTTGTGCAAAACTTTCATGCAGCTTTTTTCCTACACTACAACAGTGACTATACTGTAAAAAGTACTCCAGTATTTATCTACAGAGTTGAAAGTCTTGCAGCTCTCTTGTCAATTCATAAACAGGGGAAAGGATATGATGACCTCGAGGTATTGTCATTGGACTATTAATCCAGGGACCCAGGTAAAGGTCTGAAAATCTGGGTTCAAATCTATTCAAAGCAGATGGTGAAATTTGAAATCAATAAAAATCTGGAATTAAGAGCCTAATGATGACCATAAAATTATTGTTGATTATTGGGGAAAAATATCCATCTGGTTCACTAATGCCCTTTTTAAAGAAGAAAATTGTTGTCCTTACCTGGTCTGGCCTATATGTGATCCCAGACCAAAGCAATGTGGTTGACTGTTAACTGCCCTCTGGGCAATTAGGGATAAGCAATAAGTGCTAATCAGTGATGCCCACATGCATGTGAATGAATTTTAAAAAAAGGGAAATTGCAGCACTGTCCTGCGTTCTTCTCCCTGTGATCATAACTGCACAGCATAACTCAGTTTTTTTGCCTCATTAACATTTTGAAAATTAATATTGTTCATTGGTGAAAATAAGAATTCTGCATTTAAAATTCAATGTATTGACATTAAACAATGACAATATGATGCTGTTTCTATCTTTTCAATGTTCTACACTTTTCACAGGGTATAGTGGAAGAAATGCACACTAAAGTGCTAAATTGAACCATGGTTCACATTGTGTAATTCTTCATTCCTTCAGTTGTTACTGGATAATCTTTACACAATTTACACAATCAATAACTATGACTGGTAGTGGTTCCATTACATTGCAAAATTTGATACTATTTACTGATTTGCTGTTTTGGAATAGGAGGTGCACAAAGGTGCAGTAGTAGTACTGGATGATTGGAGGGAAGCAAATGTTCCTCTGTTCAAGAAAGGGAATAAGGAAATCCCAGAGAATTACAAACCAGTCAGTCTTATGTTGGTGGTAAGCAAGGTACTGGAAAGGATTCTGAGAGATAGGATTTACGACTATTTGATTAAAGATAGCCAGCATGGCTTTGTGAGGGGCAGGTCATGCCTTTCCAACCCTTAATGAGTTCTTTGAGGATGTGACGAGACAAGTTAACAAAGGTAGAGCAGTGGATGTGGTGATTATGGTTTTCAGTAAGGCATGTGATATGATTCCCTATTTTAGGCTCATTCAGAAAGTTAGGAAGTATGGGATACAGGGAAATTTGGCTGTCTGGATACTTAATTGGCTCATTGAAAAAAGACAGCGAGTGGTAGTGGACAGAAAGTATTCTGCCTGGAGGTCGGTGATAAGTAGTGTCCCGCAGGGATCTGTTCTTGGGCTTCTGCTCTTTGTAGTTTTTATAAATAAGTTAGATGAAGAAATGGAAGGGTGGGTTAGTACGTTTGTTGATGGCACAAAGGTCAGTGATGTTGTAGATAGTTTCAAAAACTGTTGCAGGCTACAACAAGACATCGACAAGATACAGAGCTGGGCTGACAAGTGGCAGACAAAGTTCAACCTGGATAAATGCAAATGATTCATTTTGGAAGGTCGAATTTGAATGCTGAATACAGGGTTAAAGACCGGATTCTTGGCAGTGTGGAGGAACAGAGGGATCTTGGGGTCCATGTACATAGATCCCTTAAAGTTGCCACCCAAGTTGATAGAGTTGTTAAGAAGGTACGGTGATTTGGCTTTCATTAACAGAGGATTGAGTTTAAGAGCCGCGAGGTTTTCCTGCAGCTCTATAAAACCCTGATTAGATTACACTTGGAATATGTGTCCTGTTCTGGTCGCCTCATTATATAAAGAATGTAGATGTTTTTGATTAGATTACTTACAGTGTGGAAACAGACCCTTCCGGCCCAACAAATCCACACTGACCTGCCGAAGTGCAATCTACCCACACCCATTTCCCTACATTTATCCCTTCACCTAACACTACAGGCAATTTAGCATGGCCAATTCACCTAATCTTCACATGTTTGGACTGTGGGAGGAAACCGGAGCACCCAAAGGAAACCCACGCAGACACGGGGAGAATGTGCAAACTCCACACAGTCAGTCGCCTGAGGTCTGAATTGAACCTGGGTCTCTGGTGCATTTGGAGAGAGAATGCAGAGGAGATTTACCAGGATGCTGCTTGGATTGGAGAGCATGTCTTATGAAGAGAGGTTGAGTGAGCTAGGGCTTTTTGCACTGGAGAGAAGAAGGAAGAGAGAGAGGTGTACAAAGTAATGAGAGGCATAGATAGCGTGGATAGCCAGAGACTTTTTTTCTTAGGGCAGAAATGACTGTCATGAGGGGTCATAATTTTAAGGTAATTGGGGGAAGGCATAGGGGAGGTGTCAGCAGTAGGTTCTTTACACAGAGAGTGGTGAATGCATGGTGGTAGTAGAATCAGAGACATTAGGAACATTTAAGCAACTGCTGAACAAGCACATGGACAGCAGTAAATTGAGGGATGTGCAGGTTAGTTGATCTTGGATTAGGATAAATGTTCGGCACAACATTGTGGGCTGAATATGTTCTATATTCTATGTTCTATTGCATAAACAATGTGAGACATATTGTATGAAATTTTGGGAAAGACTGGAATGTAAAAATGTGGAATTCTATGTCAGTCAATTTATACATGTTTCTATAATCAGTAGACCCAGTTCTTTCATTCCCACTACTAGAGTGTAATTCTTTCTTCATATCTAGCAAGGAACAGACCACCTCACCCCACACCCGACTGACTCTCAAACCTTGCCACTCGAGGGGACTGCTCAGTTTGCCTCAGCATAGCAACAGCCCTGATCTCAATGGATTTACTAACTCTGTTGTCAAAAGGTCAGGGTGTGCTGCATTTGGACAATGGCTCTTGTGAAATAGCTGAACTATAATGTTATCTGGTGAGGAGCTTTGGAATCCAATGCAGCCCAAATTATTTTACAAGTGCAGCTAGATCACAAATAACGATGGAGCAAGAAACCAAAATAATTAGGCTGATCAGCTAAAATCTGTAAGAGAAGGAGAGGCTGACAGCATGTACTGGCATGTTGTCTGAACTGGAAACTGCTGATAATGTCAAATATTTAATCAACTTAAACAAAACAAAGGAGAGAACAGAGAACATTACAGCGAAGTACAGGCCCTTCGGCCCTCGATGTTGCACCAACCTGACATACCAATCTGAAGCCCATCTAACCTACACTATTCCATGTACGTCCATATGCTTGTCCATTGACGACTTAAATGTACTTAAAGTTAGTGAATCTACTACCGTTGCAGGCAAAGCATTCCATACCCTTACTACTCTGAGTAAAGAAACTACCTCTGACATCTGTCCTATATCTATCACCCCTTAATTTAAAGCTATGTCCCCTTGTGCTCGCCATACCATTCTTGGAAAAAGGCTCCCCCTATCCACCCTAGCTAACCCTCTGGTTATCTTATATGCCTCCATTAAGTCACCTCTCAACCTTCTTCTCTCTAACGAAAACAGCCTCAAGTCCCTCAGCCTTTCCTCGTAAGAGCTTCCCTCCATAACAGGCAACATCCTAGTAAATCTCCTCTGCACCCTTTCCAAAGCTTCCACTTATAATGCAGTGACCACAACTGTACACAATATTCCAAGTGCGGCCGCACTAGTATTTTGTACAGCTGTAGCATATCCTCATGGTTCCGGAACTCGATCCCTCCACTAATAAAAGCTGAAACACTGTATGCCTTCTTAACAACCCTGTCAACCTGGGTGGCAACTTTCAAGGATCTATGTACCTGGACACCGAGATCTCTCTGCTCATCTACATTACCAAGAATCTTATCATTAGCCCAGTACTTTGCATTCCGGTTACTCTGACCAAAGTGAATCACCTCACACTTGTCCGCATTCAACTCCATTTGCCACCTCTCAGCCCAGCTCTACAGCTTATCTATGTCTCTCTCTAACCTACAACGTCCTTCGTCATTATCCACAACTCCACCGACTTTAGTGTCATCAGCAAATTTACTAACCCACCCTTCTACGCCCTCATCCAGGTCGTTTATAAAAATGACGAACAGCAGTGGACCCAACACCGACCCTTGCGGTACTCCACTGGTAACTGGACTCCAGAATGAACATTTCCCATCAACCACCACCCTCTGTCTTCTTTCAGCAAGCCAATTACTGATCCAAACTGCCACATCTCCCATAATCCCATTCCTCCGCATTTTGCACAATGTACATTTTGTACTGTGAGGAACCTTGTCGAGCGTCTTGCTGAAATCCATATACACCACATCAACCGGTTTACTCTCATCTACCTGTTTGGTCACCTTCTCAAATAACTCAATAAGGTTTGTGAGGCACGACCTACCCTTCACAAAACCGTGCTGACTATCCCTAATCAAATTATTCTTTTCTAGATGATTATAAATCCTATCTCATATAACCTTTTCCAAAACTTTACCAACAATTGATGTAAGGCTCACTAGTCTATAATTAGCAGGATTGTCTCTATTCCCCTTCTTGAACAGGGGAACCACATTTGCTATCCTCCAATCTTCTGGCACTATTTCTGCAGACAATGGCAATTTAAAGATCAATGGCAAAGGCTCAGCAATCTCCTCCTTGGCTTCCCAAAGGATCCTAGGATAAATCCCATCCGGCCTAGGGGACTTATCTATTTTCTCACACTGCAGGATTTCTAATACCACCTCCTTGTGAACCTCAATCACACCTAGTCTAGTAGGCTGTATCTTAGTAATCTCCTCGACAACATTGTCATTTTCTAGAGTGAATACTTTCGAAAAATATTCATTTAGTACTTGCCCTATCTACTCTGACTCCGCACACAACCTCCCATTACTATCCTTGATTGTAGAATGTGAGGATAAAAGGCAACACTGTGAACAGACAAGACAAAAAGGTAGCATAAAAGGTGAAGAAAAAGGCAAAGAATGAAGGTACTGAGTTCTCTCCATTGTAAAACTAGAAGTCTTCACAGTTCACATTCCAACAAGAAGCTGTGTCAACGCCCGAAGAGATAGTATTGGACATAAAATTAACTGCTCAGATTATATAAATAAGTAGCTAAAAGAGCAAGTCTACAGCAAACTCACCTTCTCAAACTCTTCAGCAAACTCTTCTCAAAGCCTGCCCACCAAGACAAAAGTACAGAGTACTTCCCACTTGCCTGAAAGAGTATAGCTCCAACAACATTGAAAAAACCTGATGCTATGCAGGACAAAGCAGCCCAGTTCATTTGTAACACATTCACAAACATCTACTCCTTCCAACACCAACACTCAGTTGTAGCAGTGTGAACTGTCTACAAGATGCATTGCAAAAACTAGTCAAAGCTCCTTAGATAGCACCTTCCAAACCCATGTAGAAGGACAAGGACAGCAGATACATGAGAATACTACACCTGAAAGCCACTCACCATGCTTACTTGGAAATATATTGCTGTTCCTTCACCATTGCTGAATCAATATCCTGAATTCCCGCCCTAATGGCATTGTGGGTCTACCTCCCATAGAACATAGAACAATACAGCACAGAACAGGCCCTTCGGCCCACGATGTTGTGCCGAACATCTATCCTAGATTAAGCACCCACCCATGTACCTATCCAATTGCCGCTTAAAGGTCGTCAATGATTCTGACTCTACCACTCCCACGGGCAGCGCATTCCATGCCCCCACCACTCTCTGGGTAAAGAACCCACCCCTGACATCTCCCCTATACCTTCCACCCTTCACCTTAAATTTATGTCCCCTTGTAATACTCTGTTGTACCCGGGGGAAAAAGTTTCTGACTGTCTACTCTCTCTATTCCTCTGATCATCTTATAAACCTCTATCAAGTCACCCCTCATCCTTCGCCGTTCCAATGAGAAAAGGCCGAGAACTCTCAACCTGTCCTTGTACGACCTATTCTCCATTCCAGGCAACATCCTGGTAAATCTTCTCTGCACCCTCTCCAAAGCTTCCACATCTTTCCTAAAGTGAGGCGACCAGAACTGCACACAGTACTCCAAATGTGGCCTAACCAAAGTCTTGTACAGCTGCAACATCACTTCACAACTCTTGAATTCAATCCCTCTGCTAATGAACGCTAATACACCATAGACCTTCTTACAAGCTCTATCCACCTGAGTGGCAACTTTCAAAGATCTCCCCATCATGCACTGCAATAGTTCAAGAAGACATGTCACTGCACCTTCAGGGCAACTAAGAATGGGCAATAAATGTTGGCCCAGCCAGTGACACCTTCATCCCACAACTGAATAAAATCACAATTATATAATGCTGTTGATGTATGAAACATCTTCCTGTGGCAAAAGAAGTGGCAGGAAAGAAGATTTAATTCTAGGCCATATGAAGTGGTTTTAGGAAAAATGATCAAACTCTTAGTCAAAGACATCAATATTTTGCAGCGACTTTCAGGAGGTAAATGAGTTAGAGAAGTGAAAAGGTTCAGTGGAGGCAGTTTCTGCATTTATAAAGCAATACTCTAGATTACTGCATTGTACAAAGAAATAAAAACACGAACAAAATTGTGATTTGTTTAGGGGGATGACATAATTAATGGAGTATTAAATAAAAGTGATTAATATGTGATTAAACAATGAGACAAGAGTTTAAAAAGAAATTATTTCTGGTTTTCAAGTAGAGATCTAGGAAGAAATGTTACAACAATGTTTGTACCTCAAAAGAACACCACTGACTGGAAAGTGCTTTGGATTTTCCTTATGTCATAAAAGGCACTACGTAAGTGCAATCATCATTTCTTTCATATATACATGGTTAAGTGCATTGTAGGGCTGCTTACTGGTAAATATTTTCACCATTATCAGCCTTTACGGGAGCGGGGGGATTAAGGCTCCTTCCCAGTGTCCCTTCTGCATGATATGCCTAGCTCTCAGGAAGAGTGGACATAGTTGCTCCTAGCCACTGAAGGACAACAATTGCTCAAAGGTCACAGAACTATTTGTTGATTGTAGACATTCAACTATATCTTGCTTGTAGCTCTGAAAGTTGGGAAATGGGACATACAGATAATTGGAGATGTGCGTGGCTGTACAAAGCTAAATCCATGTTATATCAACAAAAGAAAAAAAAATCTAGGTTACTTGTTACATTTATTGTGTCTCAATCAGCTCTCCTTACCCAATCGCATTCTTGACTCTCAGCCTGCATGTCGGTTTCCCATTGTAAATGAGCAATGTCACCTTGCACATCCCAGTGATGCCAGATTTCTTCAGAATAATGTCCTGCTGGGCATTTGAGTATTTACCAGGTTTGCACTTTCTGGCCTGCTCTCTCTGCTCTCCAGGACAACAGAAATCTTATGTAGAAGTTACACCTTTGCAGAAGTGATAGCTACAACAGGAAGAGAAACATACCTTTTTTGACAGCTTTGAGGAAGTCCAGGGTTATGGAAACCTGTCATTCACAGCATGGAAAAGCTGACTTTGTTTCCCATTCACTGTTCCCATTGTAACTAAATCACTTATGTTCTACTTTCAGACACTGGTTCTCCAGCCTCAGTCTTCCTGATCTGCCATGTATATCTGGCTAGTACATGTGCAGTTCACTATTCACCAAATGTTGGGTGAAATAACAATTTATTGTTAGTGTCACTCAACTAGATTGGTCACTTTTCTAATGTTTTATGTATCATTTAAACAACATCAATGTGAGAACAATACCATGGCAATAAAAACCAGTGCTCAATCATTCACATCGTCCATCTCCAGTTCCGCCAGCAGTACAATTATTTTGTTGTAGCACCCACATCTAATGAACAAGCAAGATTAAAAAGTGTGAATTGGCCCTTCTTTTGCAGGGCAATGGAGATGTGTGGAGACTAAAGGCTAGAAATTAATCACATTTAAAACTAAATACATCATCAGCTTGTCAAGATGAACGTTCTATGAATCTATTGAGTCTTAATATAGATTGTTAAGAAACTGATAATGGAATCATGTTTGTTGTTATTTTAAGTGGAATTGTTAACCAGCTAACACTAAGAAAAACTCAGTGGATTACTATCAATTTCACACTGTCCTTATTGAGATGCATTTCTATTACATTTTTATTTTTAAACTGTGAATATGAAAAGGAAGTGAAAAGAGGAAATATGTAAAACTGTCAGAATCGAAACGAGACAGGCTTCAGTCAGAATGGATTTTCAACATTTTCCATTTTCGGTCTTTGTATAAGACCGAAAATAATCTCAAAAACAATAATGGCAGCAGCAATTATAGCTAATGCTCCAGAGATTTAACTACTTATTCTTTATCTCTCAATTACTTTGCTACGGCCCATGGTACAGTTGGGATTTGAATGAAAAAATTGATCAGAGACAAGAAGCAATTCTTTCATTTGAACCCAGCTATGGAATACACTCTTATCAAGTTTACTACTAACCGATATTTTCCCCTGCATCTCCAATGCTTCCAAGTGGAAAAAAACACCTTGGCTCACCCTTTCCCTCTTCTGTAACTGAATCTATTCCCATAAGCCACCTCACAGCCTTCAGAGCCCAGAATGTTATGATCCTTCAACTCTGATAAATTCCCCTTTGCTGTCACTGGTAGCCCTGCATTTAGATGTCTTAATCCTATATGTTGCAGAAGGGAGTGGTTCACTGAAAGAGTTAATGTTGAGTTCAGAGTTCTTGAGTTCAGAGCAAGTTCACTAGTCTGATATTACATATGAAGGCACTGTTGTATAAGGATAGATTGAGTAGATTATGCCTGTCCTCATTGTAGTTTAGAAGAATGAGAGGTGATCTTACTGAAACACAAGATCCTTAGAGGACCTAATGGGGTAGATATTAAAAGGTTATTTCCCCTTGTGGGAGAATCTAGGACCAGAGAGTACAATCTCAGGCTTGGGAGTTTTGCATTTAAGGCAAAGATGAGAAGGAACTTCTTCTCAGAAGGTCATAAATGTTGGAATTCTTCACCACAAAGAGCTTTGAGGCTGGATCATCAAGTCTATTGATGATGCCAACCACGGTGGCACAGTGGTTAGCACTGCTGCCTCACAGCACCAGGGACCTGGGTTCAATTCCCGCCTCAGGCGACTGACTGTGTGGAGTTTGTACGTTCTCCCCGTGTCTGCGTGGGTTTCCTCCGGGTGCTCCGGTTTCCTCCCCCAGTCCAAAGATGTGCGGGTCAGGTGAATTGGCCATGCTAAATTGCCCGTAGTGTTAGGTAAGGGGTATATGTAAGGGTATGGGTGGGTTGCGCTTCAGCGGGTCGGTGTGGACTTGTTGGGCCGAAGGGCCTGTTTCTACACTGTAAGTAATCTAATCTAATCAAGGCTAAGACAGACAGATTTTTAATCAGTAAGGTTATGTGGAAGCGGTAGGAAAATGGCATTGAGGATTATCAGACCAACCATGAGCTCATTGAATGGTGGAGCAGATTCAATGATTGAAAGGCTGACTTCTACTCCTATGTCTTATAACTTCATTGAGATGGTCACAGTTCTGTGTGTGTGTGTGAGAGAGGGAGAGAGATGGTGCTGGTAATTGTTAATGCTGAGTTAAGGTCTAAGTTTAGTACTTATCTAGTCATTAGAGTAGACTGTTAATTGTCTACATTTTCTGGGAGATTACTAATCTTGTAAGTGCTGTCACCACAATATTAATGCAATTGTTGAGACTGTTAGTTATGGATTACCATTGCAGTGTCAGTGGTGTTACAGTAATAGTCAGTGCTATTGAAATAGTCATTGCATCACTGTAATAGTATCATTAATTGTTTGCTAAGCATGATTGAAATAGCATCTCTAAGTCATTGTAATAGTTTTTTCTGTCAGTATCCTACAAAATTACACAGAGAGAACGGCCTGTGTTATCATTTCTGGGAAATAATTAACATTTACAATGCTACTCTAAAGCCTTCCTTCCCAATGCACATGAAGTATTTAAATAGTAACAGAAGTAGCCAGTTCACATAGTCCATGAAGAAACCTCAGGACTGGCTCAGTCTTTAGCATCGTAATGATCCACTATCCAGGCACTTAATTAAACCTTGCAGGAATCGAGTTGTGTATTTGACAAATTTGAGTATTAGGAGCAAAGTTTAAGGAGTAGAAATTAGTCTGGGGGACAAACCATATAAGAACGATATTACTAATATATGAATCTGATGGTGTGAGTCAGTCTTCAATGCTTAGGAGCTTCTGATTCCATTGTTTTGGTTAGTCTAGGTCTTTCTAACTACTTCTCCCAACAAACATTACATAAAGGAAGTTCACAATGGGAAAGGCCCAAGCAGAGCAGGGCTTTGCCATCCTCAGAGCCTTCTCCATTATGACTAACAGAGAAAGTTTCACTTTAAAATACCTTGTGCAGCAGATACACAATTTATTTTCAGCATAGCCATGAGTAATATGTGAGTGATCAAAATGAAAGTTTGAGACAACAGATGACAATCTGGTGCTATATCTCACCAGACTCAGACTAGCGCTCTCACAGTTTTAGCGGCTGGGAAACTGTTAATTCTTTTTAACACAGTTGACTGTTTTTTTTAAAAGAAAGACTTTAAAATTATTTTATAGCAGGTTCATTTGATTTCATAGCTTTTGTATCTTTCACATGTGGGACTGTCTGGGCCAGCATTTATTGCTCATGCCGTGTTGCCCTTGCAAAGGTGATCATCAACTGCTCTAATTCGTTGCTGCAGTCCATTTGGGTTTAGGTAGACCACAATGTGATGAGGTAGTCCCAGAATTTTGACCCAACAACACTGAAAGAACGCAATATATTTCCAAGTCAGGATGGTGCGTGACTTGGAAGGGAACCTGCAGACGGTATCAAATGGCCGTGGTTGTGGGTTTGGAATGTGACGTCTAAGGATCCCTGGTGAACTTTGTGCATAATACACACTGCTACTACCGAGGAAGTGGAGGAACTGGATGTTTGTGGATATGATGCCAATTAAACAGGTTGCTTTCTGCTGGATGGTGTCAACCTTTTCAAGTGTTTTTGGAGCTGCACACATCCAGAAAAGTGGAGAATATTCCATCACTTGTGCCTTGTAAATGGTGGACACTCTTTGGGGCTCAAGTTAATCTCTAGTGTAATTGCTACTCTTCAGCACAAGGTAACACATTATTGACAGACAGTGCTTTTAATTGAGCAAGATTTTATTAATAAAATAAGCAATGTGATATGACAAATTTACAATGCTCATGAAAATTTTGAACTCACATGCCACAGAGGTGGCAGATCATATCTATAAATTGCTTGAGCTTTATATATGTAGAGGCTGTATTCCAGTCAGTACACACATGGGACAGTCTTAGCATCAAACAAAAACATGCACCTCAAATTCAATGTGAAAATTAATCAAGTTTAAGATGTTGGACTGGAAGCCTCTGGGGGAGTTTGTGTGTGTCTGTGAATGTGAGAGAGAGGGAATGTGTGTGAATATTTCAGGTCAGTGACCCTTCTTAATTATTCTGGTCATCAACCTGAAATATTAACTGTTTCTCTCTGCACAGATGCTCTCAGACCAGCTGAGTATTTCCCCCCATGGTGTTTTTCCGAATGTTTACCCTTCAAACAAAACCATTAAAATAATAACTTAGTCATTATACCATTGCTGCTTATGGGAGCCTGCCATGTGCAAAGGACACAGTTCAAAAATAATTCATTAACTGTAACACCCTTAGGTATGCCCAAAAATTCCTATATAATTGCAAGTTTTTCTTTCTGAAGGACAGAGGTGATGCAATACAAAATTATGCTTCTCACCAAAGAAAGTCAGTTGTTCACCCTAAATCTAAGATCACATTCAAATTCTACCATTCATATTCCTCATAATAAAACAATTAAACTGAAAGCTAACACTGTGTAAATTAATCAAGTCATTTATTAAGCCGGATTTACAAACGATCACGCTTAATCAACATTAGATTCATAAAGAAATGCAGCATGGAAACAGACCCTTCGGTCCACTTCGTCCATGCTGACCAGGTATCTTAACCTAATCTAGTCTCACTTGCCAGCACTTGGCCCATATCCCTCTAAACCCTTCCTATTCATATACCAATCCAGATGCCTTTAAATACTGCAATTGTACCAGCCTCCACCACTACTTCTGGCAGCTCATTCCATACACACCACCATCCACGTGAAAAGGTTGCCCCTTAGGTCCCTTTTATATCTTTCCCCCCCTCACCCTAAATCTATGCCCTCTAGTTCTGGACTTCCCCACCCCAGGCAAAAGACTTTGTCTAGTTATTCTATCCATGCTCCTCATAATTTTTTAGACTTCTATAAGGTTACCCCTCAGTCTCTGACACTCCGCAGAAAGCAATCCCAGCCTATTCAGCCTTTTCCTATAGCTCAAATTCTCCCACCCTAGCAACATCTTTGTAACATTTTTCTGAAGTTTCACAACATCCTTCCAATGGAAGGAGACTAGAATTGCCTGCAATATTCCAAAAGTGGCCTAACCAATGTCCTGTACAGCCACAACATGACCTCCCAACTCCTATACTCAATGCTCTGACTAATAAAGGAAAATATACTAAATGCCTTCATCTACCTGCGACTCTACCTTCAAGGAACTATGAACCTGCACTCCAAGGTCTCTTTGTTCAGCAACCCTCCCTAGGACCTTGCCATTAAATGTATGAGTCCTGCTAAGATTTGCTTTTCCAAAATGCAGCACCTCGCATATATCTAAATTAAACTCCATCTGCCACTCATTAGCTCATTGGCCCATCTGATCAAGATCCCATTGTACTCTGAGGAACCTGCCCACTACACCTTCAATTTTGGTGTCATCTGCAAACTTACTAACTTATATCTCCTACGTTCACATCCAAAAATTGAGGACCCAGCACCCGATCTTTGTGGCACTCCACTGGCCACAGGCCTCCAATCTGAAAAGCAACCCTGCAGCAGCACCCTCTGACTTCTCCTTTTGAGCCAGTTCTGTATCCAAGTGGCTAGTTCTCCCTGTATTCCATGAAATCTAACCTTGCAAACCAGTCTCCCATTGGGAACCTTGTCGAATGCCTTACTGAAGACCATACAGATCACATCCACTGCTCTGCCCTCACCAATCCTCTTTGTTACTTCTTCAAAAATCTCAATCAAGCTAGTGAGACATGTATCCCACACACAAAGCCATGCTGACTATCCCTGATCAGTCCTTGCCTTTACAAATACATTAAATCCTGTCCCTCAGGACTCCTTCCTACAATTTCGCCACAACCAATGTCAGGCTCACCAGTTTGTGGTTCCCTGGCTTGTTCTTACCACCTTTCTTAAACAGTGGGCCCATGTTAGCCAATCTCCAGTCTTCCAGCACCTCACCTGTGACTATCGATGATACAAATATCTCAACAAGACGCCCAGCAATCACTTCCCTAGCTTCTCACAGAATTCTAGGGTACACCTGATCAGGTCCTTGGGATTTATCCACTTTAATGCATTTCAAGACATGCTGCATCACCACCTCTGTAGTATGAGCGTTTTTCAAGATGTCGCCATCTATTTCCTCATAGTTTAGATCTTCCATGTCCTTCTCCACAGTAAAAACTGATGCAAAATACTCATTTAATATCTCCCCCATCTCCTGTGGCTCCACACATAAGCTGCCTTGCTGATCTTTGAGGGGTCCTATTTTCTTCCTAGCTACCCTTTTGTCCTTAACGTATTTATAAAAACCCTTTGGATTCTCCTTATCCCTATTTGCTAAAGCTATCTTGAGTGTTTTTGGCTCTCCTGATTTTGCTCTTAAATATACTCCTACTGCCTTTATATTCTTATGAGGATTCACGCAATCTCTCCTGTCTATGCCTGACATTTGCTTCTTTCTTTTTCTTAACCAAGACCTCAATTTCTCTCGTCATCCAGCATTCCCTACACATACCAGCCTTTCCTTTCACCCTAACAGGTGTATACTGTCTCTAGACTCTCGTTATCTCATTTCTGAAGGCTTCCAATTTTCCAGCTCTCCCTTTACCAGCAAATAAGTGCCCCCAATCAGCTTTTGAAAGTTCTTGCCTAATACTGTCAAAATTAGCCTTCCTCCAATTTAAAACTTCACCTTTTAGATCTGGTCTATCTTTTTCCATCACTGTTTTAAAACTAGTAGAATTATGGTCGCTGGCCTCAAAGTGCTCCCCCCCACTGACACCTCAGTCACTTGCCCTGCCTTACTTCCTAAGTGTAGGTCAAGTTTTGCACATTCTCTAGTAGGAACATTCACAGAAAGTTTCTTGTACACAAATTCCTCTCCATCTCAACCCTTAACACTATGGCAGTCCTAGTCCATGTTTGGAAAGTAAAAATCCCCTACCATAACCAGCCTATTATTTTTTACAGATAGCTGAGATCTCCTTCCAAATTTGTTTCTCAATTTCCCACTGATTATTCGGAGGCCTATAATACAATCCCAATAAGATAATCATCCCTTTCTTATTTCTCAGTTCTACCCAAATAATTTCTCTGGATGTATTCCCAGGAATATCCTCCCTAAGTACAGCAGTAATGCTATCCCTTATCAAAAACGTCACTGCCTCTCCCCCCTTGCCCCCACTTCTATTCTTCCTATAGTATTTGTATCCTGGAACAATTATCTGCCAGTCCTGTCCATCCCTCGTTGTCCCCACAAAATCACTCAACACATGGTCAAAGACCACTGGTTGCATAATATTAATTTGTACAAATTGTCACAAATTTTTGTTACTCTTGCAATTTTCGTAATATAATTGGTTTATCTTAACATCTAAATAGGTTGTAAATTGACTTGATATTTCAAAAGATTTATTTTCTGGTGGAGCCTTAGGCTAGTGTGAATAGCACAATAGCACAGTGCAGCTTTAATTATAACCACAATATAATGGAGCTCAGCACAGAAAGAGGCCAATAATTTCAGAGTTTGAATTTTTTGAATTAGGATTTTCAAATCTGTTCCTTAACATATTCTGTTGTGACAAAGTAGGTGACAGCAAATGAACCAGTCAGTGGCTGACCAATCAGATTCAACCTGCCTTGTTTGAAATTTAAAAAAACACAGGCAATTACCTGTCAAACATCATTCACTGGTGCATTATAAGTGGCAAAGCCTCTGTTAATCAAAGTCCACTTTTTAACCATTCAGCATTCTTCGCTCGTACTCATCAATGTTGGATTTCATCTTGAATTGGTATTCTTCATCTTTAAGATGAAGCTTCAATAGACTGTGTCAGTTTTCAACGGTACTCAAGTTCTATACTACCAAATATTTATTAAATTTGATAAAAGCGTGAGCTGTTAATTTTCTTCCAATATCAGAGAGCCAAACAAAAAAAAACTCTCGCTGTGACTGGAAGTTCGGCTCAAAGACCCGTGACTTCTTCACCAACTGGTTCATCTCGAACAGAAATCATTGTGTCAGTGTGGGTTCTGTGACATAATAAAAATATTGATGTTTCATGTGCTGACCTTATGGTGCTGATTTTCCTGCTCCTCAGTTGCTGCCTGACCTGCTGTGCTTTTCAAGCACTACTCTAATCTTGACTCTGACCTCACTTTCGACTAAATCTAGAGTAGCCAACACTACAGCGCTGGTCCAAAATTTCCCTGAATTAAACCTGAATCTATGAAACATTGCTTTTGGAAAAACCTTAGGTAATAATTAGAGCTGTTTCTTTTTCTTTCAGGAGTTACACAGATCGACAGCACAGATAAAGGCCCTCGGCCCATCATGTCTGCAAAGGTCAAAAATAACCACCGAACTATTCTAAAAGCTAATTTCTTACAAAAAGTATTTGAAGATTGTGGAATGATGACAGCCAGGTCAGGCGTGGTCTTGAGTGTTCAGTCAGGTGATATAAATAAATAATTTCCAACTTGTTTCATATCCTTCAATTGTGATTCATACCTAGCACAAAAGATGGTTAAAACTATCAGATAATGTGATATGATTATATAATTGTATAAAGTATTTACATTACTGCCATGCCAGGTTACTTTATTCATTGTTGCACTTCACATTTCAGCCTTATTTTCATCTGAATTATTTCATTACACTGTGTCTGAAACAGGTGGACAGCAAACTGTCATGAAAGTCAACAGTAAAGCCAAACTTGGTCTCAGGTCAGGTAAACATGTGCTTTTCTCAGCAATATAAAATGCCACCATTAGCCCACACATGGTCGGAGCATGGACAAGCAGAAAGCTTTCAAGAACTAAAATACATGGTCAGAGAGTTTTGCCTCCATCACTAATATGAAGTCATAGCTGCACTACAGTCTCAATCTACAGGTATTCTAAAGAGAACGTCTCTGTGAGCTTCTTAACTATCTGTTACTATTGACTTAGAGTCTTCTTTGTTCTCAGGCAGGCTCTGCAGATTATTAACATTCTTTGCCATTTGATTGTCACTTTCCCATTCAATAATGGAAGCAGCTCTGGCTATGTCACTGACAATGTTGCTGCTTTGATCTGACTGCTGTTTGCCTGCTCCTCGCCCAGTTTCAGTACAGGAAGCTGATTCTGTCTAGACTCTAGCACTGCTTCTCAGGCTACTACT
The DNA here is from genome assembly GCF_020745735.1 of Hemiscyllium ocellatum. Classification (NCBI taxonomy): domain Eukaryota; kingdom Metazoa; phylum Chordata; class Chondrichthyes; order Orectolobiformes; family Hemiscylliidae; genus Hemiscyllium; species Hemiscyllium ocellatum. The sequence continues at coordinate 91,570,968 of NC_083403.1, forward strand.
CCCAGTGCTGTATTGTCTTCTTTCTTTACCCAGAGGTTTCTTCTCTGCTGGAAAGGATGCTTTGGTAACTGGGTTTCTTCCTCCTAAGTTGTCCTTCCTCTGCGGGCTCCGGACAAAGTTCTCTGCTGCCTTATAATGCAGCCTGGCGAAACGCAGCAGCCTCCTCCGTTCCTTCCTTGATTTGATTGCGCAGACAAAGTATTCCAAAGCATTATGTACCATATTGGACAGAATTTCTTCAACCAAAGACTCCTGCATTATGAAGGAGTCTGCATTATAAGTGAATCTGGAAGCTCTCAAACTTAAAGTCTCCGAGACCTTTTAGAATGCAGGTGATTCTTAGATAATTGTGTGTTGGGACCTATTTTAAAAAAAAAGCGAAGTCAAGTTGGAAATTAGTAAGCATGATGTACTCAAAAGCATAATAAGAGACCAATAGTTATCACTCTCCAAACACGCACTGGCTTAAAAAAACCAAAAGCAGCAAATAATGGAAACACTCTGCAAGTGCAGCAGCACTATGCAGAGAGATAGAATTAACACCCTGGATTTATCCTTGGCCATTTAGCAATTATTCCATTGTAGATGGGAGTTGTACATGGAGACACTGTTGAAACACATTGTAAAGGATTGTCCAGAAAACTATTTTCCACAGCACTATCCTCTACCACGTGGAGTCTTTCAAAAGTCTCCATTTAAATCAAAGTTCTTGGAGGATTCCAATGAAATTAAGCAAAATAGTTGCTCAAGAAAAGGTAGATTATTAAAAATCTATTCTAACTCCTATACAACTGATCCCATACTAACCTCACACACCTCCAACTGCACCCCCCCACCAGACCCTAACCTGAGCTCCTGTCCTGCTCCTGACTCACTACCTTTCCCAAAATTCCCATTCCCCTACTCTGGACCTGACCAACCCCGCCCTAAACATTCCCCCACTATAGACTTGGCCAACTATTTGCCCACAAGGAGCTAATTCTCCATTACCCACTCCTGAACAACTCTCTCCTTTTCTTGCCCATCTATTCCCCCCTCCAGATCAGCTGTGCCTCTGCTACCACTCCCCAGCCCCATTCACCCTGGGATCCCACTCTCCTTTTCCCATCTCCACCTTCCTCCCCTACAATCTCGATGAAATCCTGGCACATTGTGCTATAACCATTATTTAGTTGACGGTTAATGCAGTCACCACTGGTAGGTCATTGAGAGTGCCTCGGCCACTCTGTGTTCTTATCTTCAAGTTTCATCCCAAAGAATCCAGCACCATTTCATAAACCTGGACATAGTTACTCTTTGCTTTTTTTAGTTTAAAAATTCCTATGATAAAAAAAGTACAATACAATTAATTTGAAGACCTCTGATAGTTGGTTGCAAATCAGTAGTACGTTTTCACACTTTTACTTGTGAAACTCCATTAAAACATCTCATTGTACTGGTCCTGACCCACAAAGTTCAGAAAGATAATAGTTTGAAACATTAAGGAATTAGTCTCTCAGGAAACACTAAAACAGACTGCATTCTGCACCCTGGCAAATACACACGGATACCAAAGACTGTTTTATGATGAGAAGTTGAGTAGGTTGGGACTATGTTTATTCCATTTTGTGTGAGAATGATAGGATGCCTTGTTGAAACATGCAAGATTCTTAGGGAACTTCATAGGGTGGGTATAGAAATGTTGTTTCCCTTGGTGGGAGAGTCTAGGACCAGAGTGTATAATCTTAGAATAAGCAATTGCATGTTCAAAGTAGAGATGAGGAGGAATTTTGACTCTCTCAGTATTTTCAATTTGTGGAAATCGTTACTACAGAGGGTGATCAAGGTTGAGGTAGACAGATTTTTAATCAGTCAGGGAATCGAGGGTTTTGCAGATAAAGCAGAAAGCCTTTCTTGTTGATCAGCGATGATGGCAGACTTGACTTGATGGGCTAAATGGGCTACTTCTCCTACATCTTATGGTCTTTTGAGTGCGTATGAATGTGCTTGAAAATTCAATACCTGTGTGAAAAAGTCCATGGATATTTAATTCCAAATGTTCAGACTCCGCTGATCTCCATTCAAAACATTATGTGGTACATAGCTGTACGAATTGGGGAAAGTTGATTGAATCCCTTGTTTGTGTCAAGTTAGATTACTTGAGTTGAGTTATACATGAGGACACTGTTTTGTTTGGTGTTACTGCAAAAATGAGAGACAGGGGAGAGAGCAAGACTCTGTCCTTTTCCCAATCTCTCCTACAAGAAAATGTTCAATTTTAATGTTCAATAAGGGCCATTTTGTTGCAGTAGGTGTTCAGGTTGATAAGAATCTGCAGACCAAGAGGAGAGGAGGAAGAGATAGGATGCTTTCAAACCAGATTTATATGCTTGCAGTAACCTTAATCTCTTCTGCCATCAGCTCTTCAGTGTGCCAGTTCAGGCCTGGTTCTTGCAGTGGAAGCAGCCTAGTTCATTAATACAAAACATTCATTATAAAGTCACACAAAATGAGGGCAAAGTTCAAACAATTACTTTGCAATAATCAAAAAAGTGAAGCCAACTAATGAATATAGGTGTAGTTATGTTTCAGCTTGTCATGATCTCCTTTCGACTTCATGAATATCTCATCAATACAAACACCTGGACACAAAATGTATAAAATATATATCAAAACAGTACTTTGATTTTATATAGCTATATTAGGAGGCATTGGAGAAGATATAATTTTTGATTTTAAGGTTCTTGACAATGTTCCCTCAAAGCACATTGTTTGCTTAGGTGTCACTCAAATTGCTTTTCGCCTTTAAGAAACTAGGCATGCGACTTCATAGATCTACTTAGAAGATACTTGTCATTCAGATGAACAGGCCACATACACACGCTTAGTAAAATTCAGAGGAGTCACTGGTCATAAGCATCAGGAAGATTGAACAGGGTGCAGATCTGGGAAGTAAAAAGTTGAGAATAGTTGCAGTTCTTTAAGATTTTGAAAAGGGTTGGATAGGGTAGACATAGAGAGCTGGTACTTGCTTGTGGGGAGTTCAAATCTAGGGGCTGTAAGTCGAAAGTAATTGCTAATGAATAGGTTTAGGAATTGAAGGCAAATATCCTTTGTCAGTGTGATTAGAATGTGGCAGAACATCTGGACTAGTATACGATGGAAACAGTATTAAGTCTGTTGCTATCTGGTGGTGCTAACTGCAGAGTTCTTGACGTACCATCTGGTTTTAATGCAGTCTCCTACATATAAACCTTCAGATTAGCGTAAGTGAAGAAGTGTTTTGTTTCCCATGGTGTTGCCTGAGTATAAATCAGAAACATCTATACTCCCACCTCCATTTTGACCATCGTTTCTCAGATTAGGCCTTGATTAGCTCAGTTGGCTGGCTGGCTGGTTTGTGATGCAGAGGAACACCAACCATGTGGGTTCAATTCTGGCACTGACTTGAGTTTGCCATGAGGGTCCCTCTTTCTCAACCTCATTCCCTCAGGTTAAACTCAGCACCAGTCATCTCTCCAATGAGACAGCAACTTCTATGGTAGAACTATTGCCAATTCACGTAACAAAGGGTAAAGTGGCAGCAAAATGATAATGTTATTGGCCTGGTAACCTAGGGGATATAGGTTCAAATCCCATACAGTATATGATAGCATTAGTTTCAGTGACTAATCTGACTAATTGAAAGCGGCTATCAGTAGTGGAGCCATATTAGCCCAAAGTTAAAAATCACACAACACCAGGTTATAGTCCAACAGGTTTATTTGGAAGAATTTTTAACTTTGTACACCCCAGTCCAAAACTGGCACCTCCAAGTCATATCAGCCCAGATTGTTATAAAAACCCAACAGAGGAATGTCTGCTTTCCTTACTTGGTCTGGCACAAATGTGACTCCAGAGCCACAATGATGTAAATTAACTGCCCTCTGGAATACTTGGCAGATCCACTTGTTTCAAAAGCATTTAGGGGTGGGCAAAGTTGTTGACTACATCCACCAGAAAGTTGTGTCCACATCCCACAAGAGAATTTTAAAAACTCAAATTTCAGGATCTTTATTAAATCCTCCCCAAATCTTCACAATCCTAGCTTTCCTGTACATAATTGCAGTCCCACAATTCTGGTCCAATTTCTGGTCAATCTCTTTTGTACCCAAGACTTTACATCTTCCCTAAATGATGCTTCAGATAACGAATTGCAATTGGCTCCCAATGCCCGTAGTCTGAGAGGCAGGAAACCGGTGCCAGATGATAGCATTCATTTGCAGTGTCCACAATGATACAGTTGGTCAGAACGCATAGTGAGAATAGAGTGTGTACAATCCAGGGAGCTGCAAGATTGAAACTTACTGGGTAGCCATGTTGTTACATGTACAAATCTCTTGCCACAAAGAAACATCTCTTTGGATTGAACGAAATGTCAGCTTTATGATCTCTCTGCAAAAGATCAGATTAACGAGGATGAGCTTGGTGCAAACTACCAGGAAATTAAATAGCTGCAAACTACAGCTTGACTGGGTGCTCCACAAAGTGGTCACTCAATCTCACATATAATGATTGTTGTACAGATGAGACTGTGCTGAGTACAAAAATATAATCAAGTCAAAGGAATAAAGAGTAAATCACTTCTCTGCAACCCCCTCTGCCCTGGGAAGTGTGCTTTGGAGAGTTGGATAGTGAGGAGAGAGGAGGTGTAAAAACATTTGTTCTTCTGTGTTAGCGCAAAAGCTTTTTAGGGAAGGAGAACTGAAGGGTAGTCCTTTCAGAACATTGAAAATGGAAAGCCAGAGGTGGGGATTGGGATAGAGGAAATGAAGGCCTCATAGCAGAGCTGGTGGAAATAATGGAGGACAAGGCTGTTAGTAAGGACAAGGTGAATGCTATCACAATTCTGGAGGGTGAACTAAGGGGTGAGGCCACAAAAGTGATTATAGCCAACCCCACAGTGTAGGTGTGGGAAGAATAACCAGTTGAGGAAAAAGGAAGTTGGAAGTACCAGCTGGGAAGTTGGCATCACCTGGACTGATGTAATGGATATGGTGAACGGCCAACAATGCTCTCAACAATACCCAAAGAGAGTTCCTTGATTTTGACCAAGCAATACCGAAAGAATGGTGATACATTTCCAAGTCAGGATAGATGGTATTTAGAGGTGTTGGTTATCCCATGGACCTGTTGCCCTTGTCCTTAGATTCCATCACACTTCTGATTTGTACCTTTTGAATGATCGATGGACTATTGGGAGTCAGGAAGTAAAGTTACTCATTGCAGAATTCCTAGCTCTGCCCTCCTTTTGCAGCCACAGTATTTATATGGCTAATTTAGTGTAGTTTCTGGTGCATGGTAATCCCCAGAATGTTGATAGTGGAGGGTTCCATAGTGGTAGCATCGTTATCAAGGGGTGATAGTTAGATTCTGTCTTATTGATGATGGTCATTGTCTTGTGTTGTGATGTTGGGTTGAGTATTTATGGATTGAAAGACAGGGTGTTCGAATTTTGTTTAAGTGAAATGATAGCGAGGGGAGAGTGCATGGTCCCTTGAAAAGATGATGTGGTGTTTTACCAAAATGAATATCTGTGGGCAGCAATTTGCCAGTTGCAGATGCTCGAATTGAAACAAATGTATCAAAGGCTATACTGTTAGTAGGCAAAGCAACATTTTTACCAAGCCAACAGATTTTTAAATTTAAACCAGGCACAAGGTTTGTTCTAGAACAAACAGAGTTGTTGTCTCTGGTTTGTTACCCGTGCCACGTGATAGAGAGGTGAGGAATAGGGAGAGAGAGCAGTTAAATGCGTGGCTACAGGCATGGTGCAGGAGGGAGGGATTCCAGTTTCTGGACAACTGGGGTTCTTTCTGGGGAAGGTGGGACCTCTATAAACAGGATGGTCTACACCTGAACCTGAGGGGCACCAGTATCCTTGGGGGGAGGTTTGCTAGTGCTCTTTGGGAGGGTTTAAACTAACTCTGCAGGGGCATGGGAACCTGGACTGTAGCTTCAGGGTACAGGACCTTGAGTGTAAGGAGGTTAGGAACAAGGCATCGATTTCGAAGGAGGGTGCCTGTAAACAGAAAGGTGGCTTGAAGTGTGTATACTTCAATGCCAGAAGTATAAGAAATAAGGTAGGTGAACTTGCAGCGTGGGTTTGTACCTGGGACTTCGATGTTGTGGCCATTACAGAGACGTGGGTAGAACAGGGGCAGGAATGGCTGTTGCAGGTTCCAGGGTTTAAATGTTTTAGTAGGGTCAGACATGGGGGTAAAAGAGGGGGAGGTGTGGCATTGCTTGTCAAGGATAGCATTACAGCGGTGGAAAGGACGATGGAGGAAGACTTGCCATATGAGGTAGTTTAGGCTGAGGTTAGAAATAGGAAAGGTGAGGTCACCCTGTTAGGTGTTTTCTACAGGCCTCCCAATAGTCCGAGAGAAGTAGAGGATAGCATTGCGAGGATGATTCAGGAGAAGAGTGAAAGTAGCAGGGTGGTTGTTATGGGGGACTTTAACTTCCCAGATATTGACTGGGAAATCTATAGCTCGAGTTCGTTAGATGGGTTGGTGTTTGTCCAATGTGTGCAGGAGGGTTTCCTGACACAATATGTAGACAGGCCAACAAGAGGTGAGGCTATACTGGATTTGGTTCTAGGTAATGAACCAGGCCAGGTGTTAGACTTGGAGGTAGGTGAGCACTTCGGGGACAGTGACCACAACTCGGTGACTTTTACTTTAGTGATGGAGAGGGATAAGTGTGCACTGCAGGGCAAGAGCTATAGCTGGGGACAGGGAAATTATGATGCGGTGAGGCATGACTTAGGATGCGTGGATTGGAAAAACAGGCTTCAGGAGAAGAACACTAATGATATGTGGAGATTGTTCAAGGAACACCTATTGAGTGTCCTTGATAAGTATGTACCAGTCAGGCAGGGAGTGAAGGGTCTTGTGAGGGAGCCGTGGTTTAATAGGGAATTGGAATCCCTTGTGAAAGGGAAGAGGGCGGCCTATGTAAGGATGAGGCGTTAAGGTTCAGTTGGGGCGATTGAGAGTTATAAGGTAGCCAGGAAGGATCTGAAGAGAGAGCTAAGAGCAGCGAGAAGGGGACATGAAAAGTCCTTAGTTGGTAGGATTAGGGAAAACCCAAAGGCTTTCTGTAGGTATGTCAGGAATAAAAGGATGACTAGGGTAGGTATTGGTCCAGTCAAGGATAGTAGTGGGAAGTTGTGCGTGGAGGCGGAGGAGATTGGTGAGACACTAAATCAATACTTTTCGTCAGTATTCACTCAGGAACGGGACTCTGTTGCTGGTGTGAATATTGAGTCACAAGTGATTAGAATGGATGGCCTTGAAGTATGTAGGGAGGAGGTTTTGGGAATACTGGAAAGGATGAAAATAGATAAGTCTCCTGGACCTGATGGCATTTACCCTAGGATCCTCTGGGAAGCTAGGGAGGAGATAGCAGAGCCATTGGCCTTGATTTTTATGTCGTCATTGTCAACGGGAATAGTACCAGAAGACTGGAGGATAGCGAATGTGGTCCCCTTGTTCAAGAAGGGGAGTAGGGACAGCCCGAGTAACTATAGGCCAGTGAGTCTCACTTCTGTTGTGGGCAAAGGCTTAGAGAGAATTGTAAGGGATAAGATTTATGAACATCTGGATAGGAATAATGTGATCAAGGATAGTCAGCATGGTTTTGTGAAGGGCAGGTCGTGCCTCACAACCCTTATTGAGTTCTTTGAGAAGGTGACTAAGGAGGTGGATGAGGGTAAAGCAGTAGATGTGGTGTATATGGATTTTAGCAAGGCGTTCGATAAGGTACCCCATGGTAGGCTAATGCAAAAACTACGGAGGTATGGCATTGAGGGTGCATTAGAGGTTTGGATTAGGAATTGGCTGGCTGGAAGGAGACAGAGGGTAGTAGTTGATGGACTAGGTTCATCTTGGAGTGCAGTTACTAGCGGTGTACCACAGGGATCTGTTTTGGGACCGTTGCTGTTTGTCATCTTTATAAATGATCTAGAGGAGGGGCTTGAAAGCTGGGTGAGCAAGTTTGCGGATGACACAAAGGTCGGTGGAGTTGTGGACAGTGAAGAAGGATGTGGCAGGTTACAGCGGGATATAGATAGGTTGCAGATCTGGGCAGAAAGGTGGCAGATGGAATTCAATGTAGCTAAGTGTGAAGTCATTCACTTTGGTAGGAGTAACAAGAAGATGGATTACTGGGCTAATGGTAGGCTACTTGGTAGTGTGGATGAGCAGAGGGATCTTGGTGTCCATGTACACAGATCTCTGAAAGTTGCCACCCAGGTAAATAGTGCTGTGAGGAAGGCATATGGTGTACTGGGCTTTATTGGCAGAGGAATTGAGTTCCGGAGTCCTGAGGTCATGTTGCAGTTGTATAAGACTCTGGTGAGGCCTCATCTGGAGTATTGTGTGCAGTTTTGGTCGCCATACTATAGGAAGGATGTGGAGGCATTGGAACGAGTGCAGAGGAGGTTTATCAGGATGTTGCCTGGCATGGTAGGAAGATCGTATGAGGAAAGGCTGAGGCACTTGGGGCTGTTCTCATTGGAGAAAAGAAGGTTTAGGGGAGATTTGATAGAGGTGTATAAGATGATTAGGGGTTTAGATAGGGTAGACACTGAGAACCTTTTACCGCTAATGGAGTCAGCTGTTACTAGGGGACACAGCTTTAAATTAAGGGGTGGTAGGTATAGGACAGATGTTAGGGGTAGATTCTTTACGCAGCGGGTTGTGAGTTCATGGAATGCCCTGCCAGTAGCAGTGGTGAACTCTCCCTCTTTATGGTCATTTAAGCAGGCATTGGATAGGCATATGGAAGTTATTGGGCTAGTGTAGGTTAGGTAGGATTTGGTCGGCGCAACATCGAGGGCCGAAGGGCCTGTACTGCGCTGTATTTTTCTATGTTCTAAGGTGACTAAGGATCAATTAAATTTAAATCTGATAGTTTTGACAACCTAGAACTGAGCTGATTGCAAAGAAATTAATAAGTCATTAATGGTATAAAAAGAAGAGGGCATTTGAAAATCAGCGGAGAGCTAACTGTCACCAGAAGAGATAGTGATGGCTAGCACTGTTGGGTTTCCTTCTTGATATTCTTACATGCTTGATGCAACTGCAATACGACAACTTCTGTGAACAGCCTTACTCAGTACGTTGACAGGCCAGTGAAGGGAGAGGCCATTTTGGATTTGGTGCTCGGCAATGAGCCGGGACAGGTGTCAGATCTTGTGGTGGGAGGGCATTTTGGTGATAGTGACAACAACTGCCTCACATTCTACATAGCTATGGAGAAGGAGAGAAGCAGGCACAATGGGACGATATTTAATTGGGGAAAAGGAAACTATGATGCTATCAGGCGTGAGTTGGGAAGCATGGACTGGGAGCAACTGTTCAATGGAAAGGGCACTATAGACATGTGGAGACTATTTAAGGAACAGTAGTTGTGAATGATGCATAAATGTGTTCCTCTGAGGCAGGTAAGAAGGGGTAAAGTAAAGGAATCTTGGATGACGAGAGCAGAGGAGCTTCTCATCAAAAGAAAGAAGGCAGCTTATTGATGGTGGAGGAAGCAAGGGTCTTGCTCAGCTCTGGAGGATTACAGGCAGGTAAGGAAGGAGCTCAAAAATGGTCTGAGGAGAGCCAGGAGGGGGCACGAGAAAGGCTTGGCAGGAAGGATTAGGCAGAATCCAAAGGCACTTTATATGTATGTGAGGAATAAGAGAATGATCAAAGAAAGAGTAGGGCTGATCAGGGATAGCATAGGGAGCTTGTGTATAGAGTCTGAAGAGGTAGGGGAAGCTCTAAATAAGTTTTTTGCTTCTGTCTTTACTAAAGAAAAGGACCTTGTAGTGAATGAAACCATTGAGGAACAGGTAAGCATGCTGGAACGGATAGAGATTGAGGAAGCTGATGTGCTGAAAATTTTGACAAACTTTAAGATTGACAAGTTGCCTGGGCCAGACCAGATTTGTCCTTGGATGCTTTGGGAAGCAAGAATTGTGATTGCTTCGCCGCTTGCAAAGATCTTTGCATCTTCGCTCTCTACCAGAGTCGTACCTGAGGACTGGAGGGAGGCAAATGTAATTGCTCTCTTCAAGAAAGGAAATAAGAAAATTCCCGGCAATTACTGACCAGTAAGTCTCATGTCTGTCATCTGCAAGGTGTTAGAAAGATTTCTGAGGGATAGGATTTATGAGCATCTGGAAGAGCATGGCTTGATGAAATGCAGTCAGCACGGCTTTGTGAGGGGCAGGTCATGCCTCACAAATCTTATTGAGTTCTTTGAGGATGTTACTAGACAGGTTGATGAGGGTTGAGCGGTGGATGTGGTGTATGTGGACTTCAGCAAGGCATTTGATAAGGTTCCCCATGGTAGGCTTGTTCAGAAGGTCAGGAGGAATGGGATATAGGGAAATTTAGCTGTCTGGATACAGAATTGGCTGGTCAACAGAAGACAGCGAGTGGTAGTGGAAGGAAAGTATTTTGTCTGGAAGTCCGTGGTCAGTGGTGTTCAACAGGGTTTTGTTATTGAGCCTCTACTCTTTATAATTTTTATTAATGACTTGATGAGATTGAAGGATGGGTTAGCAAGTTTGCAGACGACACAAAGGTTGGAGGTGTCGTTGACAGTATAGAGGACTGTTGTACGCTGCAGCATAACAATGACAGGATGCAGAGATGGGCTGAGAGGTGGCAGATGGCGTTCAACCTGGATAAATGCGAAGTGATGCATTTTGGAAGATCGAACTTGAAAGTTGAGTACAGGATTAAATTCAGGATTCTTGGCAGTGTGGAGGAACAGCGGGATCTGGGTGTGCAGGTACATAGATCCCTTAAAATTGCCACCCAATTGTTTGTTAAGAAAGCATATGATGTTTTGGCTTTCATTAACAGGGGGGTTCAGTTTAAGAGCCGTGCGATCTTGTTGCAGCTCTATAAAACTTTGGTTAGATCACAATTGGAATACTGTGTCCAATTCTGGTCACCCTATTATAGGAAAGATGTGGATGCTTTGGAGAGGGTTCAGAGGAGGTTTACCAGGATGCTGCCTGAAATGGAGGGCTTATCTTACGAAAAGAGGTTGACTGAGCTTGGACTTTATTCATTGGAAAAAAGAAGGAAGCAAGGGGACCTAATTGAGGTGTACAAGATAATGAGAGGCATAGATAGAGTTGATAACCAGAGACTTTTTACCAGGGCAGAAATTGTTAACATGGTCAGAATATTGAGTACAGGAGTTGGGAGGTCATGTTGCGGCTGTACAGGACATGGGTTAGACCACTGTTGGAATATTGCGTGCAATTCTGGTCTCCTTCCTATCGGAAAGATGTTGTGAAACTTGAAAGGGTTCAGAAAAGATTTGCAAGAATGTTGCCAGGGTTGGAGGATCTGAGCTACAGGGAGAGGCTGAACAGGCTGGGGCTGAGGATGTGGTGGAGGCTGGTACAATTGCAACTTTTAAGATGCATTTGGGTGGGTATATGAATAGGAAAAGTTGGGAGGGATATGGACCGGGTGCTGGCAGGTGGGACTAGATTGGGATGGGATATCTGGTTGGCATGGACGGGTTGGACAGAAGAGTCTGTTTCCATGCTGTACATCTCTATTACTCTATTATTCTATGAAGGGTCATAGTTTTAAGTAGAAAGTATAGAGGGGATGTCAGAGGCAGGTTCTTTATGCAGAGAGTTGTGAGCATGGAATGCGTTGCCAACAGCAGTTGTGGAAGCGAGGTCATTGGGGATATTTAAGAGACTGCTGGACATGCATATGGTCACAGAAATTTGAGGGTTCGTACATTAGGTTTAACTTACATGAGGATCAATGGTCGGCGCAACATCGTGGGCTGAAGGGCCTGTTCTGTGCTGTACTGTTCGATGTATTTCGGTAAGTGCAAGCTTTTGGAGGATTACTTAACACTCTTCGTGATGTTTACGGAGTGTGTCAAGCGATGTTCTCTGAACAAGGGAATTGTCCTCCCTTTGTACAGGGTTTTACATCACAGTCAGTCATGCACGCAAGACACAATCCAAAAAAAAGTTTTCTCTTGTTCAGACAGCATTGCTTGACATGCTCCGCAAGCATCGCAAAGAGTGTTAAGTGATCCTCCAAAAGCTTGTATTGCTGAAATAAATCGTGGCTGTTCCCAGAAGTTGTCATATTGTAGTTGCATCAAGCATTTAAGAATCTTAAAAAGGGAACCTGATATTTGGTGACAAGAGTGGGATTCAAACATATATGGAATTTCTAGGCAGACTAAGTAAGTGATCGCTTACGTGATGGTAATGTGAGACAGATGGGCCCACTAGGTAAGATTTACCTTGATCTCTCTCACTAACATATCACTTAGTCGACCCCTCATCCCCTAAAACTCTGTAGTGACTGAATCTCTGAGATAGCTTAAGCACTTATATGCCAATACGTTCGTTCCAGGGAGGTTAGAATCCCCCTGGAATATGGAGGTTAGAGTTCTCAGAACTATAAGTTACCCAAAAGGGAGATTAGAAACCCCTGGAAATCACAGGTTAGCGTCTTCTAATAGCAGGGTCTCTTATGCCCCAGAACATAGTACATAAAACGAAGGATAACTACTGTATCTGTCTCAATCACCCTGTCTGCGATCAGTTGTTAAGAGGGGAAATCCCTCACGTGAAGGTCAGGACTCTGAAGTGGGCGTGGAGACTGAGGACACTGAACTATTATGTAGAGATAAGTTAGGAAGTTGCAACTTTAAAAAAAGGGACAAACATTGGATAAGTCGGGTGCCAGAACCTTTTGCATCCCCAAAATGAGGAACGGTTCAGATGCCTGATAGGATGTTTAAATAAAAGAATTGGGAAATGAAATTTGGCCGATGGGAGGAACTTGGGACATAGAAAAATGTTTAAAACCAGAGGAGGCAATTTGGAAACATAATTAGGAAACTAAATGGAAAACTTTAATATCCGTGGGGACAAAGACTGCTGTGGAAATAAAGTCTAAACAGACCAGCTGGGTGAGTAATGCATATCAAAGAGGGATCAGAGTGTATGATCATGAGGGAAACCCTAACTCTTGGGAGGTGGTGAAGAATCAGTGTGAAGATTATGATCTCGGTAGAGAAAAATAGGAAAAACTGAGAAAAATAGGCAAAGTAAGGGATCAGGGTTGAAATGCCAATCTGGACAATTGAGATACCTCCTGACATGTCTGGTCGGCAAATAATGTTTCAAAGTAATGACACTCATGACCAGCTATGATCACAATGCGGATCTCTGACCTCCTCAGGGTCACCTATTCAGAATTCACTATATGTCCAAAATCTCCTCAAAGCCATTTTCCTTCCCAAGCAATTGGCCATAATCAAATGTGCTGCCCATGCAATGGACAATACGGACATCAGTGGTGGCAATGCCAGAGCTGATTGAGCTGCCAAAGACGCGGCAACAGCTCACAATTCTATTGTGTTCTCAATGAACCTGCAGGTACTAAATTGATCACCTGCCTGGAAAACAATGAGCATACTAGACATTGTCACTGTGCTGCATTTAGAGGGGGACGGCCCTGACCCAGAAGATGCATGGGTGTTCACATTCTGCTTCAAAAGGCCTCTGGATCCCTCCAGTCAGCCAAGTGTGTATACCTGATGCTTTGTTACCAATGCTTATTGACTGTTTTTATACTGAGGCAAAAATGAAGACTACAAATGCTGGAAACCAGAGTTTAGATCAGAGTGGTGCTGGAAAAGCACAGCAGGTCAGGCAGCATCCGAGGAGCAGGAAAATCGACATTTCGGGCAAAAGCCCTTCATACTGATACCCACCTTGGCAAGGAGGAAAGGAGAGAGGAAATGCAAAGATACTTTTGGCTGCGATCATCTTCTCTGACGTTTCTTCATCCACAGGTAAAGCATGCCTTCGGACTACTGCCCGCCCCTCCACAACCTGATCCAAGTCCCACTCCACTTAGCCAGCCTCTTGGAAATGTTACGCATTGCGCACTCAGCACCAAGTCACATTCCTGGGGACCTTGCTCAGTGCTTCTGATAGACAATTCACCCTGGAACGTGTTGCACCCATTCTGGTGACCCTTCCTGCTCTCCCAACATCAGCACTGCCTGCCGGAGTAGGAGGACACAAGGGATTCAATCAGATCCCTAGTCACAAGCAGGAAAAGCGAATAAGCTAACAATGGAGAAGAGGAGGCCCATACGCTTTTTGTCAGTGGCTTTCCTATGGACATTAAACCATGTGAGTTTTACCTTCTCTTCCAACCATTTAAGGGATATGAAGATCCACTGATCAAGTTAACATCAAAACAGCCAGTTGGCTTTGTTACATTTGACAGCAGAGTGGGAGCAGAAGCAGCAAAGAATGCATTAAATGACATTTGATATGATCCCAAAACTCCTCAGACTCTCCGGTTGGAATGTGCAAAGGCGAACACTAAGATGGCCAAAAGCAAACTGCTGGCCACACCTAACCTCACAAATATGCACCATGCCTTGGGTGCACACTTCATTGCTTGGGACCCCTACAACATTGCAGGAACAGCATTGATCCTTGCATCTCCAGAGGTCTGGACTCCCTATCCACTGTACACAACAGAATTGACCACTGCTAGATTGGATTTTGTTTTCAGGTTGAATTTTACTGAAGGATATTTTGAATAACTGGCTCATTTCCACTCAACTTGAAAGTGGAGTGGTTACTAAGGGCTGCGGATTTAAGAACTTTACTGGTGATCGTTTTTTTTTCCACATAGGAGGATCCTGGGGATCCTATCTACTGCATGGACTAGTAATTCTAGTTGTTATAGTCATTGCATATTCTGTGTCAATAACTTACTGGCTGTCAGATTCTTATGAATACACTGGTAGTGCATTTTTCAGCCCTATTTAGTTGGTTATCATGAAATGATAAAAGGAGGGAATGAAATGTTAAAGGGTTAATTTGTTCTGCTGAAATGTAAGAAATTGGATGTCCCAGGGGGTGTGTTTTTCTGTTTTGCAGGTAGATGTGACAATCTAATCACACTCTAAGTATTGCAGGTTAAGGAACAACCTAATCACATGCTGTTTTAACCTAGTCACATATTGTTTCTGGAAATAATCTAACCACTTTACATTGTTTTCGGTGGCATGTGACTATGAGGGAGGAGCAGGGAATTGTGTCTTGCGTGCATGCATGACTGACCTTGATGTAAAACTCTATAAAGGAAGGACAGTTCCCTTATTCAGGAAGTCTCGCTTGACACGCTCCGCAAGCAACGCGAAGATTGTTAAATTAGATTAGATTCTCTACAGTGTGGAAACAGGCCCTTCGGACCAACAAGTCCACACCGCCCCGCCGAAGAGAAGCCCACCCAAACCCATTCCGCTAACCTATATTTACCCCTGACTAACACACCTAACACTGGGCAATTTAGCACGGCCAACTCACCTGACCTGCACATCTTTGGATTGTGGGAGGAAACCGGAACATTCAGAGGAAATCCACGCAGACACAGGGAGAATGTGCAAACTCCACACAGACAGGCAGGAATCGAACCCAGGACTCTGGTGCTGTGAGGCAGCAGTGCTCACCACTGAGTCACCGTGCCACCCCAAATGATCCTCTAAAAACTTGCACTTGATGAAATAAATCATGGCTATTCCAGAAGTTGGTATATTGTAGGTGCATCAAGCGTGTAACAATCTTAAGAAGGGAACATAACAGCGTGAGGGGACATAACTTCAAATTGAAGGGTGATAGATACAGGACAGATGTCAGAGGTAGTTTCTTTACTCGGAGAAAACCCACGCAGACACTGGAAGAATGTGCAAACTCCACACAGGCAGTCACCCAATGCGGGAATTGAACCCGAGTCACTGGTGCTGTAAGGCAGCAGTGCTAACTACTGAGCCACTGTGTCGCCCTCATCTGACTAAAGGTATAATTGCATTCTTAGCTAATATTCCTGACACCAGAATTCGACAGAGAGAGGCATTCCTGAAGCAAGAATTCGAAGAAGGAGGTGTCCCTTACAGAAGATCAGTAGACAGGGCGCGGAGCATTCCAGAAAATTCCGATCTGGGTAATCCAAGATGGAGGACGGGAAAAATTTCTGGCTGTAACAGCTGCTCCTTTTTTGAGGTATTTTAGGTGCTGGAGGTGATTTCCTGGAATTCTAGGAGCAGCAGTTACTGTTTCATATGCTGTTGCATTGTTTTGGAAGTATGGGAAAAAATGTCAAGACAATAGCAGTTTTAAAAGGGAGAAGAACAGACAAAAGAAACACATGGTGAGGTCATTGCAGGAGAGAGAGAGAGAGAATCTGCACAGTTGCTGCCTTTGTTGTTTGAATTCATGTATGGTTGGACAGCAGAGTGCATCTGGGAAAATTAACAAACAGTGAAATTCACAATTGATCTTGGAGGAACTGTTGGGCGAAGTTCACGGCACAGAATCAGATAAGTGAATTGTTGTTTTAAACGTGGCCTACAGAGAATCTGCAGTAGTGAGTAGAATGGGTTCTTTCTTGATTATATGCTTTGGAGATATGTCTCCTGATTAAACTTAAAATATAAGCCATAACTATTAGTTTAACCTGGGGCAGTGTTTGTACAGGAATAAGTGTGTGTTAATTTCTGGGTCTGTAGATTGTGAAACAGCAAAAATGGCCTTTAATAGAGTGATATGTACTTCTTGTCAAATGTGGGAGTTTAAGGGTTACTGTGGATTATATCTGCCATAAATGCTTTTGGCTGTGAGTCTTATCAGATCAAATGGATTGGTTGGAGAGACAATTAGAAGCAATGAGGAATTTGCAACAGCAACAGTATGTGATGGATGTCAGTTATAGGAAGGGTGGAAAATCTTAGATGCAGTCAAATCGTTGGATTAGATTAGATTACTTACAGTGTGGAAACAGGCCCTTCGGCCCAACAAGTCCACACCGACCCGCTGAAGCGCAACCCACCCATACCCCTACATTTACCCCTTAACTAACACTACGGGCAATTTAGCATGGCCAATTCACCTGACCCGCACATCTTTGGACTGTGGGAGGAAACCGGAGCACCCGGAGGAAACCCACGCAGACACGGGGAGAATGTGCAAACTCCACACAGTCAGTCGCCTGAGTCAGGAATTGAACCCGGGTCTCTGGTGCTGTGAGGCAGCAGTGCTAACCACTGTGCCGTTGGGTTAACTCCAGGAAAGGTAAGAGAGGTAGGCAGCTAGTGCAGGAGTCTTTTGTGGATATACCCATTCCAACAGGTATGCTGTTTTGGAAAATGTAGGGGGTGATGGATTCTCAGGGGAACATAGCACAAACAGCCAAGTTTCTGGTATTGAGACTGGCTCTAATGCAATGAGGGGTACGTCAGGTTCCAAGAGATCAATTGGATTAGGGGATTCTCTAGTCAGAGGTACAGACAGATGTTTCTGTGGCTAGCAGCGAAAAAGCAGAATGGTGTGTTGCTTCCTGGTGCCAGGATCAAGGATGTCTCAGAGAGGGTGCAAACTGTTCTCGCAGGGGAAGGGGACAGCAAGAGGTCATTGTCCACATTGGAACCAACGACATAGGAAGGGAAAAGGTTGAGATTATGAAGGGAGATTACAGGGAGTTAGGCTGTAATTTAAAAAGGAGGTCCTCGAGAGTAGTAATATCAGGATTACTCCTGGTGCTACGAGCTAGTAAGGGCAGGAATAGAAGGACAAGCAGATGAATGCATGGCTGAGGAGCTGGTGTATGGGAGAAGGATT
The DNA here is from genome assembly GCF_020745735.1 of Hemiscyllium ocellatum. Lineage (NCBI taxonomy): Eukaryota > Metazoa > Chordata > Chondrichthyes > Orectolobiformes > Hemiscylliidae > Hemiscyllium > Hemiscyllium ocellatum. The sequence goes on from NC_083403.1 coordinate 91,588,687, forward strand.
TACATTTTTGAGGCATTGGAATCTCTTTTGGGGTAAAGTGACCTGTACAAGAAGGACTGATTGCACCTAAATTGGAAGGGGACTAATATACTGGCAGGGAAATTTGCTAGAGCTGCTCGGGAGGATTTAAACTAGTAAGGTGGGGGGGATCCCAGGTAGATAGTGAAGAAAGAGATCAATCTGAGACTGGTACAGTTGCGATCAGAAGTGAGTCAAACAGTCAGGGCAGGCAGGGACAAGGTAGGACTAATAAATTAAACTGCATTTATTTCAATGCAAGGGGTCTAACAGGGAAGGCAGATGAACCTTAGGGCATGGTTAGATACATGGGACTGGGATATCATAGCAATTACAAAAACATGGCTCAGGGATGGGCAGGACTGGCAGCTTAATGTTCCAAGGTACAAATGCTACAGGAAGGATAGAAAGGGAGGCAAGAGAGATGGGGGAATGGCATTTTTTATAAGGAATAGCATTACAACTGTGCTGAGGGAGGATATTCCCAAAAATACATCCAAGGAAGTTATTTGGGTGGAACTGAGAAATACGAAAGGGATGATCACCTTATTGGGATTGTCTTACAGACCCCCTAATAGTCAGAGGGAAATTGAGAAACAAACTTGTAAGGAGATCTCAGGTACCTGTAAGAATAATAGGGTCGTTATGGTAGGGGATTTTAACTTTCCAAACATAGACTGGGTCTGCCAGTGTTAAGGGTTTAGATGGAGTGGAATGTGTTAAGTGAGTACAAGACAATTTTCTGATTCAGTATGTGGATGTACCTACTGGAGAAGGTGCAAAACTTGAACTTGGGAAATAAGGTAGGGCAGGAGACTGAGGTGTCAGTGGGGGAGCACTTTGGGGCCAGCAACCATAATTCTATTAGATTTGAGATAATGATGGAAAAGGATAGACCAGATCTAAAAGTTGAAGTTCTAAATTGGATAAAGGCTAATTTTGATGGTATTAGGCAAGAACTTTCGAAAGCTGATTGGGGGCAGATGTTGCAGGTAAAGGGACGGCTTGAAAATGCGATAACAAGAATCCAGAGAGAGTATATTACTGTTTGGGTGAAAGGAAAGGCTGGTGGGTATAAGGAATGCTGGATGACTAAAAAAATTGAGGGTTTGGTTAAAAAAAAGACGCATATGTAAGGTATAGATAGGATAGATCGAGTGAAGCCTTGGAAGAGTACAAAGGAAGTTGGAGTATACATAAGAGGGAAATCAGGAGGGCAAAAAGGAGACATGAGATAGCTTTGGCAAATAGAATTAAGAAAAATCCAAAGAGCTTTTACAAATACATTAAGGACAAAAGGGTAACTAGGGAGAGAATAGGACCCCTCAAGATCAGCAAGGCGGCCTTTGTGTGGAGGCACAGAAAATGGCGGAGATACAAAATGAGTATTTTGCATCAGTATTGACTGAGAAAAGATATGGAAGATATAGACTGGAGGGAAATAAATGATGACATCTTGCAAAATGTCCACATTACAGAGGAGGAAGTGCTGGATGTCTTGAAATGGGTAAAGGTGGATAAATTGGCAGGACCTGATCAGGTGTACCCTAGAGCTCTGTGGGAAGCTCGAGATGTGATTGCAGGGCCTCTTGTTGAGATATTTGTATCACTGATAGTCACAGGTGAGGTGCTGGAAGACTGGAGGTTGGCTAACGTGGTGCCACTGTTTAACAAGGATGGTAAAGACAAGCCAGGGAACTCTAGACCAATGAGCCTGACATCAGTGGTGGGCAAGTTGTTGGAGGGAATCCTGAGGGACAGGATGTATTTGGAAAGGCAAGGACTGAATAAGAATAGTCAACATGGCTTTGTGCGTGGAAAATCATGTGTCACAAACTTGATTGAGTTTTTTGAGTAAGTAACATAGCAGATTGATGAGGGAAGAGCAGTAGATGTGATCTATGTGGACTTCAGTAAGGCGTTCGACAAGGTTTCCCATGGGAGACTGATTAGCAAGGTTCAATCGCCCGGAATAAAGGGAGAACTAGCTACTTGGATATACAACTGACTCAAAGGTAGAAGACAGACGGTGGTGGTAGAGGGTTGTTTTTCAGATTGGAGACCTGTGACCAGTGAAGTGCCACACGGATTGGTGCTGGGTCCTCTACTTTTTGTCACTTACGTAAATGATTTGGATGCGAGCATAAGAAGTACAGTTAGTAAGTTTGCAGATGACACCAAAATTGGAGGTGTAGTGAACAGCGAAGAGGGTTATCTCCGATTACAACAGGATCTGGACCAGATGGGCCAATGGGCTGAGAAGTGGCAGATGGAGTTTAATTCAGATAAATGCGAGGTGCTGCATTTTGGGAAAGCAAATCTTAGCAGGACTAATACACGTAATGGTCCTAGGGAGTGTTGCTGAACAAAGAGACCTTGGAGTGCAGGTTCACAGCTTCTTGAAAGTGGAGTTGCAGGTAGATAGGATAGTGAGGGTATGCTTTCCTTTATTGGTCAGAGTATTGAGTACAGGAGTTGGGAGGTCATGTTGCGGTTGTACAGGACATTGATTAGGCCACTGTTGGAATATTGTGTGCAATTCTGGTCTCCTTCCTATCGGAAAGATGTTGTGTAACTTGAAAGTGTTCAGAAAAGATTTACAAGGGTGTTGCCAGGGTTAGAGGATTTGAGCTATAGAGAGAGGCTGAACAGGCTGAGTCTGTTTTCCCTGGCACATCGATGGCTGTGGGGTGACCTTATAGAGGTTTATAAAATTATGAGGGGCATGGATAGGGTAAATAGGCAAAGTCTTTTCCCTGAGATGGGGGAGTCTAGAACTAGAGGGCATAGGTTTAGGGTGAGAGGGGAAAGATATAAAAAAGACCTAAAGGGCAACTTTTTCACTGAGAGGGTGGTACATGTATGGAATGAGCTGCCAGAGGAAGTGGTGGAGGCTGGTACAATTGCAACATTTAAGAGGCATTTGGATGGGTATTTAAATAGGTAGGGTTTGGAGGGATATGGCCAGAGATTATATGATTAATGTTAATTGATTCCTGATGAAGGGCTTATGCTCGAAACGTCGAATTCCCTATTCCTGAGATGCTGCCTGGCCTGCTGTGCTTTGACCAGCAACACATTTTCAGCAATGTTAATTCAAACCAAGTTGGTAGGCAGGTCTAGTGAGGTATTTGCAGCGCCATCAGAGGTAGTGTCAGGACGATATGAAGAGGTAAAAAAAGACTATTTTGAGTGCCTACAATTTGGTACCAGAAGCGTATAGACAGTGGTTCAGAAATGTAAGAAAGGAACCGGGTCAAATATTGAGTTTGAAAGAATTAAACAGAGCATTTTTGATAGACGGATGAGAGCATAAAAGATAGAAAGGATGTATGAAGCTCTTTGAGGTATTATTCTGCTAAAAGAGTTAAAAAAACTCACATTTAGAAGTGATGAGAATTCATGGTGAGGAACAGAAAGTTAAAACAGTGAGACGAACTACAGAGATGGCCGATGAATATGCATTAGTGCATAAATTGAAATCTACCCTCCGACAGCAATTTCATTCCATGAGTGATAGAAATTGGGAAAGTGGTAGATCCTTCAATGAACAACAACAAGCAAATTACTGGGAGCAGTTAACCACAGGTGAAAAAGGAAACCCAAGAGGGTGGAAAAGCAGTGAACGACCTCACATGTTTTGACTGTAATAGAGTGGGCCACACAAAGTCACAATGATGCTTGTTTGGAAAGGCACTGGAGAAAAAGGATGTGGTGAAAGAGGCTAAACAAGTGGGATTAGTTGAGTTAGTGAAGGAAATCCCAAGAGAAGTCAAGGAGCTGCAGAAGAGTGCACAACCTAGTCACAGGCTGGATAGTAAGATAGTGCCCAATCCTTTCAAAGACTTCACCTGTGTGGCTAAGATTTACTCAGGTAGAACAGGGGGAATAGGTAAAGATGTTAAAATATTGGGAGATACAGGAGCAAGTCAATCTCTAATAGTCAGAGATGAAAATATTTGCTCTCCTACGAAATGTTGCCCAAGAAAGTGGTAATCTGTGAATCAAATGGAGAGAGGAATAGTCTTCCCCTGTGTAAGATAAGGCTAGGAAGTCCAGTCAAGATTGGGGAAGTGACGGGGGAGTGATTGAAAGAGTGGCTATTCCAGGAATGCAGTTTTTTTTTTGGAAACGATACAGCTGGATCAAACGTGGGAGTGATACCCATTGAAGTGGAGAAACCGAAGGAAAACCAGGGAACTGAAGAGTTTAAAAAAAGAATACACTGGAATTTTTCCAGACACAAACATAAGTTAAAGCAAGAAGGGAAAACCAAGGAGAAAGACGAAGGAGTTGAGGTCCAGTTAGCTGACACCCTGTTTGATGCTATAGTAAAGAAAGAAGCTGAGCAGGTCGAGGATCACTCTTAATTCTGAAAGACTAATGGAGTTACAACAAAAAAGATAAGATAATAAAAACTTATATAATAATGCATCCTTTAAAGGAATCAGAAGATATTCTAGAACATTATTACCTGATGGATAAAATCGTAAAGTGGAACTGGAGACCTTGGTAGGTTAGTGCAGATGAGAAATGGGCGAATGTTCACCAAATTGTGTTGCTGGTAGCGTACAGACAGGAAGTGTTGCAAGTAGTGCACAAATTACATATAGGAGGTCATCTAGGAAGGAAGAAGACTCGAACTAAGATACAGAAGCATTTACAGAAGCATTCCTGGATTACATAAAGATATGGTTTTATTTTTTGCCATACCTCTCGTACGTGTCAATGGTAGGAAAGCCACAGGCAGTGATCAAACCAGCGTCATCGATGCTGAATCCCACATTTGAAGAACCATTTACATAGGTTATGAATGATTGTATGGGTCCCTTCCCTTAAACCAAAAGTGGGAATCAATATTTACTAACCAGAATGAATGTGGCTTTCAGGTTTCTGGTGGCAATTCCATTATGGAATGTTAAGGCAAAAGAAGTTGGGGAAGAGTTGCTTGCTTTCTTTACCCATTATTGATTACCCAGGGAGGTTCAGTCAGACCAAGGGTCCTGTTTTACTGCCAAATTATTTAGGAGGACATAGATAGTTTAGGCATTAAACACTTGACATTAAGGGCTTAATATCCTGAATCCCAAGGAGCATTGGAAATGTGCTCATTTAAGGATCATGTTGATGGCTTATTGCCAGGATTACTGAAATGATTGAGATAAGGGTATCCATTTATATTAGTTGATATTAGAGATGCTCCAAATGAATTGACCCAGTTTATGCCATTTGAATTGATATTCAGACACAAAATCAAGGAAAAATTGATAAGTCCGAAATCCAAAATTAGATTATGTATCTGAGGTAAGAGACAGGTTAAACAGCACCAAACAAAGCAAGAAGCAGATAAGAACTCTAAAATTCATAGTTGTCCATGGGGATAAAGTATTGATGTTGTTATCAGTGGTAGGAGATCCTTTCAAATCAAGATAAAGAGGAAGTTAAGTTAGGTGTATTAATTGATGAAGATGCCAGATAGGAAAAAAAATTATCAGGTGTGTCATGTGAACATGTTGAAATAGTACTGAGAAAGGAAACCAGCAAAAACAGGTATTAGTTACTGCCACTTAGAGTGAGGAATCAAATACAGAAGATATAGATTTTGATGTGCCTCAGAATAAATTGACTAATGAAGAAGTCCTCAAGGAATTTGATAGTATAGTGAGCTATCTGTCTCAGGAGCAGAGAACTGAATTGAAAGAATTATTGCAGCACTACGAGGACACATGTGGAAAGAAAATGGGAAGGATTAATACCATACTTCATGAGGTTGACGTAGAGAATGCTATTCAAATAAAACAACACCCCTACAGGTTTAATCCTCTCAAAGCAGCACAGATACAGAAGGAAATGGAAGGGATGCTCTAAGAAAACATCATCAAAGCAAATGGAGTTAGCCAGTTGTGTTGATTCCTAAAGCTGAAGGTACTGCATGATTCTGCGTAGACTTTAGAAGATCAATGCTGTGACTAAATCAGACTCATAGCCAAGTCCAAAGTTGGAGGACTGTATGGAAAAAGTTGGACAAGCCACTTACATCACAAAGTTGGTCTTACTTTGTAGTTACTGGCAAGTACCTTTGTTGGAGAGAGCGAAAGAGGTTTCTGCTCTTGTAACCCCAACAGGTTATAGCAATTTAAAGTAACGCAATTTGGAATGAAGAACACACCAGTCACATTTCAAAGACTTATAAACAGAGTTGTGGCAGGATTGCCTAATTGTACTTAGTGATCTTTAACCATTCGTGGGAAGATCACATGGCACATTTGACAAAGCTCTTTGAGGGGCTATGGAAAGTGAAGTTGGTCCTAAATTTAACAAAAATTGATTCTGCGAGGGCAAAAGTGATGTTCTTCGGACAAGAAAAACCAGACTATTTCATTAGAGGCTTATGTTACAAACATTTAGTTTTCAGATTATACATGTTGTGGGTCATGAAAATATTAGTGCGGTTGTGTTATCACGGGTTTAAAAGAAAAATGTGTAGATAAGACAGAAACAGTAGTGTTCAATGCTATATATGTATGTTTATAGGATTTAGTATGAAATGTGAAACTTTAGATTAATGACCTATGGAGCCAGTAATAATGGTGTTAAGGTTTAGAAAAAAAATGAAGCCATTTTTTAATTATGATTAAACTTTTTTTAAGGGAGGAGGTATTGTGAAGTTGGGTAGAGTATTTGTGGATTGAACAACATAATGTTAGAATTTGATGTTTATAAACTGATGGGGGTGGAAGAATGGCCTGGTCTCTTTCAAAGTTTTTTTTATAAGCTTAGCGATTTGAAAATGAGTGTCTGTGGGCAGCAGCTTGCTACTTGCAGGTGCTTGAATTAAAACATATAATCCTCTTTGTTACTTCCTCAAAAAACTCAATCAAGTTTGAGAGACATGATTTCCCACGCACAAAGCCATGTTGACTATCCCTAATCAGTCCTTGCCTTTCCAAATACATGTACATCCTGTCCCTCAGGATTCCCTCCAACAACTTGCCCACCACCGACATCAGGCTCACTGGTCTATAGTTCCCTGGCTGTCCTTACCACCCTTCTTAAACAGTAGCACCACGTTAGCCAACCTCCAGTCTTCTGGCACCACACCTGTAACTATTGATGATACAAATATCTCAGCAAGAGGCCCAGCAATCACTTCCCTTGCTTCCCACAGAGTTCTCGGGTACATCTGATCAGGTCCTGGGGATTTATCCACCTTTACCCATTTCAAGACATCCATCACTTCCTACGCTGTAATATGGATATTTTGCAAGATGTCACCATCAATTTCCCTACAGTCCTCTCTATTGTTTTACAAGGTTCAAATACAAGATATGTTCACTTCCATCAGACTCCTGCAATTGTTATTAACCTCTCTTCTAGAACCACCCAGAGTACAGTATCAGACCGAGGGTGAATATGTCTTCTGAGCAAAGGCTAAACAGGTTAAGACTCCATTCACTGGAGTTTAGAAGAATGAGAAGTGATCTAATTAAAATGTGTAGGATTCTTAAGGGATAAATGTTGAGAGGATAAATGTTCCCTGTCATGGGAAAGTCTAGATCATAGGCATTGTCTCCAGATAAAGGGGTGCCAATTTAAGACCGAACTCATAGGGAGGAATTTCTTCTCTCGGAGCATTAAGGGTCTGGAACTCCTTGCCAAAGAGAACTGTGATGAAAGAAATTGTGTGTATATTTGAGGTTGAGACGGTTTCTTGATCAGTATGGGAATCAAAATTCACAGGGAAAAGACAGGACAGTGGATCTCAGATCAGTCATAATTCTATTGAATGATGGAGCGGGATCAAGGGCCCAAACAGCCTACTTCCGTTCTTTATACTTACGGTCTTGTTACTTATGGTCTTACGGTCTTAACAGGACTCGTATGAATTCTCACATAGACAATCAGGCTCTGGAATGAACTCACTTTTACAATTTGAGGTTGCATGAGAATATTCAGGTGCACAATTACCAATGGATCAGCAGCAAGCAAGCTGAAGAAATACTAGAAAAAGCAGTGTTAAAGACATGAAGATATTTGATATTGGTCACATGGAACATGCATGTGAAGCTCAGCTTGGAGTAAAATAGGACCTTGAATTATGAACTTCCTGTTCTCAGCCCCCACTCAGAGAGTTGTCAGGGAGAGGGTTGGAATCAATGGCTGGGGAACACGGTTTATAGTGAGGGAACTGTAGGCAAGTCTTCAACCTTTCTCGTTTAGATTGAAGGAAACGGTTCCTTATCCAGGCTGAACAACAGCTAGAGGTAGTGGAGATATGAGGTGAGGAGCTGATGGTGAGGTACAGTTGGCTGCTGTCTGTGAACACTCTGAAAACTGGCATGTTTTACAGTAACAGGATGAATCCAAATGGGAACACAGTTGTGGGTTAGCCATGGCTCAACATACTGATCGTTGAATAAAAAGATTGTGACAAAAGTCAATCCAATAGTGCAGTAGAGCTGTTAATCCAAGGGCCCTCTCAAGCAGCCATGAAAGATTCCATTCCACTATTTGGAAGAAGGGGGTCATATCCCCATGACCTGACTAATTTCTATCAGACAATCAATATTAAAGTAATTCATCCAGGCATTTATCATATCGCTGTTTATGGGAGTTTGCAGTGTGCAAGTTCACAGCATGTTTCCTACTTTACAATAGTAGTTACATTTTAAAAGAGCTTCTTCAGGTGCAAAATGCCTTGATGTATCATGAGGTGGATAAAATGGTACAGAAGTGCAAACCTTTCTTTTGCAAACAAAATTTGATATGCAAGGCATATCGTACCTGAAACATTAAAATCTGTACATTGCAAGATAGGCTCTACGCATCTGAATAGAAAGGAATAATCACTAGATGAGCTAACCAGAGTGTGGACCAGTTGCTAACCTATTTTGTAGGAGTGGTTGCTTGTGCAAAGATAAATGCAGCAGACAGAAATGTGTACTTTCAATTGAATTTGTTGAATAACAATAGCTCTGAATCACATGACAGTCTAATGAGATATTAAGTATTATGTAATAAACATATCCTGTTTATCAAGATTAAGCCTTGCTTCTGCCAAAGATTTCAACCTACCCTACTTGATGTTGGAGGAATTGAGAACAGGGAATCTGCAGAAGGCATCTCAATTGGTTCCACCATGCTAACTGAAGGGTCGATTTTGTCATGTATCCCAAAAACTTTCACACATCTTTCACAGCTCACATGCAGTTATTGGCATTCATTCTTTCTGGTAATAAATGAAGTTTGCACTGCATTATTTCCATAATTTGATAAAGTTTACATTCTGAGCAAATTGATGGCCTCAATGATACTGGAGATTTAATTCTAAATCCATCTCCTTCAACATTCTAGTCTGAGATACAAATGCTACATTGTGCTGACCACAAACCGTACCATCGTATTGCATTTCATTCTTGCTACTTAGACCCTTTGATGCACTTCTCTTCCCCAAAATGACTGTCAGCAGAAGATATCCCTGACCCAGCAGAAGTTCAGCATTATCTTATAAGCAACACCAGGAGATATCCATTCTGAGGCATTTTGTCAGCTGTTCCAATGAAACTATTGGCATATCCAGGATTCAAGTGCACCAGTGAAGTCCTTGACTTCAACTTGGCAGCTGAGTGAAGCTGAAAGGGAGAAATACAATGATTGTGAATCTGTCCATGAGTGAAAGTGGGTGAATTATCTCACTCGATGATTGGATTACATGCCAGTTTCTATGTCAGTGCGACACTGCCCGCCTCCACCCACCCCCACCTCCTCCTCCCCTCCCCTCTTCCTCCCCTCCCCTCTTCCTCAATGGAACAGAGATGGGTCTAATAACTTTAAGGCATAAAGTCGTCTGCACATGGCTCCAATGGCAATGCAAGGTTTAAGAATACAAGGACTTGTGGGGAATCTAATAACATGATTACAAAAAAGCATTGAATAGAATGGCAGCAGGAATAATTAACAATTGTCTATACAGAATGAAGTTTAAAAAAAATGGCACTTCATATGAATCATGCTCAAACCCACAGCTATGCTCCTTGGAGGAAAGGCGTAAGGTGAGAACTAAAGGTTTGAAGTGTTGGTGTTTCCAGATGATGCTGCTCAGAACTCTTGAGCTGGAGTGCAAGTTCGAGAAACTCTAACATGTAATAAGGCATGAAGGATTTCTGGGGAAATTTTTGCCAAGAGTACTGGCACTTGACTGTAAAATGGAAGTTCAGCAAGGGAAGAGGATGACGTGGTCAATCAGCAATGGAGAAATGAACTGAGTCCCACACACATTGAGCCTGGACAATGATAAAGTAGTTCTAAATACTTTTCACCCATTTGTTCTTGGGATGTGAACACCGTGGGTTATTGCCAGTCCCCAGCTGCCCCGGATAAAGCGGTGATGATCTGCTTTCTTGAACTGCTGCACTTCTTGGGTATGTTAGGGAGACAGTGAAGGAATATTGATATAGTTCCAAGTTAGGATGGTTTGTGGAGCTTGAAGAGTAACCCGATGAAAGGAGATGAGGTGTTAAAAGCACATTGGGGGCTCAGAGTTCAAGTGAAACAAAGTGGATCCCAAGATCCCCTCTAAATATTACTCAACTAGCTATTTGGCAAATAGATCAGAAAGGTAGGCACATGACGACAGATATTTTGTGAAAAAGAAATTTCATGAGACATTGGCAGATGGATTAGATGGAACTGCACCTCAACAGAGGAGTAAAGCTCTGAATGAATAGAGTAAACAAGGTTACAGATCTTAAATGGATATGTGAGGGATGGGATCAATCAGGAACAACAGCAAAATTGATAATTTAAATAGAAGTTAAACTGGATAAGTAATCAGGTCAGATGATGTATCCAAAAGATTGAAATATTAAATAACTAAAATAATTTCAGCAAAAATGACGATGACGATTCTGTTTTTAATACAGTATGAGAAAGAACATCACAGCAGAGAGACTGCTTCAGGATTTTGTTACCCATGTAGGGGTTCTGTGTATTTAGTTGGTGGGCAAGAAACACATCAAGTGACTTCAAGGCCCAAATATAGCTAAGAGGAAATCATATGGTGACTACTGCAGGGATACGACCCCTGATTGGTTATTACTAAGACTGAAATATTCCTTGTTATAAAATCCTATCGGAAGGATGTTGTGAAACTTGAAAAGGGTTCAGAAAAAATTTACAAGGACGTTGCCAGGGTTGGCGGATTTGAGCTATAGAGAGAGGTCAAACAGGCTAGGGCTGTTTTCCCTGAAGAGTCGGAGCCTGAGGGGTGACCTTATAGAGGTTTATAAAATCATGACGGGCATGGATAGGGTAAATAGACAAGGTCTTTGGCCTGGGGTCGGGGAGTCCAGAACTAGAGGTCATATAGGTTTAGGGTGAGAGGGGAAAGATATAAAAGAGACAAAAGATATAAAAGGGGCAACCTTTTCACACAGAGCGTGGTGCGTGTATGGAACGGGCTGCCAGAGGAAGCGGTGGAGGCTAGTACAATTGCAACATTTAAAAGACATCTGGATGGGTATATGAATTTGAAGAGTTTGGAGGCAGGTGCTGGCAGGTGGGACTAGATTAGATTGGAATATCTGGTCAGCATGGACAAGTTGGACCGAAGGATCTGTTTCTGTGCTGTACATCTCTATGACTCTATGCATAGAGAAATGGGAAATGGAGGCGAGGACCCTGGTGGGTTTAAGAACACCACTATTATTTTAACAAGAAAAAGTATAGCTGAGGGGAAAATAAGCAGTGCAAACCCCAAAGTCAGAATGAAAGACTAAAAATTATAATACAAAGCTGCCAAACACATCACCTGGTGTCAAAACTACACTGTATTCATTCTGAAATTGGGCAGCTTGAATCAGAGAGTTATTTTAATGAGAGATTTTAAATTTCATAAACTAGGAAGAGCAGAGTAGCTCCAGTCTGAAAGGCAGTGAATTTCTAAACAGAGTTTCCAGGTAGTTTTCTGGAGCAATCTGTTTAAGGACCAACAAGAGGGAAGGTTATGGTAGATTCAGTCCTGAGCCAGACTTAGTAAATAACCCCTGATATTCGATTATTAGTTAACTACATTCATGATATGGTCAAATTCAAATATCAGATTTAATCCATTTACTGTGTACAAGCTCCCTGTAGAGCAATCCAAACAATGTCCATACCTGTACGGTTTCTGTAGTCCTGAAAATTTCACTCACTCAAATGTCCATCCAACTTCCTTCTGAAATCATTTATTGTTTCCATTTCAACCAGCTTCATAGACAGTGAGAATCAGTATTATTACTACTCGCTGCATAAAGTACTTCCCTGAATCTCATGCTCTAACTTTCTAGTCTGTCTCTCCTAGTCCACGTAGCATCAGAGAACGGAAACAGCTTTCCCTTGTCTATTTTGTACAAAACTGTCATAGCCTTGTACACCTCCATCAAATCTTCCCCCATTTTGTTTGCTCCAAGTAGAACCACATCAGAATCTCCAATCTAACCTGGTAGTTAAAATCCATTATCCCTGGAGCTATTCTGGTAAATTTCCTCCACACACTCTCACAGATTCTCACACTCTACCTAAAATGAGGAGACCAGAACTCAATTCTCCCTTTGTGGCATAATCAGATCCTTACAAAGATTCAGCAGAACTTTTCTGATTCTGTACTCTATCATATTTATGAAACCTAAACTCCTATATGTTTTGCTAACTGCTCTCCCAATATGCCCTACAATTTTCAAATATGAATGACTCTCAGTCCCTGCACACTCTTTAAATGGTGCCCTTGAGGTTATATTGCCTCTCAATCCTTTCTGCCAAAATACATTACCCCACAGTTTTCTGTTTTACATAATATCTGTCACTTGTCTGTCTAAACTTCTAACCTATTGTTGTTCTTCTACAGTCCATTGACCATCAGACGAACTTCCAAGTTTGGGATGACTGGCAATGCTAACATTTCTCTATATTTCAATATTGTAGTCATTTATATTTAACACACAAAAATGCACTGATCATCACGATGCACCACTGTCCACCTTCCTCCAATCCATAAAACAACCATTTATCACCACTTGTTGTTCCTGTCCCTAAATCAAAGCTAGCACTGACCCTCTTAATTTCATGAACACCAATGAAAAGTTAACCAGACTTTTGTATGTGTTACTTCATAAAACTTCATTAAAATCAATTTTTGACAAGTACTGTGATGTCGTGTGATTTTGGCATTAATGAAGGTTTTGTGTTTCCAATCAATAATTTTGCATATTTCTTTATCATTCTCATTGAATCACACTTCGTGATGAAGGGATTCAAACTGGATGATTCAAGTCTGAGAAGCAAAAGGGCAGCAGATACATGGGACCATTACCACCTGCATGTTTCCCTCCAAGGTACACATCCTGACTTGGAATTATATTGCTGTTTAACAAAAGTTTACCAGATTGCTTCCTGGGATGGCAGGACTAATGCATGAAGAGTGACTGGATTGATTAGGACTACATCCACTGAAATTTTGAAAAATGAGAGGTGCGATCTCATAGAAACCTATAAAGTTTCTAACAGAACTAGACAAGGTAAATGCAGAAAGGAAATTCCAGATTACCAGGGAATCTGGAACCAGGGTCACTGTTTACAGAGACAAAAAAAGTACACCCAGAGATTGGTGAGCACGTGGAATTCTCTGGCTCAAAAAGCAGTTGAAGCCAAAACACTTGTTTCAATAAAGAGCTATTGTTCTCAGGGTTAAACAAGTCAAAGGGTACAAGGAGGAAGCAGAAGCAAGGTACTCTTTTTAAAAATTCATTCACAGCATATGGGCATTGAATTGCATTGAACTGAATTTATTGTCATGTGTACTGAGACAAAGTGAAAAGCTTTGTCTTGCGAGCAATATAGGTAGAACACATAGTTAAATTGCATAGATGAGTAAATAATAGGTAAACAGTGGCAAAAACAAAAACACATGTACAGGCAAATGTTAAAGGTTAAGAGATTGCAGGCTAGCCCAGCATTTCTTCCCATCCCAAATTGTCAAGAGGGCAGTTGAGAGTCAGCCACATTTCTGTGGTTCTGGAGTAACATGACCAGACCGAGATTCCCTTCTGTGAAGGACATTAGTGTACCAAATGGGTTTTTCCAACAATTGGCAATGGTCTCATGGTCATCATAGACCCTTAATTCCAGGATTTCTTTTTCTTGAATTCAAATTCCACTATCTACCATGGCAGAATTCAAACTTAGGTCCCTAGAACATTACCTGGTTTCTAGATGAACAGTCTAACGATAACATCACTAGACTGTCACCTCTCCAACTCCCACCGAGTTAAATGCTCAGCCATGATCATATTGAATAGTGGAGAAGACTCAAAGGCCTACTCCTACTCCTATTTTCTACGTTTCTATGCTTCAACATCGTTCAGTCAAACTCCCAAAATTCTCTCCCTAAGGCTTTATGGGTCTACCTACAGCACATAGATTGCAATGGTTCAAGAAGGCAGCTCACCACCAACTTTTCAAGGGCAATTAGGATGGACATTAACTGATAATGGGCGGCACGGTGGCACAGTGGTTAGCACTGCTGCCTCACAGCGCCTGTAGACCCGGGTTCAATTCCCGACTCAGGCGACTGACTGTGTGGAGTTTGCACGTTCTCCCCGTGTCTGCGTGGGTTTCCTCCAGGTGCTCCAGTTTCCTCCCACAGTCACAAAGATGTGCGGGTCAGGTGAATTGGTCAAGCTAAATTGCCCGTAGTGTTAGGTAAGGGGTAAATGTAGGGGTATGGGTGGGTTGCGCTTCGGCGGGTCGGTGTGGGCTTGTTGGGCCAAAGGGCCTGTTTCCACACTGTAAGTCTAATCTAAAGTCTAATCTAATCTAATTTAAACAATGACCCACATCCACTTCTGTATACAGTACTGAGATCTTACTGAGTCTTCGGACAAAGGTGACTTTGGAAATCTACACCATTAGGATTGCTGTGAACTGAACTAAAAAGGTTCTATGGTAATGTAGAATAATAGGGTAGAGGAATGGTTCTGGGTGGGCAACTCTTCAGGGGGTCGGTGTGGACTTGTGACCTGCTTCTACACTGTTATGATTTTATGAAACTTGTGGGGTTTAGCAGAAACCCATAGGGGAGCAAAGAATAAAAGTGGACAATGAATTCAATCAGTTGAAAATGTGTTGTTGGTTAAAGCACAGCAGGTTAGGCAGCATCCAAGGAATAGGAAATTCGACGTTTCGGGCATAAGCCCTTCATCAGGAATGAGGAGAGTGTGCCAAGCAGGCTAAGATAAAAGGTAGGGAGGAGGGACTTGGGGGAGGGGCGATGGAGATGTGATAGGTGGAAGGAGGTCAAGGTGAGGGTGATAGGCCGGAGTGGGGTGGGGGCGGAGAGGTTAGGAAGAAGATTGCAGGTTAGGAGGGTGGTGCTGAGTTGAGGGAACCGACTGAGACAAGGTGGGGGGAGGGGAAATGAGGAAACTGGAGAAATCTGAGTTCATCACTTGTGGTTGGAGGGTTCCCAGGCGGAAGATGAGGCGCTCCTCCTCCAGCCGTTGTGTTGTTATGTTCTGCCGGTGGAGGAGTCCAGGGACCTGCATGTCCTCGGTGGAGTGGGAGGGAGAGTTAAAGTGTTGAGCCACGGAGTGGTTGGGTTGGTTGGTCAATTCAATCAGGCAAACTTCATTAGATCAGAATCAAGGTTATCAGTGGAAATAATAGTGATAAAAAGGGAACTAAAGAGAGCTGATAAGTGTAACCGTCTAACATAGTAAAAAGCCCTTGTGTGCACAGCGGGAGGCAACCACAGAGTGTCTACATTTGGTCTAAACTACTTAACTGCACAGACAATTCTCAAGTATCTGTCTAAAGGGTCAGTTTCAAGAACTTTCATTTCAATAAATTGATAGCTGCACCCTGTAAATGCTAGACACATTAGCGAGCTGATAACTGTTTCCTGTAAATGTCAAAACTATTAATGTATTGATGCCTGTATCCTGCAAATGTTGATTATATTAATGAGCTGTATGTTAGGATATCATCTAAGACACCCACTTCCAATCAATGCTATAGCTTCAGCTCAGAAACTGTAACAGCAAGTTTTCTGAATAAAGACTACTGAGAAAAGTAACCTCAACAAACTAAATTGGTGGAACTTGGATGTAATAAAGGTGATGTCAGAGTTGACTGGATGATCAAATCCAAAGAAGTGAAGGAGTTGATGAAGCCAAATTGGAGGCTACACATAGGTGCAGAGTGGATGGTCTTCAAAACTGTGAGATCAATATTATATCAGCTATTTAAAGTGTAATCTATAGTTTCGACTGAATTAAAATTGCTGGTTAATTCCTTATTAATTGGTGTTGTTTGCAAATTAGAATAAAAAACAGTACAGTGCAGGAACAGGCCCTTCAGCCAATCAAACCTGCTCCAACATAGGACACCTTTCTAAACTAAAACATCTTTACATCTACGAGGTCTGCATCCCTCCATTCCCTGCCATTCATGTATCTGTCAAGATACCTCTTAGGTATTGATGTATCTGCCTTTAGTACCTCCTTTGGCACAGATTCTAAACACTTAGCCTTCTCTGTGTAGAAAACCTGCCTCTCACATGTGCTTTGAACATTCCCACTTTTACCTCAAAGCTACTTCCCCAAGTAACTGATATTTCTACCCTGCGAGAAAGACTCTGACTATCCATGCCTCTCATAATTTTGTAAACTTCTATCAAATCGTCCCTTTGCTTCTCATGATCAAGTGAAAACAAACCAAGTTTACACAATCTCTCCTCATAGCTAATACCCTCCAAACTAGGCAACATCCTGCTAATCCTTTTCTGTACCCTTTCCAAAGTCTCCACATCCTTCTTGTGGGATGACAATATTTCAAATGTGGCCTAACTAAAGTTCTGCACACCTGCAGTGACTCAACTGATGAAGGTAAGTGTGCCATCTGTCTTCTTAACCACCTCATCCACCTATTTTGCCACTTTCTGTGAACAGTGGACTTGTACACTTAAATCCTTCTCTATATTAATGTTTCTTAGGTTTCTGCCATTTACTATATAGCTGCAGCAAGTTTCTGAGCAGAAATGCATCACCAGCTACCATTTTTCCTCCCAAGTACTAATCTATCTATATCCTGCTGTCAACATGTGGCATTTTGCCCAATAGAACAAATAGGCATCTGTCAGTGGTAAGAGATTAACTCAAAACAGTCAACAAGAAGACAGTCTTAACATATAGTCAAAGGAAATGTTAAAAATTAACTTTGGAAAATTATGTATATCTCTCCCAGTCCCCAAATCTAAACAACAGCAAAATACAAAATAGATGGCAAGAGTATCAAAAAGGGATGTGAAAAGAAGCTTGAAAGGTATTAACATAAAACCTTTACAATTTTAAGGAGAATCTGTAAAATGAAAGAGAGCAAGAATGGTCAAGAGTCTTGGGGACTGGGAGGAGGATATTCCAGAGCATGAGAACATGGCTACCATCACTGGAAGTAGTCAAACCACTATTGAACAATGAAAAACTTTCGATCTGTCTTCACATCAAACAAATATGATAGCACACAGGATTAGGGAAGAAAATACTGACACTGAAGCATAAACAACTCCCAGAACCTCAGAATAGAAAGTGGACATTGGCAGGGAGTGTAAATAATCATCTTCTTAAGCACCAACAATGTAATGCCAGTATTCTATGTCATATTTATTATGTCTGTCATACATTTGTGAACATCCGTGTAAACATTTTTTTGAAAGTGAAAACACAGCAAAGACTGAACATTTGGTGGAAGTGCCAGTCCTGAAAATCAACATAACTGAATATTTTGGGAATAACTAAAATAAGGGTAAAGTTGCCACAGTCAAAAAGACCATTTGGCTGCTCCCACAGTGAAACACAAAACTGGTGGAGGTTTATCTGAGGGTCACCACACCTCACGCAAAGGGGCAATGCTCCTTTCATGGTAACTCAGCCAGTGCAAGAATTAAACACTTGCTGCTAGCATCATTCTACACCACAAACTAGCCATCCAGCCAACTGAACTAATGTAACCATTTCTTCAAGCTGGATGATACATGATCCACCTGCAGTTGGATCTATCCAACTTGACCGATCAAAGATTAATTGCATACAATGTAGTGCAGTGTAAAATTACAGAAATATAGTGAGACTTTTAAAAGTCCAATGTTTCTTTTCTTTTCAAACAGTAAAAAGCTCTAGGCAGAGCTCTGAGGCCCTGCTAAATGTGACTGGTGACTTCAATCAAGCCAATCTAAGGAAGTGTTGCCCAAGTACCACCAAAACATTACTTGCTCCACCAAGGGCCTGAACATTTTAGACCACTAATATACCACTGTGAGAGATGCCTACCGCTCCATTCCCCCGTCCTCATTTCGGGAACCCCAACCATAATGCTGTACTTCTTCTCCCGGTTTACAGGCAAAAGTCAAGTACAAGAACCCCTCGCGGATACAGGTCTAGTGCTGGTCAGAGGAGGCAGTGGATCAACTCTGGTGCTGTCTGGAATCGGCTGATTAGGCTATGTTCAAACAGTCCGCAGGTATCTTGGATGAGTACACCACCACCATCACAGACTTTATCAGCAAGTATGTGGAGAACTGCATACCGAGAAAGTCAATCCAGGTGTTCCCCAACAGGACACATTGGATGAATCAGGTCATACAGAATCTGCTAAAAACCAGGCGTGAGGCCTTCAGATCAGGAGACACACTCAAATATAAGGAATGACCTTTCCAGAGCCATTAAGACAGCTAAGGACCAATACCAATCCAAACTAGGGACCCAGACAGATACCTGGCAACTATGGCAAGAATTGAATGACGTAAGGTTCTAAAAAGAGATAGTGCAAGATAGCAGACAATGACATATCTCTCCCAGATCGTCTCAATGCCTTTTATGCTCGCTTTGAGCAGAATTTTGGTGGAGAGGTAACACGTACTCTGACAAGTTCTGACGAACCTATTACTGCATCAGAGGTCAGATCAGTTTTCCTTCGTGTGAATCCAAGGAAAGCGATGAGACCAGATGGAGTACCAGGCCGTGCACTCAGAGCATGCACAGATCAACTGGTAGCGGTTTTCTCGGACATCTTCAATCTGTCCCTGCCTGTTTCAAGAGGGCCAACATCATCCCTGTGCCTAAGAAGGCTCATGCAGCATGTCTCAATGACTACTGCCCAGTAGCCCTAACTTCAGTGGTCATGAAGTGCTTTGAAAGGCTGGTTATGGCATTAATCAACTCCAGCCTCCTCACTACTTTTAACCCACTCCAATTTGCCTATCAGACCAACAGATCCATGTCAGATGCCATACCAGTAGCGCCTCACTCCTTCCTAGAACATCTTGACACCAAGAATAGCTACGTAAGAATTCTACTCACTGACTACAGTTCAGCCTTCAACACTATTATCCCCTCGAGACTGTTTACTAAATTTAGTGATCTTGGACTAAGCCCCACTCTCTGCAACTGGATCCTCAGTTTCCTGATCCACAGGCCACAATATTTCATCTCCACTAACACTCAACACTGGAGGCCCCCAAGGGTGCATACTCAGCCCCCTACTGTACTCACTCTATACCCATGACTGTGTCGCCAAATACCAGACCAATGCCATTTACAAGTTCGCTGATGATACCATCATAGTTGGTCGAATGTCAGATGGCGATGAAACAGACTACAGACGGGAGGTGGAAGACCTGGAAAAATGGTGCACTGAGAATAATGCCAGCAAAACCAAGGATCTCATTAGTGACTTTCAGCAGGATGTTACTCATACCCCCCTACACATTAACAGCACAGAGATGGAACGAGTGGAGAGTACCAAGCTCCTGGGAGTGGTCATCCACAACAAGCTTTCTTGTTACACTGGTTACAAAGGCCCAACAAAATCTCTTTTTCCTCAGGCAGCTGAGGAAATTTGGCATGACAGTGAATACCCTTGCCAACTTTTATTGGTGCGCCATCAAGGGCATTCTGTCTGGATATATCACTATCTCGTATGGCAACTGTACTATTCAAGATCAGAGACAGTTATAGAGAGTGGTGAACTCAGCCCAAAAAATCATAAAGGCCAACCTCCCATCTATAGACTCCATCTACCTAGCCTGCTGTCAAGGGAAGCCACCAGCATTCTTAAAGATCCATGCCACCCTGGAAATGTTTTTCTACAACCTCTATCGGGGAGAAGTTACAGAAGCCTGAACACACACACACACCAGCCAGTTTCGTAACATCTTCTACCCTACTGTTGTTAGAATACTGAATGGTCTCACAAACTCTTAACATTTGCCTGTACCTGTGTTTTTGTTTTTGCTGCTGTTTACCTATTATTTACTATCTACGCTCCTTAACTAAGTGATCTGCCTGCATTTCTTGCAAGACAAAGCTTTCCACTGTGCCTCGGTACACATGACAATAAATTCAACTCAATTCAATTCAATTCAATTCAGAGAGGAACAAAAGAGATTGGTCTATGCCCACTGACTTTTAAAATGTGAACATCCGCTTTGAAAGACAATCAGAAATGCCAATGAACCATTTCTTTTGCTCACTACAGGGCTGGTATCTATGACCCTATGGTACATAAATTGTTTTCTTACAATTTTATATATATAATGTCAGGTATACAGTTCTGAGTGCTGTACTTTAGAATGGGTTTACAAACTTTGAAAGGAATTTGGTACAGTTGCACCAGAATATTGTCCCCAGATTGTTAAATTCTAACAGATTACCTAAACGAGAGTATTTTAAATTCACTGGAGCCTAAAAAGTGGTTTGGCCTCTCACTCAGAAACACCTCCGCATGACAGCAACAGATTTTTCGCCCTGGGCAGCCAGTTCTACAAAATAATTTTACATCTCAAGTGATCAGATTTTGTGTGAGGCATATTGGAATAGGCTGGACAGGCCGAATAGCCTGTTCCTAAGCACAACTCTGATTTCAGGACGGAGAACATCAGTGTGGCAGGTCGCCGTGCCCATCGCTCTACACCTGTCTTTCGTTGCCCTGCAAGTGCCCCCACCCCATTTGCCCTCTCGCCGTTTTACCTGCTCCTAGCTGCCAGTCTCAGGCAGCTCTCCTGCTCTCTTGTCTGTCTTTCTCTCTCCATCAAAGGCTGACGTCTCCTGGTCCTCTGCTGAATACTGCTCCGGTTCCGAATGGCATTGCCGGGTCGAATCACACTCGTCCACCATGCCGGGCTCCCTAGCACTCCAGAATTGTGAGTTTCCCATTAACGAGAGGACAATGCCCAGAGACAGCCGTGCACACCCATACAAAACCACCCATCCACCCTGGGCCGCCACTTATTTCAGCGGTTTCGACCTGCCTCTTTGGGATTATAATTAATAAATAAAAATGCTACACACATTCGATTAGTTTCTAGCCAAGCAGGAGCATACACGCCCAGTGAAACAGAACAACGTAAGTTGTTTTTCAGTGTAATATTGACGATCTATAATAGGAAGACTCTCTATGCTATCTCGACTGACCATTACCCGGGCTGCCTTTTAGCACCAAATTCTGGTTCGTTCCGGTTAAACTTCCGGCTTAGGGAAAGGGACAGAATAACCAAGGAAGATAGACAAATCTGGGAAAGGGATCCGGCGGCATCTGCTGTACAGTGCTCACACTGCAACCAAATACTATTTCAGACGAAGTGCCAGTAGCTCACTTGCTCTGACCACCAGTCATGGTCCTGACCTTGGAAGTTTCGTTCAGCCCGTAGAACCCCAGGCTGTGTTAAAGCTGAATGGAATCCCACGTTTCCAGGATAAGCCTGAAATCTCCACTAATTACCCCATTCTCTCCCCTCACAACAGTAGACCCAACTCAGGAGAAAATCATAATCAGTTTTAAACAAGTGTTCTCAATTTCTTTGAACATTTTAGTTTGTTAAGAAAGAAAATTCCCTTAAGATTTTCAGTCTGACAATCGAGAATTATGTAATCAGAGTCTGTGAATTCTTGAATTCTGTGAAGTCAGGACTGTGGTGGAATACTACCCACTTGCCTGGATGAGTGTAGCTCAAACAATGCTCAAGAAGTTTGGAAATCTGCCATCCTCAGCTGGCCTGGCATACACATCATTCCAGACACACAGTAATGCGTGACTCTCAAGCCATTGTTATATGAATTGCTGCAAAGTCTCAATAAAGTATTGAAAACCAAACAGATCATCTGGCACCAACCTGGGCACCAGAAACAACAACAGTAGAAACAGTATTGTCGACTGTGCAAAATCCTTTTACTAACATCTGGGGGCTAGTGCCAAAATTGTGACAAAATTGACTACTCATAGAGTAGTCAAGCAATAGCCGAGCATAGTCATACTCAGAGAATTACATTTTATGGACAATGTCCTAGGCAAAATCATCCCCATCCCAGGATATCTCCTGTCCCTGTAACAGGCCAGACCCAGCAGAGGTTGCAGCTCAGAATTATGCAGTTGAGAGGGAGTTGCCCTGGGAGCCCTCAATATTGATTTCAGATCCCATGAAATCTTATGGTATCAGGAAACCTCCTGCTGGTTCCCATGTACCATCCTTCCTCAGCTGATGAAACAGTACTCCTTCATATTGAACAGTATTTGGAGGAAACACTGAGGGAAGCAAGGGTACAAAATGTACTCTAAATGGGGATGTCAATGTCAATCACCAAGAATAGCAGCAGCACTACTGATCAAGCTAGTTGGATCCTAAAAGTTGTGAGATTGGGCCCGGGGCAGGTGCTGTGCAAATCAACAAGAGGAAAAAACAAATTAGACCTCATCCTTACCAATCCACTGGCTGAGATGCATCTGTCCATGACAGTTTAAGACAAGTGACCACTGCACATTCCTTATGGAGATGAAATCCCACCTCCACATTGAGAATACCCTCCATCATGTTGTATGCTACTCTCACAGTGCTATATGGTGATTTCAAACAGAAACTCAAACAATTCAAGGCTGGGCATCCATAAGACACTGTGGCCCATTAACAGCAACAAGAGTAGTACTTCAATAAAATCTGCAATCTCATGGCCTGGCAGGGTCTCCAACTCAATCCTTACCATCAAGCCAGTGGATCAACTCTGGTTTAATAGAAAGTACAGGAGGGCATTCAAAGAGTGTTCTGAGGAAGGGTCACTCAACACGAAAGGTAACTCTGATTTCTCTCCACAGGTGGTGCCAGACCTAATGAGCTTTTTCAGCAATTTATATTTTTATTTCAGGAGCAGCACCAGACATATCAAAAAAAGAAGTGTTCGCCTGGTGAAGCTACCAAACAGGCTGGCCAGCATGCCAAGCAGCATAAGCAGCAAGTGATAGACTGAACTAAGTGATCACACCACCAGCAGGTCATATCTAAGCTGTGCAATCCTTCCACATCCAGTCATGAATGGTGGCAGACAATTGAACAACTTATGGGAGGGTGAGACTCCACAAATGTCCCAATCCATAATGATGGGAGAGCCCAATTCATCAGTAGAAATAATGAATGCCAAAATTCCTAAATAGTACCAAAGACTTGTGCTCCAGAACTTCCTGCACCCCTCACAAATATGTTCAAGTAGAGTTAGAATGTTGTATTTACCTAACAATGTGGAAAATTATCCAGGTATGTTCTGTATGCTACAAGTAGGGCAAATCCAATGATGGTCCATCAGCCCCATCATCAGTAAAGTGGTGACAGAGGGGATCATCAACAGGGCTATCAAATGCACATGCTTAGCACTGATGCGCTGTTGAATTCCACCAAGGCCACTCAACTCCTGACCTCATTGCAGCCTTGGTTCTAGTATGAATAAAAGAGCTGAATTCCAGAGCTGATGTGAGAGTGAAAACCCTTGGCACCAAAGCCACACTCAAATAAATGTGGCATCAAGGAGCCCTAGCAAAGCTAGAATCAATGGAATCATTGCTGCTGGATGGAGTCATTCCTGATGCATAGAAAAATGGTTATAGTTGCTGGAGGTCAGTCATCTAAGCTCCTGGACATTTCTACAGGAGATCCTCAGGGTAGTGTTTTAGGCCCAACTATTTCAACTACTTTATTAATGACCTTCCCTCCTTCAAAATGTCGGAAGTGGGGATGTTTGCCAATGATTGCACAATGTTCGGCACCATTTGTGACTCCTCTGATGTTGAAGCAGTCCATGCTCAAATGCAACAAAACTTGGACAATATCTAGACTTGGGCTGACAAGTAGCAACTAACATTTGCGTCATATAAATGCTGGGCAATGACCATGCCTAATAAAACACAAGTTAACTACTGACCCTTGACATTCAATGGTGTTACCATAACTGAATCCCACACTATCAATTTCCTGGAGGTTACCATTGACCATAAACAGATATTTCTATTGGTGTGCATTTCTGAACCCTTGAGTGCCTGGACTCAGGCTCCTTATCAATGTCAATGGCCTTCTGGGTGACTAATACTGCAAACCTCCAGTTAAAAGCACCAGCGAGGTATTGGAAACCATTGTACTCTGCTGTACCATCAGTTCTGCAGCTCAGGGAGGTCTAGAGTGTAACAGGTCCCAAAGATCAGTAGAATAGTCATAAAGTCAGAGAGTCATAGAGATGTACAGCACGTAAGCAGACCCTTTGGTCCAACTCATCCATGCTGGTCAGATATTGTAACCCCTTCCTATTCATATACCTATCCAGATGCCTTATAAATGTTGTAATTGTACCAGCCTCCAATACTTCCTCTGGCAGCTGACTCCATATATAAGGATAAGATGAACTGAGGGCATTGTGGAGATAAATTGTTGCTGCTCAATAATAAGATTCTGAACTCTGTACTGAAAGCTTAAGGGGAAATTGGGAATCTGTTTCTTGATGTTGAGATTAAGATTTTGTCCATTTTCACGCTGTTTTCACAAATATCTCATCATTGTACGTACCACACCAAGACATTGATTCTTGAAATCTAAGTGATATTCTGTAGAATTGGAAACTGGCTCTCAAGAACAATTAGTGCTTTTCCTGTATGTGTGCCTAGCCAGTAGTATTTCGGGAACATGTCTCATGAATCTCAGTTTACAAGACTTGGAGGATTTGGATAGAGCCTGCCTTCAACCTAAGAATTTAAAAAGACTTGGTCCCCTGCCGTGTTACACTATCTGACTGTAACTGCCAAGGTAATAGCTGGTTTATATTCAGCAGGGCTTAAACTGAGACAGGGCAATTTTTTTTCCTTTTCAATCAGGGGAGCTTTCTACCCCATCAGCCAGGCTCGGGAAAGGCCAGAGATCAACTCCATGGTTGTTCATTTACTAGCACTTTCTGGTCTGACTCACTCAGTCTTGGTTCAAACTCTGTTGAGGGCAAAAATTCAGGTTGACATCAAACATAGAACAGTACAGCACAAGAACAGACCCTTCAGCCCACCATATCTGTGTTGATCAGGATGCTATTGTAAATAAATTCCATCTGTTTGCACATTGTCAGTATCTCTAATCTCTGCCTGTTCATGTGTATGTCTAAGTGCTTCTTAAATGTTGTTATTACCTCTGCTTCAACCATCTCCCCTGCTAGCACACTCTAGGCGTCTATCACCCTCTGTGTAAAAAAAAACCTTCCTTCAATAATCTACAAAAAAAAATCCATATTTGTCAAACCTCTCCTTATATCTAATAAACTCCAATGCAGGCAACATCCAGGTAAACCTCTGTTGCATGCTCTCCAAAGTCTCAACATTCTTCCTACAGTTTGGTGACCAGAATTGCCACACAATATTTTGAATATGGAGGAATAACTGAAGTTTTATACAGCTGCAACATGACTTGCCAACTCCTATACTCTATTGCCTACTGATGACATAGTTGCCTTCTTTGCCATCTGTGCACTTGTTTTGCTACCTTCATGGAGCTATGAACTTGGACTCCAAAATCCCTCCTTATGACAATTCACCTAAGGATACTGCCATTCATTATATACATTTCTGTTGCATTTGACCATCCAAAATACATCGCCTCATGCTTGTCTGGATTAAACTTCATATGCCATTTCTCCACCCAACCTTCCAATTGGTCCACATTCTAATGTATCCTATGATAACTTTCTCTATAATCCACAACTTCCACCAATTTGCGTGTTATCTGCAGACATTAATCAGATCACCTACATTTTCATCCAAATCATTTACATATATTTATTCCAAAAAAATATATATTTTGGAACTTGTGGAACACCATTGGTCACAGACCACCAATCAAGAGAATACTGTACTGACTGAGGAGCCACCTTTCAGATGAGATAGTAAGCCCCAGCTGTCTGTTTGAATGGTATTAAGGCCACATTGACACTAATCCATAGAAGAATGGTGACCCAGCCAATCTCTATTCCATCAGCCAACATCAAAGCAAACATTGAAAGTAGAACCATGCCATCAGACCTGTAAGCCTATTCCACAATCATGACTAATCATCCAAATTTGTACCCTGTTCCAGCTTTCTTCCCACATCTTTTAGACCTAAGGATGATATCTAACTTCTTCCAGAAAACATTCATTGTTTAGGCCTTACTTGCTTTCCTTGGCAGAGAATCCACAGGCTCACCACTCTCTGGGTGAAGAAATTTCTTCCCATCTCAGGAGAAACTCAAAGGAGCAAATGACCTTTTTGAAATGGATTTAATTGGGTCAGCCAAGTGGACCTCATAGAATATGAGTTCACTGCTTGTGGCTGTTAACCTGGTCAAATTAGGGACCCCTGGCTACACTTATAAAGAGGAGTGTCAGACGTGCTGTTCATACTGAGAGCTGGTTCTGAGGAAGACAGACCTGCATCAAGTACTCCGCACGTGTAAATAAAGGGTGACTTGGTGATGGGATACCGGCCTCAGTGGTAGGGAGAGGAAAAAAAACTCCTGAAGAAATGTGCTTGCAACAATGTCTTTGAGTTATGGGTTAGCATTTCTGGCATTGTGTCAATATTTGGGAAGCTTGACTTGTTTGATCCTGCCATTGAAGACAGGGCCCAATGTGTGGAAAGAATGCATTTTTTTTTCTGGGCAAATGACATTCAGGCAGATGAAAAGCAATGAGTAATTCTCCTGACAGCTTGTGAACCTGCAGCTTTTTTGGTTATTAGGAGCCTAACCTGAGCCACCATATATTTCAATAGTTCAAGAGTTGACAGATTTAGTAAAGGAATAATACATCTCCAAGCCTTCTCTGATCTGGTTAAATGGTCACATGGTTCGAATGGAGGTTGAAACTGATGTAGCTGTTATCAGTGATTGCAGATCAAGTCTTTAATAAAATTTGCACTGGACTCCAACCCTTAAGTTTAATGCTGCATGATCAAAAAGTGAAAGGGGAGGGCAAAATAAAGTCAGAGGGGGAAATAAAACACTCCACACCCTATGGTGCCCACCTTTCCCTGAAAAAGTCAAGGGTGTGTGGACACTGCATTGTCCTTCTCCATGGACATCCAGGCCCACACTCTCTTCAATGCATTCATATCTTTCTCATAATGTGATGTCCACAATTGTATACAATACTCCAGATGGTCTAAGAAGTATCTTGGGCACATTCAACATCATCTCCTTGCTTTTGTACTCAATGTTTCTATTAATAAATTTAAGAACTCTATATGCTATATTAACTGGTCTTTCTACCTCTCCTACCGTCTTCAATTATCTGTGCAAACATACACACAGCTCCTGCACCCCCTTTAGAATTGTACCCCTATTTTATATTGTCTTTCAATGTTCTTCTGACCAAAGTACACTATCTCATACTTTGCTCCATTGAACCTCATTTGTCATCAGTTTTGTCAATGTCCTTTTGGGGTTCCACTCTCTCAGACCTAACAGAACCAGTTCTACACTGCTCCTCCCCCCAGTGCAAAACCTGAATCTGGCCCCACCACCAACACTACTATTCCCTGCAACCTACCCCCACCATGCCTACACCACCCCAGGCTCAAAAGCCTCTCCAATCCAACACCCAGGCCAACCTGAAAACCTGATCCAACCTAAACACCTATCCATTGACCTTGAACCATAATCCCATATCCACCTGGCACCCTACCCCTCACCCACATGTGACCTTACCTCCCATTCCCACATTGCATGCTAACCCATCACCTACCTGCTACCATACTCCCTCACCCTTCCTGCCTTCTTCTCCTACCTGGCACCTTATTCACTCACCCACCTGGTAATCTATCCCTCTTCCCTCAAGGCACCTTATTCCTTCACTCACCTACCACCCTAACTCCATCTCTCTTACTCACTGATCCTTTCATGATCTGTCCAAGGGTCAGACTGAGCTCCTGGACATTTAAATCTCAGAACACAGCATACTACCTGTTGAACAAGGGCTTCCAATTTCCAGTCTGAAAGCTGGGGTTCATAAAGTTCACATTCATGCTTGCTCTCTATAGAGCGATCTAGCCAGCCCCAGCTTCCCATTCTATCCCAAAATGCTGCAGATTTATTTCCTTCAAATTTCCATCCAATCTTCTTTTGAAATCATTCTCTGTCTAAACTTACAGCAAAAGGAAAGACTTGCATTTCAAAACATCTTTCACAGCTATTGGACATCTCAAAACACTATTCAGCCAGTGCAAGTGTAGTCATCATTGTTATTTGGAGACTGCAGCAACCAAGTTCAACTCAGCAAAATCTCACAAACCGCAAGGTGGTAACAAGCAGATAATTTACATTAGTGTTGTTAACTGCAGGATGATTATTGGCCAGAACATCAGGGAGAAAGCATTTGCTGTTCTTCAAAATAGTTATGTATGGGGATAGCACAAGAATGTTGTAGATAGTCAACCATAATCTGGAATTGCTGAGCAGGCTTAAGGTCTACTCTTATGCTCCCAAGAATATTTTTATGTTTCATCGGATAGACAACACTTGCAACACTCCCTCAATTCTGCACTGGCGTGTCAGTTTGTAACTGCTGTATTGTCGGTCTTATGTGGGACTTGAACCAAGAACCACATGTCACAGAGTTAGGTCTGCTTCCTGAGAACACCCTGATCTAACCTCCCAAGGCTGCAAGTTCCATGGCCTCCTGAAGGATCTATTGCCAAGATCTACTCTTGTAAGTTAGCAGAAATCTGGGGTGGAATAAAAACAAACTTTGAGGATGCTAAAGATCTGAAATAAAAACAGAAAGTACTGAAAAAACTCAACAGAGCTGGCAGCACCTGTGTAGAGAGAAACAGAACTAGTGTTTCAAATGCAATATGATTCTTCTTCAGATCTGAAATGGAAGACAGATTTGTTTAGATTTTTAGATGAATGACTGCGTTCCAAGATGTGGAGGTACAGGTGTTGGATTGGGTTAGACAAGGTCAGAAGTCAGACAACACCAGGTTGTATCCCATCAAGTCAACTTAAAATCACAAGCTTTCAAAGCACTACTCCTTCATCAGATGGAGACTCCCGTGGGTGGCCTCCTATCAAATAATACTTGCATCACAAAAACAACCCAAGGGCAGCACAATGGCTTAATGTTAGCACTGCTGCCTCACAGCGCCAGGGACCCAGATTCGATTTCAGCCTCGGGTGATTGTGTGGAGTTTGCACATTCTCCCCCTATCTGCATGGGTTTCCTCTGGGTGTCCCAGTTTCCCCCCACAGTCCAAAGATGTGCAGGTTAGATGAATTGGCTGTGCTAAATTGCCCATAGTGTTCAGGGATATATAAGTTAGGTGTATTAGTCAGGGGATGTAGAGTAACAGGGTCAGGGAACGGGTCTGGGTGGGGTGCTCTTTGGATGTCGGTGTGGACTTGTTGAGCCAATGGGCCTGCTTCCACACTGTAGGGATTCTATTATAACAGTCTGTGACCGTATCCAACAAAAGACAATCTAACCACCACCGCTTGACATTTAATGGTGTTACGTACAGCACAGTATAGGCCCTTCAGCCCTTGATGTTTTGCCAACCTTTTCTCTTCTTCTGAGATCATACTAAACTATGTACCCTTCATTTTACTATCATCCATGTGCCTATCCAAGTATTGCTTAAATGTCTCTAATGTCTCTGACTCTACTACAACTGCTGGAAGTGCATTCCATGCACCCACCACTCTCGGTGTCAAGAACTTACCTCTGACATCACCCCTAAATCTTTCTCCAATCACCTTAAAATTATATCTCCTTGTAATATTCATTTCCACCCTGGGAAAACATTTCTGACTATTCAGTCTATCAATGCCTCTCATTATTCTGTTCACCTCTATCAAGTCACCTCTCATCCTTCTTCACTCCAATGAGAAAAACCCTAGCTCCCTCAACCTTTTATTCATAAGACATGCCCTCAAGTCCAGGCAGCATCCTGGTAAATCTCCTCTGCACCTTCTCTAAAGCTTCCACATCCTTCGTATAAAGAGGCAAACAGAACTGAACACAATATTCGAAATGTTGTCCAACCAGGGCTTTTACAGCTGCAGCATAACTCTTGGCTTTTAAACTCAACGCCGCTGCTAATGAAAGCCAATGCACCATACAGCTTCATAACACCCCTATCAACTTGGGTGGCATCTTTGAGGGATCTATGGGCATGGCCCCAAGATCCCTCTGTTCCTCCACACTGCCAAAAATCCTGCCTTTAACCCTGTAAACTGCTTCAAATTAGACCTTCCAAAATGAATCACTTCACATTTTCCAGATTGAATACCATCTGCCACTTCTCAGCCCAGCTCTGCATCCTGTTAATGTCCCATTGCAATCTACAACACTACACGCAACTCCACCAACCTTCATGTCATCAGTAAACTTACTAACCAACCCTCCCACTTCCTCATCCAAGACTTCTTTAAAAATTACTAAGAGTAGAGATCCAAGGACAGGTCCCTGAGAAGCACCAGTGGTCACCGAGCTCCAGGCTGAATACTTTCCACCAACTACCATCCTCTGTCATCTACGGGCCAGCCAATTCTGTATCCAGACAGCCACATTTCACTGTATCCCATGCCTCTTTACTTTCTGAATGAACCTACCATGAAGAACATTATCCAATGTCTTGCTAAAATCCATGTATGCCACATCCACTGCCTTACCTTCAGCAATGTGTTTTGTCACATCCTCAAACAATTCAATAAGGCTTGTAAGGCATGACCTGCCCCTCACAAAGTCATGCTGACTATCACTAATCAAGCTCTGCTTTTCCAGATAATCATAAATTCTGTCTCTCAGAATCCTCTCCAATAATTTGCCTACCACCTAGTAAAATTGACTGGTCTGTAATTCCTAGGGCCATCTCTATTCCCTTTTCTGAACAGGGAGTAACATTTTCCACCCTCCAATCATCTGGCACTACTCCAGTGGACAGTGAGGACACAAAGATCATTGACAATGGTGGAGGAACCTTTTCTCTTGCTTCCTGTAGTAACTTCAGTTAATATCCCACTGGCCCAGGGGTCTTATGTTTTTCAAAGTTCCAGAACATTCACCTTCTTAACATTAACCTGTTCAACCGTATCAATCTGTTTCACATTGTCCTCACAAATGGCAAGGTCTCTCTCAATAGTGAATACTGAAGCAAAGTATTCATTAAGAACCTCCCCTACCTCCTCTGACTCCAGGCACAAGTTCCCTCCATTATCTCTGATTGGCTCTATCCTCACTCTGGCCTTCCTCTTGTTCCTGATGTGGGTGTAGAAAACCTTGTGGTTTTCCTTAATCCTACCTGCAAGGCTTTTTCATGCCCTCTTCTGGCTCTTGTAAATTCATTCTGTTCCTTCCTGGCTATCTTGTAACCACTAGAGCCCTGTCTGATCCTTGCTTCTTCAACTTTATGTAATCTTCCTCTTGACTAGACATTCCACAACTCTTGTCATCCAAAGTTCCTTAACCCTACCATCCCTTCCTTGCCTCAGTGGGACAAACCCATTCAGCACTCCTAGCAAGAGCTCTCGAAACAACCTCCACATGTCTGATTTGGAGATGTCGGTCTTGGACTGGGGTGTACTGGGAAAGTTAAAAATCACACAACACCAGGTTATAGTCCAACAGGTTTAACTTGGAAGCACACTAGCTTTCGGAGCGACGCTCCTTCATCAGGTGATAGTGGAGGGCTCGATCGTACACAGAATTTATAGCAAAAATTTGCAGTGTGATGTAACTGAAATTATACATTGAAAAATTGATTGTCTGTTAAGCCTTTCATCTGTTAAAATACAGTGATAGTTTCACTTCTTTCACATGTAAATCACAAAATCTTTTTTAAAAGTTACATTCTTGGGTTAGCTGTTAACAATGGTGATAGCTAGACAATATGTTGAAGGTGTTAGCCCCCTGTGTTCTCTGTCTATGTTTAGATTGATTCTAATCTAAAAGGTGAGATAATGGAGTTTTACATAAATTCATGCAGTTTTTGAGCTCAGAGTTCTACATGAATGTATGCAGTTTTTGAGCAAAGTGCAATGTAACTCTGCAAGTACCACTGCACTACACACACACATAGATATTCCTACACACACACACTCTCACATACACACGGACACAGGTACACACAGACGCGCACACAGACACCCACACACATCCTTATAGACACACACTTTCTCACACTCACAATCCCCACCCCAGACAGACATACACACACAGACAAAGACCTACATGCACACATATATTTTGTGGGGTGAATTTGTACTTGCAGAGTTACATTGCACTTTGCTCAAAAACTGCATACATTCATGTAGAACTCTGAGCTCAAAAACTGCAGGAATTTATGTGAAACTCTGTTATCTCACTTTTTAGATTAGAATCAATCTAAACATCAGGTCACAGACAGAGAACAAGGGAGCTAACACCTTCAACATATTGTCTAGCTATCACCATTGTTAACAGCTAACCCAAGAATGCAACTTTTAAAAAAAAAGGTTTTGTGATTTACATGTGAAAGAAGTGAAACTATCACTGTATACTAACAGATGAAAGGCTGAACAGAAAATCAATTTTTCAATGTATAATTTCAGTTACATCACACCGCAAATTTTTGCTATAAATTCTGTGTTACGATCGAGTCCTCCACTATCACCTGATGAAGGAGCGTCGCTCCGAAAGCTAGTGTGCTTCCAATTAAACCTGTTGGACTATAACCTGGTGTTGTGTGATTTTTAACTTTCCATATTTCTGTTGTGCATTTACCTGAGAACATCTGTTCCTGGTGTAGGTGTCCCAGTTTCTGCCTAATAGCATTGTAATTCCCCCTCCCCCAATAAATAATTCCCATACAATCTGCTCCATCCCTCTCCATGACTATAGCAAAGATCAGAGTACTGTGATCACTATCACCGAAAAGCTCTTTCACCAAGAGATTTGACACCAAATTCAATATGGTGTCTCCACTAGTAGAGTCAAGAATTCTTCTTAGACATACCTGATATCCAACCTATTTGTACTAAGGAGGTTCCAATCAATGTTAGGGAAGTTGAAGTCACCCATGACAACCCTGTTACTTCTGCACCTTTCCAAAATCTGTCTCCCAATCTGCTCCTCTCTGTTCCTGTTGGTGGGGAGGGTCTATAGAAAACACCCAATAAAGTGACTGCTCCATTCTGACTTCCACCCATAATGATTCAGTCGGCAAACCCTCCTTGATGACCTCCCTTTCTGCAGCAGTGATATACTATCACTGATTAGTAATGCCACCTTTGACCTCTTTTACCTTCCAACCTATTCCTTTTGAAATATCTAAACCCTGGAACATCCAATAACCATTCCCACCACTGTGATATCCAAGTCTCTGTCATGGCTACAACGTTGTACCTCTAAGTATTGATCCATGCTCTAAGTTCATCACCCTTATTCCTGACACTTCTTGTGTAAAAGTAGACACACTTCAACCCATCACTTTGCCTGATCAACTGTGTATCCTTCCTCACAGACTTTCTGCATGTTGTATCTGCCTGTTCTCCAGCTACCCCATCCTCTGATCCGTAGCTCCAGTTCCCAACCCCCTGCCAAACTCATTTAAAACCTCCTGAAGAGCTCTAGCAAAGCTCCCACCCAGGATATTGGTACCCCTCTAGTTCACTGGATCATTGAATTCCCCACTATCAATATTCTGGGGGTTACCATTGACCAACACTCAATTGAACTCGCCATGTACATTCCGTGGCTACAAGAGCAGGTCAGAGACTAGGAATACTATAGAAGTATATCACCTCATAATTCCCCAAAGCCTGTCCACCACCTACAATGCACAGTTCAGGAGTGTGATAGGATTTGCCCCTTTTGCCTGCAGGAGAGCAACTCCAACAACACTCAGAAAAGTTGACACCATCCAACCCATTTGTTTGGAACTACATCCACAAGCCGATGTGGATTCCCTTTAATGCCAATGCTCAGTAACAGCAATGAGTACTGTCTACAAGAAAGCACTACAGACATTTACCAAGGTGACATCTTCCAAAGGAATGGCCACGTTCATCTGGAAGGTTAAGGACAGCAGGTATCTGTGAACACCACCACCTACAAGTTCCCCTTTAGGCCGCTAGGAGAAAGTGAGGACTGCAGATGCTGGAGATCAGAGCTGAAAATGTGTTGCTGGAAAAGCACAGCAGGTCAGGCAGCATCCAAGGAGCAGGAGAGTTGATGTTTCGGGCATGAGCCCTTCTTCAGGAAATGTCAACTCTCCTGCTCCTTAGATGCTGCCTGACCTGCTGCGCTTTTCCAGCAACATATTTTCACCCCTTTAAGCCGCTCACCATCCTGACTTGAAAACATATTGTGGTTCCTTCATTGTCACTGGGTCAAAATCCTGGAATTCTCACCTGAAAAGGAATTGTGGGTCAACTTACAGCATATGAACTGCAGTGGTTCAAGAAGGCAACTCACCACCACTTTCTCAAGGGGCAAGCTATGGTTGGACAGTATACACTGACCAGCTAGTGATGCTTACGTCCAATGAGTGAGAAAAAGGTTGGAGTTGTAACAGGTTGTGAGCAAGTACAGAGGCAGGGAATGAAGGAGAGAGGATAGATCTGATGCTTGAAGCTACTGCTGCTCATGATGTACATTTGATCATGATCATCTTCTCACATCCACTGTTGCTCACCTGTCAATCAACTATGCCCAGGCCAACCTCTGTTTCTAGTACAAAAACAAAAATTTATAGAAAAACTCAGAAGGTCTGGCAGCATCTCTGGAGTGAAATCAAAGTTAACATTTGGGGTCCATTGACCTTTTCTCAAAATTCTTCCTGTTTCTGGTGCCTTCCACTTTGCCCACAAACAGAGATCTTGATAGATAATCAAGACAGAACAGGCAGTAGTGTGATGACTAAAGTGAGGTGACTGTACAAAACACGAGGAGTCACAAGAGAAATAAAGAGAGATGTTTGGAAGAGCTGTAAATTGAAACATTGTTGATGCAATAAAGGCAAAGTACTGCAGATGCAGGAAATTTGAAAAGAACTTAAATAATGCAGCATCTGTGAAGAGTGAAACAGAGTTAACATTTTGAGTCCACTGTGACCATTCTTCAGAACTGGAAGGTAGAATCATTGAATCCCCACAGTGTAGAAACAGGCCCTTCGGCCACACAAGTCCATACTGACCCTCCGAAAAGTATTCTACACAAATCCATTCCCATACCCTATTACTCTACATTTACCCCTGACTAATGCACCTAATGTACACATCCCTGAACACTATGGGCAATTTAGCACTGACAATTCATCTAGCCTGCACATCTTTGGATTGTGGAAAGAAACCAGAGAACCCTGAGGAAACTCAAGCAGACACGGGGAAAAGGTACAACTCCACACAGACAGTGGCCTGACAGGTGTTGGAAAATAGATTTTTTAAATATATTTTTGAAGGAGGCAGTGGAAAAACAAGAGGACAGATGGTATAGAGGGCCAGTGCAAAAGACAATGAGGTTGCTAATGTAAGAAAAAAAGGAGATGTAAATAAGATGTAAATTAAGGTCTGAAAGCATGAGAATTAGAATATAAAACAGTATAGCAGAGGAACAGACTTTTTAGCTCAACACGCCTTTGCTATATACTTCTATCAGGTTACCTATCAGCCTCATACTCTATAGTGAAAACAATCTAAGTTTGCACAACCTTTTCTTATAGCTAATACTCTCCAATCCAGATAATATTCTGGTCAACTTCTTTCTTATAGTGTGGTGACCAGAACCGCACACTGTACTCTAAATGTGATTTAACTAAAGATTTATACTGTTGCAGCAGGACTTGTCAACTTAATGCTCCAACATCTTCTCGATCACATATCCACTTGTATTGTGACTTTCAGGGAACAAGGGATTTGGACCCCAAAATCTCTCTGTATATTAATGCTCCTAAGAGCCCTGCTGTTGCTGTAAACCTTCCTCTTGCATTTGATCTATCAAAATGCATCATATCATAATTGTCCAGATTAAACACCATCTGTCATTTCTCCACCAACTTTCTAACTGATGTTTTCCCTGCTATATCCTTTGATATCTTCCTCACTGTCCACAATCCCACCAATTTTCCTTTGCAAACTTACTAATCATCCCACTCACATAAAGACATTATAGAGGTCCCAGCTTTGATCCTTGTGGACTATCACTGGGCACAAATTTGTGAGTCAAGACCTCCTTCACCATGCTGACTATCCCTAATAAGTGTATTATTTTCCAAAATACAGGTAAGTTCTATAATCCAATAATTTTCCTAACCATTGATGTTTTATCCTATAATTTACTGGATTATCCCTGTTGCCCTTCATAAACAAAGGAACAACATTGGTTATTCTTCAGTTTTCTGGGGCCTTGCCTGTTTCTAAAGAGCATACACAGATCTCTGTCAAGGCCCCAGCAACCTTTTCCCTTGCCTCCTTCAGTATCCTGGGATAAATCTCATCAGGCGCTGGGGACTTACCTACGTTAATGTTTTTCAAGACACCCAACTCTTCCTTATTATCAACATACCCTAGGATATCAACATACTCCTTCCTCACCTTCCATCCTTCATGCCCTTCTCCGAGGTGAATACTGATATGAAGTACTCATTAAAGATTTCACCCACTTCCTCTGGTTTCTTGCATAAATTCCCTCCTTTGTTCTTGAGTGAACCCACTTACCAAGGACACTTCATAGCCAGTTTAGTCCTACAAATTTTTTGTCTATGTACTTTCCTGCCTCCTTTATATTCCCCACCAGGACTGTTATCACTTTCTTAAAAGTTATTTATGCTTTCTTCGTCTTTTTGACTGGTCTTTTAATATCTCTTTTCATGCAGGGTTCTGAACTATTGACTTCCTCATCTTTCATCCACACAGGAACATGCTAGTCCTAATTTGGAGATGCCAGTGTTGGACTGGAGTGTACAAAGTAAAAAATCACACAACACCAGGTTATAGTCCACCTGATGAAAGAGCAGCGCTCCAAAAGCTAGTGTTTCCAATTAAACCTGTTGGACTATAACCTGGTGTTGTGTGATTTTTAACTTTATGCTAATCCTAAAATATGATAACGGGCATTCAAAAGACACCCAATGTCAGAATTGGTCCTTTCTACTAGTTGCAAAGTAAACAAGACACAAACACAACAAGACTGTTGGGAGGAAGAGGGGGGATGGGAATGTAACAAAATGGAAAATAGACATAATGTGGTCAGTTTCTAAACGTATTGACTTCAGTGTTGAACTCACAATGCTGTAAAGTGTCTAAGCTAAAATGAGGTGTTGTTCCTTGAGCTAAAGTTGTGCTTTGCTGGAGCGTGCAGCAGACCCAGGACAGAAACATAAGTATGGGAACAAGGTGGCTTACTGAAATGGCAAGTAACTGGGAGGTCAGCATCCAATGGACAGAGTGGAGGTACTCTGCAGAGTCATCCAGTCTGTGTTTGGTCTCAGCATTGTAGACAGTATTATAAGCAGTGAATACTGTGCACTAGATTGGGAGGAGTACAAGTAAAATGTTGCTTATCCTGAAAGTTATGTTTGGGGTCTTGGACAGTGAAGGAGGGAGGTGGTAAATTGGCATGGAAAAATGTCATGGAAAGCTGCCATGGAGAGTGCAAAAGCATGAGGAGTGATGGGGGAGTTTTCAGGGTATCACAGAGGAAATGGTCTGTATGGAATTCTGACAGTGAAGATGAGGGAAAGATGTGTCTCGTGGTGACATCCTGCTGGAGGTGGTGGAAATGGTGGTGGCTGGTTTTTTGAGCATGGAGGGAATAAGGGAAACCTTATTATTGGAAAACAAGGAAAAGATTGAGGGCAAAAGTGTGGGGAATGCATTGGACATGGCTGAAAGACCTATCAACTAGAGTATTGGGGGGCAAAGGGTTGGGGGGGATGCCCGGTTGGAGGAAGAAGGGGTCATATTGGAAACAACCTTGTGAAAGGTTGCCCTATCAGAACAAATGTGATAAAGATGGAGAAACTGGGACAATGTAATGGAATCCTTGCAGGAAACAGGTTGTAACATGTATTCAAGATAATAATGGGAGATGGTGTGTTTGTAATGGAAGCTGAGTATAACGGGGCAGTACAAATAATCTCATAGTATTAATGAATCTCACCTACCTCATCATCCTAAAGCACAAGCACATCCCAGAAGAAAACACCCTACCTGACTATAGCTGACAATCATGGACATTCTGACATGCCTAAAGTGCTCCCAACAATCTGCAAGAGATTGAAAATGCTGGGATTGAGCGAAGCATGGGAGTTCAGACAAGTGGGGGAGGGAAACTTTGCTGTGTCTTGTTCTGGCCATTTTTGCAAGTTCCTATTTTGTGTTAAATGTGCTGCTGGTTAAATTAAAGAGGTGAATACTAGGCTTTGTTGAGGAGGGCGAGCAGCAACAAAGTAATGTGGGCGGCACGGTGGCACAGTGGTTAGCACTGCTGCCTCACAGTGCCTGAGACCCGGGTTCAATTCCCGACTCAGGCGACTGACTGTGTGGAGTTTGCATGTTCTTCCCGTGTCTGCGTGGGTTTCCTCCGGGTGCTCCGGTTTCCTCCCACAGTCACAAAGATATGTGGGTCAGGTGAATTGGCCATGCTAAATTGCCCGTAGTGTTAGGTAAGGGGTAAGTGTGGGGGTATGGGTGGGTTGCGCTTCGGCGGGTCGGTGTGGACTTGTTGGGCCGAAGGGCCTGTTTCCACACTGTAAGTAATCTAATGTAAGTAATCTAATCTAATAGCAACATAAGATTGTTTTTCCCAATGTGCTAGTTATTAAAGGATTCAATGGAGTGGTATACTCCTGTTAGATGTGGCAGATCAGGGAGCAGTCAAGTGTCCCTTGTGATTATGTCTGCAGGAAGTGTGTACGGCTGCAGTTTCTCTCAGACTGCAACAATTGGAAGCACTGAGGACCATACAAGAGGCAGACAATGTGATAGTGTGATAGTAGCTTCAGGAAGCTGATCATACCACAGTTTCAAGTAGATGGCTGACCGCTAGGTAGGCGGTTAGTGCACAAGTTTCCTGTAGCTATCCCTTCTCAAACAAGTGCACTATTATGGATGCTGTGAGGGGATAGCCTCTCAGGGGAATATAGCAGCAGCAGCCAGGTCTCTGGCACCACAATTGACTCTGCTGTAAAGCAGAGTGTGGCAAAGTCCAGGCAAGCAATTGTGATACGGGACTCTCTAATTAGGGGCACAGACAGGCGTTTTTGCAGCCACAAGTGTGACTGCAGACTGGTGTGTTGCCTCCCTGGTACCATGGTCAAGGACGACTCAGAGCAATTGCAGCAAATTCTCGAAAGGGAGCGTGAGCAGGCAGAGTTTGTTGCATACAATGGGCCTGACAAGATAGGTAGAAAAGTGGATGAGGTCCTGTAGAGTGAGTGTAGGAATTAGGCATGAAGTAAAAAAGCATGCGCTCAATGGGTAAAAGTCTCTAGACTATTACTGCTGCGATGTATGAGTGAAAGTAGGAATAGGAGTATAGGGCAGACGAATACATGGCTGAGGAACTGGTGCAGGGGACAGGGATTCAGATTTTTGTGTAATTAGGGTCACCTCTGCAGCAAAAGTGACCTGTACAAGAGGGATGGCTTGCACCTGAACTGGAGGGGGACCAATATCCTGTCAGGGAGATATGCCAGAGCTACTCACAAGGGTTTAAACTAATCTGGCTGGGGACTAGGATCCAACACAGTAGTGAGACAAGGAATAAGAGCGAGGTTGGTACAGGAGTTAAATACAGCAAGATAAATAGACAAGGCATATGCAAGAGCATTGTGGAGAATAGAGGAAGACTGAGGAATTTAACTGCATTTATTTCGGTGCAAGAGGCCTGACAGATAAGGCAGATGAACTCAGGGCATTGATGATAACATGGAATTGGGATATCATTGCTTTTATAGAAATATGGCTGAGGGAGGGACAGGACTTAACGTTTCAGGGTACCGATGCTATAGGAAGGATAGAAGGATAGGCAAGAGAAGAGAGGCAGGACTGGCATTTTTGATTCAGGAAAACATCACTGCAGTACTGAGACAGGATATTCCTGGGAAATCATCCCATGAAACTATTTGGTTGAAACAAAGAAATAAGAAGGATGTGATCACTTTGATGGGCTTCTATGTTAGGCCACTCCTTTAGTCAGTAGGAAATTGAGGAGCAAGTCTGTAGGGAGATCACAGATGACCTGTAAGAATAATAAGAATTCTAATAGTAGGGGATTTAACTTTCCACTCATGTTCGGGACTGCCATAGTGTTAAAAGCTTGGATGGGGTATGGCAGGGGCAAATCTTGACCTCCTCTTAAGAAGTAAGGCAGGGCAAGTACTCAGGTAATGGTCAGGAAGCACTTTTGGACCACTCACCATAATTCTGTTAATTTTAAAACACTTATGGAAAAGAATAAGCCTCGTCCACAAGATAAAGTTTGAAATTGTGGCATGGCCAATTTTGATGGTAATATTTAGGAAGTTTCAAAAGTTGACTGGGGGAAGCTGTTTGCAGGTAAAGATATTTGGCGTAAGTGGGAGTGTTTCAAAAGTGAGATATCAAGAGTTCAGGAATATCACATTCCTGTTAGCGTGAAGGGCAAAGCTGGTAAGTTTGGTACTAGAGATACTGAGAATATAGGAGGCATGGTTAGTACGTTTATGGATGACTGCAAATTGGTGGTATGGTGGACAGTGAAGAAGGTCAAGAAAAGGAAGACACTTGGGATCAAATGAATCCCTTGAGGAGCATATGGAGTGTAGGAGCACACTTAAGAGGAAAATCAGGAGGGCAAAAAGGGGACATGAGGTAGCTTTGGCAGATAAGATAAAAGAGAATCCAAAGAGATTCCGCAAATGCATTATGGGAAGGAATAATGCTCGATAAAAATCAATGAGGCCATCTGTGTGGAACCACAGGAGATGGATAAGATCCTAAGTATTTCGCATCAATATTTACGGTGGAGAAAGATATGGAATCTTGGGAATTCAGTAAAATAAATAGTGATATCTTGAAAAGAGTCCACATTGCAGAAGAGGAGATGTTGGATGCTGAAAGCTTGTGACCAACAGTGTGCTGCAAGTATCAGTTGTTTGTCATTTATATAAACATTCCAGAAGAGAATATAGGAGGCATGGTTAGTACATTTATGGATGACTGCAAATTGGTGGTATGGTGGACAGTGAAGAAGGTTATCTAAAGAGCACAACAGGATCTTGATCAACTGGACCAGTGGACCGAAAATGGAGATAAAGGCGAGGTTTGGTAACATAAACCTGGGCAGTTAATGGTAGGGCCCTGGGGAGTGTTGATAAACAAGGAGACCTAGGGATGCAGGTATATAGTTCCTTGAATGTGGTGTCACAAATAGGCAGGTGGTGAAGAAGGTATTTGGCATGCTTGCCTTCGTCAGTCAGAGCATTGTGTACAGGAGTTGGGACATCATGTTAGGGCTGTACAAGATATTGGTAAGGCCACATTTGGAATATTGTGTACAATTCTGGTCACCCTGCTATATGAAGGACATCGAAGACATCATTAAACTGCAAAAGGAAAACAAAAAATTTGCAAGGATGCTACCAAGACTGGAAGGGTATTGTTATAAGGATGGGCTGGATAGGCTGGAACCTTTTTCCCTGAAGCGTAGGAGGCTGAAGGGTTTATAAATATTTATTGACTTTATAGATGTTTATAAAATCACGAGGGGCATAGGTATGGTGAGGCCTTTTTCCAGTGTAGCGAAATGCAAAACCAGAGGCCATTGGTTTAAGATGAGAGGGGAAAGATTTAAAAGAGACATG
Source organism: Hemiscyllium ocellatum (assembly GCF_020745735.1). NCBI lineage: Eukaryota > Metazoa > Chordata > Chondrichthyes > Orectolobiformes > Hemiscylliidae > Hemiscyllium > Hemiscyllium ocellatum. The sequence continues at coordinate 91,630,883 of NC_083403.1, forward strand.
AAGGGCATCTTTTTTAACACAGAGAGTGGTAAGTATATGGAATGAGCTGCCAGAGGAAGTGGTAAAGGTGAGTACAATTATAACATTCAAAGATATTGGACAGGTACATAGATAGGTAGGGTTTAGAGGGATATAGACAAATGGGACTTGTCAGTTTAAGTAAGTTGGTAGGCATGAACAAATTGGCCCAATGGGTCTATTTTCATTCTGTATGACTCTATAACTCAATGACTTCATGACATGAACAAGATCTCACATCCAGCAGCTATGCTTTGTGTTGAACACATTGCCTGAAAAAGCATTGGAAACAAATGAAACAGGAACTTTCAAAAGGAAATGGAGGTAAAGACTTGGAAAGGAAGAAGTTACTCAGCTGTGTCGATAGACCATGACAGTGTATGTAATTTGGGATACAATGGACTGTTTGTTCTGCATCAGTCTATATTTCTACAATACAACAGAGATAGTTCTCAGTGTACATGTATGTAATATTGTGTTTTTATAAAGGCACATCGTGATACAAACCAACTGCCCAAAACCAGGCCATTTCCATGTGTCAGTTTTAGTTGAGCAGATTTATGGGTGGTATGGTGGTTCAGTGGTTATCACTTCTACTTCACAGTACCAGGGATCTAGGTTCAAATCCTCCCTTGGGTGACTGTCTATGTGTAGTTCACACATTCTCCCCCTATCTGCTTGAGTTTCCTCCCATGGTCCGAAGATATGCAGGTTAGGTGAATTGGCTGTACTAAATTTCCCACAGTGGTCAGGGTAAATGTAGAGTAATGGATAGATTAGTCTTTGGAGGGTCAGTATGGATTTGTTGGGCTGAATGGCTGTAGAGGTTCTATGATTTGTTGAAGATAATATATCTAAGCAACTGGTTTGGGGGCTGTTTCAGCAGGCTGTAACTGCTGAGGAATTAATGTTCTTCTATCCAACACTCCAAGTGCCTTTTGACCTCACTCAACCTGGATTGATCTGACCTGCCTACAGCATGAATCACCTGTTGTGCAAATCTGCAAATATCTGAAATCTGACACAGCTTCCAGACTGAATGGGTTGTTTGTGCTTATGTTTGCTTTCTATGCTTTACATTGAAGTTTGCTTTCTCTCAGCACTGCTGGCTATGTGTTCACAGGAGTAACATGTGTAGAGGAAATGACTTCATTTACAGTTCCACTGCTGAGAGCTGAATCTGACTCGTGAGAACCTCTCAGCTCCTGCTGCAAAGTGGCTAGTTTGGCAGCAACTAGAGGGATCAAAAGAAGCCAGCACTGATTGCTTCATCTAGTAGCTCCTTCAATATGTGCAGAGAATTTACACTATACAGCACAGAACAGAACATTTGCTGCTCCACATTGATATCCACTCATTCCTCTTCATCCAACGCTACTAATTTGTCCCCCTCTCTCTTTCTTTCACATGTTCATCCACTTTCCCTATAAAATAGATTGATTCTATTCATTGTACTATTACTCATTATACTAATCATCCATCCCACATTGGCCCAAATTCCATATTCTCACCATTATATGGGATAGCTTGCTTCTCCTGAATTCCCAGTAGAAACAATTAGGGGAAGTTTATATTTATTAGACCAGTTCTGGTCTGTGGAGCAAGTGGAAACAGCTTCTCTGTGTCTCCCCAACCAGATCCCTGCATGACAATTGCACAATTACCAGCACCATTCCTGATTCCAGATACTGAAGCAGTCCTTGCTCTAATGCAATTTATTCTTTTATTCAAGGGACATGGGCATCATTGGCTGGGCCAGCATTTATTGCCTTTCCTCAGTTGCCCCTTGAGAAGGTGTTGGTGAATTGCTTTCCTGAACCTCTGTCGCCCATATGCTGTAAATGGATCTACAATGTTGTTGGCGAGTGAGTTCCAGAACTGTGACCCAGTAACAGTGATGTATTTCCAAGTCAGTATGTGAGGAAGAGAAGTTTGAGGAGTGGTGTTCCTATCTGTCTGCTTTCCTTGTCCTTCTAAACAGAAGTGGTCATTGGTTTGGAAGGTGCTGCCAAAGGATCTTTGGTGAATTTCTATAGTACATCTTATGGATAGTGTACACACTGCTGCTACAGAGCATCAGTGATGCAGGAAGTGAATGTTTGTGGATGTGGTGCCAGTCAAGCGGGCTGCTTTATCCTGAACGGTGTCAAACTTCTTGAGTGTTATTGGAGCTGCACTGATCCAGACAAGTGAGGAGTATTCCATCACACGCCTGATTTGTGTCTTGCAGGTGGTAGACAGGCTTTAGGGTGACAGGAAATGACTTATTCACCAAAGGACTAATAACCTCTGACCTGCTTTTGTGGTCACTGGATTTAAATGGAGAGTCCAGTTCAGTTTCTGGTCAATGATAACACCCAGGATGCTGATAGTGCCTCTCAGGATCTTATACACTTCTACAAGATTCCCTCTCAGTCTCCTATGCTCAAAAGAAAGAAGTCCTTTCTTGTCCAATCTCTCCCTATAACTCACCCTTGAGTCCTGGCAATATCCTTATAAATTTCTTCTGTACTCTTTCCAGTTTAATAACATCCTTCCTATAGCAAGGTAACCAAAACTGAACATAATACTCCAAATGAGGCCTCACAGTGTCCTGTACAACTGCAACATAACTTTCCAACTTCTATACTCAATACCCTGATTGATGAAGGCCAGTATGCTAAAAGCACAGTCACCTGTGACTCCACTTTCGGAGAACCTTGCACCTGAAGGTCCTTTGGTACCATGACACTCCTTAAGGCCCTACCATTTACAATGAAACTTCTACCTTGATTTGACTTTCCAAAATACAAGACCATACACTTATTTATATTAAACTCTATTTGCCATTTCTTGGCCCACTTCCCCAGCTGATCAAGGTCTGATAATCTTTCTTCGCAATTTCAGATAATCTTCTTCGCTGTCCACGATATCTCTGATTTTAGTGTTATCTGCAAACTTACTAATCATACCTTACATTCTCATCCAAATCATTAATGTAGATAACAAACAGCAAAGGGCCCAGCACTGACCCCTGAGGCATTCCACTTATTACAGGCCTCCAGTTCAAAAAGCATCCTTCAACTGTTACCCTAAGCTTCCTATCATCAATCCAATTGTGTATCCAACTTGCCTGTTCCCCCTGGATAGTTGATAGCATGTTTAGCGAATTGGTCACACTGCAGATTAGAAGGACAAAGGGAATAGGTGACCAAAAGGCAGAGAAAGACAGGAAGGCAGTGCAGATGTTTCCCGCAGTCATCTCCTTCCAAACAGGTATACCATTTTGGATACTGTTGGGGGAAGATGGCTCACCAGAGGAAGGCAGCAGTAGCCAGGTTCATGGCACTGTGGCTAGCTCTGCTATATAGAAGGGCGGGAAAAAGATTGGAAGGGCTATAGTCATATAGTCAATTGTAATGGGAGTAAATTGGCAGTTCTGTGGCCAAAGCAAGACTCCTGAATTGTATGTTGTCTCCCAGGTGCACGGATCAAGGATGTCACAGATAGGCTGCAGGACATTCTGAAGGGAGAGGGTGAACAGACAGTTGTCGTGGTGCATATAGACACCAATGATATAGGTAATAAATGGGATTAATTCCTACAAACAGAATTTAGAGAGTTCGGAGCCAACTTAAAAAGTAGGACCTCAGAAGTAGTAATCTCAGGATTGCTACCAGTGCCACATGCTACTCAGAGTAGAAATGAATGAATTGGCAGGATGAATGCATGACTTGAGAGATGGTGCAGGAAGGAGGAGTTCAGATTTTGCAACATTGGGACTGGGTCTGGGGAGGTGGGACGTTTACAAATTGGATAGTCTATACCTGGGCTGGACTGGAACCAATGTCCTTGTGGGTGCTTTTGTTAATGCTGTCAGGGAGGGTTTAAACTAATATGGCAGGGGGATTGGAACCAAATGAGGAGATAAGTGGACAGGAAAGAGGTGGTAACTAAAGCCTGTAAAGAACTAGGTAATGAAGTCAGTGTGACTAAAGGGAAGAGTAGCCAGGGAGCAAATGATGAATGCAAAGGGACTGGTGGTCTGAGATGCATTTGTTTTAATGCAAGAAGTGTAGTAGGTAAGGTAGATGAACTTAGGGCTTGGATTAGTCTCTGGGAGTATGATGTTATTGCTGTTACTGAGACTTGCTTAAGGGAAGGGCATGATTGTCAAATAAGTATCCCAGGATAATGCTGCTCAGGTGAGATAGAGTGGTAGGTAAAAGGGGTGGAGGAGTTGCATTACTGGTCAGATAGGATATCACAACTGTGCTGAAGGAGGGCACATTGGAGGACTCAAGCAGTGAGGCAATATGAGCTGAACTCAGAAAAAGGAAGGGTGCAGTAACAATGTTGGGGCTGTACTACAGGCCTCCCAACAGTGAATGTGACATAGACAAGATAATGGAAAGATGTAGGAGCGACAAGCTGGTAGTGATAGGAGATTTTAATTTTCCCAGTGATTGGGATTCACTTAGTGTTCGATGTCTAAATGGAGCAGAATTTGTAAGGAGCATCCAGGAGGATTTTCCAGAGCATGATGTAAATAGCCCAACTCAGCAAAGGGCCATGGTGGACCTGGTGTTGGGGAATAGCCCAGTCAGGTGGTTGACGTTTCAATAGGAGAACGCTTTGGGAATAGTGATCATAATTCCATAGGTTTTAAAATACTCATGGACAAAGACAAGAGTGGTCCTAAAGGAAGAATGGGAAGGCCAGCAATACCAAAACTCAACAGGAGCTGGGGAATGTGGATTGGGAGCAGCTGTTATAAGGTGAATCCAGATTTGATATGTGGGAGGCTTTCAAAGAGAGGTTGATGAGAGTGTAGGACAGATATGTCCCTGTGAAAATGAGGGATAGAAATGGCAAGATTAGGGAACCATGGATGAAAGGTGAAATTGTGAAACTAGCTAAGAGGAAAAAGGATGCATACATAAGGTTTAAGTGACAGTAGACAGATGAAGCTTTGGAAGAACATTGGGAATGTAGGACCAATCTGAAATGAAGATTTAAGCGGGCTAAAAGGGGTCATGAAATATCCTTAGCAAACAGGATTAAGGAAAACCCCAAAGCTTTTTATTCATATATAAGGAGCAAGAGGGTAACTAGAAAAAGGGTTGGCCCACTCCAGGACAAAGGAGGAAAGTTATCCATGGAGTCAAAGAAAATGGGTGAGATTCTTAACGAGTACTTTACAATGGTATTCACCAAGGAAAGGGACATGACGGATATTGAGGTTGGGGATAGATGTTTGATTACTCAAGGTCAGGTCGGCATAAGGAGGGAGGAAGTGTTGGGTATTCTAAAAGGCATTAAGGTGGACAAGTCCCCAGGTCGAGATGAGATCTATCCCAGGTTACTGAGGGAAATGAAAAAGGAAATAACTGGAACCTTAACAGATATCTTTGCAGCATTCTTGAACATGGGTGAGGTCCTGGAGGACTGGAGAATTGCTAATGTTGTCCCCTTGTTTAAGAAGGATAGCATGGATATTCGAGGTAATTACAGACTGGTGAACCTGACGTCAGTGGAAAGGAAGCTGCTGGAGAATATCCGAGGGTTAGGATGGATTTCCATTTGGAAGAAAATGGGCTTGTCAGTGAGAGGCAAGTTTTTGTGCTAGGAAGGTCATATCTTACCAACTTAATAGAATTCATTGAGAAAGTGACAAAGTTGATTGATGAGGCTGTTGACGTCATCTACATGGATTTCAATAAGGCATTTGATAAGATTCCCCATGGTAGGCTGATGGAGAAATTGAAGTTGAGTGGGGTTCAGGATGTACTAGCTAGAGAGATAAAGAACTGGCTGGGCAACAGGAGACAGAGAGTAGTAGTGGAAGTGAGTTTCTCAAAATTGAGAACTGTGACCAATGGTGTTTTACAGGGATTACTGTTGTTTGTGATATACATACATGATTTGGAGGAAAGTATAGGTGGTCTTTTTAGCAAGTTTGCAGATGATTGGTGGAGTAGCAGACAGTGAATGAGACTGTCAGAGAATACAGCAGAAGATAGATAGATTGAAGAGTTGGGTGGAAAAATGGCAGATGGAGTTCAATCGGGCAAATACAAAGTGATGCATTTTGGAAGATCCAATTCAAGAGCGAACTGTATGGTAAATGGAAAAGCCATGGGGAAAATTGATGTACAGAGAGATCTGGGTGTTCAGGTCATTTGCATCTGAAGGTGGCAATGCAGGTCAATAGAGTGGTCAAGATAGGATATAGCATGCTTTCCTTCATTTCATGGAGTATTGAGTACAAGAGTTGCCAGGTCATGTTACAGTTGTATAGGACTTTCATTCAGCCACATTTGAAACACTGCATACATTTCTGGCCACCACATTACCAAAAAGATGTGGATGCTTTGGAGAGGCTGTAGAGGAGATTCACCAGGATGTCGCCTGGTATGGACCGTGCTAGCAGTAAAGAGAGGTTGAGTAGATTAGAATTATTTCCATTGGAAAGACGGAGTTGAGGGTGACCTGATTAAGATCTATAAAATCATGATAAGTTTTAGACAGGGTGGACAGCAAGAAGCTTTTTCCCAGAGTGGGAGGTTCCGTTACTAGGGGACATAAGGTTAAGGTGAGAGGGGAAAGGCTTGAGGAAGGTATGCATGGAAAGTGGTGGGTGCTTGGAATGCGTTGCCAGCGGAGGTGGTAGATGTGGGCATGATAGCATCATTTAAGATGTATCTAGACAGATACATGAATGGGCAGGCCGCAAAGTGATACAGATGCTTAGAAAATAGGTGACAGGTTTAGATAGAGGATCTGGCTTGGCGCGGGCTTAAAGGGCTGAAGGACATGTTCCTGTGCTGTAAATTTTCTTTGTTCTTTCTTTTTTGATTCCTTGCGATCTAACTTTCCAGAGCAGCCTACCATATGGAACCTTATCAAATTCCTTAGTAAAATCCACATAGACTATGTCTACCGCCCGGCCCTCGCCAAACTTCCTGGTTACTTCATCAAAGAATTCTAACAAATATGTGAGGCATGATCTCCCATGCACAAAGCCACGCTGACTACTCCTAATAAAACCCTGTCTTTCCAAATGCCTGTATATCTTATCCCTCAGAATATTCTCAAGTAACTTACCTACCACAGATGTTAGGCTTACTGGTCCACAGTTCCTAGGTTTCTCTTTGCAGCCCTTCTTGAATAACGGCACAACATTCGCAAACCTCCAGTCTTCCGAAACCTTACCGGTGGCTAACTGTGATGCAAAAATATCAGACAGGGTCCATGCAATTTCTTCTCTAGCCTCTTGCAGTGTTCTTGGATGTATCTGGTCATAACCAGATTTATCCGCTTTCAATTTGTTCTATTACATCCAGCACCTACTGTCACTTCCATCACCTGTCCTGCCCTACTTCCCAAAAGTAAGTTGAGTTTTGCCCCTTCCTGAGTAGAACCCTCTATATACTGCTTGAGGAAACTTTCCTGAACGGACTTAACAATTTCCACCCCATCTAAACCGTTAACATTCTGGCAGTCTCAGTCTATGTTAGGAAAATTAAAATCCCCTTCTATGATAATCCTATTGCTCCTGCAAGTCTCCCCAGTTTCCCTGCATATTTATTGCTCTAATTCCTGTTGAGTATTTGAGGACCGATTGTACAATGCCAATAACATCTTATTTCTTAGCTCTACCCACAAAGCTTGAATGATTCTCCAGTTATTTCATCCTTGACTACTGCTGTGACACTCATCTTAATCAACTTCCCCTCCCTTCTTTCCATTACCTCTGTCCCGCCTAAAATACCTGTACTCTGGTATATGAAGCTGGCAGTCCTGTCATTCCCTTAGTCATGGGACTATTTGGCGCTGCCCTTTTGCCGCCGATCATTTGACCCCGCCGTTTTGGCTCTAAACTGTATGGCATTCATTACTTTAGTGCTGAGCTGTTTTGGCGCCAATTCAGAATAAAAAAGATGTCTTGTAGAGCCTGTAAGAAGATCATTTTTATTACATTGTAAGAAATAAATCTAATTATTTTTAATTTTTTTTAACCTATTCATTATAAAAACAAATTTCTACGTTTTGCTACATTTATCAAACACATATAGATTACCATCGTGTGAAAATTTGGTTTGTTTCTCTTGCTTAAAATGTTTTCAGCCATTTCTGGTATGGGCTGTACAAAAAAGTAGAAAGAAAATTGTATTATAGCTTTCCAATGTGAAGACAGAAGGGCTTAAGTATCATCAAGGCAGTAGATGACTATTAACAATTGTTAAATGAGAAATTGATTACAAAACGAGATTTGAATCTACAGCGGGTCATTACAGCTTTGACTATCAACTCTTGCTAGTTGAGAAAATTACATTGGGTCGTTAGTCATCCTCTCTTCTTTAACCAAACAAGACTTGTTTTTATTCTGAATTGGCGCCAAAACAGCTCAGCGCCAAAGTAATGAGCGCCAAAACAGCCGAAATGGCAGGGCCAAATGATCGACGCCAAAAGGGCGGTGCCAAAACATACCCGACCTGTCCCACCTACCTATCTATACACTGAGTTTATCCACCTTACCTTTCAGCCCTTTTGCATTGAAATAAATTTAATCCAATTAGCATTCCTTGCTCCCTGTTGTGTTCCAGCCTGACCTGTCTCTTCACTTTACTATTTCTGAATACTGTATCTCCTTCCAATCTTGCACTTGCCTCCCTCTGTTGAGGATCCTACCCACCCCCCTCAATCTAGTTTAAACTCTCCCTTGTAGCACTAGCAAACCTGGCCCCTCCATAGCTCATAGCAGGTTGATTAGAAATTTTCTTGAGTTTTTTTAAGTCGATATGTTTTGGGTATAAAATTGTTCGCGGGGATAGTTGAGTCAAAATGTAAAGCTTTAGGATTGGGTTGTGCAGTAACGCAGTGGTCAGCATGGCTACTACACAGCACAAGGGACCTGGGTTCAGTTCTGGCCTCAGGTGACTGTCTGTGTGGTTTTTGCAAGATCTTCTCCATGTCTGTACAGGTTTCCTCCTGCTGTCCAAAGATGTGCAAGTTAGGTGGGTTAGCCATGCTAAATTTCCCATATTGTGCAATCTAGGTGGATTAGCCATGGGAGAAGCAGTGATGGGATGGGATGGTCTTTGGAGGGTTTATGTTGACTTGAAGGACTGAATGGCCTGCTTCCACACTGTTGGGATTCGATGATTCTCCACCCATGTTTTCTGAAGATGAGCCTTTTGACCAGTGGGAAAATGAAGTTTCAATGTGAATTTGAGTTGTTTCTTCTCCAAGCAGAAAACAATATATGACTTTAACATAGAATCCCCAGAGTGTGGAAACAGGCCCTTCAACTCAGCAAGTCCACATCTTGGAAATAACTGCTAGACTACTCAGACCCCTTGACCACGGTAGCCCACGAAACCACTAACATACTAAAACAGCAGCGAGTAAACTTGAAAGCCTCTAAACAGATAACAAGCAAAACTAAAGTCATTGACAAAATACCATGCAAGGACTGTAACAAATTACATTGGGCAAACAGGCAGAAACCTAGCCACCAGGATACACGAACATCAATTAGCCACAAAACTACATGACCCATTCTCATTAATATCCTTATATACAGATGAGGAAGGACACCACTTCGACTGGGACAACACATCCATCCTAGGACAAGCCAAACAGAGACATGCACGAGAATTTTTAGAAACATGGCATTCCAACCGGAAATCTATCAACAAACACATTGACTTGGACCCGATTTACCACTCCTGAGAAAAAGAACAGGAAATGACATCACCAAGGAAATGACATCACCAACCCAAAGAAACCCAAACATATAAATAGAAAGCAGGAATCATCAGCAATGCTTCATCTGGAGACTCACTGAAGATGTTACCTAATACAGTGAGGAAATATCTGAACATGAACCTTCCAGCTTAGCGAGCAAATCTACATCCAGAACTTCAATCTGAGCTACATTTCATCTCAAAACTTAATGGCACATATGGAAATATTTAACCACATCCTTGTGCAGTCCAAGCCTAAATAAGTGCTTTTATAGCTTAGCCTGAGTCTTCCTCATACCTAGATGACTCTGACTGGTAATTCATGTGCTACCCTTAATACTCCCTGTCTGTATGCTACCGGCAACACAATCTTGTGCTCTTCTGCTCATTTTTCCTCTGCACGAACCTGCCTTGGTCTCCATTTTCATCTTAGGATTCTGCCTTGAAGATAATAAGCCTCAGGAATACATTCTGGTTTCTTTTCTGACTATGCATCAATATATACAGGGTGGCCCCTGTATTGGCTGAATCGTTTTCCGTGATTTCAGTTACCTGCAGTTTATCACGACCTGAGCATATTATAGGGAACCCTCCAGCAACAGGAACCAGAGGCTGCCTGGAAGGTAAATTTCCTATTTATGTACCTGTCAGACTGGGAGGAAGTTGTTGAGTGCAGGAGTCGTGGTTTACTAAGGAAGTTTACTAAGGGGCAGCATTTTGGGAAAGCAAATCTTAGCAGGATTTATACACTTAATGGTAAGGTCCTAGGGGGTGTTGCTGAACAAAGCGACCTTGGAGTGCAGGTTCATAGCTTCTTGAAAGTGGAGTCACAGGTAGATAGGATAATGAAGAAGGCATTTGGTATGCTTTCCTTTATTGGTCACAGTATTGAATACCAGAATTGGGTGGTCATGTTGCGACTGTACAGCACATTGGTTAGGCCACTGTTGGAATATTGTGTTCAATCCTGGTCTCCTTCATATTGGAAGAATGGTGAGAAACTTGAAAGGATTCAGAAAAGATTTACATGTATGTTGCCAGGATTGGAGGATCTGAGCTATGGGGAGAGGGTGAACAGGCTAGGGCTGTTTTCCCTGGAGCGTCGGAGGCTGAGGGGTGACCTTATAGAGGTTTACAAAATTGTCAAGGGCATGGATAGAATAAATAGATAAAGTCTTTTTCCTGGGGTCGGGGAGTCCAGAACTAGAGGGCATAGGTTGAGGGTGAGACGGGAAAGATATAAAAGACCTAAGGGGCAACCTTTTCATGCAGAGGGTGGTATGTGTATGGAATAAGCTGCCAGAGGAAGTGGTGGAGGCTGGTACAATTGCAACATTTAAAAGGCATTTGGCTGGGTATATGAATAGGAAGGGTTTGGAGGGATATGGGTCGGATGCTGGCAGGTGGGGCAAGATTAGGTTGGGATATCTGGTCAGTATGGATGGGTTGGACTGAAGGGTCTGTTTCCATACTATACATCTCTATGACAAGTTGTATTTCTTGTCAACAGGAAGGTGAAGGCCTGTGTTAGGATGAGATATGATGGCTCAGTTAGGCAGGTGGGACTAGATTGGGATATCTGGTCGGCATGGACGAGTTGGACCCGAAGGGTCTGTTTCCGTGCTGTACATCTCTATGACTCTATAACTGTAAAGCAGGGAGGAGATTGCCGGGCCTTTGGCTTTGATCTTTATGTTGGCATTGTCGACAGGAATAGTATCAGAAGACTGGAGGATAGCAAATGTTGTTCCCTTTTTCAAAAAAGGGAGTAGAGGCAACCCTGGTTATTCTAGATCAGTGAGCCTTATTCAGTTGCGGCTAAAGTGTTGGAAAAGGTTATCAGAGATAGGATTTATAATCATCTCGATAGGAATAAGTTTATTAGGGATAGTCAGCATGGTTTCAAAAAGGATTGGTTCTGCCTCACAAATCTTATTGAGTTCTTTGAGAAGGTGACCAAACAGGGTAAAGCAGTTGATATGGTGTATATGGATTTCAGCAAGATTTTTGACAAAGTTCCCCACAGTAGGTTATTGCACAAACTACGGAGGCGTGGGATTGAGGGTGATTTCATGGTTTGGATCAAGAAGTTAGCTAGCTGAAAAGTTTTTGGTTGTTGGGAAATGTTTATCCTGGAGTTCAGTTACTAGTTGTGTAGTGCAAAGATCTGTTTTAGGTACACTGCTGTTTGTCATTTTTATAAATGACCTGGATGAGGGTGTAGAAGGATGGGCTAGTAAATTTGCAGATGGCAGTAAGGTTGGTACAGTTGTAGATAGTGCTGAAGGGGCATAGCTATGTTGCAGAGCTGGGCTGAGAGGCGGCAAATGGAGTTTAATGCAGAAAAGTGTGAGGTGGTTCACTTTGGAAGGAGTGACAGGAATGCAGAGTTCTGGGCTAATGGTAAGATTCTTGGTAGTGTAGATGAGCAGAGAGATCTCAGTGTACATGGACATAGATCCCTCAAAGTTGCCACCCAGGTAGAAAGCTGCTGAAAATGTGTTGCTGATTAAAGCACAGCAGGTTAGGCAGCATCCAAGGAACAGGAAATTCGACGTTTTGGGCCAGAGCCCTTCATCAGGAATTCACCCAGGTAGAAAGGGCTGTTAAGGAGGCTTATGGTGTGGTAGCTTTTATTAGTAGACAAATTGAGTTTCGGAAACATGAGGTCATGCTGCAGCTGTACAAAAACTCTGGTCCGGCCGCACTTGGAGAATTGTGTATAGTTCTGGTCACCGCATTATAGGAAGGATGCAGAAGCTTTGGAAAGAGTTCAGAGGAAATTTACTAGGATGTTGCCTGGTATGGAAGGAAGGTCCTACGAGGAAAGTTTGAGGGACTTGAGGCTGTTTTCGTTAGAGAGAAGAAGGTTGAGAGGTAACCTAATTGAGGTATACAAGAAAGTCAGAGGGTTAGATAGGTTGGACAGTGAGAGCCTTTTTCCAAAGATGGTGATGGATGGTACGATGGATGGAAGCATCAAATTGAGGGGTGATAGATATAGGGCAGATGGCAGAGGTAATTTCTTTACTCAGAGAGTTGTAGAGGTGTAGAACGCACTGCCTGCAACAGTTGTAGACTTGCCAACTGTACGGGCATTTAAATGGTCATTGGATAGGCATATGGATGAGAATGGAATAGTATAAGATAAGTGGGCTTCAAATATGGTTCCACAAGGTGGCACAACATCAAGGACCAAAGGGCCTTAACTATATGTTCTATGTTCCTTCGTCTTTCTCTTTAGTTTTTGCTTCTTGCTGTGACTTATGACAGTGGGGTCTTGTTAGTACACAGTCTGGAAAAATTCCAGGGTAATTTTCTTTTAACTCTTCAGTTCCCTGGTCTTCCTTTGGCTTCTCCACAACAAGGGGTGTCACTCCCACCCTGGATCCTGGTAAATCATTCCCAAGAACAAACTGTATTCCTGAAGCTGACACTCTGTCAATCACTCCCACTGCTATTTCCCCACTCTTGATTTGGCTCTCCAATCTGATTTTACACAAGGGAACACTGTTCCATCTATCCTACAAATTACCACTCTCTCAGTTAGCATGCCAGAAAGAGTGCAAATACATTCATCCCTTACAATTATAGTCTGATTAGCTCCCATATCTCTCAAAACTTTAACTCTTTCCCTTCTCCCCCTGTTCCTCCTGAGTAAACTTTACCCAAAGAGCCGAGGTCTTTATAACGATCAGGCGCCAACTCAAAAACCAGTCCTTGTCTAGGCTGTGCACTCTCTTGCAGCTCCTTGATTTTTATTGGAGTTTCCTTTACTACTTTTACTAATCCCACTGGCTTAGTCTCTTTTACCATATCTTTTCCCACAACGTCTTTCTTCAATGACCAGCACTATGATTTTGTGTGATTCACTTTACCACAGTGGAAAAACCTTTTCCCAATGTCCCTCTTAAACCATCGGCATTGTAATTCTCATTAGATTAGATTCCCTACAGTGTGGTAACAGGCCCTTTGGCCCAACCAGTCCATTCGAGGAGTAACCCTCCCAGACCCACTTCACTCTGACTAATGCACCTACACTATGGACAATTTAGCATGGCCAATTCACATGACCTGTACATCTTTGGACTGGGGGAGGAAACCCACACAGATATGTGGAGAATATGCAAACTCCACACAGACAGGCACCCGAGGTTGGAATCAAACCTGGAATCCTGGCACTGTGAGGCAGCAGTGCTAACCACTGAGCCATCGTGCCGCTCTTAGAAAGCCTGCTGCACCTGGTATTCCCATGCAGTCTCCCATCTAACCAGGCCTGAGTCTACTTAGCTTCCAAGATCAAGTGTTTTCTGACTAGTATGGCCATTGGCATTTTGTGCCCCACTCCATTGCAGTGAAAACACCTGAGGCCTTTCACCTCCTTTTCATCCCCCTTGGGCTTCTTTTTTCACCTGTGGTAAACTATTCCCAGCATGATCTACTCTTTGTTTTGTAGTGAATGATCTCCCCCCTTCCAATTTCTATCCTGTCGGAAGCTAAGTTGTACCTGATGTACCAATAAATAGTCATCTGCTATCACTGCTGGTCTTCTCATTTCTTGCATTTTCTGTTCATCCACATGAATTCTGAACATTTCTGGAAGTGAGGTTTTAAACTCCTCTGGCAGAATAATCTCTCTTAGAGACTCATGTATCTTATCTATTTTTAACACCCGTACCCATCTCTCAAAATTATAACGTTCAGTACTTTTGAACTCAACATAAGTCTGACCAGGTTTCTTCTTTATGATTCTGAACTGTTATCTATATGCTTCTGGTACCAATTCATTAGCACTCAAAATAGCCTTTTTGACATTTGCATAATCTCTTGATCCTTCATCTGACAGCGCTGCCAATACCTCACTTGCTCTGCCTACTTGCTTAGTCTGAACTAGTTTTCTGGCCACTCCATCTGCCTAGCCAATTTTTCAAATGAAACAAGAAAGGATTCGACATCTTTCTCATCAAAATATGGCAATGTTTTAACATTTGAATACATCACTCCCTTCTCTCTTCATCTTCATTCTGTTAACTTGACTTTCCTGACTAATTCGCAATTTCTGATGTTCAAATTCTCTCTCTCTCTCTCTCTCTCCCTCTTTCTCTTTCGTCTCTCTTTCTTTTTGCTCAGTTAAGAACCTTCTCTCCCTTTCTTTATCTTCGAACTCCATTTGCCTCAATTGCAATTTAAGTTTTTCTAACTCTATTGCACTTGCCTGTTTCTCTGATACACTTAAGTGCTTGACCGACTCCATTACAATTTTAACTTTCCTTTTGGCCCTGGTGAAACACAATTCCAATCTATTTACTAATTCTAAAAGTATGCTATTCTTTTGGCTTTCTAAACTTTTTTGGCAAATTTGAGAAGCATCTTCAAACCCCAAAACCTCTTTTGCAAACTCAAGAGCCATTTTTCTCATTTTTTAATTTAACCAACCACAAGTAACCAGAATTAAACAAATTTTCTCACCTGCATTGTATTTAAAGTTCTAGAACACTAATTGGCAAGTGTTTAAGTCTACTGGGATCATTTGTACCCTAAATCTGTTCAAATCCATCCAAATCTCAGACTGGATCTGTCTAAACCTGTCCAAATCTTAGACCCAAGCCCCCAGATTATTGGAAGGTCAACGCCATAACAAAATTGAACTCCTACCTAATAACAGGATTGGAGGACTCTATAGAGAAAGTTGGACAAGCTACTGACATCACAAATTTGGACTTATTGTGTGGTACCTTTA
The DNA here is from genome assembly GCF_020745735.1 of Hemiscyllium ocellatum. NCBI lineage: Eukaryota > Metazoa > Chordata > Chondrichthyes > Orectolobiformes > Hemiscylliidae > Hemiscyllium > Hemiscyllium ocellatum. Next base: position 91,646,372 of record NC_083403.1, read on the forward strand.
TCAGAGAAAGCGAAAGAAGCTTCTGCATTGTAAGTAATGCCCTTTGAAGAACACAGCAGCCACATTCCAAAGACTCATGAGCAGAGTTGTGGCCAAATTAATAAATTGTGCAGTTCATTTGGATGATAATGATCTTTAGCGAGTCATGAAAATATCACATGTTACAGTTGGCAGAGCTCTTTGAATGATTACGAGATGTAGAACTGATAATAAACTTAAAGTAAACAGAATTCACAAAGGCAGAGGTGGGAGGTTCTTGGGACATAACATCTGTCATGGAAGGTTTACCCCAAGGAAAGCAAAGACAAAGGTCATCGAAAGCTATCATCAAAGAAAAAGGTGCTTTGATTTTTGGGACTAAACAGATTTTACCGGAAGCTTGTCCAAATCTCAGCAATGTGGTGGCACCGCTAACAGATTTATTGAAGAAAAACATAAAATTTCAGTGGGCAGAACAATGCCAGGAAGCATTTGAGAATTTAAAAGCAGTATTAACCACAGTACCCATTTTAGCAACACCAAATTTTTTTAAAAATCACGTAACACCAGGTTATAGTCCAACAGGTTTAATTGGAAGCACACTAGCTTTCGGAGCGACGCTCCTGATGAAGGAACATCGCTCCGAAAGCTAGTGCCCTTCCAATTAAACCTGTTGGACTATAACCTGGTGTTGTGTGATTTTTAACTTTGTACACCAACACCAGCATCTCCAAATTTTTTTGAAACCCTTCAAAGTTGCAATCAATGCTAGTAATACAGGAGTCAGGTGTATTGCTGCAGGAAGGTGATGATTGAATTGAACAGCCAATTGGCTACTTTTCAAAGAAACACAACACTCGCCAGAGAAAATACTCTACCATCAAAAAATAATTATTTAGTTTGGTACTGGCCTTACAACATTTTAACATTTTTGTGATGAACAATGTGTCAGAGACAGTTGTGTACACAGACCATGATCCTCTTACATTCTTGGAAAGATTTAGATTAGACTTAGACTTAGACTTAGACTTACAGTGTGGAAACAGGCCCTTCGGCCCAACAAGTCCACACCGACCCGCCGAAGCGAAACCCCTACATTTACCCCTTACCTAACACTACGGGCAATTTAGCATGGCCAATTCACCTGACCCGCACATCTTTGAACTGTGGGAGGAAACCGGAGCACCCGGAGGAAACCCACGCTGACACGGGGAGAACGTGCAAACTCCACACAGTCAGTCGCCTGAGTCGGGAATTGAACCTGGGTCTCAGGCACTGTGAGGCAGCAGTGCTAACCACTGTGCCACCGTGCCGTCCATAATTTAATTTAAAGATTAAAATATGAGACTATGTCTTTGGAGTCATATGTTGCAGATTTTTAATTCATAAATTGTACATGTTGTGAGTCATAAAAATGTGATAGCAGATGCATTACCGTGGATTTAAAGGATAAAGTATAGAAAAGATTTGACAGATTCCAATGTTATATATGTGTGCAGAAATTAAAAAGAAAGGTATAACTTAGATTAATGACCTATATATTTCATCGTAATAGGATTAAGAATTAGAAAAAAAAATGAACCCATCTTTTCATTATGATGGTTTTCTTTTCTTAAATGGGGAGGTGTTATGAAGTTGAAGGCATGTACTATACCTTTAGGAGAGAGTGAATGCTTTCTGAACTGAGAGATTATAAACACCTGCATACATGACTAGATGGCAGTTCCAGAATGTATTCAAAATTGAAAATATGTAACAGTTGGCTGTCAATTGATACCTGAATTTTGGTTGCTATTTTGACGACAATTTACATATATAGGTATAAAATTTTCAAGTTTGAAAATTGGTCAGAGAGCATCTGCTTACATTTAGCTCACCAAGAAATTTGGAAGCACTCTCCATCAAAGAGACCTATTCATATGAAACATACAGGCAGTAAAAAGAAAGAAGACAACCCAGGGTGATTCTCAGCAAGAAGAAGAAAGATATAGAAAATGACAGCCACAGTGTGGTTTTGAAATTAAGTCGCTGTAATTTTAATAAGTGTCTTATTGGAACAGCATATTGTTATAGAGTTGGAGGCAGGTAATAAGCAGTTAAGAGAAAAAGGGGCATGGAGTTGTGAACAGTTGTTTAATAATCACATTTAGAGTTAAAAATAAATCAATGTTATTTTCTTTAAATAGTGGAATTTGGGAGTTCTCTGTCACTCATATTTTAACACATCACGAGCTTTTCTGGGTTTTTGGTTTAATTAATAGAGGGGTTTCACCTCCGGCTTGTAACAATATGTGTTAAAGTCTACTCAACTTCCTTGCTGAGTGCAGGAAAAGCATCTGCACTCAGAGGATTGCTGAAGAAAAAAGCATGCCATTTATTCCTGTGACAGGATAATCACCAACCTATAGTCAATACATTGAAACAAGTGTTATTAGCCCAATCATGTCTTCAATAGAGCTATGCTCAGTGGGCATCAACTATAAAAGTGGATGTATCTCTGACAGTTTTTTCTTGCAGGCCCTTTTCAAGACATCAACTATTTAATTGAAAAGATCCATATCAAGCACATGCAAATTACTCTAATATCAAATGAGAGATTTGTACTCTTGGTTTGGGACTTTGGTTCCAAAGACTTGATCAACAGACTTGTTCAAGACAGCGTTCACAGTCAAGACAGGTTATAAGCTGCTAGGGATGATCTAGAGAAATCATTAGCTGACTATCTTAATTCTGGAAATCACTCGTTAATGTTCAGGGTTATACTTGTGATGCCAGCTATAAACAAGTGATCAGTTGATTGTATCAGTGACTCTGGGTAGAGTGGGAATGTGTGGCACATACCATTTCATATCCACATAGACTGTCAAAGCTTAAAGGAATCCTACAAGGTATGTCTCATAGTCTGAGGTCAGAAAAAGCAAGAGGAACTCCAGAATGAGTCCTCTCAAGCCCCATACCCCAAGCTCTGAGCCAGGCCATTTGAGAGGATCTTCTACAAACATCCAGAAGATCCTGGTGGATCTGAAAACGCATTGCCCATCTCGTAGAATCATTGAATCCCTACAGTGGGGAAGAGGCTATTTGGCTCATTGAGTCTGCATTGACCCTTTGAAGAGCATCCCCCACCCTATCCCCATAATCCCACATTTACCATGACTAACCTAGTCTGCACATCCCTGTACACAACAGACAATTTACCAAGGCAATTCCACATACCTGCTCATCTTTGGACTGTGGGACCAGACTGGAACACCCAGAAGATACCCATGCAGGAATGGGGAAAACTCCAGTCACCCAAGGCTGGAATTAAATCCGGGTCCCAGCTGCTGTGAGATAGCAGTGCTAGACATTGTGCCACCCATATCAAGATGAGATTGATAAATCAAATCAAATAGTCTTCAAAGGACTCAATACTGAGGCCTGACAAAATTGATCAATATACCAGGAACACAGGGATATGAAAGTATTTATAATAATTATTCAGAATCTTTGGAATACACTGATTGTAGCAATATAACAGCAACCAGCACTGATGGTGCTATTGTTTGTCTTGGTAGTTGCAGTGAAAGTGGGTTGACAATGGGATTACATGGGAAACAATTCCAGAATATGTGTCAATAATGGTCCATCAACCACATTGCATGTTCAATCTTATATCCTCCTTAGCAGATGCTCAAGACAGTCAAAGCATGGATGGAGATGTCACAACCATCACTACCAAGTTATAAAACTCCTCTATATTCAACTATGATCAGACTAGTTACATCTGGAACTAGATAGAAAGAAACTAGAAATGTCATTCCCAATGTCAGGATAAGGTTGGTCATGTTCAGGGTTTGGTTTGAGTTGCGTTGGTGATAATTCAATATTGGGTCATATTGAGGTCAAGGCAGGGTCTATGTTGGGGACAGGAGAGGTCACATTAGGATTTGTTTGGGATTGGGTGTGGGGTCAGAGCTCAGCTCCACGTAGAGAGATAGAGAGGTCAGGATTAGGTGGAATAAAGCCTGCACCTTTTTTTCCCCAATTTATTTATTGTATACTAAAATAGAAAATTAGAATTTTAAAATCCAGGGGCTAGGAAAGGAGTTGCTGCACTTTTGAAATCAAGTTACTGTAACTGATTGTAAGTTGTGTTTACAGAGTTGGTTTGTAAGCAATGAGAGAGGTGACATAAGGCAGCATGGCACCAGGATTTTGGTGGGGGGAGTGGAATGCGACATTACGGGTGTGCAGAGAGTACTTCAGTCAACAATATGTAGCTGATTGGTTTATATAATTGCGACCAGCTGTGGTTTTGGAAATCATTAACCTGACAGCAACTCTGTGATTAGTTACAGCAGGTAAACAGCTTAGAGGTTTACAGTAGAAGGTGAGATGCCTTCAACCTACTGGAACAGCACATTCTGTGACTCCATCTCTTTCTGAAGTAAAAGTTCCTGAAGAAAACCAGTTATTTTCTCCACCAGTTTGTAAGCTGTTCCATTAATCAGTAGCTAAGCACTGTAATTAGTATAACAATTATCCTGTGCCTTCTGCAAAAGAAAATGAAAGACTCTCAAAGACCAGAAGGTCTTAGGAAACAAAAGGAACATTTCATCAAACCCTCTGTACTGGCAGGGTATCCAGTCAAACAATAGATGAGGATAGTACATTGAGCAGTGGATGAGGATGCTACAATAAGCAATGAGAGAGGACAATGCACTGAGCAGTGGGTAAGGATGATGCTCTGAGCAATGAGAGGGAATGTGCACTGAGCAATGAGATAGAAAAATGCTTGAGCAGTGGGAGAAGATGGTACACTGAATTTGCTCTCAGAAGAGTTGCCCACTGTAAGCCTTTTTAGTCAATGTGGTGGGGAAATGAAACCTAAAGTGGTAATAGATTGACTATTGAAGGATCTTATCTGGTGGCAGTTTGGGAAGATCAACTCTGGATTTTTGCACTTTGACCTTAATTCTGGTGGAAGAGGGAGGATGGTACAGCATGGATACAATATCATCCAACCAATTAAATGCCTTTCTTGCCTCTAAGGTCATCTCCAGTGGGAGCTGAAGATTGTCCTCCATTATAATTCAATATAGCTGACCTTTTTTTCCACTCAATTGTAAAGATTTCGCTTTCTCCCAGAAACTAGACCACTATTCAGTGGCTTCTGTAACCGGGTCAACTCTGAGTTTGTGTTTTAGGGTTGAGAATCTGACAAATGGTGGATTAGTTGGGAATTGCACGTGTACACAGAGAAGCACATCATTTCCCTTAACATTGATTGGTGATAGTCTCTACAACTCAGTATGGAACCAGTCTCAAGACTCTCAGAAAGTCAGCAACATAAACCTCTTACAACCCTAGGCAAACATCCCTCTCATGCAGCGTGTACAATTGATGATCTTGCCATTACTAAAGATTTTATCGATTACCTGCTAAACATAGTGAGACATACTGCACTGATTAATAACATCAAGATTAATCCAGGTTTCTTGGAATGGTTCCCTCATGCTTGGTTCCCTGGTACAGGAGCAGAGTGAGCAGTTATGTTTAGATGGAATGTTTCTAGCATGATGGACTGCCACAACTCAGTAATAAGTTCCTTCTTGATTCCAAATCCCTTGCTTCTCTGACACATGATTAATTGGAGGCTGAAAACTCAATTCCAGGTTAATAATGGAGGCCTGCAGTCATGGCTGTTGTAACAGTTCCTTTCTCTCTGACACATCCATTGTTTCTGCAGATGCCACTACATTAGATGTCTACAACTAGATTGACCCAAGCTGAAAATTAAAGCTGTGTTATTACACAAGCTTTTGATTGTCCATACTTATCATAATAACCATTCTTTTTTAAAGAAAAAGTAAGCTCTGCTCCTATAATTGGTATTTCTATCCTGCTGTGGGTGAAACATAGAACATAGGAGTAGGAGTAAGATTAACCACACCTCAGGGAGGAGTTGTTAGCAAATACAATGGCTGGAATCAGCTAACTATCACAATATTGGAGCATTTTACAACATTAACAACAAGAACCTGCAATGATGTGGTATCCTTCAGCAGTTTCATTAAAAGAATTTGCAAGATACTTTGCAGCATTACTGTCAGATTTTGTAAATAAGCTGCATAAGGATTTGTTCAACCAAGTGGCAGAAAAAACTCAGTCAAAGAAACACACTGAAGGAGAGTCTTAAAGGAGGAGAAATGTTTACCGTCAGAGAGGTTTAGACAGAGAATTCTAGAACTCTAGATTCGAGGCAGCTGAAGAAATGGCAGCAAATGACAGGAACAATTTGAACCAGGCATTCTCAAGAGGCTGGACCTGGAAGAGTGCTAAGATCTTGGAAGGGTGTAGGAGCTGGACCAGATTTCAGAGATCAAGGGGGATGCAGAAGACTTTGTAAATGCTGGAAGGATAATTTCAGCAGCACAGCTCTTAAGGTTTAAAGGAGTTACACTGCTGTGGCTCCACATTGGACAGACTTTCCCTCCACATGGAGTTCCCCACTGACAGAACAGGAATTGAGAATTGACCCTGCAGCAATATTTCTTACTGGGCAACTTCAATCAGTGAATTTACATTTTATACTTACCAGTAAGATTGGAATGTTGGAAATGAATATAAGTTGTTAGTATTTGGTGTTTTTCAACAACAATCAAGATGTCAACAATCTAAATCAAGATACTGTTATTATTTAAATGATGCAAGACTGCAGAACTCTGCAGAGAGAGGGATCTGGGTGTCCTGGTACATTAATCACAAAATGTTAGTCTACGGATACACCAAATGATTAAGAAGGCAGATGGAATGTTGATGTTTGTTGCAAGCACTATTGGAGCATTTGCCCCCGATACCCATTGATTCCAGTTTTGCTAGGGCTCCTTGATGGTGCACGCAGTCGAATATAGCCTTGATATAAAGGACTGTCACTCTCACCTCACCTCTGAAATTCAGCTCATTTGTTCATGTTTGAACCAAGGATGTAATCATGTCATGAGCTGAGTGGGCCCTAATGGAACCTAAACTGGGAGGTCAATGTGCAGGCTATTGCTGAGCAGATGCTGCTTGATAGCACGATTGATGATATCTTCCATCATTTCTGTGATGATCAAGAGTAGACTGATGGGGTGGTAATTCGTCAGGTTGGATTTGTCCTGCATTTTATGTACAGGACATACCTGGCCAATTTTCCACATTGTCAGGTAGATGTCAGGCACGATGGCTCAGTGGTTAACATTACTACCTCACAGTGCCAGAGACCCAGGTTCAATTCCATTCTCGGGCGATTGTTTGTGTGGAGTTTGCACATTTGCCCCATGTCTGTATGGATTGCTGCTAGGTGCTCGAGCTTCTTCCCACAGCCTAAAGATGTACAGTTTAGGTGGTTGGCCATGTTAAATCACCCATAATATCCAAGGATGTGTAGGCTAGCTACGTTAGCCATGGGAAATATGGAGTTACAGGGATGGGGTGGATGCTCTTCAGAGGAGCAGTGTAGACTTGATGTGGTAAATGGCCCGCTCCCACACTGTAGGGATCCTATGATTCTATGGCAGTGTTGTAACTGTACTGAAAGAGCTTGGCTAGGGGAGGGGCAAGTTCTGGAGCTCAAGTCTTCAGTACTGTTGCCAGAATGTCATCAGGGCCCATAGTCTTTGCAGTATCCAGTGTCTCTAACTGTTTCTTCATCATTCACTAGTCAATTCTGGCGAAGATTGCTGCAAATGCTTCAGCCTTATCCTTTGCACTGAGGATGGGATATTTGTGGATCCTCCTCCTCCAGTGAGTTGTATAATCATCCATCACCATTTACAACTGGATATGACAGGACTGCAGAACTTAGATCTGATCCATTGTTTATGGGATCACTTAGCTCTGTTTATCACTTGCTGCTTATGCTGTTTGGCATTCAAGTAGTCCTGTTTGATAGCTTCACCAGGTTGACATCTCATCCCCTGGAATGCCCTCCTGTACTCCATTGAATCAGGGTTGATCACTTTCTTGGATGCTGCCTGAACTGCTGTGCTCTTCCAGCACCACTAATCCAGAATCTGGTTTCCAGCATCTGCAGTTATTGTTTTTACCACCTTGGTGGTAATGGTTGAGTGGGGGATATGCTGCCCTATGAGGTTACAGATTGTGTTGGAGTACATGTCTGATGCTGTTGATGGCCCATAGCAACTCATGGATGCCCAGTTTTGAATTGCTAGATTTGTTCAAAATCTGTCCCATTTAGCATGGTGATAGTGCCACATAATACGATGGAGGGCATTCTCAATGTGAAGGTGGAACCATGTCTCCACGAGTACTGTGTGGTGGTCACTCTCACTTATAATGTCCTGGACAGATGCACCTACAGCTGGTAGACTGGTAAGGATGAGGTCAAGTATATTTTTTTCTTGTTGTTGGTTCCCTCAGCACCTGCCGCAGATCCAGTCGAACAGATGTGTCCTTTAGGACCCAACCAGCTTGATCAGTAGTACTACCATCTGGCCACTCATGGCTAAATAGCAAGTACAAATTCATCCCACAAATATGTGTGTGTGTGTGTTGTGTGTGTGTGTAGTGCAGTGTGGTCACTTGTAGCAAGGATGCCCTGAGGCATGGTACATTGTTGAGACCAAACAGGCTATGGCAATGGAAATGGATGAATGGACACTGGACAACAATCAACAGACAGAGGTGTTCCCTCCCAGTCGGAGAACAATTCAGTAGACCGGAACATTTCACCTCGGACCTTTGGGTGACCATCCTCCAAAATAGAGTTTGGGACAGGTAACAATGCAAAGTGGCCAAGCAGAGGCTAATAGCCTCAAGTTCAGTACCCATGTGGATGGCCTCAACTGGGACCGTGGGTTCATGTCACACTACAGGTGACCCCACTGCACTACACGCACACATACAGACCCATACACACATGCAGACACTCTGTCAGACACAAGCTCTCCCTCATAAGCTCACACACGCACCCTCTCACAGACGTGTACTCCTTTAACTCACGCTCACACACATACAAATATGCACACTCTCTCACAGACACTCATACCTCCCCTGCACATACACCCCCACACGCGCGCGCGCACACACACACACACACACACACACATATACGTTTGTGGGGTGAATTTGTTCTTGGAGAATTACATTTTATTTTGCTAAAAAACTGCACAAATCCCTGTAAGATTCTGTAAATCCTTTTTTTAGATTAGAATCAGTCTGAACATTGGAGCACAGACAGCCTCACACAGGGCACCTCACACCTTCAATGCATTATCTGGGCTAACATGGCACCCTCTGTTAAAGTTCACTTGAGAATGTAACTTCAAGAAAGTTCTGGAATTTACATATGAAAGAACTGAAACCAACATGCCCATTCTAAAAGATGAGAAACTTGACAAACAATCCCGGTCTTTTTCAACATATAATTTCACTTACATCACACTGTAAACTTTTGCTAAAAAATTCTGCATCCTCTGATCTTATACTCCACAACCGCCTGATGAAGAAGTGCTTTGAAAACTAGTCTTTCCAAATAAACCTGTTGGACTACAACCTCTGTTGTGTGATTTTTAACTTTGTACCATCTGCCATGACAGGATTCAAACCTGAGTCCCCAGAACATTAGTTTGGCTTCTAGATTAATAGCCTAGCTATAATACTTCTAGTTGCACTGTCAAGATCAGCAAAATGTTGTTTAAACACAATTTGATGACAGCCACAAACCCACAACCTTTAAAGTTAAAGCAAATCATCTTATTTTGTTCATCTGTTAATTTAATATACCCATAACCAATTAACTTACTGACTACATTAGTAATCAAGGTTATTCAGCATATTTAAACATCTTATCTTATTAAACTTGTATTCAATTTTTGTAAAATAACAAATCCCTTCCTCCAATTAATAATTACATTTATGGCATAATTTATTCATAAATTCAATTCTAATTATCAGATTTATATAAATTTTCTGATTACATTAGCATTGGAGGTCACACATCATTTATTTATCCAGATCATTTAGGAAATAGTTTAACATATATATCAAGCATACTGGACAATATCATAAGTTTTGAGACAATGAATTTCTGGCTGCTAGGCAAAATCCTGGAGTCTTCTCTGTAATGGCATTGTGGGTCTACCTCTAGTTACATGAACTGTGACAGTTGAAGAAGACAGCTCATCATGCGGGATGGATAATAAATGCTGGTCCAGCCAGTGACACCACATCTAGTGAGTGAATAAAGAAATATCTTACTGAATGCTGGAGCAGACACAAAGGTCTCAATGGCCTACTCTTGTTCTTATGTTCATATTTATTTAAACATTTTCAAAGGCTTATTTCCATCTGTTTACCCCATCAACTACAGACAGCTCTCCACTTTCCAAATTGAATTTGTTTATATCCAAGGTAATTCATTTGGACGTAAGTACATCACCCCCATCCTAATATAGAATTCACAGAACCATAGAATTATTATAGTGCATTATTATAAAACTCTGTGTCTGTAATGCAATTGCATCATGATGGAGAATTGTTTACAGCGAGACTACATTGAGGCATTAACCAATGCAGCAAACTCAATCTGGAACAGCTTTCTCCATGATAGAGAGATAGAGAGATATTCATTGTCATTTGTATTTAAGTATTGTTGAACCTGAAAGGCCTAATGGCCTCCTAATGCATAATACTGCCTTATAATTCTTTGATTGGAGGATAAACTTCTTCACCCATGGAATTTCAAGAATGCAGGAATAGATGAGCAACTCGCTAGTATAGAATGTAAAGGAAAGTTATAAAGTGAACAGGAAAGAAGTAAACTGATGGGATTGGAACAGGTGTACTTTGAAGAGACTCACAGAATATATAAACAGCAGAACAGAGCAGGTGGGTCAAACGGCCTGTTTCTGTTCAGTATCTTTGCCGTAATGGATGCATTCAATGATTGTGATATGGCAATGGCATCACAAAAAACAAAGAAGCTGAAAGAATGTTCCTTGTCTATGATGCCACATGGGCTGCCTGACAACAGAATGTTTCTGTGTTAGTGGTAAATTTTCTTCTTTGACTGATTGGCTGCAAAATGCAGCTTCTATCTGGGTTCGGTCCATCTTTTATGTTGACTTTCTTGACGGCTGTTGGCAGCTCAGAGGCATTTTCTCGCCCAGCCTGGTTCAGAGTGGGAATGGAAGTGTTCCCAGAGGACCTGGCTGTGACGCAGCCTGACTTGGCTCAGTGGTGTCTACCGTACCCATTTCGTACAATCTGCTTTGAAAATACTGATGGCACACAGATCCAGAAATGGATCACAAATCAGAGCTTTCTGCTCCAAGTTTTGGGATTGGTGTTGACAGCTTTTTATTTAATACTTCTCAGGAGAAGGTGGACTCTTAACTCATGCAGGGTAAGTGTGGTTCCCATAGATAATTATTGTGCAGAAATCTGTTTTGCAGTGAGTCAAATTTGCTATGAAATAGACTGGACTGCATTAAACAGTTTATGAACAGTGCGGTGAACTCGACATGAAAGAGTGCAAAAGCACAGTGGTGAACACTTTGTGCTATAAGTGAAGGAATCTCAGTCTTTTGAAAGGGTTAGCACAGTTAATTAATCTCCTGGTTAGCACGGACAGTTCAGATACTGAGTAAGTTGGGGGGGCTATTTGTTCAAGAGTAATAACTGTAATTTTAGGTGGCTAATCAAATTTTAACTTTGTCATAGAGACATACAAAATGAAAACATGTCCAACTCATCCATGCCAACCAGATATCCCAACCCAATCTAGTCCCACCTGCCAGCACATGGCCCACATCCCTCCAAACCCTTCCTATTGATATACCCATGCAGATGCCTTTTAAATGTTGCAATTGTACTATCCTCCACCACTTCCTCTGACAGCTCATTCCATACATGTACCACCCCTCTCAGTGAAGATGTTGCCCCTTAGGTCTCTTTTATGTCTTTGCCCTCTCACCCTAAACCTATGCCCTCTAGTTCTGGACTCTCCCACCCTGGTGAAAAGACCTTGTCGATTTACCCTATCCATGCCCCTCATGATTTTATAAACATCTATAAGGTCACCCTTCAGCCTCCGATGCTCCAGAGAAAACAGCCCCAGCATATTCAATCCCTCCCAATAGCTCAAATCATCCAACCCTGGCAACATCCTTGTAAACCTTTTCTGAATCCTTTCAAGTTTCACAATATCCTTCTAATACAAAAGAGACCAGAATTGCAAGCAATATTCCAACAGTGGCCTAACCAATGTCCTGTGCAGCCATAACATGACCTCCTAATTCCTGTACGCAATATTCTGACAAATAAAGGAAAGCAGACCAAACACCTTCTTCACTATCGTATCTACCTGCAACTCTACTTTCAAGGAGCTATGAACCAGCACTCCAAGTTCTCTTTATTCAGCATCAGCTAGGACTTACCATTAAGTGTATAAGTCCTCCTAAGATTTGCTTTCCCAAAATGCAACATCTCACAGTTATCTCAATTAAATTCCATCTGCCACTCCTCAGTCCACTGGACCATCTGATCAAGATCCTGTTGTAATCTGAGGTAACCTTCTTCACTGTCCACTACACCGCCAATTTTGGTGTCACCTGCAAACGTACTAACTATACCTCTTATGCTCACATCCAAATTATTTATATAAATGACAAAAAGTAGAGGACCCAGCACTGATTCTTGTGGTACTCCACTGGTCACAGGCCTTCAGTCTGAAAAACAACCCTCCACCACCATCCTCTGTCTTCTACCTTCAAACCAGTTCTGCATCCAAGTGGCGAGTTTTCCCTGTATTCCATGAGATTTGACCTTGCTAACCAGTCTCCCATGGAGAACCTTGTCAAATGCCTTACTGAAGTCCATATAGATCACATCCACCACTCTGTCTTCTTTGTTGCTTCTTCAAAAAACTCAATCAAGTTTGTGAGACATGATTTCCCATGCACAAAGCCATGTTTACTATCCCTAATCAGTCCTTGCCTTTCCAAATATGTGTACATCCTAATCCTTAGGATTTCCTCCAATTTGATGTCAGGCTCTCTTGTCTATAGTTCCCTGGCTTGTCCTTACCACATTTCTTAAATGGTGGCAACTTTTTTGCCAATCTCCAGTCTTCCAGCACCTCACCAGTGACTAGTGATGATACAAATATCTCAGCAAGGGGCCCAGCAATCACTTCCCTACCTTCCCACAGAGTTCTAGGGTGCACCTGATCAGGTCCTGGGGATTTATCCACTTTTATGTGTTTCAAGACATCCAACACTTCCTCCTCTGTAATATTGGCATTTTTCAAGATGTCACCATCTATTTCCCTACATTCTATATTTTCCATGTAAACACTGATGCAAAATACTCTTTTAGTAGCTCCCCCATCTCCTGCGGCTCTGCATAAAGGCCACCTTGCTAATCTTTGAGGGGCCCTATTTTCTCCCTAGTTACCCTTTTGTCCTTGGATTCTCCTTAACTCCATTTGCCAAAGATATTTCATGTCCCTTTTTTGCCCTCCCAATTTATGTCTTAAGTATATTCCTACTGCCTTCATACACTAAGGATTCATTTGATCTATTTTGTCTATACCTAACATGCTCTTCCTTCTTTTTCTTAACCAAAACCCCAATTTATTTAGTCATCCAACATTCCCTACCAGCCTTTCCTTTCACCCTAACAGGAATACACTGTCTCTGGACTCTCGTTATCTCATTTCTGAAGGCTTCCCATTGTCTAGCCGTCTCTTTATCTACAAACATCTTCCCCCAATCAGCTTTTGAAAATTTTTACCTAATACCATCAAAAATAGCCTTCCACCAATTTAGAACTTCAACTTTTAGATCTGGTCTATCCTTTTCCATCACTATTTTAAAATGAATAGAGTTATGGTTGCTGGCTCCAAAGTGCTCCCCCACTGACACCTCAGTCACCTGCCCTGCGTTATTTCCCAAGGTGAGGTCAGGTTTTGCACCTTCTCTAGTAGGTACATCCACATATTGAATCAGAAAACTTTCTTGTGTGCACTTAAATTTCTCTCTATCTAAACCTTTAACATTATGGCAGTCCCAGTCTATGTTTGGAAAGTTAAAATCCCCTACCGTAACCACCCTATTATTCTTATTGATAACCGAGATCTCCTTACAAATTTGTTGCTTCATTTCCCACTGACTATTAGGGGGTCTATAGCATAACCCCAATAAGGTGATCATCCCTTTCTTATTTCTCAGTTCCACCCAAATAACCTCCCTGGATATACTTCCAGGAATATCCTCCCTCAGTACAGCTGTAATGCTGTCCCTTAAAAACATCACTCCCCCTCCTTTCTGTCCTTCCTGTAGCATTTGTATGCTGGAACATTAAGCTGCCAGTTCTGTCCATCCCTGAGCCATGTTTCTGTAATTGCTATGATATCTCAGCCCCATGTTCCTAACCATGCCCTGAGTTCAACTGCCTTCCCTGTTAGGCCTCTTGCAATTGAAATAAATGTAGATTAATTTATCAGTCCTACCTTGTTCTCTGCTTTGACCCTGCCTGCACTGACTGTTTGACTCGCTTCTTTTCTCAACTGTACCAGTCTCAACTTGATCACTTTCCTCACTATCTCCCTGGGTCCCACCTCCTCCCCCACCTTAATAGTTTAAATCCTTTGGAGCAGCTCTTGCAAATCTCCCTGCCAGTATATTAGTCCCCTTCCAATTCAGGTGCAATCCACCTTTCTTGTACAGGTCACTTAACCCACGAAGAGATTCCAATGATCCAACAATGTGAATCATATTCCCATACATCAGCTGCTCAGCCATGCATTCATCTGCTCTATCCTCCTATTCCTACCCTCACTATCTTGCAGCACCAGGAGGAATCCAGGTATTACTACTCTCGAGGGTTTCCTCTTTAAATTCCTGGCTAACTCTCTATATTCTCCCTTCAGAATCTTATCCTTTTCCCTTCCAATGTCGTAGGTTCCAATGTGTACTATGACCTCCTGCTGGTCCCTCGCCCCCTTGAGAACATTCTGCACCCTCTCTGAGCCATCCTTGACTCTACCAGCAGGGAGGCAGTACACCATTCTGATTTTTCACTGCTGGCCACAGAAACGTGTCTGTGCCTTGGACTAGAGAGCCCCCTGACATATTTGATCTGTTTGAACCCGACGTGCCCCTCATTACATGAGAGTTGGTGTGAATATCAGAAACTTAACTGTTTGTGCTACATTCCCCTGAGAATCTATCACTCCCTACATTTTCCAAAGCAGCATATTTGTTTGAAATGTGGATAACCACAAAAGACACCTGCACTACCTGCCTCCCTCTCTTACCTTGCCTGGAGTTAATCTATCTATCTGACTGTATCTGCAACTTTTCTTCCTTCCTAAAACTGCCATCCATCACATCACCTTGCTCTTGTAAATTCTTCATTGCCTCTAACTGTCCCTCCAACCAATCCATTCAATATGATAGGATTCGCAACCAATGGCATTTATTGCAGATATAATCCTCATTAACACGTAAACTCTTCGTAAATTCCCAAATCCGACAAGAGCATATCACTCTACTAAAGCCCATCTTTGCTTCTTTCAATCTACAGACCCAGAAAATAGCACTGTCTCATTCCTCTACAAAACAGTGCTCCAGGCTAACTTAATACCTATGGCTTATATTTTTAAGTTTAATCAAGAGACATATCTCAATAAAACATAATTTATTGAGAAATAAATTATGTTTATTTTTAATTAAGAAAGAACCCACTCTACTCACTTCTGGAGACTTTCTGTAAGGCCACACTTAAAAAAATCTTCAATTATCTCTTTCTGGGCTGTGACATCTCCCAAACAGATTTTTCCAAGATCAGCTGTGAATTTCACTGTTGTTAATTTTCACAGACACTCTCCAATGTCCAGCGATGCATGAACTCAACAGCAAAGGCAGTAACTACACAGGTTCACTGCTGTGGCAGGGAGCATTGTGGGTTTCTCTCTCTCTCTCTTTCTCTCTCTCTCTCTGTGTCTTGCATTGGCCTCACCATGATTAGAGTGATGCCAGAAAAGCACAGCATGTTAGGCAGCATTTGAGGAGCAGGAAAAATCAATGTTTTGGGCAAAAGCCCTTCATCAGGGATGAGAAGGGTAGTCATGTCAATTTGGGGCTTTTGTTTTATTCCTCATTTGAGATGTGGTCAATCATGGACACTGACAGCATCTGATAATTACACTTGCAGGACCCAGCTTCACCTGCTCACCAACAAATATATTGGCTTGAGTGGCTGTTGGAGATATTAATGAGCATACAAATGGCAGGGAGTATTATAGATAGATATTATATAAGCACAGGAAGATATATGGGTGACTGTCAAATGGGGTATCGAATATAAACATTGGCAAGTTTTGTACCACTGTACAAAACATTGGTTGGGCCACATTTAAAATATTGCATGCAGTTCTGGTCGTCACACTACCAGAAGGACATGGATGTTTTGGAGAGGGTGCAGAGAAGGTTTACCAGCATGTTGCCTGGTCGGGATAGAAATTGCTATTTGTAGCAGGCCTAAATAAGGATTAAGAATTGGCACAGGCTTGGTGGACTGAAGGGTCTATTGCTGCGCTATATTGAATTGCATTGAATTATATTGTATGAACTATTGAGTAGTTCCTCCTGGAATGAAAAAGGGTCTTATTAGTAACAGTAAATCCTTGTCTGTGTAATAGCAATTCAGTCACCAAGAGAAGACTTAAACAGATTGGTTGCCGAACTTGACCAAGTGATTAGCTGAAGTAGGCTGATCCAATATTGTGAATTATATCAAGACTCATAGAATGGGAAAATGATACAGAGGGCGTCTATTCAACTCATTGTAACTAAGCCTGCTCATTGAAAAGAATTCGAGGAGAAAGTGAGGACTGCAGATGCTGGAGATCAGAGCTGAAAATGTGTTGCTGGAAAAGCGCAGCAGGTCAGGCAGCATCCAAAGAGCAGGAGAATTGACATTTCGGGCATGAGCCCTTCTTCAGGAACCTTCTGCAGGAATGATGTTCCTAATGACCGAGTATAGTCCAGAACCATGGATATAGGGTGGACCATTTGGGACTGTGATAAGGAGAAATTTCTTCACCCATAGAGAAGGCGTTAGATATAATTGTTCGAGCTAAAGGATTTGGGAGAAAGAGGAACAGGGTACTAAATTGGATGATCAGCTCTGATCATATTGAATGCTGGGATAGGTTTAAAGGGCCAAATAGCCTACTCCTATTTTCTATGTTTCTTTGTTTTTCCTTGTAGCTACCCAAATTATAATGAAGCCTGCATCACCAATCCCTTCCGGCACTGCATTCCGGATTAAGCACAACAGCCACAGCCATTCCAATTTATCCAATTGCAACCATACAGTATGGTTTCCCTCCCTCCTTCCACGTCCTGTTACCACTGGTACCCCTTTGGATTTTTCCCTGCTAATTCTCATCTACCTGTTGCACCTTAAGATAACAAGACAGGTTGTCTCCAATAATGGGTTATGATGGATGATGACAAGATGAGATCTTTGGGGGTCATATGCTCTGAAGCATCAATAATTGCCATTGAAATGTTAATAGATGGGAAATCTCTCAGGATCTTCACATCATTTCAAAGGTGGTGGGTGTGGCCTCAAGGACAGTTATTGGGGTCTGCTTGCTGCTGCACGAAAAGCCAGTGTGAAGCTAGAGCTTTGTCTATCGACAAAGGTCTGACATTTAAACAACTCCCAGCACCTTGAACATCTCCCCCTACCTTCACAAACTCTACCATGCTCAGGAGCTAACCCCTTCTTCTCCCAACTCCAGCTGAGCAGCTAAAGCCATTCTAGGTGACTTGATGTAAGTTATGATGTGGGCCATAGAGTTATGGGTAACCCCAATCTTTTGGAGGGTAAATGGCTTATGAGCTTGTGTTAGAATAGTCAATCATAGAATTGTAGAATACGTATAATGCAATTAGAGGCAATTCAGCCCATTGAATCTGCACTGTCCCACTGAAGAACATCCCACCTTGTCCCCATACATCACATTTACCATAGTTAACCTATACGCTATGGGGCAATTTAGCATAGCAAATCCAACTAACCTGCATATCTTTGGGCTGTTCAGTCAAGTGTTAAGTGAACAAAGGCACATAAGATCATGACGACTCGGAGCTGGAGCAGGTCATCCAGCCCCTTGACCCTGCTCCACCATTCAATACAATCAGGGCTGATTGTGTCTTGGCCTCCACTCCACTTTCCTGCCTACTTCTCTTAACCATTTATTTCATTACTAAATAAAAATCTGTCTATCCTTTCCTTAAATTTACTCAATGTTCCAGCATTCACCACACTTTGGATTTATAAATTCTATCACTTTGTGACCCTTTGAGAGAAAGTTAAAAATCACACAACACCAAGTTATAGTCCAACAGGTTTATTTGCAAGTACAAGCTTTTGGAGCACTGCTCCTTCATCAGGTAGCTAGCAGAGCAGGATCATAGGACACAGATGTTAAAGCAAAAGGTCATACAACTGATAAGATGTATGGAACAAACCTAGATTGCTGTTAAGTCTTTAATCACTTAGGTTACAGGTTTCAATTTATTAATATGTAATTCTCAGAACTACTTTCAAGTCACACTCCAGAGCTAACAAAAAAGGTGACATCTCAGCTCAGACAATTCATTAAATGTGTGTTGTTACAGTCTGTCTGTATCCCATCCTTGAGTTAGACTCGTTCTATTTCCAAAGCAGGAATTTATAATATGTCACATGGACTGACTGCCTACAGATTATGACCTCCTCAGGAGACAGACACTACAACAAGTTCTTTGCAGCCTGCAACTCATCATTGATGTTATGACATGGGGTAAACCCCTCTATTAATTTAAATTAGCAACAGAAGAGATTCACCTTATGCTGTAATCTGTTATGATTCAAGTGACAAAGAATTACCCCAGAGTTCACAATTTAAAGTAAAATTAACAACTTTATTCTCTAAGTCCAATAGTGAATATTAAAACAAACAACTATTTACAACTCCTTTTTCTTAAACCTATCTTTTACCTCCCACTCTGCAATTCCGGTCGGATAAAAAATCCCAATTTAGGTTTACAAAAACAAAACATAATCACGTTTCAAAACCAGCTAGCTTTGCCAATTCTACTTTGTACATTTTCTCCTGTAAATTCTCTCCAGTTTGGCCTCAAAGTTCTGCTGCACAAACTCCCCACAGACAGGCACATTTCAGAGAGCTCTTCAGCTAGCAGTCTACATTTGTTGCTCTTTGGTAGTTCTTCCCTAACTGTTCAAAATGTCCAGTTTTATACCATAGAACATCGGATCATTTCATTGGCTTTAATATTATCAAAATACTAAATTCAAATTTGATTGGATTTTGGGGCACAATTTAAACTGATTGACCAGATTTGGATTTATTTTTGTGTCATGGCAACCCAGCTGCTGTTATTTGTTTCAACCAGGTGTTACATTGTTACCTTGTTCAGGACTCTGTGTTTTGTCTGTCCTTGCTAGCTTTTCAACTCTCTTAAAAGGTACAATATACCTCTACAACTTCATAACAATTGATGAGGATGAGCACCTTGCCAAGATCTTCCCACATCACCACTTCTTGCCTTTAAACAATCGCCAACCCTTAAACAGACAATTGTTCACAGCAAATTGCCTAGCCTTCAGGGCAACATCAACCACAACACTATACAACCCTGTCATGACAACCACTGTGTCAGAGAGTAGACATGGATACTACTATTACACACGGGCATACCATCCAGCACATACTTGGCAAGTACTCATGTGAT
Organism: Hemiscyllium ocellatum; assembly: GCF_020745735.1. NCBI lineage: Eukaryota > Metazoa > Chordata > Chondrichthyes > Orectolobiformes > Hemiscylliidae > Hemiscyllium > Hemiscyllium ocellatum. The sequence continues at coordinate 91,666,153 of NC_083403.1, forward strand.
TCGGTCATCGTTGTCTATCTCATATACTGCAGGCGTGGATGCCCCAAGGCATGGTATAATGGTGTGACCAAGTAGACGCAATGACAGTAGATGAATGGACATCGTGCATCAATCGCCAGACAGGGATGTTCCCTCGCAGTCGGGGAACACTTCAATGGTCAAGGATATTTGGCCTCAGATTTTTGGGTCACCGTCCTCCAAGGCGAACTCCGGGATACACAACAACACAGAGTTACCAAGCAGACACTGATAGCCAAGTTTGGTACCCATGAGGAGGTGAAGAAGTCAACATTTCGGGTGTACCCCTTCTTCAGGACTGGAGTTACACCCGAAATGACTTCTCCACTCCTAATGCTGCCTGGCTTAGTATGTTCTTCCAGCCTGTGTATACTGTATAGAACTGAACTGCATTTATGATTGTATAGATATATAAAAGATATTTTTATTCATAAAGTGTACTTTTGAAACTAAAAACATGCTAATTAATGTTCTGCCAGTGCTCACTGAGCTTTGCACTCTGTGAAGGCAACATCAATGATCTGTGTGATACCTGTTAGTTTATCAAATGTGCAGGAAAACTCTTTCTCTATTTAAATATGATTACTTTATGGATGTGATTTCTAGTTCTTTTGAGGATGTAGAAAAAGAGCAATAAATTTACATGGTTGAAGAGCAATTATGATGGGACAGAAAAGAAAGGTAAACAGGAGAAGTAGGAGGTCAGATTGATCTCGCTCATTCAATCAAGTTGAAGGATCAGTTAGCTCAGTTGGCTGTACAGCTGGTGAGTAATGGAAACATCACGGGTTACCATAGGAACTCTCATTCTTAACCTTTCTCCTCACCTGAGACATGATGTCACTCAGGTTAAACTATAACAAGCTGTCTCTAATGAGAGAGCAGCCCATTGGTCTAGTAAGACTACAACAACTTTACCTATACCTAACTCAGTCACAACAGAACTTGTTTGTGAGAAGTTTGCGGGGAGTCAATATTACCTTGATGTGCCACTGACTGAGATTTGGCAAAACAAAATGACAAATTCTCAATTCCAGCTGGATTGAAGCGGTGTTTGCAGCTGAGTGAAACCACAGAATGGTAGTAGATGATGTACCTGAATTGAATTGGACCCAACACAGTTGGGTAGTTTACCTGAGTAAAGAAGTGGGAATAATTTATTATGCATTACATTACATTAACATAGATATAGTCATATGAACTCAGCCACTTGAATCTACTGTGCCATTCATTGTTAATCTGATTACTCCATCTCCCCATCTACCCTGAATAATCCACTTGTTTAATATGAATCTGTCCACATCTGTTTTAAAAGTATTTAAAGACTCTGCTTCCACCACCTTTTCAGGAACAGAGTTCCAATGACTCATTACTCTTTAAAAGAAACATTTCTATTTTAAATAGGCAGCCCTTTATTTTTAGATCGTGACTCCTGTTCTCAATTCTCCCATAACAGAAAATATGCTCTCCATTTTTAACCTTTCAAGACTCTTCAGGATCTTCTATGTTTCAATCAAATCACTTATTCTTTTAAACTCCAGTGGATTCAGGCCTAATTTATCTAACCTTACCTCATCCACATCCATTCCATGTATTAACAAAGCAAAAGAATAGCTGATGCTGGAAATCAGAAACAAAAACAGAAATTGCTGGAAAAGAACTCAGCAGGTCTGACAGCATCTGTGGAGAGAAATCAGAATTAATGTTTCGGGTCCAGTGACTCTTCTTCAGAACTGGTAGGAGTCTAGTAACCCTTCTTTGAGCTATCTTCAATGCATGTGTTGTTATGTGTCAGAGGGAAAATAAAAGGTTAGAAAAAAACTATTATGAACAAAAAAAAATCTTCTAAGAATTTTTAGTAATTTGTTAGCAAATGAATAAGATGCATTTTGCTTATTTTTCACCAGGACCATCCGTGTACAGATTATTTAGATTCAAGTTCGGAAAATGACCTTCATTCCAACGTTTCTGAAGATATATTGAATATCATTTCCAAGATTGAAGAACTGGAAAAGAGGAAAAATATATTAGAAGAGAACTTCCAAGTGATAAGAAAAACTCACTATTCCCAATAAGAAATACACTGTCTGATATCTTAGCTACCTTCTTTTACTACATCTAGACCAAAAAGCATATTTAGAAATTTCGTACAGCTCAAACTTATGGTTATCCAAAAGAATATATTTACACAATTTATAATGTATTAAAAATCTTATATCTGGAAAATTTTTGTCATCTTACAACTTATTGTCCTATCGCTCTATCCAATGTTGCAAGTTAATTCTTGTCTTCCCAATCATTCTGTTTTTGGCTTCTCAAAATATCACACATTGCTCTGTTGATTCCTGAAATTATATTAAAATTGAAAACTTATCTAGAGTATGTTTTATTGAGGTCTGTCTCTTGATTAAATTTTAAAAATATAAAACACAGGTACTAAATTAGCCTGGAGCAGTGTTTTCAAAGCAATAATATGATGCTATTTCCTGGTCCGTAGATTGTCAAGGAGCAAAGAAGGCCTTTAGTTGAGTGATGTACTCCTCCTGTCGAATATGGGAGATTAAAGAGAGATTCCGTGTTACTGATGATTATGTCTGTAGGAAGTCTGCAGGTTGCGAATCCTATCAAATCATATGGATTGGTTGGAGCAGCAGTTAGAGACAATGAGGGATTTACAGGAGCTGGGGGGTGTGATGGATGGCAGTTATAGGAAGGGAGAAAAACCACAGATACAGTCAGGTAGATAGGCTACCTATGGAGAGGGAGGTAGGCAGTGCAGGAGTCTCCTGTGACTATCCCTATCTCAAACAAAGATGCTGTTTTGGAAAATGAAGGGGATGATGGACTCTCATGGGAATGTAGCACGGTCAAGCAAGTTTTTGGTACCAGGACTGGCTCTAATGTAATGAGGCGTACATCGGGTCCCAAGCAATAGATTGTGATAAGCACTGTCTAGTCAGAGGCACAGACAGACTGGTAGCAAGAAATCAGAGTGGTGTGTTGCATCCCTGGTGCCAGGATCAAAGATGCCATAGAGAGGGTACAGAATGTTCTCAAAGAGTAGTGGGACCAGCAGGAGGTCATTGTACACATTGGAACTAATGGCATTGGAAGAGAAAAGGATGAGATTCTGATGGGAGAATTTAGGAAGTTAGACAGGAATTTAAAAAGGGGGTCCTTGAGGGTATTAACATCTGTGTTACTCCTGGTTCCATGAGCTACTGAGGCTAGAAATAGGAGGATAGAGCAGATGAATGTACGACTGAGGAGCTAGTGCAGGGTCGAAGGGTTCACATTTTTGGATCATTGGAATCTCCTCTGGGGTAGAAGTGATCTGTACAAGAAGGATGGATTGCACCTGAGTTGGAAGAGGACTAATTTACTGGCAGGGAAATTTGCTAGAACTGCTCGGGAGGATTTAAAGTAGTAAGGTGGGAGGGTGGATGCAGGAAGCTTGTGAGGAAAGAGATCAATCTGAGATTGGTACAGTTGGAAAAAGGGGAAGTCAAACAGTCAGGGCAGGCAGGGACAACGTAGAAAATGATATAAGTCTCTTGCATTGAAATAAATGCAGTTTAATTTATCAGAGAAGGCAGATGAACTCAGGGCATGGTTAGGAATACAGGGCTGGGATATCATGGCAATTACAGAGACGGTGGCTCAGGGACGGACAGGACTGGCAGCTTAATGTCTTAGAATACAAATGCTATAGGAAGGATAGAAAGGGCAAGAGATGAGGGGGAGTGGCGTTTTTGATAAGGGATAGCACTACTGCTGTACTTAGGAAGGATATTCCTGGAAACATGAATGTGTGGTGCTGGAAAAGCACAGCAGGTCAGGCAGCATCAGAGGAGCAGGAGAATAGACAATAGACAATAGGTGCAGGAGTAGGCCATTCTGCCCTTCGAGCCAGCACCACCATTCTTTATGATCATGGCTGATCATCCTCAATCAGTATCCTGTTCCTGCCTTATCCCCATGATCCTTGATTCCATTATCCTTAAGTGCTCTATCCAACTCTTTCTTGAAAGGTATCCAGAGACTTGGCCTCCACAGCCTTCTGAAGCAGAGCATTCCACACACTCACCACTCCCTGGGTGAAGAAGTTTCTCCTCAACTCTGTTCTAAATGGCCTACCCCTTAAAATTAAAGTGTGTCCTCTGGTTCAGGACTCACCCATCAGCGGAAGCATGCTTCCTGCCTCCAGAGTGTCCAATCCTTTAATAATCTTATACATCTCAATCAGATCCCCTATCAGCCTTCTAAACTCAAGGGTATACAAGCCCAGTTGCTCCAATCTTTCAACGTAAGGTAGTCCCGCCATTCTGGGAATTGACCTCGTGAACTTACGCTGCACTCCCTCAATAGCCAGAATGTCTTTCCTCAAATTTGGAGACCAAAACTGCACACACAATATTCCAGGTGCAGTCTTACCAGGGTCCTGTACAGCTGCAGAAGAACCTCTTTGCTTTTATACTCAATTCATCTTGTTATGAAGGCCAGCATGCTATTAGCTTTCTTCACTGCCTGCTGTACCTGCATGCTTGCTTTCATTGACTGATGTACAAGATCATTTAGATCTCGGTGTACTGCCCCTTTACCTAACTTGACTCCATTTAGGTAGTAATCTGGCTTCCAGTTCTTGCCACCAAAGTGGATAACCACACATTTATCCAAATTAAACTGCATCTGCCATGCATCTGTCCACTCACCTAGCCTGTCCAGGTCCCCTGTAATCTCCTAACATCCTCCTCACATTTCAGCCTGCCACCCAGCTTTGTGTCATCAGCAAATTTGCTAATATTACTTTTAATCCCATCATCTATATCATTAATGTATATTGTAAAAAGCTGGGGTCCCAGCACTGATCCCTGTGGTACCCCTTTGGTCACCGCCTGCCATTCTGAAAGGGAGCCGTTTATCACTACTCTTTGTTTCCTGTCAGCCAACCAATTTTCAATCCGAGTCAGTATTTTGCCCCCAATACTATGCGCCCTAATTTTGCTCACTAACCTCCTTTGTGGGACTTTATCAAAGGCTTTCTGAAAATCCAGGTACACTACATTCACTGGATCCCCCTTGTCCATCTTCAGAGTTACATCCTCAAAAAATTCCAGAAGATTAGTGAAGCATGATTTCCCTTTCATAAATCCATGCTGACTCTGACCTATCCTGTTACTGCTATTCAGATGTGTCATAATTTCATCCTTTATAATTGACTCCAGCATTGGAGGTCAGACTAACTGGTCTATAATTCCCTGCTTTCTCTCTCCCTCCTTTCTTAAAAAATGGGACAACATTAGCCACTCTCCAATTTGCAGGAGTGGATCCTGAAACTATAGAACATTGGAAAATGATCACCAATGCATACACAATTTCTAGAGCCACCTCCTTCAGTACCCTGGAATGTAGACCATCGGGTCCCGGGGATTTATCAGTCTTCAGACCTAACAGTCTCTCCAACACCATTTCCTGGCAAATATAAATTCCCGTCAGTTCAGGTCCTTCAGCCACTATTACCTCTGGGAGATTGCTTGTGTCTTCCCCAGTGAACACAGATCTGAAATACCTATTCAACTCTTCTGCCATTTCTTTGTTCCCCATAATATATTCACCTGTTTCTGTCTTCAAGGGCCCAATTTTAGACTTAACCATTTTTTTGTCCTTTCACATATCTAAAAAAGCTTCACATATCCTCCTTTATATTTTTGGCCAGTTTACCTTCGTACCTCATTTTCCCTTCTTAGTTATCCTCTGTTGTTCTTTAAAAGCTTCCCAGTCTTCCGTTTTCCCACTTATCTTTGCTATGTTATATTTTTTCTCTTTTAACTTTATATGTTTCTTAACTTTCCTCGTCAGCCATGGCCACCCTGCCTCCTCTTAGGATCTTTCTTCCTTTTTGAAATGAACTGATCCTGCATCTTCTGCATAATACCCAGAAATATCTGCTATTGTTGTTCCACTGCCATCCTTGCTAGGGTATTGCACCATTGAACTTTGGCCAGCTCCTCCCTCACAGCTCCATAGTTCCCTATATTCAACTGAAATATTGTCATTACCGACTGTACCCTCTCCCTTTCAAATTGCAGATTAAAGCTTATTGTATTATGGTCACTACCTCTTCATGGCTCCTTCACTTCGAGGTCCCTGATCAAATACGGTTTGTTGCTCAACACCAGATCCAGACATGCCTTCTCCCTGGTAGGCTCCAGCACCAGCTGTTCTCAGAATCCATCTCGGAGGCACTCCACAAACTCCCTTTCTTGGGGTCCAGTACCATCTTGATTCTCCCACTCTACCTGCATGTTGAAATCCCCCATAACAACTCTAGTAATATCATGATTTGGAGATGCCGGTGTTGGACTGGGGTGTACAAAGTTAAAAATCACACAACACCAGGTTATAGTCCAACAGGTTTAACTGGAAGCACACTAGCTTTCGGAGCGATGCTCCTTCATCAGGTGATTGTGGAGGGCTCGATCGTAACACAGAATTTATAGCAAAAATTTGCAGTGTGATATAACTAAAATTATACATTGAAAAATTGATTGTCTGTTAAGCCTTTCATCTGTTAGAATACAGTGATAGTTTCACTTCTTTCATGTGTAAATCACAAAACCCTTTTTTTTAAAGTTGCATTCTCGGGTTAGCTATTAGCAGCTAGATAATATGTTGAAGGTGTTAGCCCCCTGTGTTCTCTGTCTATGACCTGAAGTTTAGATTGATTCTAATCTAAAAAGTGAGATAACAGTGTTTTACATAAATTCCTGCAGTTTTTGAGCTCAGAGTTCTACATGAATGTATGCAGTTTTTGAGCAACGTGCAATGTAACTGTGCAATACAAATTCACCACAGAAAATATATGTGTGCATGTGGGTCTTTGTCTGTCTGTCTGTGTGTGTGTGTGTGTGTGTCTGTCTGGGGTGGGGGTTGTGAGTGTGAGAAAGTGTGTGTGTGTGTGTGTGTGTGTGCGTGTGTGTGTGTAGTGGGTGCAGAGTGTCTTAAGTCAGCGAGGGGGTGCATGTGTGAGAGTGGGAGTGTGTGTGTCTATAAGGGTGTGTGTGTGTGGGTGTGTGTGTGCGCAACTGCGTGTTTCTGTGTCTGTGTGCATGTGAGAGTGCGTGTATGTAGGAATATCTGTGTGTGTGTGTAGTGCAATGGTGATCACTTGTAATGTGACATGAACCCAAGGTCCAGGTTGAGGTCCTCCCTATGGGTACCGAACTTAGCTATCAGCCTCTGCTCGGCCACTTTCCTCTGCTGCCTGTCCCGAAGTCCACCTTGGAGGATGATCACCCGAAGGTCAGAGGCTGAATGTCTTGGACCACTGAAGCGTTCCCCAACTGGGAGGGAACCCTCCTGTCTGTTGATTGTTGTGCGGTGCCCATTCATCCATTGTCGTAGCCTTTGCTCGGTTTCCCCAATGTACCATGTTTCCGGGCAAGCTTGCCTGCAATGTATAAGATAGACAATGTTGGCTGAGTCACATGAGTACCTGCCATGTACAAGGTGGGAGGTATTCCCACGCGTAATAGTGGTATCTATGTCCACAATCTGACACGTCTTGCAGCGTCCACAGTGACAGAGTGGTATGGAGTTGTCCTGAGCGCCGGACAGTTTGCTACGAACAACGATCTGTTTGAGGTTTGGCGGTTGTTCAAAGGCAAGTAGTGGAGGTGTGGGGAAGGTCTTAGTGAGGTGCTCATCCTCATTGATAATGTGTTGCAGGTCACGAAGAACATGGCGTAATTTTTCAGCCCCTGGGAAGTACTGAACCACGAAGGGTACTCTGTCAGTCGCAGCACGTGTCTGTCTCCTGAGGAGGTCATTACGGTTCCTTGCTGTGGCACGTCGGAACCGGCGGTCGATGAGTTGAGCATCGTACCCCGTTCTTGTGAGGGCATCCTTGAGTACTTCCAGGTGTCCATCATGTTCCTCCTCATCTGAGCAGATCCGGTGTATGCACAGGGTTTGTCCATAGGGAATGGCTGGTTTAATATGTTTTGGGTGGAAGCTGGAGAAGTGTAGCATTGTGAGGTTGTCTGTGGATTTGCGATAGAGTGTGGTGCTGAGGTGTCCATCCTTAATGGAGACGCACGTGTCCAAGAATGAGACAGACAGTCGAGAGTAGTCCATGGTGAGTTTGATGGTGGGATGAAACTTGTTGATGTCACTGTGTAGTTTTATCAGTGACTCCTCGCCATGGGTCCAGAGGAAGAAAATGTCATCAATGTACCTGGTGTACAATGTTGGTTGGAGATCCTGGATAGAGAAGAAATCTTGTTCGAACCTGTGCATAAACATGTTGGCATATTGGGGTGCAAACTTGGTCCCCATGGCTGTTCCATGTGTCTGGTTGTCAAAGGTGAAGACGTTATGATCGAGGATAAAGCGGATGAGTTGTAGAATATTGTTTGGAGATTGGCAGTTGTTGGTGTTGAGCACTGAGGCTGTTGCCGCTTGTGGGGGATGTTGGTGTAGAGTGTGGAAATGTCCATTGTGACGAAGAATGTTCCCAGTTCGACTGGTCCATGGGTGCTGAGTTTCTGTAAGAAATCCGTGGTGTCGAGACACAAGCTGGAGATCAGTACAATAGGTTTCAAGATGCCTTCCACATAGCCAGAGAGATTCTAACATAAGGTCCCATTGCCCGACACGATGGGACATCCCGGTGTGTTGGCTTTGTGTACCTTTGGAAGGCAGTAGAAGTCACCTACACGAGAAGTATGTGGGATGAGGGCATGTAGGGAACTCTGAAGGACTGGATCCAAAGTTCTGATCAGTGTGTTTAATTCTCGCGTGTGTTCTTTGGTCGGATCAGCTGGTAGTTGCCTGTAGTGTTTCTGGTTGTTCAGTTGTTGGTACACTTCCTTGCAGTAATCTGTTCTATTCTGAATGACAATGGCTCCTCCTTTATCTGCTGGTTGATGACAATGTTGTGATTGGTTTTGAGAGCCTGGATGGCAGGTGAACAGGTGATGTTTTGCTCTACCTTGTGGGTACGGCTGATGAATCTGGCATTTATATTTTTCCTGACAGTTTGAGCATACATGTCAAGCCAAGGGCAGCGGCCCTCCAGTGGGGTCCATACTGACACCTTTCATTGCTCCTCTACAGATCCCTGTGATGACTGTTCTAGTTCATCAGTGGGCTCACTGCCAGCACCTTGAAAGAATTCCCAGACTCTCATTCGTCTGATGAACTCCTCTGTGTCTGCTGCCAGAACTAACGGGTCCATTTTGGTGGTGGGGCAGAAGTTGAGACCCATACTCAGGACGTCAATCTCTTCCGGTCGAAGGGTGTGGTCTTCGAACCGTAATGACCTCCTCAGGAGACAGACACGTGCTGCAACTGACAGGGTATCCTTCGTTGTTCAGTACTTCCCAGGGGCTGAAAAATTACGCCAAGTTCTTCGTGACCTGCAACACATTATCAATGAGGATAAGCACCTCACCAAGACCTTCCCCACACCTCCACTACTTGCCTTTAAACAACCGGCTCTCAGGACAACTCCATACCACCCTGTCACTGTGGATGGCTGCAAGACGTGTCAGATTGTGGACATAGATACCACTATTACGTGTGGGAACACCTCCCACCTTATACATGGCAGGTACTCATGTGACTCAGCCAACGTTGTTTATCTTATACGTTGCAGGCAAGGATGCCCAGAGACATGGTACATTGGGGAAACCGAGCAAAGGCTACGACAACGGATGAATGGGCACCGCACAATAATCAACAGACAGGAGGGTTCCCTCCCAGTTGGGGAACACTTCAGTGGTCCAGGACATTCAGCCTCGGACCTTCGGGTGACCATCCTCCAAGGTGGACTTTGGGACAGGCAGCAGAGGAAAGTGACTGAGCAGAGGCTGATACTAAGTTCGGTACGCATTGGGAGGACCTCAACCTGGACCTTGGGTTCATGTCACATTACAGGTGATCACCATTGCACTGCACACACACTCTCACATACACACAGACACAGGTGCACACAGACGTGTACGCAGACACCCCCTCACAGACTTAAGACACTCTGCACTCTGCACCCACCACACACACACACACACACACACACACACACACACACACACACTTTCTCACACTCACAACCCCCAACCCAGACAGACAGACACACACACACACACACACATGCACACATATATTTTGTGTGGTGAATTTGTATTGCACAGTTACATTGCATGTTGCTCAAAAACTGCATACATTCATGTAGAACTCTGAGCTCAAAAACTACAGGAATTTATGTAAATCACCGTTATCTCACTTATTAGATTACATTGAACATAGAACATAGAACATAGAAAAATACAGCGCAGTACAGGCCCTTCGGTCCTCGATGTTGCGCCGATCCAAGCCCACCTAATCTACACTAGCCCACTTTCCTCCATATGCCTATCCAATGCCCGTTTAAATGCCCATAAAGAAGGAGAGTCCACCACTGTTACTGGCAGGGCATTCCATGAACTCACGACTCGCTGAGTAAAGAATCTACCCCTAACACCTATACCTACCTATACCTACCTACCCAGTCCTATACCTATCACCCCTTAATTTAAAGCTATGCCCCCTTGTAATATCTGACTCCAGATATTAGAATCAATCTAAACTTCAGGTCATAGACAGAGAACACAGGGGGCTAACACCTTCAACATATTGTCTAGCTATCATCATTGTTAGCAGCTAACCGGAGAATGCAACTTTAAAAAGAAAGGTTTTGTGATTTACACATGAAAGAAGCGAAACTATCACTGTATTCTAACAGATGAAAGGCTTAACAGACAATCAATTTTTCAATGTATAATTTTAGTTACATCACACTGCAAATTTTTGCTATAAATTCTGTGTTACAATCGAGCCCTCCACAATCACCTGATGAAGGAGCGTCGTTCCGAAAGCTAGTGTGCTTCCAATTAAATCTGTTGGACTATAACCTGGTGTTGTGTAATTTTTAATGTAGTAATATCAGGTCAGTTTGGCCGAAGGGCCTGTCTCCACACTGTAAGTAATCTAATCTAATCTAATCTTTGCGACAGGTCAAATTCAGCTCATTATTCAACTTACACACTTTATCCAGACTACTGTTTGGGAGCCTGTAGACAACTCCCATGAGGGCCTTTCTACCCTTAGAATTTCTCATCTCTATCCATACTGACTGTACATCCCCCGATTCTATGTCCTCCTGCACAAGGGACTGAATATCATTCCTTACCAACAGGGCCACCCCACCCCCTCTGCTCATCAGTCTGTCCTTACGATGGCACGTATACCCTTGAATATTCATTTTCCAGACCCTGTCCACTTGAAGCCATGTCTCCATTATCCCCTCAATATCGTAACTGCCAATTTCCAAATGAGCCTCAAGTTCATCCACCTTATTTCTTCGTGCATTCATATATAATATTTTTAATTTGTTACTCCCCTCACCCTTCCTATCAATCCCTATTTCACTCAACCTTACGGCATGATCCCTTTTTGAGTTTTCTGCTCCATTGATACAGTTGTCTTTCTTGACTTCTCTTGTTCTAACTTTCCCTTCAATTTCCTTCTTAAACTTCCAGTTTGTCCTCTACCCCCCCCCCCACCCCCCCCCCCCCCCCCCCCCCCCACCCCACTAATTAGTTTAAACGCAGCTGTGTTGCAGTGGCAAATCTGCCTGCCAGAATGCTGGTCCCCCACCTATTAAGGCAACCCGTCCCTCTTGTATAATTTATCCTTACCGCAAAACATACCCCAGTGATCCAAGAAATTAAATTCTTGCTTCCTACACCAGTTCCCCAGCCACACATTCAAGTCCATTATCTCCCTGTTCCTGGCCTCTCCAGCCCAAGGAACTGGAAGCATACCAAAAATAACCACCCTGGACGCCCTGCTTTTCAGCTTTCTTCCGAGTTCTCCGAAGTCCTGCTGTAGGATGTCCCTCCTCTTCTTCCAGATATCATTTGTGCCAACATGTACTACCACCTCTGGCTCTTCACCTTCGCTCTTGAGGACTTCCTGATCTTCATCTTCGGGCTTTTGCCCAAAACATCGATTCTCCTACTCCTCAGATGCTGCCTAACCTGCTGTGCTTTTCCAGCACCACACTCCGACTCTAATCTCAGTATCTGCAGTCCTCACTTTCACCTATTCCTGGGAACACATCAGGGACATTACTTGGGTGGAACTGAGAAATAAGAAAGGGATGATCACCTTATTGTGATTATATTATAGAGACCCCAATAGTCAGCCAGAAATTGGAGAAACAAACTTGTAAGAAGATCTGAGTTACCCGTAAGAATAATAGGGTAGTAATGGCAGGGGATTTTAACTTTTCAAACACAGACTGGGAGCACCATAGTGCTAAAGTTTAGATGGAGATGAATTTGTTAGGTGTGTAAGGAATTTATTTAAATTCAGTATATGGATGTGTCTATAAGAGAAGGTGCAAAACTTGACCTACCCTTGGGAATTAAGGTGGGACAAATGACTGAGGGGGGGTATTTTGGGTCCAGCAACCATAATTCTTTTGGTTTTAAAATAGTGATGGAAAAGGATAGACTGGATCTAAAAGTTCAAGTTCTAAATTTGAGAAGGCCAATTTTGAAGGTATTAGGCAAGAACTTTCAAAAGTTGATTGGGTGCAGATGTTTGCAGGTAAAGGGATGGCTGGAAAATGGGAAGTTTTCAAAAATGAAATAACAAGTCCAAAGACAACATGTTCCTGTTAGGGTGAAAGGCAAGACTGGTAGGTGTATGGAATGCTGGAAGACAACAGAAATTGAGGCTTTCGTCAAGTAAAAGAAGGAAGCATGTGTCAATTATAGACAGCAGAAATTGAGTGAATCTTTAGAAGAGTATAAAGGTATTAGGAGTCTACTTCAGAGGGAAAGTAGGAGGGCAATAAGGAGACATGAGATAGCTTTAGCAAATAGAGTTAGGGAGAGTCCAAAAGGATTATATAAATACATTAAGGACAAAAGGATAACTAGGGAGAGAATAGGGTCCCTCAAAGATCAGCAAGGCATGGAATAGCAGGAGATGGGGTATATACTGTGGAGAAGGACATGGAGGATATAGAATATAGGGAAATAGATGATGACATCTTGAAAAATGTCCATATGACAAAGGAGCTGATGCTGATGTCTTAAAACACATCCCCCTCCTCTAACCGGAAGAAAAAGACCCTGTAAGGTAAGGCTTTTATTTCTTATCTTTCCTTTTCATTTATTTAAGTGCATTGTTTGGTTTCAGTTAGCTCATATAAAGCTAAGCTTACAATGGCAGGGGACCTCAGAGCCGGGGCATGTGACTCTTACTTGATGTGGGAGCTTAGGAACGTGTCTGACTCTTACACTTGCAAGAAGTGTGTCCAGCTGCAGCTGTTGTTTGACCGCATGACAGCTCTGGAGCTGCGGATGGACTCATTGTGGAGCATCTGCGATGCTGAGGATGTCATGGATAGCACGTTTAGTGAACTGGTCACACTGCAGGTTAGGATTGCTGAGGGAAACAGTGAATAGATGACCAAAAGACAGAAAAAGAGTAGGAAGGCAGTGCAGTTGTCCCCTACGGTCATCTCCTTCCAAAACAGGTTTATCATTTTGGGTACTGTTGGGGAAGATGGCTCACCAGGGGAGGTAGCAGTTGTCAAGATCTGCTGTTCAGAAGGGCAGGAAAAAGACTCGTAGAGCCATAGTCATAGGGGATTCTATTGTGAGGGGAGTAGATAGGCGTTTCTGTGGCCGAAAACGAGACTCCCGGATGGTATGTTGCCTTCCAGGTGCTCAGGTCAGGGATGTCACTGATCGGCTGCAGAGCATTCTAAAAGAGAAGGGTGAACAGCCAGTTGTCTTGGTGCATACAGGCACCAACGATATAAGTAGAAAGCGAAATGAGGTCCTGAAAGATGAATCCAGGGAGCTAGGAGAAAAGTTAAAGGGGATTACTAACAGTGCCACGTGCTAGCCAGCGTAGAATAGGCAGGATAAACACGTGGCTTGAGAGATGGTGTAGGAGGGAGGGGTTCAAATTTGTTGGACATTGGGGCCGGTTCTGGGAAAGGTGGGATTATTACAAGAGGGATGCTCTACATCTGAACCAGACTGGAACCAATGTCCTTCGGGGAGTTTTTGCTACTGCTGTTGGGGGGGGTTTTAAACTAATGTGGCAGAGGACTGGGAACCAGAACAGAAGACAAGTAGGCAGTGAGGTGGAGACTGCAGACTGTAAGAATTATGAAGATAACATTAATAAAGGGAAGAATAGACAGAGAGCAGGTGAGCTCAGAAGAACTAGTGGCCTGAAATTCATCTACTTTAATGCATGGGGTATAGTGTGTAAGGCAGATGAACTTAGAGTTTGGATTGCTGCCTGGGAGTATGACATTATTACCATCACAGACACTTGGTCGAAGGAAGGGCATAATGATTGGCAACTAAATGTTCCAGGATATAGACGCTTCAGAGAGGACAGGGAGGGAAGTAAAAGAGGGGGTGGAGTTGCATTGCTGGTCAGGGACGATATTACGGCTATACTAAAGGAGGACTCTATGATGGCCTTGAGCAGTCAGGCGTTATGGGTGGAGCTGAGAAACAAGAAGGGTGCAGTTACATTGTTGGGGCTGTATTACAGACCTCCCAACAGTGAGAGTGAGGTAGAAGAACAAATAGGTAAATAGATTATGAATAGATGTAGAGGTAATAGGGCAGTGGTAATGGAAGATTTTAATTTTCCCAACATTGACAGGGATATACTTAGCATCAGAGGTCTGGATGGAGTAGAATTTGTACAAAGCATCCAGGAGAGTTTTCCAGAGCAGTATGTCAATAGTCCGACGAGGGAAGGGGCCATATTGGACCTAGTACTGGGAAACCAGCCAGGACAAGTGGTAGAAGTTGCGGTGTGGGATTTCTTTGGGAACAGTGATCACAATTCTGTAAGTTTTAGAATACTCGTAGATAAAGAGGAGAGTGATCCTCAGGGAAGAGTACCAATCTGGGCTAAAGCCAATTATACCAAAATTATGCAGGAGCTGGGAAATGTGGATTGGACACAGCTATTTGAAAGGAAGTCCACATTTGACCTGTGGGAGGCTTTCAAAGGTAGGTTAACGGTAGTGCAGGATAGGCATGTACCATTGAAGGCAAAGGATAGGAATGGCAAGATTCGTGAACCGTGGACGAAAGGAGAAATTGTACGACTAGCCAAGAGGAAAAGGGAAGCATACATAAGGTCTCGGCAGCTAAGAACAGAACGGGCCCTGGAGAAATATCGGAAGAATACGACAAGTCTTAAATAAGGAATCAAGCGGGCGAAAAGGGGTCATGAAATAGCAAGCAGAATTAAGGAAAATCCCAAAGCATTTTATTCTTATATAAGAAGCAAGCGGGTAACTAGAGAAAGGATTGGTCCATGAAAAGATAATGAAGGAAGGTTGTGTGCACTACCTGAGAGAATGGGTGAGATTCTGAATGATTACTTTGCATCAGTGTTCACTGAGGAGAGGAACATGATGAATCTTGAGATTAGAGATAGAAGTTTGATTAGTCTGGATCACGTTGGCATAAGTAGAGAAGATGTGTTGGGTAGGCTAGTGGCTATTAAGGTGGACAAATGCCCAGGACCAGATGGGATCTATCCCAGGTTGCTGAAGGAGGTGAGAGAGGAAATAGCTGGGGCCCTGACAGATATCTTTGTGGCATCCTTAAATACAGTTGAGGTGCCAGAGGACTGGAAGGTAGCTTGTGTTGTCCCCTTGTACAAGAAGGGTAGTAGGGATATTCTGGGTAACTACAGACCAGTGAGCCTGACGTCGGTGGTGGGGAAGTTGCTGGAGAGGATACTAAGAGATAGGATCTATTTATATTTAGAAAGGAATGAGCTTAGAAGTGATAGGCAACATGGTTTTGTGCGGGGGAGATTGTGCCTTACCAACTTAATAGAGTTCTGCGAGGAAGTGACCAAGTTGTTACATGAAGGAAGGGCTGTTGATGTCATATACATGGACATCATTAGTAAGGCATTTGATAGAGATTCTCCATTGTAGACTAATGGAGAAAGTGAAGTCACATGGTGTGCAAGGTGTTCTAGCTAGGTGGATAAAGAACTGGTTGAGCAACAACAGACAGAGAGTAGTAGTTGAAGAGTGGTCAAGAAGGCATATAGTATGCTTGCCTTCATTGGACGGAGTATAAGAGCTGGTAAGTCACGTTAAAATTGTACAAGACATTGATTCGGCCGCATTTAGAATATTGTGTACAGTTCTTGTCGCCACATTACCAAAACGATGTGGACGCCTTGGAGATGGTGTAGAGAAGGTTTATGAGGATGTTGCCTGGTATGGAAGGTGCTAGCTATGAAGAAAGGTTGAGTAGGTTAGCTTTATTTTCACTAGGAAAAAGGAGATTGAGGGGTGACCTGATTGAGGTTTACAAAATCATGAAGGGTATAGACAGGGTGGATAGAAACAAGCTTTTTCCCAGGGTGAAGGATTCAATAACGAGAGGTCATGCTTTCAAGGTGAGAGGTGGAAAGTTTAAGGGCAATACACGCGGCAAGTACTTCCCACAAAGGGTGGTGGGTGTTTGGAACACGTTGCCAGCAGGCACGGTAGATTCATTTAAGATGCGTCAGGATAGATGCATGAGTAGGTGGAGAGCATGGGGATACAAATGCTTAGGAATTGACCAACAGGTTTTGACAGTACATTTGGATCGGCTCAGGCTTGAAGGGCCGAAGGGCCTGTTCCTGGGCTGTAAATTTTCTTTGTTCTTTGTTCTTTGTACAAAGAGGGGATAAATACCCAGAACCTGATCAGGTGTACCCTAGAACTCTGTGGGGAGCTAGGGAAGTGATTGCTGGGCCCCTTGCTGAGACATTTGGATAATCAACAGTCATAGGTGAGGTGACGGAAGACTGGAGGTTGGCTGATGTGGTGCCACTATTTAAGAAAGGCAGCAAGGAAAGGTCAGGGAACTGTAGAACGGTGAGCCTAACATTGGTAGTTGGAGGGAATCATATAGTTGGAGGGGATCATGAGGGGCAGGATTTACATGTATTTGGAAAGGCAAGGACAATTAGGGATAGTCAAAATGGCTTTGTGCATGAGAAATCATGCCTCATTAATTTGATTGATTTTTTTTGAAGTAGTAACAAGGAAAATTGATAAGGACAGAGCAGTGGACATGATCTAAATAGACTTCAGTAAGGCATTCGACAAGTTTCTCATGGTAGACTGGTTAGCGAGATTAGACCACGTGGAATCCAGTGAGAACTAGCCACTTGGATACAGAACTGACAGTGAGTGGGGGTGGAGGGTTGGCTTTCCGACTTGAGGCCTTTGACCAGTGGTGTGCCAGAAGGATTGGTGTTGGGTCCACTGCTTTTCATAATTAATATAAATGATTTGGATGGGAACATAGGGGCTATAGTTATTAAGTTTACAGATGACACCAAAATTGGAGGTGTAGCGAATGGCAAAGAAGGTAATCTCAGAGTACAATGGGATTTTCATCAGATAGGCCAATGGGTTCTGGAGTGACAGATGGAATTTAATTTAGATAAATGTGAGGAGCTGCACTTTGGAAAGAAAAATCAGGACAGGACTTGTACACTTACTGAACAAAGAGACCTTATAGTGTAGGTTCTTAGTTGCTTGAGAGTGGAGTTGCAGGTAGATAGGATAGTAAAGAAAGCATTAGGTATGCTTTCCTTTATTAGTCAAAGCATCAAGTATAGGAGTTGGGAGATCATATTGCAGCTGTCCAAGGGATTATTCAGGCCATTTTTGGATTATTGTGTGCAATTCTGGTCTCCCTCCTATTGGAATGATGCGGTGAAACTTGAAAGGGTTCAGAAAAGCTTTACAAGGATGTTACCAGTGTTGGAGCGCTTGAGCTATAGCAGTAGACTTGCCAATGTTAAGGGCATCTAAATGATCATGGGATAGACATATGGATGAAAATGGAATAGTGAAAGATATATGGGCTTCAGATTGGTTCAACAGGTCGTCACAACATCGAGGACCGAAGGGCTTTAACTGTGCTGCAATGTTCTATTTTCTATAGGGAGAGACTGAATAGGCTGAGGGTGTTTTCCCTGGAATGTTAGAGACTGAGGGGTGACCTTATAGAGGTTTATATAATTATAAGGGGCATGGATACGGTAAATAGACAAGGTCTTTCTCCGAGGGTGGGTGAGTCCAGAACTAGAGTGCTTAGGTTGAGGGTGAGGGGGGGGAAAGATTTAACAGGCACCTAAAGGGCAAGTCTTTAATGCAGAGGATGGTGCACATATGAAATGAGCTGCCAGAGGAAGTGGAGGCTGATACATTTATAAACATTTAAAGGCATCTGGATAGGTATGTGAATAGGAAGGGTTTAGAAGGATATGGGTCATTTGCTGGCAAATGGGACCAGATTAATTTAAGATATCTGTTGGCTTGAAAGAGTTGGACCAAAGTGTCTGTTTCTGTGCTGCACATCTCTATGACACAAAATAAGAGTAGAAAGTGACTTCATAATGGTGATTGAATTATTCAACACATCCTGTGCCAACTCTCTTATGTTTTCCAACCTTGCTGTGCTAAAGTCACAATCCCTGATCAATTCCTACTGTACACCTAGAATAGTTGAACAATAAAAGCAATGACTACACAATGGAGATTGATGATGGCCACTTACACTTACCTGTGATTAATTGGCATTCTGCAGTTCTCCTCTGTTCAGTTGCAACCCTGAAGAAATGAAGTATGAAGGTCCATTGATCTTGATTTGGAATAAACTACAATGGCTGGTGTGAAGTTCACACAACAATTCTATCTCTGGGCATATCCAGCCATCTATTCTAATCTCATTTCCCAGTGATTCACACTGAGCTCCAAATGCTACAGGGTTTCATACAAATAGTTCTTAAATTTCTTGAAAGTTTCTGCCTCTCTATCATCTTTTCAGGTAATGAGTTCCAGTTTCTCACAACACTCTGGGTGAAACACATTCCTTCAAATGCCCTCTAAACCTCCTGCTCCTTTTTTAAAACTGTGCTTCATGTTTAATTAGATTAGATTAGATTACTTAGATTATTTAAAGTATGGAAACAAGTCCTTCGGCCCAACAAGTCCACACCGACCCGCCGAAGCGCAACCCACCCAGACCCATTCCCCTACATTCCCCATCACCTAACACTACGGGCAATTTAGCATGGCTAATTCACCTAACCTGCACATTTTTAGATTGTGGGAGGAAACCAGAGCACCCGGAGGGAACCCACGCAGACATGGAGAGGATGTGCAAGCTCCACACAGAGAGTCGCCTGAGGCGGGAATTGAACCTGGGTCTCTGGCGCTGTGAGGCAGCAGTGCCACTGTGCCACTGGTGCTGCCCACCCTTTTTTACTGACCCTTCTAAGGAGAAACATTTCTCTCCATATGGAATAAAAACAAAACTTCCTGGAGAAACTCTGCAGGTCTGGCAGCACCTGTGGGGAGAAAGTTGAGTCAATATTTTGGATCCAGTGACCCTTCATCAGAACTGTTCTAATGGCATCATTTCTCTCTATTTTCCCTATTTATGCTCTTCATAGCTTTGCTAACTATCAATCAGATCCCTCCTCAGCCTTCTCTACTTTAAGGAAAATAACCCTATTCTATCTAGTGTCTCTTCAACGCTGAATTTCTCCAACCCAGCCAATGTCCTGGCAAAGCTCCTGTGCATCCTCTCCAATGCAATCACATCTTTCCTTTTGTGTTGTGACTGAGAACTGCACATGGTACTGCAGCTGTGTCTTAACTAACATCTTAAATAGCTCCACCTTCCCAGAGATGGCTGTGGAAACTTTCATGTCAACACAGTGTGAAGTTCGGAATGAGACAACCCTTCACTTGGCATGTTACAAAAACATAGAACATAGAACAATACAACGCAGAACAGGCCCTTCGCCTGTCGATGTTGCACCGACCAGTGAAGTATTCTCAGCTCAACCGCTTACACCATCCCATCATCATCCATGTGCTTATCCTAGGATTGTTTAAATCTCCCTAATGTGCTGAGTTGACTACATTGGCAGGTAGGGCATTCCATGAGTAAAGAACCTGCCTCTGACATCTGTCTTAAAACTATCAACCCTCAATTTGCAGTTATGCTCCTTTGTACAAGCTGACGTCATCATCTTAGGAAAAAGACTTTCACTGTCTACCTTATCTAATCCTTTGATCAATCTGATCAATGTCTCTATCAAATCCCTCTTAGCCTTCTTCTTTCTAATGAGAACAGATACAAGTCTCTCGGCCTTTCTTCATAAGACCTTCCCTCCACACCAGGCAACATCCTGGTAAATCTCCTCTGCACCTTTTCCAATGCTTCCACATCCTTCCCGAAATATGGCGACCAGAACTGTGCACAATATTCCAAGTGTGGTCGTATTAGCGTTTTGTATAGTTGCAGCATGATATTGCGGCTTTGGAACTCAATCTCTCTACGAATGAAACCTAACACACCGTATGCTTTCTTAACAACACTATCAACCTGGATGGCAACTTTCAGGGATCTATGTACATGGACTCCAAGATCCCTCTGCACATCCACACTACCAAGAATCTTTCCATTGACCCAGTACTCTGCCTTACTGCAATTCTTTCCAAAGTGCATCATCTCACATTTAGCTGCATTGAACTTGATTTGCCACCTCTCAGCCCAATTCTGCAGTTTATCCAAGTCCCCTACAACCTGTAACATTCTTCCACACTGTCCACAACTGCACTGACTTTTGTGTCATCTGAAAATTTACTAATCCATCTACCCATGCCTGCATCTAAGTCATTTATAAAAATGACAAACAACAGTGGTCCCAAAACACATCCTAGTGGCACACCAATAGTAACCGGACTCCAGGCTGAATATTTTCCATCAACCACTACTCACTGCCTTCTTTCAGAAAGCCAGTTTCTAATCCAAACTGCTAAATCACCCTCAATTCCATGCCTCTGAATTTTCTCCAACAGCCTACCATGTGGAACCTTACAAAAGGCTTTACTGAAGTCATGTACACCACGTCAACTGCCCTACCATCATCTACATGCTTGGTCACCTTCTCAAAAAGCTCAATGAGGTTTGTGAGACATGACCTGCCCTTGACGAAACCATTGTTGACTATCTGAAATCAAACTGTTGCTTGCTAAGGTGATTATAAATCTTATCTCTTATAATCCTTTCCAAAACATTTCCTACAACAGAAGTAAGGCTCACAAGTATGAGATAAAGTTACTAATGCTGAGAAGGTGGCTTCACTCCATTCAATACCCCAGCAGAATAATTAGGCCGAGGGAAGAGTCACTTGAGTTTAATATTTTTGAGAGTTTTTTGTGACATTGTGGACTTATCTATCTAACTTTTATGCCTAAAAGATGGGATTACATTAGGATAGTAAGAAACAGCGATGTCTGCCCCGTTAAAGGTAAAGTTTATAAAATCATTGCTTTGGAAGAGGCATGGCAAAAACATTAGGTGGCACAGGTGTTTCTTGGTCATCCACTGTGATACTTCAATGAGCCCGAATTCTGTCCCCCCCTCCAAACTCCTCAACCTTGCCTTCTGATCAGCTATGCCAGGTATTGCTCTATTATTGCATAAGTGCAGAAAATTCAGGAGAAACTCCAGATCTTCTTGGTTATATAATGACAGATTTGTTACAGTGCAGAAGGAGACTGTTCGACCCATTGACACAAGGTACAGGTGCAGACATGATGTCCTACCCTTTTCCCATATCCTTGCTCACTATTACTATCTAAATAATCAGCCAGTGCCCACATGAATACCTCAGTTCAAACTACTTCCACCAAATTTCCACTGGGGCGCCTCTCCCAAAGAAACCAAGGTATCCTTTGGAGGTAAAAGACTCACTGCAGAAATTCTCCTTAAATGGCACCTTTCAAACTATTTCCTTCTAGAAGGACAATAGCAGCATGGAAATATACATGGAAATACCATCATCTGCAAGTTCCCCTCCAAGCTACTCACCATCCTGACATGGAAATAAATTGTCATTCCTTCACTATTGCCGAATCAAAATCCTGGAATTCTGTTCTTAACAATATTGCGAGTCTACCTGCAACACATGGACTTCAGCATTTCAAGAAAGCAGCTCACCACTATCTTAGAGGGCAACTAGGGGTGGGCAACAAATGTTGGTAACACCCAGACCTGTGAACAATTAAAAGAAAGCATAATTTGCATTAGGATTGAGTCCATTTTCTATTCATTAATTAAGTTTCTGGTTCTTAAAATGATGTAGGTAATCAATATTCTAGTGGATAAGGCTGAGGCAAATAATTCATACTGGTAGGAAACAATCAAATCAAGCCAAATCATTCCTCCTCCTTCTCTCAGAATAACAGCAGTAAACAAGAGGAGCCAAGATGAGGATTGAAATGCACAGACTAAGCTCTCCAGGATGTCTGTCAGTGAATTGAAGATAGCTGCACATCTCAAGAGCACAGCTTCTCTGTAAGGATTTTTCACAGCCTCACACCAAGTGTTTCATTATGTTTTTTTGGACCTTGAGCAGGACCGAGTCCCAAGTACAGGCTGTAATCATTGCAGATTCTAACGGCTCTGGTGGAACACTTTGTGTGTTATTATGCTCAGCAATAAATACTTAAATGAAACCAAAGAATCTTCAAACTCATTGTGCGGCTGAGCAGAGAAGCTGCAGAAACAATGCTGTCAGCAAATCGCCAATCAACAGGGAACTTATATGTATTCAATGTGAGAAATCAAATAGTTGAATCTTAAAATATGGATTGCTCAGTAATGGCCAGGGGATAGGTTAATATATTTAAAAGGGATGATTCTTTTTCTCTACTAAAAGGGATAAATATCCAACTGAATTTCACCAGATTGGGATTTCTGGGTTTACATGTGAATTACATAGAACATGGAACCACAGCAGAAGCATGCTGGGCCCATAACCCAGAGGTCGATGGATCGAAACCATCCTCTACTAGGTTTTGATTTATGGGCAACATGGTGGCTCAGTGGTTAGCACTGCTGCCTCACTGTTTAAGGGACCCAGGATTGATTCCAGCCTCGGGCGACTATATGGAGTTTGTACATTCTCCTCATTCTGCATAGGTTTCCTCCCACAGTCCTAAGATCAGAAGGTTAGGTGAATTGGCTATGCTAAGTTGTCCCATAGTGTTCAGGGATGTGTAGGCTAGATGCATTAGTTGGGGGAAATGTAGAGTAGTAGGGTAGGGGAATGGGATACTCTGAGGGTTGGTGTGGGCTTGTTGGGCCCAATGGGCTGTTTCCTCACTGGAGGGATTCTATGATTCTATGAACATAAAAACAGCACAGGCCCTTCAACCCTCAATGTTGTGCCAACATTTTATCCTATTCTAAGATCAAACTAACCTACATACTCATAATTTTACTATAATCTATGTGCCTATCGAAGAGTCACCCAAATATCTCTAATGTATCTGACTCTACTACAACTGCTGGCAGTGCATTCCACACATTCACCACTCTGTGTAAAGACCTACCTCTGCCAAGTCTGGTAAACATTTCGCCAATCACTTTAAAATTATGCCCCCTCGTAATAGACATTTCTACCCTGAAAAAAAAAGTCTCTGGCCAACCATTTTATCTATGCCTCTCATCATCTTGTACACCTTGATCAAGTCACCTCTCATCCTTCTTCGCTCCAATGAGAAAAGCCCTAGATCCTTCAACCTTTCTTCATAAGACAGCAGCAGTAAGCTATTCAGCCACACCAGACTACCCACCAGTCAACAGGAACATGGCAGATATGATTAAAGCCACACTGCTCTTCTTAACTGTTCATTGAGAACGTAGGAGGTGGACCAATATGATTTAGAGCTAAAAAATGTGTTGCTGGAAAAGCGTAGCAGGTCAGGCAGCACCCAAGGAGCAGGAGAATTGACATTTCGGGTATAAGCCCTTCTTCAGGAATGAGGAGGGTGTGCCAAGCAGGCTAAGATAAAAGGTAGGGAGGAGGGACTTGGGGGAGGGGCATTGGGTATGTGATAGGTGGAAGGAGGTTAAGGTGAGGGTGATAGACCGGAGAGGGGGTGGGGGCAGAGAGGTCGGGAAGAAGATTGCAGGTCAAGAAGGCGGTGCTGAGTTGGAGGGTTGGGACTGAGACAAGGTGGGGGGAGGGGAAATGAGGAAGCTGGAGGGTTCCTAGGCGGAAGATGAGACACTCTTCCTCCAGGCGTCGTGTTGCCATGGTCTGGTGATGGAGGAGGCCAAGGACCTGCATGTCCTTGGCGGAGTGGGAGGGGGAGTTAAAGTGTTCAGCCACAGGACGGTTGGATTAGTTGGTGCGAGTGTCCCAGAGGTGTTCTCTGAAACGTTCCGCAAGTAGGCGGCCTGTCTCCCCAATGTAGAGGAGACTACATCGGTTGCAGCGGATGCAGTAAATGATGTGTGTGGAGGTGCAGGTGAATTTGTGATGGATATGGAAGGATCCCTTGAGGCCTTGGAGGGAAGTGAGGGGAGAGGTGTGGGCGCAAGTTTTGCATTTCTTGCGGTTGCAGGGGAAGGTGCCGGGAGTGGAGGTTGGGTTGGTTGGGGGTGTGGACCTGACGAGGGAGTCATGGAGGGAGTGGTCTTTCCGGAACACTGTTAGGAGAGGGGAGGGAAATATATCTTTGGTGGTGATCTGTTTGGAGGTGGCGGAAATGGCAAATCTGGATATATCTGGAGGTTGGTGGGATGGTAGGTGAGGAACAGTGGGGTTCTGTCCTGGTGTCAATTGGAGGCCGAGGTTTAAGGACGGAGGAGCGTAAAGTGGAGGCGATGCGGTGGAGAGCATCGTCAACCACATCTGAGGGGAAATTGCCGTCTTTGAAGAAGGAGGCCATCTGGGTTGTTCGGTATTGGAATTAGTCCTCAAAATCCACAAACCTGACTGCCTCGGCTGATCCATTGTCTCAGCCTGCTCCTGCCCCACCGAACTCACCTCTGCATACCTCGACACAGTCCTGTCCCCCTTCGTCCAAGAACTCCCCACCTACGTTCAGGATACCATCCATGCCCTCCACCTCCTCCACGATTTTTGCTTCCCCGGCCCCCAACACCTTATCTTCACCACGGACATCCAGTCCCTATACACCTCCAAGCCCCATCACGAAGGCCTCAATGCCCTCCGCTTCTTCCTTTCCCGCCGACCCAACCAGTACCCTTCCACTAATACCATCCTTCGACTGACTGAACTGGTCCTCACTCTGAACAACTTTTCTTTCCAATCCTCCTACTTCCTCCAAGCCAAAGAAGTATCCTAGGGCACCTGCATGGGCCCTAGCTATGCCTGCCTCTGCGTCGAATATGCGGAACAGTCCGTCTTCTACAGCTACACTAGCACCACCCCCCACCTTTTCCTCTGCTACATCGATGACTATATCGGCACTACCTCCTGCTCCCACAAGGAGGTTGAACAGTTCATCCACTTTACTAACACCTTCCACCCCGACCTCAAACTTACTTGGACCATCTCAGACTCCTCCCTCCCCTGCCTAGACCTCACCATTTCTATCTCGGGCAACCGACTCAACACAGACATTCACTATAAACTGACCGACTCCCACAGCTACCTAGATTACACTTCCTCCCACCCTGGCCCCTGTAAAAATGCCATTCCATATTCCCAATTCCTCCGCCTCCGCCGTATCTGGTCCTAGAAGGACCAATTCCAATACCGAACAACCCAGATGGCCAGCATCTGCAGTCCTCATTTTCTCCTAGTTTCACTGCTGGGCCAGACAACTGTGCTGATTTACCTGCCCAATTGTTTCACCTTCCATGTGGTTCCTGCTTGCTCTCTCGCTTTTTTTTAAGAAAAGTGTTGTTGTTTTGATCTCTTCATTTCCAAAGTTCCAAAACAATGTAACAGCTTTTAAAACAATAATTACTGTCCCAAAAAAATTGAGGAACTCAGCTCAAACACTGAAAATACCTTAAAAAAAGGAACAGCTCTTACAGCCACAATTTTTCCCCATCCTCCATCTTTGATTACCCAGAATCCCCTGTGGTAAATTGCTTTTCACGGTTGGATAAATATCCAGTCCCTTGCATAGAGGATTTATACTCAAAGCTGGCAGAGGTTTGATCTTCACAAGGCTGAACATGAGCCATGTGTACTTGCAGTTGCAGATAGATGAGAATTCCCAGAAGTATGCTACAATTAATACCCATGAGGATTTATACTATTTTATGGGACTGTCATCTGGGGTATCGTCAGATTGTGCAATTATTCAACAGAGGATGGAAAACATTTCACAAGGTTTACCCCAGGTCACCACTTATCTAGATGAGCTAATAATAGGGAAAACCAATACGAAGCACTTAGAGAACTTGGACATAGTGACCTACAGAGTTGGTCTACAGAGTTGACAAGACTGGGTTGCGCACATTGGAAGATAAAGTGAAAACAATCAAGGACGCTCTGGTTCCCATGTCTGTAATGGAGCTTAGGTCTTTCCTTGGGCTGATGAATTATTATAGAATGGTCATACATAACCTGGCTTCCATCGTGGCACCTTTGCATCAATTCTTTAAAAAGGGTCTGTCTTGGAAATAGTCACGTAGCCAAACCATATCTTTCATGGAAGTGGAAAATAGCTATCATCCTTTAAGCTATTGGCACAATATGATCCCAAGCAAGATCTCATATTGACATGCGATGCCTCCCCCTATGGCATCAAAATATTGTTAGCTCACAAGTCGCCCAATGGAGAGGAACCCCCAGTCATGTCTGCATTCAAGACTTTGGCTAATGCACAGCATAATATGCCCAGATAGAGAAAGAAGGTTTTGCAGTCATGTTTGGTGTTAGGAAGCTCAACCAATATCTTTATTGATGCAGATTTGAAATAATAACAGACCACAACCCCCTTCTAGGTGCACTTAAAGAGGATAAGGTTGTGCCGCCCATAGCTTCAGGCCTAATTAAGTGTTGAGCTCTAATACTGAATCAGTATAATTACAATTTGGAACACGGTTCGGAAAGCCAAGTAACAAATGTAGATTAATTGCGCTCTCTCATACTGGAAGCTACACCACCAATGGAAGAATCCATCATGCTTGTAAATTTTCTGGATGCATTTCCAGTCACAGCGGACAATATTAAACATCACACAACACCAGGTAATAGTCCAACAGGTTTAATTGGAAGCACTAGCTTTCGGAGCACTGTTCCTTCATCAGATGGCTGTGGAGAACATAATTGTAAGACACAGAATTTATAGCAAAAGTTTACAGTGTGATGTAACTGAAATAATACATTGAAAAATACCTTGATTGTTTGTTAAGTCTCTCATCCGTTAGAATGACCATGATAGTTTCACTTCTTTCATATGTAACTCACAAAACTCTTTTTATAAGTTACATTCTCAGGTTAACTGTAACAATTGGTGTCAGGCCAGATAAGACGTTGAAGGTGTTAGCCCCCTGTGTTCTGTTGTCTGTGCCATAATGTTTAGACTAACTCTAATCTAAAAAAATGAGTTAACAGAGTCTTATGTAGATTCAATGTGGTTTTTGAGCAAAGTACAATGTAACTCTGCAAGTACAAATTCACCCCACAAACGTATGTGTGTGTGTGTGTGTGTGTGTGTGTGTGTGTGTGTGTGTGTATCTGGGGTAGGGGGTTGTGTGTGTCTATGAGAGAGAGGATATATGTGTGTGTGAGTGTACAGGGGTCTAAGTATGTGAGAGGGTGCATGTGCGAGTTTGGGAGTCTGTGTGTCTGTGGGAGTGTGTGTGTGTGTGTGTGTGGGAGTGTCTGTGTATTTGTAGAGTGCAATGGTGGCATGAACCCAAGGTCCCAGTTGAGGTCCTCCCTATGTGTACTGAACTTAGCTACTAGCCTCTGCTCGGCCACTTTTCGCTGCTGCCTGTCCCGAAGTCTGCCTTGGAGGATGGTCACCCAAAGGTCCGAGATCGAATGTCCTGGATCGCTGAAGTGTTCTCCAACTGGGAGGGAACAGTCCTGTATATTGATTGTTGTGTGGTGCCTATTCATTCATTGTCGTAGCCTCTGCTCGGTTCCACTAATGTACCATGCCTCAGAGCATCCTTGCCTGCAGCTGAGTCGCATGAGCACCAGCCATGTACATGGTGGGAGGTGTCCCCACACGTAATCATGGTATCCACGTCCACACTCTGACATGTCTTGCAGCATCTCCCATGTCAGGGTTGGATGGAGTTGTCCTGAAAGCCAGGTAGTTTGCTACGAACAATGATCTGTTTGAGGTTTGGCAGTTGTTTAAAGGCAAGCAGTGGAGCTGTGGGGAAGGTCTTGGCGAGGTGCTCATCCTCAGTGATAATGTGTTGCAGGTTGTGAAGAACATGGCATAGTTTTTCAGTTCCTGGGAACTACTGGACAATGAAGGATACCCTGTCAGTTGCAGCGTGTGTTTGTCTCCTGAGGAGGTCATTACGGTTCCTTGTTGTGGCACGTCAGAACTGGCACTCGATGAGTTGAGCATCATACCCCATTCATATGAGGGCATCCCTGAGTACTTCCAGGTGCCCATTATGTTCCTCCTCATCTGAGCAGATCCGGTGTACATGTAGGGCTTGTCCATAGGAGATGGCTATTTTAATATGTTTTGGGTGGAAGCTGGAGAGGTGTAGTATTGTGAGGTTGTCTGTGGGTTTGCGGTAGAGTGCGATGCTGAGGTGTCCATCCTTGATGGAGATGCATGTGTCCAAGAATGAGACAGATAATAGAAAGTAGTCCACGGTGAGTTTGATGGTGGGGTGAAACTTGTTGACATCACTGTGGAGTTTTATCAATGACTCCTCGCCATGAGTCCAGAGGAAGAAAATGTCATCCATGTATCTGGTGTATAATGTTGGTTGGAGGTCCTACGTAGAGAAGAAGTCTTGTTCGAATCAGTGCATGAAGATGTTGGCATATTGGGGTGCAGATGTGGTCCCCATGGTGGTTCCATGTGTCTGGATGAAGAACTGGTTGTCAAAGGTGAAGACTTTGTGATCGAATTATAGAACGGTGTTCGGAGATTGGCAGTTGTTGATGTTGAGTACTGAGGCTGTTGCCGCGATGCCATCATTGTGGGGGATGCTGGTGTAGCGTACTGAAACATCCATTGTGACGGGAATGTTTGATAGGTCCGTGGGTGCTGAGTTTCCGTAGTGTCACGACAGATGCTGGAGATCCCCTGTACAATGGGTTTCAAGATGCCTTCGACATAGCTGGAGAGATTCTCACACAGAGTTCCATTGCCTGATATGATGGGATGTCCTGTTGTATTGGCTTTGTGTACTTTGGCAGGCAGTAGAAGTCACCTACGCGAGAAGTATGTGGGATAAGGGCACGTAGGGAACTTTGAAGGACTGGATCCAAAGTTCTGATCAATGTGTTTGGTTCACAGGTTCACGAAGAACATGGCAAAAAACTATGCCATGTTCTTCGTGGCCTGCAACACATTATCAATGAGGATGAGCACCTTGACAAGATCTTCCCCATAGCTCCACTGCTCACCTTTAAACAACCGCCAAACCTCAAACAGATCATTGTTTGTCGCAAACTGCCTGGCTTTCAAGACAATTCCATACAACCCTGTCATAGTAGGCACTGCAAGACATGTCAGAGTGTGGACATGGATACCACTGTTAGGCATGGGGATACCTCCCACCATGTACGTGGTAGGTACTCATGCGACTCAACCAATGTTGTATATCTTACATGCTGCAGGCAATAATGCCCCAAAGCATGGTACATTGGTGAAACCGAGCAGAGGCTACGACAACGGATGAATGGGCACCACACAACAATCAACAGACAGGTGTATTCCCTCCCAGTTGGAGAACATTTCAGTGGTCCAGGACATTTGATTTTGGACCTTCAGGTGAGCATCCTCCAAGGTGGACTTCAGGACAGGCAGCAGCGAGAAGTGGCCGAGCAGAGGCTGATAGCTAAGTTTGGTACCCATAGGGAGGGCCTCAACCAGGACCTTGGGTTCATGTCACACTACAGGTGACCACCATTGCACTATACACACAGACAAACACTCCCACACGCACGCACGCATACACATGTACTCCTATACACACAGACATTCCTATAGACACACACACACTTCTGCAGACACACATTCCCAAACTCACACATGCACCCTCTCACATACTTAGACCCCTTTACACTCACACACAGACATATACCCTCTCTCTCACAGACAATCACAACCCCCCGCCCCAGAAACACACACACAGTCACTCCTATACACACTCATACACACAGACATACCTATGCACAGACACTCACACACTCACACACACTCCTGCAGACACACACGTTCCCAAGCTCAGACATGCACCGTCTCACAGACTTAGATCCCTTTATACTCACACACACACACATATATCCTCCCTCTCACAGACACTCACAACCACCCACCCCAGACACACACACAAATAAACTCATACGCACATATACACGTATACATTTATGGGGTGAATTTGTACTTGCAGAGTTACATTGTATATTGCTCAAAAACTGCACGAATCCATGTAAGACTCTGTTAATACATTTTTTTAGATTGAGTCAGTCTAAACATTATGGCACAGACAACAGAACACGGGGGGTTAACACCTTCAACATCTTATCTGGCCTGACATCAAATTGTTACAGTTAATTTGAGAGTGTAACTTTTAAAAAGTCATGATTTGGAGATCGGTGTTGGACTGGGGTGTACAACGTTACAAATCACACAACACCAGGTTATAGTCCAACAGGTTTAACTGGAAGCACTGGAGTGCCTTTCGAAGCTTTCGCTAGTGCTTCCAATTAAACCTGTTGGACTATAACCTGGTGTTGTGTGATTTGTTACTTTTAAAAAGAGTTTTGTGATTTACAGATGAAAGAAGTGAAACTATCATGGTCATTCTAACAGATGACAGACTTAACAAACAATCAAGGTATTTTTTAATGTATAATTTCAGGTACATCACATTGTAAACTTTTGCTATAAATTCCGTGTCTTACAATTGTGTTCTCCACAACCACCTGATGAAGGAGCGGCGCTCTGAAAGCTCGTGCTTCCAATTAAATCTGTTGGACTGTTACCTGGTGTTGTGTGATTTTTAACTTTGTACACCCAGTCCAACACCGGCATCTCCAAATCTTGAAGAACAGGGTCATATCTCCTTGAAAGTAGATAGGATAGTGAAGAAGGCATTTAGCATTTATTGGTCAGTGCATTGAGTATAGGAGTTGGGAGGTCATGTTGCAGCTGTAGAGGACATTGCTTAGGCCATGTTTGGAATATTGTGTGCACTTTTCGTCTCCCTCTTCCAAGAAGGATGTTGTGAAACTTGAAAGGGCTCAGAAAAGATTTCCAAGGATGATGTCAGAGAAGGCAGATTTGAGCTATACGGAGAGGCTGAATAGCCTGAGGCAGTTTTCCCTGGAGCATTGGAGGCTGAGGGGTGACCTTATACAGGCTTATAAAATCATGAAGGGCATGAATAGGGTAAATAGGCAATGCCTTTTCCCTGGGGTAGGGAGTCTCGAACTAGAGGGCGTAGGTTTAGGGTGAGAGGGGAAAGATTTAAAAAGGACCTAAGGGGCAATCTTTTCACACAGAGGGTGCTGCGCATATGGAATGAGCTGCCAGAGGAAGTGGTGGCAGCTTGTACAATTACAACATTTAAACGGCATCTGGATGGGTGCATGAATAGGAAGGATTTTGAGGGATATGGGCCAAGTGCTGGCAAATGGGACTAGATTAATTTAGGATATCTGGCTGGCATAGACAAGTTGGATC
The DNA here is from genome assembly GCF_020745735.1 of Hemiscyllium ocellatum. NCBI lineage: Eukaryota > Metazoa > Chordata > Chondrichthyes > Orectolobiformes > Hemiscylliidae > Hemiscyllium > Hemiscyllium ocellatum. The sequence continues at coordinate 91,697,978 of NC_083403.1, forward strand.
GAAGGGTCTATTTCCATGCTGTACTTCTCAATGACTCTCTGACAGGCAATAAATGCTGGCCCAGCTATCACGAGAGAGAAAGTACTAGGGAAAGTAATAGAGCTAAGGACTCATTTTCCCTGTGCTCCATGATTTTATTTTAGGATTTCAAAAGAATTAGATTAGATTCCCTACAGTGTGGAAACAGGCCCTTTTGGCCCAACAAGTTCACACCGACCCTCCGAAGAGTAATCCACGCCCCCGACTAATGCACCTAACAATTTAGCATGGCCAGTTCACCTGAACTGTACATCTTTGGAATGTGGGAGGAAACCGGAGCAGCTGAAGGAAACCCATGCAGAAATGTGGAGAATTTGCAAACTCCACACAGACAGGTGCCCAAGGCTATAATCAAACCTGGGACCCTGGTGCTGTGAGGCAACAGTGCTCACCACTGAGCCACCGTGCCGCCCCATTAGCTATGGAGTTAATGGATGCTTTGATAGTCATTTTCGAACAATCTTTAAATTTGGGAAAAGTCCTAGAGGATCAGAAAACTATCAATTTATACTCATATTTAAGGGCGAGGCAAAAATCAAGTGGGAAAGGGTTTGAAATGCATCTGTTTTAATGTGAAAAGTATAATAGGCAAGATAGACTTTTGGTTAGTACTTGGAATTATGACATTATTGTAATTACAGAGATGTGGTTGAAAGAGGGAGAGGACTGACATCTAAATGCCCTAGGATTTAAATGTTTCAGGTGTGATTGAAGGGAATGTAAACAGAGTGGGGAGTTGCATTACTGGTCAAGGAGCATCTCACAACTATACTGAGGGAGGATACATCAGAGGACTTGCGCAGCGAGGCAATATGGGTAGAACTCAAGAATAAGAAAGATGAGGGTTTACTGTCGGCCTCCCAACAGCCAATGAGAGACTGAGGAGAAAAGTTGTAGATAGATTTTGGAAAGTTATAAAAACAGCAAGGGTGTTGCGGTGGATGAGTTTAACTTCCCCTATATAAACTAGGACTCACTTCATGCTGGGAGCTTGGATGGGGCAGAATTTGTAATGATCACTCAGGAGGGTTCCTTGAGATAGTATATAAACAGTCCAACCATGGAAGGGGTTATACTGAACCTGGTTTTAGAAAATGAGCTTGGCCAAGTGAGTGAAGTTTCAATGGGCATGCATTTTGGGAGTAGTGACCATAATACCAAAGCTCTAAGTTAATCTACCTTGCTATTATACTTCTTGCATTGAAATAGATGCATTTCAGACCTTTTGCCACCTAATTTTTGCCCCTCCCTTGAATTGATGGTTTTCTGATCCTCTTGGACTTTTCTAGATTTAAGGATTCTTCGAAGATGACATCCATTTACTCCATAGCTAATTCTTTTAAAATCCTAGAATGTAACCCATGGGACACAGAGAACATGTGTTTTAAGATACTCATGGATAGGGATAACAGCAGTCCTCGGGTGAAGGTGTTAAAATGGGGAAGACAAACTACAACAATATTAGGCAGCAACTGGAGAATTTTGATTGAAGTCAGCTTTTTGAGGGTAATTCCACATTGGACATGGAATATTTCCAAATGGCAGTTCATAAGAGTTCAGGAGTGGCACATTCCTGCAAGAATCAAAGATAGGTATGGCAAGGTATGTGAACCTTGCATGACCAGGGAGTTTGTGACCTTGATCAAAAAGAAAAGGAAGCATACACAAGGTCTAGGAGGATGTGAACTAATGAAGCCCTTGAAATATATAAGGAAATTAAGAAAGAACTTGAACAAGGAACTGGAAGGGCTGAAAGGAGTCATGGAAAGGATAATCCCAAGGCTTTTTATACATAGATAAAAAGCAAGAGGGTAGCCAGGCAAAGTATTGGCCTACTCAAGGACAAAGGTGGATGTGTGGCACCATAAGAGGTAGGAGAGTTCCTAAGCAAACACTTTATATCAGTATTCACCAAAGAGAAGGAACTGGTTGAGGATGATCTTGGGGAAGGGAGTATTGAATTTCTATGCCAATTTGTTATTAAATAGGAAGAGGTGTTCTGCATCTTAATAAGTATTAAGATAGATAGGTCCCCAGGTCCTGATACAATCTATCCCAGAATATTGAGGGAGGCAAGAGAACAAATTGCCCAACATTGACAGACATCTTTGTGTCCTCTTTGGCCATAGGTGATATCCACTGGAGAATAGCCAATGATGTCCCATTGTTTAAGGGTAGCAGGGATAATTCAGAAAAATTCAGGCCTGTGAGCCTCACCACCTCCAATTATTGGAAAAGATTCTCAGGGCCAAGTCTTTTTCACATCTAGAAGCAAATAAACAGCATGGCTTTGTGCGGGGATGGTCATGCCTCACTAACTTGATTGAGTTTTATGAGGTGGTGACAAAGATATTTGATGAGGAAAAAACAATTAATGTCAACATGAACTTCAGTAAAGCCTTTGACAAACAGATTGGTACAAAAGATGAACTTACATGATATCAGGGGTGAGCTGGCTTAAGTTATAGGAGACAGAGGGTAGCAATGCTTTGTGGAATGTTAAATTGTGACTAGTGGTTTAGATTAGATTAGATTAGACTTACAGCGTGGAAACAGGCCCTTCGGCCCAACAAGTCCACACCAACCCGTCGAAGCGCAACCCACCCATACCCCTACATTTACCCCTACCTAACACTACGGGCAATTTAGCATGGCCAATTCACCTGACCCGCACATCTTTGTGACTGTGGGAGGAAACCGGAGCACCCGGAGGAAACCCATGCAGACACGGGGAGAACGTGCAAACTCCACACAGTCAGTCACCTGAGTCAGGAATTGAACCCGGGTCTCAGGCGCTGTGAGGCAGCAGTGCTAACCACTGTGCCACCGTGCCGCCCACACAGTGTTCCACAGTGTTCAGTGCTAGGATCTCTGCTGTTCTTGGTTTGCATTTGTGATTTGGAGGAAAATGTAGCTGGTCTAATTAGTAATTTTGCAGATAATACAAAGATTGGTGAAGTTGTGGATAGTGAGGAGGATTGTCACAGGATACAGCAAGATATAGATCAGTTGGAGGCATGGGCAGAAAAATGGCAGCTGGAGTTTAATCTGGACAAATGCAAAGTGATGCATTTAAGAAGATAAGGTACAGTTGGAAGTTATACAGTGATGTGCAGAACCCTTAGGAGCATTCATATGCAGAAGGATCTGGATGTGCAGGTGAACAGATCACTGAAGCGGCAGCACTGGTAGATAAGGTCATAAAAAAGACCCAAGGCATCCTTATCTTCATTGGGAAGGGTATTGAATATAAGGATAGACAAGTTATGCTGCAGCTTTAAAGAACTTTAGTTAGGCTTGGAATAAATAAAATAGCCTCAGCCTCATTCCTGATGAAGGGCTTTTGCCTGAAACATTCATTTCCTGCTCCTCGGATGCTGCCTGACCTGTTGTGCTTTTCCAGCACCACACTCTCAACTCTAATCTCCAGCATCTGCAGTCACTTTCACCTACAATCTGGGAACAGTTGTCTCTCACTGTCTTTTACACCATTAGGAACCTTGTATTTATTTGGGTGATTGAAGCTCTCCAACTACTCTTTCATGTTGGCATTTCTCTGTACATTTGTTTCTCTGCATCCTTTCCAGTGGTTGGAAAAGTACTGTGTCCTTTTTATTCTTTTGATCTATCACCACAGCATCATATTTCAATATGGCAATCTGCAACTGTAACTCCCCAGCCTTTTCACTATACTATTCATTTACATACATGTTTGGTAACTGTTTTGGAATCCCTTTCTTTCTTCCTCACTCCAACTTCACCAATTAACTTGTTATTCTCGAGTGACTATTGTACCTCCAAGTATTTTGAAAACCCTAGTATATTTCTCCGCTATTTTCTCTGATCCCCACACTCTTCAAGTTAGATCAATACCCTCCCAACAGCACTATCAAAATGCCCTGCAATGAATTCAGTTCCAGCTTTGTTCAGGTGCACCCCATCCAGCTTGTTATTGTGCCACCTTCACCAGAGCCAGTCCAAGTACCCCAGGAATCTAAAGCCTTCCCTCCTGCACTACCTTACCAGTCACATACCTTATCCATCTATTTCTGTATTCACACATGGCACTGAGAGTAACCCAATTATTACTACACTGCAGTTCTTGCCTACTAACTTTCTACCTAATTCTCTAAATTCTGTTTGCAGGTCAACATCCCCTTTCCTACCTAAGTCATTGGTATCAATGTGGCCCGCAACTGCTGCTTGGTCATGCTCCCTCAGAAGAATGCCCTTCAGACTGTTCTGACATCTTTGATCCTGGAACTAAGGAGGCAACATACTGCGGAATTCATTTCTGCAACTGCGGAAATACCTGTTTATTCCCCTAATTAATGAATCACCGACTAAAATGATTCCTCCCATCCTGTCTAGTCAGACTGCTTGTGGTGCCAGAGGTTTGGCTCTATCTGCATTTGAGGAACCAACAGCCTCCTCAGCTTCCAAAAATGAAAACTGATTTGAGAGTGGGACCCCAGGGGACTTCTGCACTGCCTGGCTGATGCTGTTGGATTGCCTCCAGGTTCTCAAGCTGGTGTGTGACTAACTCTCTGAAGGTATTATCCACATAACTTTCAGTGTCTCCTACTGCACCTCAAGCTCTGAAGTCTAAACCTCATGTTAATGGAGCTGCAAGCGCTTCTTAAGTGCAGTCACCGGCTCCCTGGTTTACCACATGAGAGTTTACAAGCCAAATGCCATCATTAATTTATTAAAGCATCAAGATTTTTACAGACTCAATTCAATTCTAGTTGTCACCTGCTGTTCTTTCTTCCCATTGACCTTTCCCTAGTTCAAAGGATTTGCAATCATTTGTGACCTATATCCCTTGTCATTAAGCCACCTTCTTAACTGAGTTATCGACCTGCTGTGACCAAGTTCAAGGAAGAAAGCAATTAAAGTAGAAACATGCTGAGCACATTGTGTTTTCTAACAGATGGCCAGGGCTGGATTAATAATGAGGCAGGATTCCTCTCTATAAAACACATTGATAAAAGAAACCTGGCCATCCATTATGCTGAAATGTATTTACAGCATTGTACACTGACCAGAAGTAATAAACTCACGATTCACACTTTGCTCTTTATTGCAGACAATTCTGGGAGGAATTCATTGATGTCGTACTTCAGATCTAAAATCATGCTCACTCAGAATGCAGTGACTTTTTTTTTAAGAATTAGAATCCCTAAAGTGTGGAAATAGGCCCTTTGGCCCAACAAGTCCACACTGACCCTCCAAACAGTATCCCAGCCAGACCCTGTAGTTTCCCCAGACTAATCCAGTTAACCTACACATCCCTGAACACTATGGGCAATTTTAACTTGGCCAATTCACCTGACCTGCACATCTTTGGACTGTGGGAGGAAACCAGAGCGCTCAGAGGAATCCCACACAGACTTTCAAACTCCATTGACTATCATTTCTTACACATTCATCCTAAAACATGGTAAGTCAAAGGGAACATATGTTGAAGTGTCTTACTGGGGCTCTAGGTGGGTGTGATAGTGCAATTTTACCAAATCACCCTATTTAAGGACACGAGTTCTTAGTTTGAGGGTAGGCCATGTTGACAATGAACAAGTTATGTCAGAAGACACAACGCATCTGCAATGTTTAATCTGCCTCTGGTTTGGAATGAGGATAAATTTACTTTTCATTCAAAGTAAAGTTTCATTTTATTGTGACAATCACAAATGAGGAATGTTCCCAACATTCATTTCCTAACATACATTTCCAATCTGCAAAGCATCACAATGAGAAAAAGTGCAGAAGTTTGCTCCTTCATCTTTGCTACTAATATTGAGTTACATTGAATGTGCAGACACAGCAGGAGACCATTTGGTTCATCTGGCCCTAGCCAGTTTCTGATTCACATGAACCTCCTGTCACTCCTCTTCCTCAAATTTGCACAATCTATACTTTCTGCCACAAACGTATCTATCCCTTCATATGGAAACGACTTCCATATTTTCATTATTCTCTAGGTACAGAGGTTTCTCCCCTACTTTTCTCTGGATTTATTAATGTATGTCTTATATTTATAACAGATTTTAGGTCTCCCGCAAGTAAAAACACGTTTTCTACATAACACCATCTCACTTTCAAAATGTGAGAATAGTGCATCAAGAGGAGCAATGCATATGGAATGGGAATTAAAGTAGACAGAGGCCCAAGTCTTCTAGACCACTAACTATCAGTACTCTCACACACACACACACACACAATGCAAGATACAATGGCTGGTTCTCCCTGTATTCCATGAGTGCCCTTTGGAAGTCCCAACACACTGACCTCCATTGGAATTGCTTGGAAAGTTTAATTTCTCATTGGGCAAAAAGACTCTCCTTCCATCTTAGAGTTAGAGATTTTGAATAATTTCTCAGTTAGAAATAGGACCTAGTCTAACTTTTGGGTTACTGCACAACTGACTCCTCCTCTTGAAACTCTGAATACCCAAACTACCTGACCTGAACAATCTCTACCCCCAAACTGGATCAAACCTGCTTACCCTACCAGACACAGTTGCTGGTTCTGAGGGAGATGATGAAGACCTTCAGGAAATGGAATGAACACAGTATAAGAAGACTCTGTCAATTGTGCAAAGGGGAATCGTCAGCTGAAGACAAGGAAGACATACCAAAACATTTAGTGTGGAACATCAGAATGTTCTGTCTGTTAACCTCTTTTCTCTGTATGCCTGTATTACAGTGTTGTTTACTCCTCTACTGCTGCAGACCACAAGCCACTGTCCTGCAACATCAATCAGGTTGGAATGCACAGAGTCTTGGATGCTGATTCAGTTTCTCAATTCCCCAAAGGTCAAAATGCTGTTGTCAAATGTCAAATCACCCAGGCTTCACGTAACCACCCCAGTAGCTCTGTCAGTTCAAGAGGAATAGTCTTACTATTGCACAGCATTCTCACATTTCTGCTAGCTCAATTATTCATTGTGAACACTCTGTCTATAGGATCACTCCTTCATATGCCTATATGATTACAATTCTCCTTACTGGGACCACATATAGAGTCATAGAGTCATTGAGATGTATAGCATGGAAACAGACCCTTCAGTCCAACCTGTCCATGCCAACCAGATATTCCAACCCAATCCAGTCCCACCTGCCAGCACCCAGCCCATATCCCTCCAAACCCTTCCTATTCATATACCCAAACAAATGCGTCTTAAATGTTGCAATTGTACCAGTTTCTACCACATCCTCTGGCAGCAAAACAACTCTCCACCACCAGCCTCTGTCTTCTACCTTTGAGCCAGTCTGTATTCAAATGGCTGGTTCTCCCTGTATTCCATGAGATATGCCTAAAGAACATTTCCTATTCTATATGGGAATATCCTTTCCTAAAGGGTAACGTAGTTGTCTGTAGGGGAACAATATTACCCACAGAATAACACTGTCCTCCAGGGCAATATTCTTGTTTATCAGGAAACATTCTTGCCTCTGGGGTTGAGAGTCACACTGGCTAAGGTGTGACTCTTGGCACTGAGTCAGATGATTGTATTTCCACCTGACCACATGTTATAATCACACAACACCAGGTTGGAGTCCAACAGGTTTAATTGGAAGCACACTAACTTTCGGAGTGTCGCTCCTTCATCAGGTGGTAGTCTGATGAAGGTTGTGGTTCATTGAGTGTTGAGGTTCATTGCTTTGCTGGAGCTACATTTTGTAAGATTTGGTTTTAATTGGTCCTCAGCTACCTACCTCGTCAAATATGAAAGATCACAATTACATTTGATAGGCAAGGGAGTCTGGCCAGTGATCTAGCCAATACCTACCACAAAATGAGAATATGATCAAGCATGTTGTTGTTTGTCAGACCTTTCTGTATGTATATTGGCAGTGGCAATTTCCCAAGTGACAATCTTTCAAACATAGTTCAGTGAATGTGAAGCATCTCATGTTGTGTCGGAGAAAGTGGGGACTGCAGATGTTGGAGATCAGAGACAAAAAGTACAGCACAGTCAGGCAGCATCAGGAATGATGAAGAGCCTATGCATGAAACATGGACTCTCCTGCTCCTTGAATGCTGTCTGACCAACTGTGCTTTTCCAGCGCTACACATTTCATGTTGTGTATCTGGCTGTCCTTCTGTCTCTCTGTCTTGTCTATCTACTGAGCTCTGAGAGTGGGCAGATATACAATCCAATAATTATAAATAAGATTATAAAGCTTAAAATGTAGCATTTTACAGTCTAACATATTTCTGTTATCAGAGTGTCTGATGATGGTGACTGAGGACCTCTCCTATTTTTCTGAAGCCATGTGGGAGAGGTGGTAATAATTAATTAACAATGCTATTCTCATCGAGTAAGTGACTGGTCATCTCCTAATAATGCATGCAGTGTGTACAGGCACATTGCATTGACAGAGGAAGTGACTGCCTTGATGAGGCTCCAGTGCTCAGACCTGATCTGACAGCAGAAGAAAGCTTTGATTTCCAAAGCTTGATGTAAAGAATCCCAGTGACCAAACAAGGACTGCAGCTGGGACTTAGTGCTTGGGATTGTGCTGGGATTTACCCATCACATCAATATTGTAAGCCCTGCCTAACTAGTATAACAATAGTAATAAAAATGATGACTGTCACTTCCCTACTAGCCCTGGTCAGCATATCCTGCGTGAATATTGTGAGCACAAGCAATTCTTGCCACAGGGTCAGAATGTCAGTGATTTCAATCTATAGTTTTAAACCTGGAATCTGGGTGACACTTCAGAACAATATCAAGGAAGAATCATGGCTCAGAATTCTTGCTTGTCAGATGCGAGTTTCAAACAATGCCTCCTCTGCCTGTTCAGGAGGATGGAAAAGATCACGCAGCAATTCATGAAGAGCAGGTGGATTTTTCCCATCTCCTGACCTTATGTCAAACACACCTGCCTGCTCATGAGGTTATAAGGAGTCATAGAGAATGATGTGAAGATGAACAGCATGTTTCCCTGGCTGCTGCACCATACATAAAAGAGTACAGCACTGGAACAGATCCTTCGGCCCACCGTGCCTGCATTGAACATGATTCTATCTAAACTCATCACAACTGCTCTCACATGACCCATATCACTCTATTCCCTGACTGTTGTTCATGTGTCTGTCTAATTACTTCTTAAACATTGCTATCATATTTGCTACTACCACCTCCTCTGGCAGCATATTGCAGGAACCACCCTTCAATACCATCCTCTGTGTAAGAAAACCTACCTTGCACAGAGGGTGGTGGTCGAGGGTTGCTTTTCAGACAGTAGGCCGGTGAAAAATGGTACGTGACCAGGATCTGTGCTGGTTCTGTTGCTTTTCATCACTTATATAAATGATTTGGATGTGAACATGGGAGCTATAATTAGTAAGTTTGCAGATTACTTCAAAATTGGCGGTGTAGTGGATAGCAAAGAAGGTTTCCTCAGAGTACAATGGGATCTTGATCAGATGGACCACTGGGCCAAAGAGTTGCAGATGGAGTTTAATTTAGATAAATGTGAGGTGCTGCATTTTGGAAAGACAAATCAGGGCAGGACTTAAACACTTAATGGTAAGATCCTAGGGAGCATTATTGAACAAAGAGACCTTGGCGTGCAGGTTCATAGTTCCTTGAAAGTGGAATTGCAGGTAGATAGGATAGTGAAGGAGGTGTTTAACATGTTTAACATGTTTTCTTTTATTGGTCAATGCATTGAGTATAGGAGTTGGGAGGTCATGCTGCGGTTAGGCCACTTTTAGAATATTGTACACAATTCTCATTTTCCTTCTATGGACATTGTGTAACTTGATTTACAACTTCAGAAATGATTTGCAAGGTTGTTGTCAGGGTTGGAGGATTTGAGCTATAGGGAGACACTGAATAGACTGGGGCTGTTTTCCCTGGAGTATTGGAGTGGAGGGGTGACCTCATAGAGATTTACAAAATCATGAGGGGTAAATAGACAAGATCTTTTCCCTGGGGAGTCCAGAACTAGAGGGTGTAGGTTTAGGGTGAGAGGGGAAAGACTTAAAAAGGACCTACGTAGCAGATTTTGCATGTAAAGGATGGTACGTGTGTACTAGAATGAGCTACCAAAGGAAGTGGTAGCAGTTAGCACAATTACAACATTTAAAAGGCATCTGGATGGGTACGTGAATAGGAAGGGTTTAGAAGGATCTGGGCCAAGTGCAGGCAAATGGGACTAGATTATTTTAGGATATCCGATTGGCATGAACGAGTTGAACAGAAGGGTCTGTTTCCATGGAGTACATGAAAACAGTACAGTACATAGGACTATGACTGCATGACATTTCCTTTATGCATTCAGACTCTCACCTTAAACATCTGCCCCTTGGGAAAAGTACTGACTATCCATCCTATCCATGCCTTTAATAATTTCATACACTTCTATTAGATCACCCCCTTGGCCTCCAAGGCTCTAACGAAAAGAATCCACATTTGTCTAATCTCTCGTTATAGCTAATGCTATCCAATCCACACAACATCCTCCTAAACCTCTTTGCACCTTTTCCAAAGCCACATCCTTCTTATAGTTTGGCAATCAGAACTGACATGCCAATTTTTATATTCAATGCCCTGACTGATGAAGCTGAAAATGTGTTGCTGGAAAAGCACAGCAGGTCAGGCAGCATCCAAGGAGCAGGAGAATTGACATTTTGGGCATGAGCCCTTCTTCAGGAATGAGGAGAGTGTGCCAAGCAGGCTAAGATAAAAGGTAGGGAGGAGGGACTTGGGGGAGGGGCATTGGAAATGCGACAGGTGAAAGGAGGTTAAGGTGAGGGTGATAGGCCAGAGTGGGGGTGGGCGGAGAGGTCGGAAAGAAGATTGCAGGTTGGGAAGGTGGTGCTGAGTTTGAGGGTTGGGACTGAGACAAGATTGGGGGAGTGGAAATGAGGAAACTGGAGAAATCTGAGTTCATCCCTTGTGGTTGGAGGGTTCCTAGGCGGAAGATGAGGCACTCTTCCTCCAGCCGTCGTGTTGCTATGGTCTGGTGATGGAGGAGTCCAATGACCTGCATGTCCTTGGTGGAGTGGGAGGGGGGGTTGAAGTGTTGAGCCATGGGGTGGTTGTGTTGGTTGGTCCAGGTGTCCCAGAGGTGTTCTCTGAAATGTTCCGCAAGTAGGCGGCCTGTCTCCCCAATATAGGGGAGGCCACATTGGGTGCAGCGGATGCAGTAAAGGCTGTGTGTGGAGGTGCAGGTGAATTTGTGGTGGATATGGAAGGATCCCTTGGGGCCTTGGTGGGAAGTAAGAGGGGGAGGTGTGGGCGCAAGTTTTGCATTTCCTGCGGTTGCAAGGGAAGGTGCCAGTAGTGGAGGTTGGGTTGGTGGGGGGTGTGGACCCCCATTTACTGTATACTTTTGACTTGCATTTGACCTCTCAAAATGCATCACCTCACACTTGCACAGTGCTTGCACCTACCACTTCTATGCCCAACTTTCCAAAGATCTAGGTCAGGGGTAGGTTCTTTACCCAGAGAGTGGTGGGGGCATGAAATGTGCAGCCTGTGGGAGTGGCAGAGTCAGAATCATTGATGAACTTTAAGCGGCAATTGGGCATGTACTTGGATAGGTGCTTAAGCTAGGACAAATGTTCGGCACAACATTGTGGGATGAAGGGCCTGTTCTGTGCTGTATTGTTCTATGTTCTATCTAAATCCTGCAGCATCTTTTCACAACCTTCCTCATTATCCACAGTTACACTAATTTTCATGTCATCTGCAAACTTACTCAGACCACTACATTTTCATCAAATACTCATAGCTCAGCTGACACCACAACAAATCATTCAGTTATTCATTATCTTCTTCACTCAGTCATTCGCTGACTCATCCAATCATTTATTCACTCCTCCATTCACTATTTCTGCAACATTATTCTGTGTACATTGATTGTTACATTTGTCCATGTAAAGCAGTGAGTACATTTCAAAAAGTAGTTAATCGTTGGCATAGGATACCACAAAGGCTACATATCTGAAGGAGGATATTGGCCTGTCAAGACTTGCATAGGCTTGCAAAAGAGAAGTTCACCGAATGCCATTATACCACGTTCTCTCCATAATGTTGTACATTCTCTCTTTTCAGGTAACCATTTAATTCCTTTTGGATGTTTTGATTGATCCTGCCTTCACCACATTTTCAAGCAGTGCATTCCAGACCTGAACTACTCATTGCAAAACAAAACTCTCCTCTTATATCACCATTGTTTTTCTGCTAATTACCCTAAATTTCTGAACTCCATTCTCCTTCCACCAATAGGAACATTTATTCCCTTCTAGTCTTCATAGAAAGACAACTCTGTCAAATTTCTTCCCAATCTTCTGTTCACCAAGGACAGCAGTTCCAACATTAGACTCTCCTGACAATGTGATTAGAGTATAATCACATTAAGATTTTCACCTTCCCATTCCCTCTCCTCCATGTTCAATAAAATGGTAAAGAAGAATCATTATCAGAGAAGACCTGATTAATGAAGGACTGTAATCAAAACTGACACATATCACAAAATATACCAAGGGGCATTAAGAACTGGGAAGAGCAGGGGTGCATTTCCTGTAGTTTGACTTTAAGAGCTTCAGCAGTTTGTGGCCCTGGACTTGGAATTTAGCCAAAACAAGATGACCGCTGTTGTCTGCCCTAAAACTTAGAATGGGGACATGAATATTCCAGTGGAACAATGCATGCTGTCGGTGACATCTCAGTATTTTGATGATTGAACTGGCCTATCCCAAGTTCTATCTGGTGGCAATACACATGAGGCTTCACAGAGAGTACAAGACTTTGCAAACTGCCTCCACATCAAAGTGTAATCTTGATAGGTGAGAGGAAGGAGGTAGATCTATTGAAACCAAAATTTAGTCCATCAGTCAATACTGGTTTATGCCAAAAATCATGTTGTAATTCTTGGCCAGGAATTATATCCTGGTATTGTCCAATAATATTTGATTGATATAGGTACGCAATGCAAAACAATTATGCCTCTGGCATACAGTAGTCATGTGACCTCTACCATGTGACACTAACTGGAGGTATCTATCCTACAGCCAGTTCAAAAGACTGTAGAAGCCAGAAACCAGTTGCACTATGGTCCCAAAACATGATCTTAGAATTGAGTTCAGATTGAGTATTGAACAGCAGCACAGAATCACAGCTAAAGCTTTCTGTATGTATATCAGGAATAAAAGAATGACCAGAGAAAGATTAAGGCCAGTCAAGGATATTAGTGGGAATTTGTGCATGGAGTCCAAGGAGATGGAGAAACGCGAAATAGATATTTTTCGTCACTGTTTACACTGGAAAAATGTTGTTGAGGTCATTACTGAGATACAGGTTACTAGACTAGATGGGATAGAGGTTCACAAAGAGGAGGTGTTAGCAATTCTGGAAAGTGTGAAAATAGATGAGTCTCCCGGGTTGGATGGAATTTATACTAGGATTCTCTGGGAAGCCAGGGAGGAGATTGCAGAGCCTTTGGCTTTGATCTTTATGTTGTCATTGTCTCCAGGAAGAATGCCAGAAGACTGGAGGATAGCAAAATGTTGTTCCCTCATTCTAGAAGGGAAATAAAGACAACCCTGGTAATTATAGACCAATGAGCCTTACTTTGGTTGTGTGTAAAGTATTGGAAAAGGCTATAAGAGATAGAATTTAACATCTAGAGAGGAATAAGTTGATTAGGGATAGTCAACACAATTTTGTGAAGGGAAGATTGTGCCTCACAAACATTTTTTCTGTTCTTTAAGATGGTGACCAAATAGGTGGATGAGGGCAAAGCGGTTGATGTGGTATATATGGATTTCAGTAAGGCATTTGATAAGGTTTCCCATGGTAGGCTATTGCACAAAATACGAAGGCATGGGATGGAGGGTGATTTAGCAGGATGGATCAGAAATTGACTGGCTGAAAGAAGACAGAGAGTAGTGGTTAATGGGAAATGTTCATCCTGGAGTTCAGTTACTAGTTGTGTACTGCAAGGATCTGTTTTGGGGTCACTGTTGTTTGTCCATTTTATAAATGACCTGGATGAGGGAGTAGAAGGATGGATTAGTAAATTTGCAGATGACACAAAGATCAGTGGAGTTGTGATTAATGCTGAAGGAAGTTGCAAGTTACAGAGAGACATAAATAAGCTGCAGAGCTGGGCTGACAGGTGGCAAATGGAGTTTATGCAGAAAGGTGTGTGGTGATTCACTTTGGAAGGAGCAACAGGAATAAAGAGTATTGGGCTAATGGTAAGATTCTTGGTAGTGTAGATGAGCAGAGAGATCTCTGTCCATATACATAGATTCCTGAAATTTGCCACCCAGGTTGATAAGGTTGTTAAGAAGGCATACAGTTTGTTAGCTTTCATTGGTAGAGGGATTGAGTTTCAGAGCCACGAGGTCATGCTGCAACAGTACAAAACTTTGGTGCAGCTGCACTTAGTGTATTGCGTACAGTATTGGTCACTGCATTATAGGAAGGATGTGGAAGCTTTGGAAAGGGTTCAGAAGAAATTTACTGGGATGTTGCCTGGTATGGAGGGAAGGTCTTATGAGGAAAAGCTGAGGAACTTGAAGCTGTTTTCATTAGAGAGAAGAAGGTTGAGTGGTGGCTTAATTAAGACATCCAAGACAATCAGAGGGTTAGATAAGGTGGACAGATGCTGATGGATAGCACGAGGGTACATAGCTTTAAATGGAGGAGTGATAGATATAGGACAGATGTCAGAGGGACTCAGGCAGTAGTAGGGGCATGAATGCACTGTCTGCAACAGCAGTAGACTCGCAAACTTTAAGGGCATTTAACTGGTCATTGGATAAATATATGGATGAAAATAGAATAATGTCAGATAGATAGGCTCTGATTGATTCCACAGGTCAGCTCAACATCAAGGGCCGAAGGGGCTGTACTGTGCTGTAATGTTATATGTTCTACATTCTACTAAAAGGGGAACGCAGAATACTCTGAGATTCTGAAGAGGAGTCATACTGGACTCCAAACATTAATGTACTTTCTCTCTCACAATCTTGCCAAACCTGCTGAGTTTCTCCACCATTCTGTGTACATTATAGGATGTCCAAAGCAGCAGCCAGCTGCTAAAACTCCTGAAAGATATTGCTAAAACAAAGAAGCAAGACACAGCAGAAACACTGGGCAAGACGCAATGTCTGCAACTTTTCCTCTCCCAGCACTAGTTGAAAAAAAAGTGATATGAAGCAGAACTGGCAGTTTTTCCACATTTGTGGAACATTTGCAACAGATTTATTTAGCCAGCTAGAGCAGTTGTTTTAACATTGTTGGAGAAAGACTATTTCAAAAGGTCTTCCTTCATAAATCTCCATGAAGAACAAATAAAAACAGACTGCAGAAGTTTTGAAAGCTTCAAAAGATAAGCTTAAACCCGAATGGAATAAATGTCACTCAAAAAATATGTGTCATATCTGGCCTGAGGTGAAAAAAAAGGTCCATCTTACTCAATTAACATAGTTTACATAATTATGTAAAACTGCAGAACTAGAAGATGACCTGGTTAAAAACAAGTTTGCTTTAGATATAGGAATCCTGCAGTGCGAACAGGTCTACTGAGAGAGGAGAAATTTACCTTCAGGAAAATGATCCAATACTTGCTGAGGTTGCAAATCAGCAATTACAGCAGAATCAATCAAGCTTTGCATAATGTTGATAGATATTCTAGACTGCAAATACTGCAGAGAGCATCATGCAAAAGTTTAAAAAAAAAGCCATGTCCAATATGAGGGAAGCAGTGTTTTCACTGCAGGAATCTGAATCATTTTGCATGCAAGGAAGATGGAGGTTATGGATGGACACTGAAGAGATATTGGCTGAAGATTCTGAAGGTTTGTAGCATACAACAGGTTGGTTCAATCAGATGAATAGGCAATAAATGGAATATTACTGTTGGAGAGATAAGCACAGAAGGAGAACATTAAGTCATCATAAAGTGTCAGGCAGACTCCAGTCATCTAATACCATGATCTGTGTGAAGTGATCGAAACATGAAGCTCTCAAAAGTAAAGTCGAGGCTTTACAATATTCATTCAGCTATTCTCTACAAACAAAGATCTGGGGTATACACAAAACAACCTGTGCTTACACAACTCACAACATAACATGCAACATTAGATGGGATATTGTGATTGGACTTTGATAATTAGTTGTGAGTCTATGAAGAAATATGTCAGTTAGGTTTGTGGTGTGTTGTGCATGCATAAACTGGAACTGCAAGTAAACAGGATCTTATTCTTTACAGATAAAAAGAACCTGTTTAAACAACAAAAAGGTGATATTTGCTGCTTCATTTCTCTAGGCAAAGACCTGACCACAGTTAACCTGCCTGGTTTAAAATCTAAACAAAATCTGAGCAATTAACTGGAAATCATTACTAGCAGGTGCATTCTCCATTGTAATGAATCTACTTGTTAGAGTCCACCTGTCATTCAATCAGCATTTTCTTCTCATGCAGCATAAATGTTGTTTTCCTCTTACCTTGGTATTTCTTATGTATCATGCTAATGAGTGTAAGAAGTAAAGCTTGAATAAAATGATATTTTTTCAACAATACTCTTAAAATATATGTACAAAATAGATGTAAACAAAAGCATATGAAGCATGGTCAGACTTTGATAATTTTAGACAGCTAGAATATGAAATGGACCTTCATGTTGGGAATTTTACTACCTAGTTCTGTTCAAGCTATTTTGTTCAAGCTTAGCTTCTTCCACTCATTAGGGGCGGCATGGTGCCTCAATGGTTAGCACTGCTGCCTCACAGCACCAGGCAATTGTGTGGAATTTGCACATTCTTGTTATGTTTGCGTGTGTTTCCTCTGGATGCTCTGGTTTCCTCCCACAATCCAGAGGTGTGCAGGTTAGGTGAATTGGCCATGCTAATTTGTCCATGGTGTTCAGGGATTTGTAGGTTAGGTGCATTAGTCAGGGGTAAAGGTAGGCTAGTAGGGTAGGGCAATGGGTCTGGATGGGTTACTCTGAGGGTTGGTGTGGACTTGTTGGGTTGCAGGGCCTGTTTCCACATTGTGGGGATTCTATGACTCTACTTTCTATCTAGAGGGTTGGAGAATAGGAAACTGTCATCAATGAGGCAACATGACTTCAGAACGAGGAAGCTAATTCATCCTAATAGGCTCCTCACTTGCGAGAATCTTGTCTTACTGTTCAACATTTGATTGAAAAATAGAACTTCCTGCTCTCAGCAGTGGGAAGTTCCTCACTACCGATCAAACACGATTATCCCAACTTTCTCACTGTAATGTTTAGAATGGAGGTCAGATCTCAGAATAGGAGTTCCCTAACTGCACCAGTTTAATAACGCCAGTCAGGGAGCCTTAGCTGATAGATATAAACAGGAGTATCGGGGGTTCTGCTCATTCTAGGAGCCAGCACATGTAAATACTGGGAGACTGGGTGATCGGATACTAGCCTTCGTGGAGTTATTTCAATGCCAACAAGGGTAGGATCAATGAAGTAACCATGTAACAGCGCCTACTAGCTGAAGCCCAACTGGACTTCAAACGGTCAATACAATTGGCTTTTTCATTAGAAAATGCAGAAAGTGGAACTTACGAGTTACAGAGTTTGCCGATGAAAGTGGAACACCCTCGCTAGACTGGCTGAGCTTGGGGGAAGACCACTTGAGAGAAGGTAAATGCACATCCTCACTCAGGACATACCTTGAACAGAAAGACTTTCGATCGGCCCACAGCAAAACCAAAACAAAGTGAAGCCTCACCCAAATGCTTAAATTTTTTCTGGATCTAGGCTTGCAGGCCATTGTAGTTGCTGCCAGTATGTGGACCCAAGACAGCAAAAGTGTTCCACTAGGCCTGAATTGAGTAACAGAACTCATAACCTGGTATCTAGGAGAGTGCTCACACTATAGCAGGTTTGGAACACAAATTGCTGAGCAAATTTGAAATCGCAACTAATCAAAATAAGTGTCTCATTAAATGGTGCATAGAGTTCATTCATCAAACAATGGGACGATAATAGAAAAGTTATAACCATCGTTTGCAATACACAAACTGTCAGAAATGTTGGCCACAGAAAACATGCCATCATTTACAAGCAGGAAATTTGAGTATTTCCTAAATTTGACATGTAAGAACAGCTACGGACTGGTCTGGCAGAAACAGGAGTCCAATCTTCAGTACTTTCTAGGATCCTACAGTTCAATGTTTATTTCCTTGCCTTGTCAATCGCCCCCAAAAAATGTTTCATCTCATTTTTCAAAATTCCATTTGCCACTGTTCAGGATATCTGCAGGCTTTTCTCCTTGCCACACCACCAATGTCAGGAGAGTTGGGGGGTGGGGTAGATGAAGAACAAGACTTGCTGCTAGTTTGGGTGGGAGTTGCAGAGATCTGTCAACTGACAATATTATTCTTAGCCTAATATGTGATCTAGCTACAAATGAGGCTCTGCCCTACTCACATCAGTCAGTACATCTAGGCTTTTTTTGCTGTTCAGTGGGTTCAAATATCAAGAGGTAAGCAGCAATTAGTAAGAGCTAGAACTCAGAACATTCACAACTGGCTAATGATGCTGGCCAAAGGAAGTTATGAACAAGAAAACAATCTAGTAAAAAGATTAATGAAACTTTACTAATCAGGCAGAAAGCTTTGTGAATTAACTGAAGCATAATTTTGATCTGGAACACTGCTATCGTTTTTCACACTTGATTTGTCTCTTTAATTAATTCCACACTCCCTGTCAATCACACAAGCAAAATGAACAATAGTACTGTCTATACGAATTTCATTGTTTAGTGAGGCATTGAGGAAAGCAATACAAGCGTCAAATTTTAACTAAAAATGAGAAAACAGACTTGAAATTGAATGCATTAAGCAATTGACTGGGCTGACGTCTCCTAACAACTGAGGCCCATTCAATCGCTAAATAATTGTCGAGCTAGCTAAACAACGGATGAGTCAGGAGCACCGAGTGCCATTAACCATTATTCTTTGCCAGTTCACTAATGTTTATCAATTACCAGGTGCCATCTTTTCAATCTCCACTCATTTTCAATTGGGCACTTTTGCAATGTTTAGACAATTAGCATCCAGGTCAGGCTGATTAAACACAGTAACAAACCATTGGGAAGAATCCAAGAGTTCACTGTTGCTTGGCTAATGTCGGGCTTTGGTGTTAAAAATGAAGTGGCAGATTATCCTGGTGGGAGAATGAAGAGGAATTTGTCACAACTGGGTGTTGAGAATTGCAGTGTGTCACTTTCTCAAGCTGAAGTGAGTTTTCAGCAACAGACATTCAACAGCATCACACGGCACACATGAAATCCACTACCATATCATGTCTGTGCTAGCATTTCAATGAGCTGTCCACTCATTTCAATGTTCCCCTCATTCCCAATATTCCAGAAACATTTGTTTAATTAGATTTCACGAATTCCATTTTGTACACTTTTGGATCTGCTAGCACCATCCTTCAAGGCAAAACATTCCAGACCACAACACTATATAAACCATAAACCTCCACCACATTCCCATTAATTCCTGAAATCTGTCTCCCTTGAGTACTGACTCATCCACCACTGAAAGCCATCTCTGCAGATATTCTTTTGAAATCTTCAAGAGATTCTGGACACCTCTGTCAATTGTTCCTCTACTTTCCCTTCTCCAATCTCTCCATGACTTGTCATTCACGATGCCATTACTGAAAATTTCCCCTGCACCTGGACTTTGTGATGTCTAGGACTGTAAATAATGGTCTAGCTGAGGTCTAAAAAGTGAGTTATAAACTGAAATAACCACACAAGGGCTGGTATCCTGTCACAAAGTCACCCTTTATTTATATGTGCACGGTACAAGGGCCCTGACCAGCCAGCTCTCAGAGTCAGTCCCTAGAATAAGGAAATTCTGACATTTCTGTTTCTTTTTGTTAATTTCCTTTGCTTTTGGTTAATAAAAAATAAAGAAGAAACAAAAACTTCAAAATAATCTCCTCCTCAATGGGATGACACCAACAGAATCAGTCTCCTCTCCTCTTTAATACAGGAAAAAAAGAGCAGAGTCCTTCACTCATTCTGATCCAGCTCCCTCAGAGCCAGCTCTCAGAGTGAACAGAATTTCTGACACGCCTGGTCTTTTTTGACAGGATGTCTGATATTCCCCTTTTTCTTTTTTTTTGTGTGATTGCAGGCAGTGTGTGTGACAGTAAAAGACGCGAGATGTACAAATCTATTCAATTTCCACCACCAGGAAACACCCAAGTGGCCAGTGACAAGCACTGCCATTCTTAGAGGGCAAATCTGCGTGATCAAACAGTGAAGGGGAGAGCAGGGATTAAATCAAAATAGAGTTGGAAACACTCCTGTTTATATCTGTCAGCCAGGACTCCCTTATTGGCCTGGTTAACAATCCTAATCAATGTTATCATAGTCAATGGAATCCACCTGGCTCTCAATCTAACCAGAACATTCATCCATCCCCTAAGTCCTGGGATGTTCATTTTCTTGTAGCTTCTCTCACCGAACAATTTCTGCCAGGGAATCCACTGCCATCCACTACAAAGCAACAGTCTCCCATGGCTATATTCACTACACCTGCAAGGATTCCATGCCACTCTCCCAGTTCCTTTGCCTCTGTCGTATCTGTTTGGATGATGCTATTTTCCAAAACAGCACTGCTGACATGGCTTCCTTCTGCCATAATAGTGGTTTCCTGCCCACTCTGGTCAACAGGATCCTCAATTGCATCTAATCTGTCACCTGTGATTCCGCCCTTGCCCCTTTCCATCACTCAGTGTGATCAGGTCCCACTTGTTCTCACTTTGTCCTACTCGCCTCTGCATTCAAAGGATCATTCTCTGCCATTTCAGACAGCTCTAGTAGAATGCCTTCCCCTCACCCCCGCGGCCCCCCCCCCCCCCCCGCAACCTGCATTTCACAGGGATTGTTCCCTCCAGGACACTAGTCCATTTCTTGACCACACACCCTTCCCATAGCATCTTCCCATGTAACCGCAGAAGGTGCAACACCTACCTCTCTGCTCACCATTCAAGCGCCTAGATTGTCTTTCCAGGTGAAGCGGTATTTCACCTGCACCTCCTCCAATTCACTGCATCCAATGTGGCCTAGTCTGTCTTGGAGAAACTAAACCAAACTGGGTTACTGCTTTGCAGAACACCTCCAGTCCAAGTGCAATCATGACCTTCCATAGACATTCATTTTCAATAATGACTTGCTCACATGCCCACTTCTCCATCCTTGACAGGCTGCAATGCTCCAGTGATTCACAGCACAAACTGGATGAGCAACATCTCATCTTCAAACTGGGCAGTTTGCAACTTTCTGACCTCAAGATTCAGTTCAACACACTTTTCATCTCAGCCCACTTGGCACTCCAGCCTCATTCCTGAAGAAGGGCTTATGCCCGAAACATGGATTCTCCTGCTCCTCGGATGCTGCCTGGCCTGCTGCACTTTTCCAAAAAGAACCAGAGGAGAAATGTTTCTGACGCAGTGAGTTGCACTTTCTAATCTTTCATTTCTCTGTTCTATTTTCCTGCTACCACTCTTCCATTGGGAAAAAAAGTCCTAATTTCCTATCTCTCCATTAGAGACTTCCTCCAACATTCTCTGCGGACGTCTTTCCTGCAGGATCTCTGATTGTTCTCATTTGAAGTTTGCCTCCTGTGGTTGTAATCAACACTATGCCTTAGAATTAAACTACATAATCTTTTTTTTAATTTGAACACATTTAAGACTAGAATCTAAGTAAACCCTTGTAAGCTTGAATATTTGATTCTAACTGGATAAAAAGTATTTGATAAGTTGACACTAACATAAAATTGAGAAGCCATGTGGCTGTGTGAAAGTTGGATTACTTAGCAATGGGTGGGGTGTACATCCCTGCATTTAGCTGCAAATGGTTGTTGCAGCTCCAAATGTTGGTGTCAGTTGCTTATCAACAGTAACCCTTATTCTCATTCTCATATCATACAAAGAGAAATTTAGAACCAATGCCCCAACTTTTCTGGCAGGGATCTTTAGAGAACAAGGTTGGCTGGGGGAAGATAGGGGAAGTTGGGTAGTTAGACTCCATTAGTAACAGAAAACAAACCCAAAACAATCACTGTTCCAGTGTATTTCTGGGAAATCTACACAAGCAACTGCTCACTTCCTTAATTAGAGGACACGATGACAGGGGATGCCATGGATGTATGAGAGAGCAGCCTTAACCAGCCTTCGGGTGGTGTGCAGGTACTTTTTTCCTTCTTTATGGTCATTTAAGCGGGCATTGGATAGGCATTTGGAAGTTATTGGGCTAGTATAGGTTAGGTAGGATTCGGTCGGCGCAACATCGAGGGCCGAAGGGCCTGTACTGCGCTGTATCCTTCTATGTTCTATGTTCTATGTTCTATGAGAACAGTGCCCATAATGAAGCTGCAGATCAAACAGGACAAAACACAATCCCACTGGAAAGCAGGCATGAATAAGGGCTAGTCAGAGGTTTACTATGCAAACAAACATTTTATGATTGATTTAACTTAATTATAATCACACAACTGAAATATATTAATTGATTAATTATTATAGAATGGTAAATGCAGCTCTTAATATTGTAACATTATGTGAATCTGCTTAGCTTCATTTGACAAAGAAATGCACCTTGGGATTGTGAACAGGGGGAAGACAGTAACTGAATGTATAAACTTACAGCTATATGGATGAAAGGGATCTGTTTAGTTTTGGATCCAACTTCCAAGGTTGAATATCACAGAGATGGTATACTCCTTGGCTCATTTGCCCTTATCAGTGAATCATAAACATCAGTTTTTATTAGTGTTTTAATTTTTTTAAGCAGATATAACCTTTGTGTTAGAGATAACTTTATTACAATGTGTTCATGTTTGTAACTGTATATTCAAGAATAACATGTAGTTCAATTTCTAAACTAGTCATAAAGTCACACGGCATGGAAACAAACCCTTTGGCCCAACCCATCCATGCCAACTAGGTTTCCTAAACTGAACTATTGCCATTTCACTTAAATTGGTGTACAGGGTAACAAGATGTTATTAAGTATCTAAACGCAGCAAAACAAACAAAACCAATCAGAACAAATGACACTCAGAAAGATAAAAACACTGTTAAAACCAAGAATAGGAGCTTTGTCAATTAAGCAACACTGAGACTTGAGCTCAAGGATATCAAAGATCTTGAGCCCTGTCCATGAATGCCTCCCTTCATGTTTTAGTAAATCAACAAAGAACATTCGAAACCATTGTCTCATCTAAGTAAAGAGACAATAACAAAGGGTAATGAAGAGGATGAACCCATGGATTATTAACAACTTAATGTCAGCAAGACTTGTGGTACAGTAGTAACATCCATACATTTGAGCTAGGGGACTCGGGTTCAATTCTCACCTGTCCTAGAGGTGTGTCATAACCTCTCTGAATGGATTGATAAGAAAATTTGAACCATTGAGGAGATAGTGGAGGTGACATCAGTCAATGCCCATCACCCTGAACAGCCAATTAAAGATCAATCATGTGTCCTTTAAACCAATTAGCATTACCGACCTCTGGCCCAGGCCAATCAAAAATGTAATAATATAATTGAACATTCTATGAATTGGGGCTTGGAATGAGTTTATAAGCAGTAGCTTTCAATGATTAAGATGTGCAAGAGAAAGTTTGAAATTAATCTACATCCAATCAGGAGTGGAGAGAGACATATAAACTAAGTGCTGACTTGTGTCCTAATCCCAACCTGAAAGTTCGAATCATAGTGATCCTGCAAATACAGCCTTGTTTTAATCACAGACTTGTTCAGTTTCAACAGAGGCCATTGTGCTGTTCAAACTAGCATCATTATCTAGTGGCAGTCTCTTGTTTTTCGCTTGTACACAATTTCTATCCAAATAATGAGCCAAAGCCTCCTTGAATGCCTCACCACATTTTCAAGTAGTACATTCCATACCATGGTGGCTCAGTGGTTAACACTGCTGACTCACAGCACCAGGGATCCAGGTTCGATTACTGCCTTGGGCAACTGTCTGTGTAGGTTTTCTCCTGGTGCTCTGAGTTTCCTCCCACAATCCAAAAATGTGCAGGTTAGGTGAATTGACCATGCTAAATTGCCCATAGTATTCAGGGATGTGTAGGTTAGGTACATTAGTCAGGGGAAGTGTAGGATGCTAGGCTAGGGGAATGGGTTTGGGTGGGATATGCTTCAGAGGTTTGGTGTGGACTTGTTGGGTCTTATGGCCTGTTTCCACACTGTCAGGATTCTATGTAATTACTCACTGAGTGAAAAAGTTTTTTTCTCACATCACCTTTGTTTGCACACACTTTAAATCTATGCCCTCTCATCACTGTTCCTTTTTATGAAGAATTTAATTGTATTAGCTATTATTTATAATATTCATTACCGAAGCAAAGCTTCCTGAGTTATTGCACTTGACTGTTTCCTGTTGCTTTATTAAAGTCTAAAATGAACAAATTAATATTGGGATTTGAATCTAAATTAAAGCCCCTTAAAGACTACAGAACTTCTCAATGGTGCTATCTCCACCTCCCTGTCCAGTCTCCAGAAAGACTGCAAAATTGAGTCAATGATTAATGAGACAATGGATCCTTTGTCTGCCTCACTAGATCCATTGGAGAAAGATTCTGAGACTACCTGGTGTGTTCTCACAAGTTCCTGTGTAGTTGAACCATCTCAGGCATTGCTGCATTTCTGAGCCCATAGCTTTCTCTCTGTGCTGCTGGAGTCTAGTTTGAAGCAATAGACCCAAAGGTAATGCCCTGTCAATACTGGCTCCAGATGGCAGCTAGGTGTTTAATTAGCTTTATGTATCTGCAAAGCGATAATGGAACATTTTTACACTAAGCATGCTGACCAAATGTTCATGGTACAAAAGCAGAAGGCTGGAAGAACACAGTAAGCGAAGCAGCATCAGGAAGTGGAAATGTCGATATTTTGAATGTACTTCTTCACCTCCTGATACTGCCTGGCTTGCTGTGTTCTTCCTTGCTTTTCTACCTTGGATTTCAGCATCTGCAGTTTTTTTTTATCTCTGAGCAAGTTTTCATTGCATCTTTGTTTCTGCATTAATGCTTGGAGAGGGAATGTAGCTCAGTGTCTGTGTGGCAAATATACGATTGGAACGTGCAGACTATTTTCATTGTAAAACTGTGTCAGATGTCAGATGTCGAGGATGATCCAAGTCACATTGGGAGCTGCACGTCATAGAGTCACAGAAATGGACAGCACGGAAACAGACCCTTCAGTCCAACTCATCCATGCTGACCAAATATCCTCAACTAATCTAGTCCTATTTGCCAGCACTTGGTTCATATCCCTCTAAACCCTTCCTATTCATATACCCAGATGCCTTTTAAATGCTGTAATTGTACTAGCTTCCACCACTTTCTCTGGCAGATCATTCCATACATGTACTACCACCTGCATTAAAATGTTGGCCCTTCTAAATCTTGCTCGTCTCACCCTAAATCTATGCCCTCTAGTTCTGAATTCCCCCAACTTAGGGAAAGATGTTGTTTATTTACCCTATCCAAGCCCCTCATGATTTTTATAAACCTCTATAAGATCATCTCTCAACCTCTGACACTAAAGGGAAAACAGCCCCAGCCTATTCAGCCTTTCCCTATAATTCACACACTCCAACCCTGGCAACACCCTTATAAAACATTTCTGAACCCTTTCAAGTTTCACACATCCTTCTGATAGGAGGGAGACCAGAATTGCACACTGTATTCCAAAAGGGGACAAACAAATGTCCTGTACAGCCGCAACATGACCTGCCAACTCTTATATTCTATGTGCACTGACCAATAAAGGAAAGCATACCAAATGCTTTTTTCACTATCCTATCTACCTGTGACTCTACTTTTACGGAACTAAGAACCTGCACACCAAGGTCTCTTTGTTCAGCAACAAAGAGACCTTACCATTAGGTGTATAAGTCCTGTTCTGATTTGATTTTCCAAAATGCAGCACCTCACATATCTCTCATGTGAATCATCTCAACCCATCTAGCCCCTTAGTGCTTGAGTAGCCAGCTCCCTCAAGGGATTGAGAAACCTTCCCTTTTCCAGATAATCTCAAGATAGACTGCACTCAAAGTTGGGGAGGGACAAAACTGTCACAGAATAAAGATATTGGTGAGGCTGGAGGCCATTTGTCTCGGATGCTGAGACAGCAGATGTACATGTGTACAAACAATCAAAATGTGGAAGGGGAATTCAATTAAATCAGGATCTGAGAGGAAAAATGAGCTGGGGAAGGGAATTGAGAACAACAAAGTAGCAATTAGGTTTAAGCATGAAGTAGAAACCAGGCAAAAAAACAGGGAAGTTTATCATAGAAATTAAATTGAAGAGAGTTTCAAAGACCAAGGATATTATTGGCAACAGTTGGTCAAGGACTACCGAACTCTCTATTTGCTGTACACAGCTGGACATGAGGTCCGCGGAACATAAATATTGCCATATGGGGTTAAGAATGCTAAGCTTTTTGTTTTACACGCATCAAAGTCAGGATGTAAGAAACAGACTTGAACCAAGAGAAACTATTTTATACAGAATGAGAAGGGGGAGCTGATTGGCTGAGCCATTATTATCATGGAGATGCAGCAAGAACAGTTAACGATAAATTTTTATTCTCAGACTGAGCAGATAGATTCTGATTAGTCAGGGTATTGCTATGGGGATACAGCAAAGATTGGCTTCTCCTTGACCCTTTTTTATTTAAAAAGTGCAACATTTGTAAATTAATTTTGTCTATGTAACCCAGAGTCATGTTTATTTATATATGTAGCTTCTCGCAGTTGTGATATCAGTTGATGATCTTAAATTGGTTTCCAGTGCAACTCTTAGCACATGTAGATAATATAATAAATTATTTCTAACAGCACTATCACTTCTAATGGCTTTTCTGATGTTTACAAGAACAGTTTGATTGAGCAAACTTTGAGTTAGCATGAGCAGTTGGGATGTAAGGCCTAGATATTTGCCATCACACTGGCACAGCAACTCAAAATACCATATTTCTATAATAAGGTCAGTTTAGCTTGACAGCAACATCCAGTCTATGGAGAAAACCACTCATGGATTTACTGGATAGTGGTAGTGTGAGATGGTTAGCTTCACCCTTTCAAGGGATTGAGAAACTTTCCCTTTCCCAGATAATCTCAAGGTAGACTGCACTCCGCCCAGGGTCAAAAGTGGTGGATATACACTCTTTCATGAGTTTACGGCATGTACAGTGAGTGACGATTTGATCAGGGTATCCATTATCACATAAAATAGTTTTGATCTGTCCTATCATAGCCTATATGGTGACAGGATAATGGAGACCCTATTCATGAAGTTGCTAATAAAATTGATCTTGTAGCAAATGGAACTGTAGGCTTCCCAGTGATTGTAGGCCTTTGGTAGATAGGAGTTGATTACCAATTTTCAGATTTTTCAGTTAATATATCAAGGAAAGGGCTTTCATTTGATTACTCCCTTTCAGTGTTAAATTTGAACCCATGACATAGAACAGAGAAATTCTTTAATTACAAACATATCATCTATACATCGGATACATTCAAGGGGAAGGAGGTTTTACTCCTCTAAACTAATACAGAGCATCATGCTAACATTGTAGAGCTCTGCCTAGCGTTTCAACGCTCTACACTAATACAGTGCTGAGAGTGTGGTGTGGAAAAGAACAGCATGTCAGGCAGCATCTGAGGAGCAGGAAAATCGACGTTTTGGGCATAAGATTCTCCTGCACCTCGGATCCTGCCTGACCTGCTGTGCTTTTCCAGCACCACACTGTCAACTCTGATCTCCAGCATCTGCAGTCCTCACTTTCTCCTACTAAAACAGAGGGGCACAGTGCTCTACATGAGCACTACAAGCTCCACATTCACATTTCAGAGCTGTATGTTCACCTAGAAACATAGAGTTCTGTAGCACTACCGTACTGTAGTTCTGTAGTGCTACAGAGAACATGGAACAAGTACTACAACACAGGAACAGGCCCTTAGCCTGTGCCAACACATGACACTTTCGTGAGTTTTGAGAAGATTTGTAGCTCAGGTTGAGTTTGCTTGCTGAACTGGAAGGTTCATTTTCAGACATTTCGTAATCATACTAGGTTACATCTTCAGTGAACCTCCAGGCAAAACACTGCTGATGTTTCCTGCTCTCTATTTATATGTTTGGGGTTCTTTGGGCTGGTGATGTCATTTATGTGATGATACCATTTCTTATGGTGATGTCACTTCCCTTTTTTTTCTCAGGGGGTGGTAAATGGTAGCCTACAATGGTAAATGGCATCATGGTAGCTCACAAACCCACTAACACACTAAAGCAGCAGTTAATGAACTTGAAAGATCGTATACAGATAACAATGCCATTTACAAAATACCGTGCAAGGACTGTAACAAACACTACATTAGACAGAAAGCTAGCCACCAGGATAAATGAACATCAACTAGCCACAAAACTACATGACCCTCTCTCACTAGTATCCTTACATACAGAAAAGGAAGGATACCGTTTCAACCGAACAACACATCCATCCTAGGACAAGCCAAACAGAGACACGCACGAGAATTCCTAGAAGCATGGCATTCCAACCAGAACTCTATCAACAAGCACATAGATTTGGACCCCATTTACCACCCCCTGAGAAAAAGAACAGGAAATGACATCCCCACAGGAATGACATCACCAACCCAAAGAAACCCAAACATATGAATAGAAAGCAGGAAACATCAACAGTGCTTCGTCTGGAGGTTCACTGAAGATGTTATCTAGTATAGTAAAATGAAATCTAGTCTGAAAATTAACCTTCCAGCTCAGTGAGGAAACTCACATCCAGAACATGACACTTTTCTAAACTAAAAACATTTTGCATGTATGCAATCTGTATGTCTCTGTTTCCTGCCTATTCATAAATCTGTCAAGATGCTTCTATCACCTCATTTGGCAGTGTATTTCAGGCACCTACCTTCCTTTATTCCTAAACTTGCCTCTCACATCTGCTTTAATCTTTTCCCTTTTACCTCAAACCTTTGTTCCCTAGTAATTGACATTGCTACCCTAGGAAAAAGACTGAGTATCCATTCTATATAATTTTGTAAACTTCTATCATGTTGCCCCTCAGCCTCTGATGTTCAAGTGAAAACAAATCAAATTTATCCAATATCTCCTCATAACTAGTACCCTTCAAACCAGACAACATCCTGTTAAATATTTTCGGTATCCTCTCCAAAGCCTATATATTTTTCTCTTAGTGTGGTGATCAGAAGTGTACACAATGCCATTTTTGGAGTACAGAGGAACCTCGATTATCTGAACGTGATGGACAGAAATTATTTTGTTTGGATAACTGATTACTTGGATAACTGATTCAATGCTTCTCCACTGGAACTCTGAAGTTTCCTTTTTCCTCGCTCTGCCTGATTTGCTCCCTCTCCCTGCCTGACCTGCTCCCTTTCTCTGTCTCAGGGTTTGTTTCTGAGCAGACACACATTTGTGTGTAAGGGACTTGCGACTTTGCTGAAGCCTCCTGCCCTCTCCCCCTAATCAGTTCAATGGGATTGATACAATGAGCACTTGCTAAGTCCACTCACAGTTCAGGAGACTAGGCAGCAGCATACCACGTGTGATCCCTCGGTCCTGCCCAACCCCCAAAGCCCGTCCAACCCCACCCCCTCGCCCATCTGTGTCCCCGCCTCTGCCTCCAACCCGGTCACCCCAACCCCCACATCTCCCTGACACCTGTCAGCCCCCCCTTCCGCCCCAGCCCCAGCTCACCCGCCAACTCCCCATCCACCCCAGCCCCACCCAGCTCCCCCCCCACCATCAGACCCCACACCCCGTTAAGCCCCCCGTACACCCTGGTGCCGTCAGCTACCCGTCCATCCCAGCTCTTGCACCCCCCATCAGCCCCCGTCCGCCCCCTTCCCAGAGCAGCCAGACTGGACATCAACTGTAAGACTGCTGCTGCTTTTGGAGGTGAGTCTCAAAATAGCATGCGTGCAGACAAACATACACACACACACACATAACTTTTCACTGCACAGGTTTTTGACAGGCTCCACCTTTGCCCTCAGGACAATGTTGGAGAGATTATCTGTGGAAGAAGGGTTTAGGGTACACCCCTGTGGAGAACTCCAGGGAAAGTGTGGGGAGAGAGAGAGAAAGGGCGTGCGGTCAGTCATTTGGAGATGGTGCCCGGGCTCCCATTGACTGTCCCAGAACTGTCCTTGGCAGAATTTCAGTAAGCCAAATTCACTTTTAATCATTGTAAACTAAAGATGCGATCATTGTTGGAAACCCCTCTTTGATGTACAGTAATGTTTCTATTGGGACCTTGAGATCTTCTTCGGATAATCTGAAATTCAGATAATTGATATGCAGATAATCAAGGCTCCTCTGTACTGTGTACAATTCTGGTCAACCTGTTATAGAAAGAATGTTATTAAATTGGAAAGCATACAGTAAAGATTGACAAGCATGTCACCAGGACTGAAGGTTTTGAGTTATGAAGGAAAGACTGGATAGGCTGATACTTTTTTCATTGGAGCATAGAATGTTGAGGAATAACCTCATAAAAGTTTATATAATCATGAGGGGCGTAGATAAGGTAAATGTCAAAGGACTTTTCCCGAGGGTAGGAGAGGTTAGGAGCAAAACCCCCTGACTGGGACAAAGTTTCAGGAAGCAGACAGGGTTCAGGCACGCAGCACACTTTTATTCAAACAATAACTGGTTAAGTTATGGAGAGGACCAAAAGATCTTCTCCGAATCTGGCCTCAACATGAGAACACAATCGATCTCTTTATCTATAGCTTAGTTCGAAAGAGAGATCAATGACACGCTCTGATTTTTATAGTGAAAAAGTGTATTTTTATATATTTTGTGTTATAATGTACACACATAATGTGGTTACTATGCCCTCCCCCTGTCTCTATAAAACCAACTCTATGAAACACTTGATCAATGATGGACACTCCTATGGATAGCCCTCGGTTTTCATGATGCCTAACTGTCATTGTAAACTCTACACTTCGGGATCTTTCTATGTTGCATTCCAAAGTTACTGGCTGTTCTCCTTTGGTTATATCCCTGACTTGCTTGTCTCTAAGGACTGCTAAATTCTATTGTTTATTATATTCCACATGCTATCTTTATCAAATTCTACCACTCCTCTTATACAAAAAGTTTAATTATAATTTTATTTGAAAGTTTTTAAATTATTTTTCTGTTAGCACTCTTTAGCTAATGAGACAAAATATGCCAGGTATCTCTTTAGTATTTTCCCTTAGTGCTTTTACTATAAACTTTATAATTACATTGAAATCTATCTCTGTCATTATTTGAAAAATCTTTAACGAGAATCTATTTGTTAATATTGTAAGTAATTTTAAGGAAACTGCTCATTTTTGTGAACCAACTTTAGCTGCTGTGTTTATGGCTGAACACATCCTATTCTTAATGAGACTGAAATTAATTGCTTATACTTTAATGATCCTTTCAAGTTTTTTTTTTACAATTCACAATTCCATCATTTCATCTGTGTTTGTTACAAATCTTTGAACTTTTCATCCTTGAATAGTTCCTTATTGAGGCTGTCTTTTTCTTGTAGTCTTGCTGTCCAGATAATGCTCCCTTTTGCCTCAGAATAACCCTTTCCCAAAGGCACTATTGCTTCACTTAAATGCTAAAGCAGGCTTTTTAAATCAATTAGTCGACCATTTTGTGTCTCTTAAAAACAGGACGCCCCAACAGGAAGTTCAAAATGAGAGGGCATAGATTTAAGGTGAGAAGGGAAATATTTAAAAGGGACCTGATGGGCAACGTTTTCACACAGAAAAGTGGTGTGTAGATTAGATACCCTACAATATGTAAACAGGCCCTTTGGCCCAACAAGTCCATACCAATCCACCCCTCCCACCACCATATATTTACCCCTGACTAATGCACCTAACACTATGGGCAATTTAGCACAGCCAATTCACCTAGCCTGCACATCTTTGGATTGTGGGAGGAAACCAGAGCAAACCTGCACAGACAAGTGGAGAATGTGCAAACTCCACTCAGTCTCCCAAGGCAGGAATCGAACCCATGTCCCTAGTGCTGTGAGGCAGTAATGCTAACCACTGAACCACCATGCCACCCTGTATATGGAATGAACTGCCAAAGGAAGTGGTAGAAGCATACAATATTTAAAGGACATGTGGCTAGGTACATGAATAGAAAAGATTTAGAGAGATATGGGTCAAATGCAGGCAAATAGTTTAATTTGGGAACCTGCTTGCTATGGATGAGTTGGACCAGAGGGTCTGTTCCTGTATGGCTGTATGTAGCCTAACTAAACTTCTGTTCAAGACTGAGCAAGACATGCCAATTTCTATACTGTATGCCCTGACCAATGAAGGCAAGGATGCCATGAGACTTCTTGGCCATTGTTACCACTTCTGTTGCCATATTCAAGGAATTATTGATCTGTCTGCCTAGATTTCTCTGTATGTTAATGCTTCTAAGCAAAAAGGAGAAAATGAGGACTGCCGTTGCTTAGAAGGGCTTATGCCCCAAACATCGATTCTCCTACTCCTTTGATGCTGCCTGACCTGCTGCACTTTTCCAACAACACATTTTTCAGCAATGCTTCTAAGCATCCTAATAGTTACTGTAGACCTTCCCTCTGCATTAAAAGTTCCAAAATGCATCACCTTGCATTTTTCTGGATTAACTTCAACCTACCATTTCTCCACCAAGTTTCCAGCCTCTCTATATTCTGCTGTTTCCCCTGGTAATCCTCTTCACACCCGCAGCTCTCCCAATATTTGTGTCATTTACAAATATACTAATCAGGCCAGCTAAGTTCTCCTCCTAATCATTTCTAAATATTATAAACAACAGGGAGCCTAGTACTGACCCCTGTGGAACAACATTGTTCACAGATTCTAATCAGAAAAACACCCTTCTCCCCTTACTCTTTGTCCTGTATGACCTAGCCAGTTCTGTAAAGATCTTACTAGCTCATTGTGGATCCCTTTTGACTTTGCCTTTTATATCAGCCTGCTATGAAGGATCTTTTCAAAAGCTTCACTAAAGCGCATGTCGACAGCATTCATTGCCCTGCCCTCACCAATCAATCATGTCAGTTCCTGTACAGGATGGGTTAGAATTGTTGATGATACTTAATAGCTGCAAGACCTTGAATAAGTCCTATAATGGGTGACTCATTCCTGTACATACTGAAGACAGCATGATGAACTTGTTTGTCTGTACTTGTGGCTCGTTACACTGTACAGAAAAGAGAGAGTTTTGTTCCGAACTGTTGGACTTCCCCCTCAGAACAGGATCAAGAACGAACCTAAGCTTCCAACCCAGCTTTAGATCAAGGTATCCCCAAAGGGCAAGAGGGCATGAGACTTATTGTTTTTTCCCTTTCTGTTCATCTTTTTATTTATTTAATGAATGTTCATATTTAAGTAAATGTCTGTTGTTGAGTCTTTTCTTGACAACATTTAACCAAATCCAAAGAACCTTTTGGATGACACTTTGTGATCCAAGACTGTCTTGATGACGAGGATGGGATTTGGGAAAACGTTTAAGAAGGGTAAAGCACTGAATTAAAAGCATGCAATTTGTGTGTTTTTGTTCCTTGG
The DNA here is from genome assembly GCF_020745735.1 of Hemiscyllium ocellatum. Lineage (NCBI taxonomy): Eukaryota > Metazoa > Chordata > Chondrichthyes > Orectolobiformes > Hemiscylliidae > Hemiscyllium > Hemiscyllium ocellatum. The sequence goes on from NC_083403.1 coordinate 91,731,690, forward strand.
AGCTCAAGATTTGGGGATGCTTTGAACAAGTTGTATTTTGTGAATTTATGGTGAAGTAAAAGTGTGGTGGGTGCCTGTGTATGTGTGGGGAAGTTGAGGACTGCAGATAGATTAGATTATTTACAGTGTGGAAACAGGCCCTTCAGCCCAACAAATCCACACCAACCCGCCGAAGCGCACCCACCCAGACCCATTCCCCTACATTTACCCCTGCACCTAACACTACGGGCAATTTAGCGTGGCCAATTCACCTAACCTGCACATTTTTGGACTGTGGGAGGAAACCGGAGCACCCGGAGGAAACCCACGCAAACACGGGGAGAATGTGCAAACTCCACATAGTCAGTCGCCTGAGGCGCAATTGAACCCAGGTCTCTGGCGCTGTGAGGCAGCAGTGCTAACCACTGTGCCACCATGCCGCCCAAGATACTGGAGAGTCAGAATCAAAAAGCGTGGAACTGGAAAAAGCACAGCAGGTCAGGTAGCATTTGAGGAGCAGGACAATTGACGTTTCAGGCACAAGCGCTTCATCAGGAATGAGGAGGGGGAAAGGGGTGGAGAGATAAATAGAAGGGGTGGGGGACTGGGGGAAAGGTAGCTGGGAAGGCAACAGGTGGATGCAGGTAGGAGGTGATTGTGATAGGTTGGTGGGGAAGGTGGAGCGGATAGGTGGGAAGGAACATAGAACATAGAACACAGCACACAACAGGCCCTTTGGCCCACGATGTTGTGTTGAGATTTAATCCTAATGTCAAATATAATAACTTAACCTATGCACCCCTCAACACACTGCTATCCATGTGCATGTCCAGCAGTCGCTTAAATGTCCCCAGTGACTCTGCTTCCACCACCACAGCTGACAACGCATTCCATACATTCACAACTCTCTGCGTAAAGAACCTACCTCTGACGTCTCCTTTACACCTTCCTCCTAATACCTTCAAACTATGACTTTTCGTACCAGTCAAGGTCAGGTCAAGAGGGCCTTGGGGAAAAACCTCTGGCTATTGACTCTATCTATTCCTCTCATTATTTTGTACACCTCGATCAGGTCTTTCCTCTTCCTCCTTCTCGCCAGAGAGAAAAGACCAAGCTTATTCAACCTTTCTTCATAAGGCAAGCCCTCCAGTCCAGGCAGCATCCTGGTAAACCTTCTTTGCACACTCTCCAAAGCCACTTTATCTTTCCTATAGTAGGGCGACCAGAACTGGACACAATATTCCAAGTGTGGTCTCACCAGGGACTTGTAGAGCTGCAGCAAAGCCTCTCAGCTCTTAAACTCCTGTTAATGAAACCCAAAACACCATATGCTTTCTTAACAATCCTATCCAAATGGATGGCAACTTTGAGGGATCTATGTACTTGCACACCCAGATCCCTCTGTTCCTCCACAATGCCAAGAATCCTGTCTTTAATCATTCAACATTCAAATTCGACCTTCCAAAATGCATCACTTTGCATTTATGCAGATTGAACTCCATCTGCCATTTCTCAGCCCAGCTCTGCATCCTGTCTATGTCACGCTGCAGCCTGCAGTAGCCCTCTATACTATCGATGACACCTCCAACCTTAGTGTCATCTGCAAATTTACTAACCCACCCCTCAACCTCCTCATCCAAGTCATTTGTAAAGACTATAAAGAGCAGAGGCCCAAGAACAGAGCCCTGCGGGACCCCAATCAACACTGACCTCCAGGCAGAATACTTCCCATCTACAACTACTCTCTGCCTTCTGTCAGACAGCCAATCCTGAATCCAGACAGCCAAATCTCCCTGTATCCCATACTTCCTGACTTTATGAATGAGCCTACCAAGGGGAACCCTATCAAATGACTTGTTGAAGTCCATATATACCACATCCACTGCTCGACTGTTATTGGCCTGTCTGACACCTCCTCAAAGAATTCAATAGGATTGGTGAGGCATGACCTGTCCCTCACAAAGCCATGCTGACTGCCTTTAATCACACTGCGCTTTGCCAAATAATCATAAATCTTACCCCTCAGAATTATTTCCAAAACTTTACTGACCACAGACATAAGACTGACTGGTCTGTACTTGCCAGGGATTTCCCTATTCCCCTTCTTGAAAAGAGGAACAACATCCATCTCCTTCCAATCCTCCGGTATGACTCCTGTGGAGAGTGAGGAGGCAAATATTCTCACCAGCGGCTTAGCAACCTCCTTTCTGGCTCCCCGGAGCAGCCTAGGATAAATATGGTCTGGCCCTGGAGACTTATCAATCTTAATGTTTTCCAAAATTTCTAGCACATCAACTTCATCAATCTTGATCTAGCCAAGACTGTATCCCAGCTCCTCTAAGTTTTCATTTACAACAAGTTCCCTTTCCTTGGTGAAAACCGAAGCAAAAAAACTCTTTTACGGCAACCCCTATCTGCTCAGACTCCACGCACAAGTTCCCTACGTTTTCCCTGATCGGCCCTATCTTCTCCCTGATCATTCTCTTAAAGTTGGACAGGTAGGTCAGGTCAAGAGGGCGGTGCTGAGTTGGAGTTGGTTCTGGATTGAGATGGGGGGATAGAGAGATTTGGAAACTGGTGAAGTCAATGTTAACACTGTGTGGTTGTAAGGTCCCACAGCAGAACATGAGGCGTTCTTCCTCCAGTTGGTGGAGGAGTCCCAAAATTTGCATGTCCTTGGGGAGAAGGGAAATGGTTGGCTATGGGGCAGTGGCGTTAGTTGTTGCATGCAGACTGGAGATGTTCCCTGAACTATTCTGCAAGTTGGCGCTCGGTCTCCCCAATTAGAGGAGACCACATCGAGAGCAATGGATGCAGTAATTGCGGTGGGAGGATGTGCAGGAAAATCTCTGCCAGTTTTGAAATGATTCTTTAGGGCCTTGGATGGAGTTGAAGGAGAAGGTGTGGGCACAGGTTTTGCACATAGTGCAGTAGCAAGGGAATGTGTAGGGTATGGAGTGTATGTTGGTAGGAGCATGTGAGGGAATCATGCAGGGAATGATCTCTGCGGAATGCAGATAAGGGTGAGGATGGAAATGTATCTTTGTTTGTTGGGTCTGACTTCTCCTTCAAATTGTGCCACTTCCTACAGTCAAAAGGGGACCCGCATGTGTCCCAGCTATGCCTACCTCATTGTAGGATACATGGAACAGTCCCTCTTCTGTAGTTACACTAGCACCGTCCCCCACATTTTCCTCCACCACACTGATGACCGTATCGGCACCACTTCATGTTCCCATGAGGAAGTTGAACAGTTCATCAATTTCACCAAACCTTTCACCCTGACCTCAAGTTCACACAGACCATCTCCAATACCTCCCTCCCCTTCCTTGACCTCTCCGTTTTTGTCTCCGGTGACCGGCTCAACACAGGGATCTATTTCAAAACCATCAACTCCCACAGTTACCCAGACTGTACTTCCTCACTTGCACCCCCTCCTGTAAAAATGCAATCCCTTATTCCCAAATCCTCCATCTTCACTGTATCTGCTCCAAGGAGAAACAATTCCACTCCAGGACTCCCAGACTTCGCAGAGCCATTAAGACAGGCAAGGACCAATACTGATCCAAACTAGAGACCCAGACACCCGGCAACTATAGCAAGGGCTGAATAGCATCACAGATTCTAAAAAGGGACAGCGCAAGATAACAGACAATGACATATCCCTCCCAGAACATCTCAACACCTTCTATGCATGCTTTGAGCAGAACTTCAGCAGAGAGGTAACACCTATTCTGACAAGTCCTGACAAACCTATCCCAACAGTCACTGCATCAGAGGTCAGATCAGTTTTCCTTCACGTGAATCCAAGGAAAGTGATGGGACCAGATGGAGTACCAGGCCATGCACTCAAAGCATGTGCAGGTCAACTGGCAGAGGTCTTCTCAGACATCTTCAACCTCTCCCTGCAGCAGGTCACTGTCCCTGCCTGTTTCAAGAAGGCCAACGTCATCCCTGTGCCTAAGAAGGCTCATGCAGCATGTCTCAATGACTACTACCCAGTGGCCCTAACTTCAGTAGTCATGAAGTACTTTGACAGGCTGGTTGTGGCATTAATTAACCTCAGCCTCTCCATTACTCTTAACCCACCATTTTTCCTATTGGACCAACAGATCCACGTCAGATACCATATCACTTGCCCTTCACTCCTCCCTAGAACATCTTGACACCAAGAATAGCTACGTAATCCTACTCATTGACTACAGTTCAGCCACAATATTTCATCTCCACTAACACTCAACACTGGAGCCTCCCAAGGGTGCGTACTCAGCCCCCTACTGCACTCACTGTATATCCGTGACTATGTCGCCAAATACCAGACTAATGCCATTTACAAGTTCGCTGATGACACCACCACAGTAGGTCGAATCTCAGATGGCAATGAAACAGACTACAGACGGAAGGTGGAAGACCTGGAAAAATGGTGCACTCAGAACAACCTAGTTCTTAATACCGGCACAACCAAGGAACTCATTGTTGACTTTCCATGGGATGTTACTCATGCCCCCCCTACACATTCACAGCACAGAGGTGGAACAAGTGGACAGTGTCAAGCTCCTGGGAGTGGTCATCCACAACAACCTTTCTTGACTCTTCATGTGGATGCACTGGTTATGAAGGCCCAACAACATCTCTTCTTCCTCAGGCAGCTGAGGAAATTTGGCATGACAGCGAATACCCTTGCCAATTTTTATAGGTGTGCCAATGAGAGCATTCTGTCTGGATGTATCACTACCTGGTATGGTAATTGTACCATTCAAGATCGGAGATGGTTATAGAGAGTGGTGAACTCGGCCCGGACAATCACAAAGGCCAACCTCCCATCTATGGAATCTATCTACCAAGCCTGCTGTCATGGAAAGGCCGCGAGCCTCCTTAAAGATCCATCCCACCCTTGCAATGTTTTTCTACAACCTCTACCATTGGGGCGAAGTTACTGAAGCCTGAACACACGCATCAGCCAGTTTCATAACATCTTCTACCCTACTGTTGTTAGAATACTGAATGGACTCACAAATTCTCAACTTTCGCCTGTACCTGTTGTTTTTGTTTTTGTCAGTGTTTACCTATTAGTTACTATCTACGCTACTTAACTCTGTGATCTGCCTGTATTGCTCACTAGACAAAGCTTTTCACTGTGCCTTGGTACACGTGACAATAAATTCAATTCAATTCAATTCAATGTCCTCCTATTTCAAGGACCGCAATTTCCCTTCCCACATGATCAATAATGCCCTCTGTTGCAACTCCTCCACTTCCCACACTTCTGCCTTAAAACCTCACCCTCCAAACCACAACAAGGATAGAACTCCTTTGGTTCTCACATTCCACCCAATGAGTCTCCAGGTATAGCGCATTATCTTCTGCCATTTTCGCTACCTACAGTCAGACCCCACCACTAAAAACATATTTCCCTCACTACCTCTATCTGCAGGCTGCCAAGAGCATTCGGTCCTTGAGTTCCTGGCTAGGTCATGCCCCCTGCACCCCCACTCCCTCCACCCCACCAACCCACACTCCACACCTGGCAACTTCCCCTGCTACCGCAAAAGGTGCAAAATCTGCACTCACACCTTCCCCCTCACCTCTCCTGCATATCCTCCCACCTCATCGCCTGCATCCATTGCTCTCAATATGGTCTCTCCTACATCGGGGAGACCGAGCAGCAACTCATGGAGCGGTTCAGGGAACATCTCTGGTCCAAACGCACCAACCAACCCCACTGCCCTAAGGCCAACCACTTCAACTCCCCCTACCATTCCCCCAAAGACATACAAATCCTGGGCCTCCTCCATTCCCCAAATCACCACTGACTGAAGGAAGAACACCTCATCTTCTGCTTCCGGACCTGGTGACCACACAAAATAAATATTGACTTCACCAGTTTCCAAATCTCCCACCCCACTCCATCCCAAATCCAACTCTTCAACTTGGCACTGCCCTTTTGACCTGACCCACCTGTCCGTCTTCTTTCTCACCTATCCGCTCCATCCTCCCCACCAATCTATCATAATCACCTCCCAACTGCATCCACCTATCGCCATCATACCCAACCTCCCCACAGCCCCACTCCCCCCACCCCCACCGATTTATCTCTCAGCCTCTTCCCCCCTCCTCATTCCTGATGAAGAGCTTATGTCCAAAATGTCGACTCTCCTGCTGTACTTTTTTCCAGTGCCATGCTTTTTGACTCGGTGTAAGTGTGGAACATAATAATCAAATCCCAGTGGTTGTATAAAGCAAAAATATGTCAAGAAATGTTGAATCAAAAGTTTGGTTCGTAAAGCTTGGTAAAAATTTGCCTTTTGGAATTAGCTCCACGTTATGTTTGGACTGAGGAAAGAATCTTGGGTAAATTTTAATTCCAGAAATTACCATCTTTAGAATTTCATTTTCTGGCTGGAGCGAACTTCCAAATACTGTTTTAACACATGAGTGAATCTCTAATTCAAGATGATTGGTTCATTGTAAATGTACTTTTGTGTAAAATTATCCAAGTGATGGGGACATTGGAATGTAGAAAGCACAACTTTCTAAGACAAGAAGTTTCGAAAAGGCAAACTTGACAAATGAGGTGGGCTTTTCCTTTCTTTAAGCATAACACCTATTTCCTTGCAGAAAAAGGTGAGATAGTTGATGTAATTATGTGCAAGAGTTTATGCCACACCCCTTTTTATTGAATTCATATTAAATTAACATTAATTAACCCATTCTGCTTGATATGGAAGGGATGGAGATTGTTTGTTGTTTTTAAAATTTGGAGACACTGAATGCTGAACCTATTTGCAGACTTTCAATGTCACAGCACAGTGATGGATGAGGCACCCTCAACCCATCAAGCCATTCATCAATAACACTCCCCTTGTGACAAAAGAGGATACACAGATGTTGTACAAGGCACTAACAATTCCTCCCTCACAGTCTTCAATATTCTGTGAAAGATCCCATCAGGTCCTCAAGACTTGTCTACCTTAATGCTTTTCAAACACTCAACACCTCCTCCTTTTTAATATTGACATGTCCTTGTGTTAGGGAAGTACTGTGGAAACGTTAGAAGTATTTGGCATAAGGAATTCCAAAGCATAAAAATTGTTACTGACTTTGAAGGAATAAACAAAATATTGAATTTGGACAAACTTGCATACAGATGTGTCAAATATCTAGACTGGGTTATTGAGTAATTTAAAAAAATGGGGGCAGGCAAGACATCTTAGAGAAAGAACAAAGTATGTTTTGTCTGAATCAAACAGAAATATTTGACTTCTATTTTAAAATATTATAAGATTATGCTCCTTGGACTATAAATCTCTCCAGATCTCTGGAATTAAGTAGATAGTAATAGTTACTGAGCTGAAAATGTGTTGCTGGAAAAGCGCAGCAGGTCAGGTAGCATCCAAGGAGCAGGAGAATCGACATTTCGGGCATAAGCCCTTCTTCAGGAATGAGGTGCAGCTATACTGGCACCACCCCCCACCTTTTCCTCTGCTACAACGATGACTGTATCGGCGCTGCCTCGTGCTCCCATGAGGAGGTTGAACAGTTCATCCACTTTACCAACACCTTCCATCCCGACCTCAAATTTACCTGGACCGTCTCAGACTCCTCCTTCCCCTTCCTAGATCTTTCCATTTCCATCTCGGGGGACCAAATCAACACAGACAAAAAAAAACAGACTTTCCTCATTCCTGAAGAAGGGCTCATGTCCAAAACGTCGATTCTCCTGCTCCTTGGATGCTGCCTGACCTGCTGCGCTTTTCCAGCAACACATTTTCAGCTCTGATCTCCAGCATCTGCAGTCCTCACTTTCTCCTTGAAGGTAGTAATAGTTAAATTGGATGATATGAAGTAATTAAGGATGGAGAGCACTGGCAGAAAAAAAACAAATTAGAATAATGGATTGAAGCAGCAATTGAAGTTAACATGCAGCTTTCGTGAAAAGGAAGTTTAGGTGAGAGTACCAGATTGATAGCTTTCTCTTGGTGATGCTTGTGATCTAGTTTTTTCTTTTAAGAGAGATGAATTTGATGATTGAGCTACTACTCAGGCATTAGAACCATATGTAGAGAGACAAATAAAAGGTCATAGAGCATTTGATAAGATCAAAGGGGATTCAAGAATGCGTGACATGGTCTTGTTATCCAAGATTCCAGATTCTTGCCATCCTTGTACTTCATTTCACAGGATCATGCTGATCCTGAACTCTAATCAATTGGCCTTCAAAATATTCCCATGTGACCCTCAAACAGCCGGAATCTACATTCCTCAGTTCCTGCCTAATATTGTTGTAGTTAGCCTCCTTTAATTTAGTACTTTCACCTGAGGACAATGTTTATCCGTATCAGTAATAACTTTAAACTTACAGGATTATGGTCACTTTCCCCATGCAACTTCAATCACCTGGCAGACTCATTCCTCAATACCAGGTCTAGTATAGCCCCATCCCGAGTTGATTCAAGCGCCCTCCTGGATGCATCTAACACATTTCCCTCCCCGCAAGCCTCTGTCACTAAGCGGGTCCCAATTGATATAGGGGAAGTTAAGAACACCACAACTACCCCGCTGATTTTACTTTTTCCGTAATCTGTCCCTCTATCTCCTGCTGACTGTTAGGAGACCAGTAGTACAATTCCATCAACGCGCACTCTTCTTATTCCTGAGCTTTACCCATATGGCCTCACTGAATAAGCCGCCCAAGGTGTTCTCCCTCAGTACAGCTATGATACTGTCCATAAATAATCGCGTAAACACAATCTTTTTAAAATTTGTTCATGGATTGAGGGTGTCACTGATTAGGCCAATATTTATTGCCCATCCCTAATTGCCTCGAGGGAAATTGAGAATCAACCACATAGCTGTGGGTCTGGCATTAGATATAGGCTAGACCAGATGAGGATGACAGTTTTTTCCTTGAAATGTGGAGGTACTGGTGTTGGACTGGGGTGGACAAAGTTAAATATCACACAACACCAGGTTATAATCCAACATGCTACAGGCAGCACGATGGCACAGTGGTTAGCACTGCTGCCTCACAGCGCCAGAGACCCAGGTTCAATTCCACCTCAGGCAATTGTCTGTGTGGAGTTTGCACATTCTTTCCGTGTCTGTGTGGATTTCCTCCGTGTGCTCCGGTTTCCTTCCACAGTCCAAAAATGTGCAGATTAGGTGAATTGGCCATGCTAAATTGCCTGTAGTGTTAGGTGAAGGGGCAAATGTAGGGGAATGAGTCTGGACAGGTTGCTCTTTGGAGGGTCAGTGTGGACTTGTTGGGCCGAAGGGCCTGTAGGGAATCTAATCTAATCAAGGTTTATTTGAAAGTACTAGCTTTCGGAGCGCTACTCCTTCATCAGGTAGCTGTGGAGCAGGATCATAAGACACAGCATTTGTAGCAAAAATCATAGTGTCATGCATGCAACTGATACAATATATTGAACAAACCTAGATTGGCGTTAAGACTTTCATCTTTTAGAATGAGTTGCAGGTTTTGGTTCCTTAAAGTGTAAATCCCAAAACTTCTTTCAAGTCACATTCTCGAGGTAACTTAAGGTTTTATAAAATAAAAGGTGACATCTCAGCTCAGACAATGCATTAAAGGTGTGACGTTAGAGACTGTTTGTGTCCCAATTTGAGTCACACAGGTTGTATTTCCAAAGCAGGAACTTATAAAATGTTACATGGATTGACTGCCAGCTTTGACTGCCTGCAGATTGTGTGTTTTTTTAACAAAACAGAATGTATCAGTAATTACAATTCTGCAAATGCAAATTCACCCCATAGTCCTATATGTGAGTGCATGTGCATGTGTGTGTGAGAGAGAGAGAGAGAGAGAATGTGAGTATGTGCATTGAGTGTGTGCATGTGAGAGTATGTTTGCATGTCTGCACCTCTCAGAGTCTGTATGTTGATGTGTCTGAGAGAGCGCGTGTGTTTGAGAGAAGATCTGCAAGTGTGAGTATGTAAGAATGTGTGTATATGTGTGTGTGTGTGTGTGAATGCATATATAGTGTTCTAGATGTAAGTTTGCTCACTGAGCTGGATAGTTCATTTTCAGATCTTTTGTCACCATACTAGGTAACATTATCAGTGGCAAGATTAGAGTGGTGCTGGAATAGCACAGCAGTCCAGGCAGTATCCACAGAGCAGGAAAATCGACATTTCGGGCAGGAGTGAGGTTGGAAGCTTTAGGGATGTAGATCTAAATGGGAGGGAGTGGGACTGGAAAGTAGGTAGTAGAGAGTGCAATAAGTGGATGGAGGAAGGGGTGATAGGTTAGAGAGGAGGGTGGAGCGAATAGGTGGGAAGGAAGATTGACAGGTTGGTCAGGTCATGAGGATGGTGCTGAGATGGACCTGGTCAGGTCCATGTCCCCCAAAAACCCACCCTTCCCTCATGCCACCTTCTCCTGCCACTGAAGGAATTGCAAAACCTGCACCCATACTTCCTCCCTCACCTCCATTCAAGATCCCAAAGGAGCCTTCCACATTCATCAAAGTTTCACCAGCACTTCCACAAATGTCATTTATTGCATCTATTGCTCCCAATGAGGTCTCCTTTACATTGGGGAGACTGGACACCTTCTCGCAGAGCACCTCAGGGAACATTTCCGGGACACCCGCACCAATCAACCCCACCGCCCTGTGGCTGGACATTTCAACTCTCCCTCCCACTCTGCCAGTGACATGCAGGTCCTTGGCCTCCTCTGCCACCACTCTCTCAACACACTATGCTTGGAGGAAAAACGCCTCATCTTCCACCTCAGGACCCTTCAACATCAGGGCATCAATGTGGACTTCACCAGTTTCCTCATTTCCCCTTCCCCCACCTTACCTCAGTTCCAAACTTCCAGCTCAGCACCATCCTCATGATCTGTCCCACATGTCAATCTTCCTTCCCACCTATCTGCTCCACCCTCCTCTCCGATGTATCACCTTTCCCTTCCTCCATCTACCTATCACACTCTGCCTTCTCCTCAGCCTCACCCCCTCCCATTTATCTCTCCACTCCCAAGGTTTCCAGCCACATTCCTGATGAAGGCCTCCTGCCTGAAATGTCGATTTTCCTGCCCCTCTGATACTGCCTGACTGGCTGTGCTTTTCCAGCACCACTCTAATCTTGATTCTAATCTCCAGCATTTGCAGTCCTCACTTTCACTTAACATTATCAGTGAGCCTCTGGTGAAGCACTGGTGCTATGACCTGCTTTCTATTTATGTGTTTAGGTTTCCTTGGTTTGGTAATGTCATTTCCGGTTCTCTTTCTCAGAGGCTAGTAGATGGGGTTGATATCAATGTGTTTGTTGATAGAATTGTGGGGTCAACTGTAGTGTGACATGAACCCAAGGTCCCAGTTGAGTCTATCCCTCTAGTAACTAGTCTAAAGCTCTAGTAACTATAGGCCGGTGAGTCTCACTTCTGTTGTGGGCAAAGTCTTAGAGAGAATTGTAAGGGATAGGATTTATGAACAACTGGATAGGAATAATGTGATCAAGGATAGTCAGCATGGTTTTGTGAAGGGCAGGTCATGCCTCACAAGCCTTATTGAATTCTTTGAGAAGGTGACAAAGGAGGTGGACGTGGGTAAAGCGGTAGATGTGGTGTATATGGATTAGTAAGGCGTTTGATAAGGTTCCCCATGGTAGGCTACTGCAAAAAATACAGAGGTATGGCATTGAGGGTGAGTTGGAGGTTTGGATTAGGAATTGGCTGGCTGGAAGAAGACAGAAGGTAGTAGTTGATGGTAAATGTTCATCTTGGAGTGCAGTTACTAGTGTTGTTCGACAAGGACTATGTTCGGGACACCACCCACGCCCTCTACCTCCTCCATGATTTTCGCTTCCCCGGTCCCCAATGCCTTGTCTTCACCATGGACATCCAGTCCCTGTACACCTCCATCCCCCATCACGAAGGACTTAAAGCCCTCCGCTTCTTCCTTCCCCGCCGTACCAACCAGTACCCTTCCACTGACACCCTCCTTCGACTGACTGAACTGGTCCTCACTCTGAACAACTTCTCTTTCCAATCCTCCCACTTCTTCCAAACCAAGCGAGTAGCCATGGGTACTCACATGGGCCCCAGCTATGCCTGCCTCTTCGTAGGATATGTGGAACAGTCCATCTTCCGCAGATACACTGGCACCACCCCCCACCTTTTCCTCCGCTACATTGATGACTGTATCGACACTGCCTCGTACTCCCATGAGGAGGTTGATCAGTTCATCCACTTTACAAACACCTTCCACCCCGACCTCAAATTTACCTAGACCGTCTCAGACTCCTCCCTCCCCTTCCTAGACCTCTCCACTTCTATCTCGGGCAACCGAATCAACATGGACATTTACTATAAACCAACAGACTTCCACAGCTACCTAGACTACACCTCCTCCCACCCTGCCCCCTGTAAAAATGCCATCCCATATTCCCAATTCCTTCGTCTCCGCCGCAGCTGCTCCCAGGAGGACCAGTTCCAATACCATACAACCCAGATGGCCTCCTTCTTCAAAGACCGCAATTTTCCCCCAGACGTTATCGACAATGCTCTCCGCCATATCTCCTCCACTTCCCGCTCCTCCTCCCTTGAGCCCCGCTCCTCCAGGACATAACTCCACTGGTCCTCACCTACCACCCCATCAACCTCCATATACAGCGTATCATCCGTCGTCATTTCCGCCACCTCCAAACGGACCCCACCACCAGGGATATATTTCCCTCCCCTCCCCTATCAGCATTCCGAAAAGACCACTCCCTCCGTGACTCCCTCGTCAGGTCCACACCCCCCACCAACCCAACCTCCACTCCCGGCACCTTCCCCTGCAACCGCAAGAAATGCAAAACTTGCGCCCACACCTCCCCCCTTACTTCCCTGGAGGCCCCAAGGGATCCTTCCATATCCGCCACAGATTCACCTGCACCTCCACACACATATCCTTTACTGCATCCGCTGCACCCAATGTGGCCTCCTCTATATTGAGGAGACAGGCCGCTTACTTGCGGAACGTTTCAGAGAACACCTCTGGGACACCCGGACCAACCAACCCAACCACCCTGTGGCCCAACACTTAAACTCCCCCTCCCACTCCCCCAAGGACATGCAGGTCCTTGGACTCCTCCATCGCCAGACCATAGCAACACGACGGCTGGAGGAAGAGCGCCTCATCTTCCGCCTAGGAACCCTCTAAACACAAGGGATGAATTCAGATTTCTCCAGTTTCCTCATTTCCCCTCCCCCCACCTTGTCTCAGTCCCAACCCTCCAACTCAGCACCACCTTCCTAACCTGCAACTTTCTTCCTGACCTCTCCGCCCCCACCCCATTCTGGCCTATCACCCTCACCTTTACCTCCTTTCACCTATTGTATTTCCTACACCCCTCTCCCAAGTCCCTCCTCCCTACCTTTTATCTTAGCCTGCTTGGCACACCTTCCTCATTCCTGAAGAAGGGCTCATGCCCAAAACGTCGATTCTCCTGCTCCTTGGATGCTGCCTGACCTGCTGCGCTTTTCCAGCAACACATTTTCAGCTCTGATCTCCAGCATCTGCAGTCCTCTCTTTCTCCTAATCAGATAAGTAGACAAAAGTCTGCAAGCAAAGGTGCTTTTTGATCAATACACTGGTTCATTCCCCGGTATTTAAGTCAGATGCCAAGTTCCAGGCTTTTTAACTGGCCACACTGGGCTGTTAGATGAATTGTGGAATTTACATGTACACTGTGTTGCTCTACTTGTTTGATTACGAGGCAGAACTGACGTGGTATTGTTTAGTGCCTGACAGTGAAAGTAATCGAGGTCATCTTTTACAGGCCGCAGTCATTTGGCCAAATCGGATGATCCCGCCATTCTTCCTGTTTAAGAAGCCATGATTGACGAGGTGGCATGGCCATTCTCCAATTGCAATGACAAACATATTTGAGTTAATATATCCATTCCTTGTTGTTTGGGTCTGAACTAGGCCGATGTAACAATCTTGTGTATTCCTAGCCTTACTGGTAATGGCTTGGTCCTTTCAATTTTTAGTTCCTTATCCCCTACCGTTATTGCATTTATCCATACTCCCTCCAAAGGTAAATCGCATCGGTCACTTAAAGGTAAATATGTGTTTGGAAAACAATCAATTTCTTTATCGCCCAGCCCCCATCACGACATAGCAGCCGTCTGGATGGTTTTCTAATGCTGCTGAAAAGGGGGCTAAAAACATTGCAAATGGGCTATGCTAGTTTTTTTGTAAAATTGATAAGTTCTTTCGCTGGAGGTTCTATACAGCCCTGGAACTGCTCCAACAAGGTAAGCTGCTTATCCCATCCAAACGCTTCCTTATCAGACTCTTTCCACTCGGATTTTCTTTTTTAACCTACAGTTTTTAGTCCAATCGCCCTTATTTCCATATTTGTCGCACTTCCTGGGGCGTTTTTCTCATACTGTGTGTAGTTCTGAGATTCGATTCCATATTTCTCTTCAAGCAATTGGCTTCCTCTATTACATTACCAAGTGTACATGAATTTTTATCCAGATCATGGCATTATAAGTTTCAATATTTTTTTGCCAGTTTGAGCTTCAAACCTGCCAGAACTGCGGTTTTTCATGGAGCTAAATTTTGACCCTCTGGATTGCCATTAGGAGCTAGTCCAGAATGCTCGTTCCAGACCTCACCAAATCTCTCTGCAAAAGCTCTTAACTTCATTTCCCTTCTGTTGGCATGCCATTATTGTATACCCATCAGTTTTTGATGGACTGTATTCATGAAGCCAATTTTAGAGTGCCCGCCAGGCGTCCTTTAAATCCTGCCCGTCCTGTCCCATACGGTTCTTAACTCTGGAATACAATTTTTGTCCCGCATTGTCACTCACTATGGCAGACAGTATTTAAACTCCATCCATGGAGTGTAACGTGTAGGAGCCAATTAGAGTGAAGTGTTTCTTTTCCCCCTTTATCCTCTTGCGGTCCTGCCGGCTACGTGAGAATTTTTTTTAGATTAGATTACTTACAGTGTGGAAACAGGCCCTTCGGTCCAACAAGTCCACACTGACCCGCCGAAGCGCAACCCACCCATATCCCTACATTTACCCCTTACCTAACACTATGGGAAATTTAGCATTGCCAATTCACCTGACCCGCACATCTTTGAATTGTGGGAGGAAACCCACACAGACACGGGGAGAATGTGCAAACTCCACACAGTCGCCTGAGTCGGGAATTGAACCCGGGTCTCAGGCGCTGTGAGACAGCAGTGCTAACCACTGTGCCACCGTGCCGCCCACTAATGGGGTACAAGTTTGGGTACTCGTTTTCCCGATAATAGGAAAAACCAGGCATGGGAACAACACAAACGTCTTCTTTAAATCTTTAGTGCAGAAGTGTGGCAGCTACATGGAAGGTACAACTGCAAAGACGTTATAGCTTCATAGATGTTATAAAGGTAGCTGGTCCTGTCTGGTCACGGTTCACATTCTTATACCCTTGTGTTTTCTGTGGTTTGGGTGTAACTGTATTTGTTAACTTCTATAGCAATGGTAGTTGAAACTGATCTCTGCAGTTTTTTTTTAAACCCCCACACTACCGCCTAACTGCAGTAGTGCTTATTTATTCCCCAGCACCCATGGTGTGTGTGCAGGTGTGAGACACAAGGTGCACGAATCTTTATTCAATTTCCACCATCAGGAAAATAGGAAAACACCTGAGTGGCCTTCACATTAAAGGGCAATGCTGTGTGATCAAACAGTGAAGGGGACGGCGGGACTAAATCAAAATAGAGTTGGAGGGGGAAATGATACACTCCACTCCCTGCCACACCCACCTCTCCCTGATCTCTGCAGTTAACCCCTGCTGTTCACTTAAGTGCTTTAATTATTTTAAAGGTCATATATTTGCTATATATTCAGTTCCCCTTTTAGCAATACAAAACTGCTATTATTGCCCTCTAAGCATGTGCTAAGAACTCATTCCTAATCTAATCAAGTCCCATTATGGTTTCTCCAATCTGATTAAGTTCAATTTAATTCCTTCTTGTTCTGTGAGCTCCCACACTTACTCATACTAATGAAGAAGTTTTAAGCTAATTTAGTGGGGGAACGGGGCACAGAGGAGATGTAAAGTTGGGAGAAAGAGCGATAGATATAGAATGAACACTAGGACAGCAAGTGGAGACGGTGTGAACACCATAAGGTACAGGGGAGAATGAGAAAGCTAAATTGTACCTACTTTATTGGAAAGAGTCTGACTGGTAAGGCAGGTGAACTTAAGAGTAATGATCAGCATGCAGGAAAATGATAGTGTTGCAATCACTGAGACAAATTTGAAGCAAGGATCGAACTAGCAGCTCAATAATTCCAGCTAAAGGTATTTCAGGTGTGATAGAGAGGGGACGTGCAAGAGGTAGGGCATTGAATATTTGATAAAAGAAACCATCACTGCAGGAGAATGTCCAAGAAGGCTCCTCAAATGAGGTCATCTAAGTTGTGCTCAGAAATAAGAGGGCAATTGCTTTGCTGGGATTATACTACAGACCTCCCAACAGTCAGAGGGAGACAGAGCAGATACATGGGAAATCATAGGTACTAGAGAAGAATTTAGTTGTAGGACTCTAAATTTTGTAAATGTTAAATAGGATTGCCTTCAAGTGAAAGGATTAGCTGGGAATGGAGTTGCTCAAGTGAATCCAGTACAGCTTTTTGTGCCAGTATGTAAAAAAGTCTGTCTGGAAATAGGAACAAAGAACAGCACAGGAACATGCCCTTCAGCCTCCAAGCCAGTGCCGATCCAGATCCTCCATCTAAATCTGTCGACTATTTTCCAAGGATCTGTATCCTTATGTCCCCTGTCCATTCGTGAATCTGTTTAGATACATCTTAAATGACGCCATCACGCCACCTCTACCACCTCTGCTGGCAGCACGTTTCAGGCACCCACCACTTTCTGCGTAAAGAACTTTTCACCCATATCGCCCCTAAATTTTTCCCCTCTCACTTTGAACTCACAATCTCTTAGTAATTGAATCCCCCATTCTGGGAAAAAGCTTTTTGCTATATTAGGTAAAAACAATGACTGCAGATGCTGGAAACCAGAGTTTAGATTAGAGTGGTGCTGGAAAAGCACTGCAGTTCAGGCAGCATCCAAGGAGCAGTAAAATTGAAGTTTAGGGCAAAAGCCCCTCCATTCCTGATGAAGGGCTTTTGCCCGAAACGTCGATTTTTACTGCTTCCTTGGATGCTGCCTGAACTGCTGTGCTTTTCCAGCACCACTCTAAACAAAGCTTCTTGCTATACACCCTGTCTATCCCACTCATGAGTTTGTAGACGTCAATCGAGTCCCCCTTCAACCTCCATCTTTCTACTGAAAATAAGCCTCATCTACTCAACCCCTATTCATAGCTAGCACCCTCCATACTAGGCAACATCCTGGTGAACCTCCTCTACACCCTATCCAAAGCAACCACATTCTTTTGGTAATGTAGTGACCAGAACTGTAAGCAGTATTCCACATGTGGCTGAATCAAATTCTTATACAACTGTGACATGACCTGCCAACTCTCGTACTCAATACCCATCCGATGAAGGGAAGCATGTCGTATGCCTTCTTGACCACTCTATTGACCTGCATTGCCATCTTCAGGGAACAATGGACCTGAACATCCAAATCTCTCTGGACATCAACTTTCCCCAAGACTTTTCCATATACTGTATAGTTTGCTCTTGAAATTTGTATCACCTCACATTTGTCCAGATTAAACTCCATCTGCCATTTCTCTGCCCAACTCTCCAATCTACCTATATTCCAGTGTATTCTCTGACAGTCCCTTTCACTATCTGCTACTCCACCAATCTTAGTGTCATCTGCAAACTTGCTAATCAGTCCACCTACACCTTCCTCCAAATCATTTATGTATATCACAAACAACAGTGGTCCCAGCACGGATCAGAAATTGGCTTGCTAAAAGGAAACAGGTGTGGCGGTTAGTGGGAAATATTCATCCTGGAGCTCAGTTACTAGTGGTGTACTGCAAGGAACTGTTTAAGGTCCACTGCTGTTTGTCATTTTTATAAATGATCTGTATGAGGGCATAGAATGATGGATTAGTAAATTTGCGGATGACACTAAGGTCAGTAGAGAAGTGGAGAGTGACGGAGGCTGTTGTAGGTTACAGAGGGACATAAATGGAGTTTAATATGGAAAAGTGTGAGGTGATTCACTTTGGAAGGAGTAACAGGAATGCAGACTACTGGGCTAATGGTAAGAGAGATGAGCAGAAAGATCTTTGTGTACAGGTACATAGATCCTTATAAGTTGCCACCCACGTTGGTAGGGTTGTTAAGAAGGCATATGGTGTATTAGCTTTCATTGGTAGGGTGTTTGAATTTCAAAAACATGAGATCATTCTGCAGCTGTACAAGACTCTGGTGTGTGGCTGCACTTAGAGTATTGCATACAGTTCTGGTCACCGCATTATTGAAAGGATGTGGAAGCTTTGGAAAGGGTTCAGAAGAGACTTACTAGAATGTTACCTGGTATGGAGGGATGGTCTTAAGAGGAAAGGCTGATGGATTTGAGGCTGCTTTCATTAGAGAGAAGAAGTTTGAGAGTTAACTTAATTGAGACTTACAAGCTAATCAGAAGGTTCGATAGATTGGACAGTGAGAGTTTTTTCCTCAGATGGTGATGGCTAGCACAAGGGGATATAGCTTTATATTGAAGGCTGATTGATATAGGACAGATATCAGAGGTAGTTTCTTTACTCAGACACTAGTAGGGGTGTGGAATGCAATAACTCACTAATATTGGTCACTGGACAGGCATATAGATGAGAATGGAATAGTGTAGGTTAGACGGGCTTCAGATTGGTTTCAGGTCAGTACAACATCGAGGGCCGATGGTCCTGTACTGCACTGTAATGTTCTTTGTTCTATGTTCTATGCCTGTGGAACACCATTGGTCACAGTTCTCTATTTTGAGAAACTCCCTTCACTATTACTCTGCCTCCTGTTGCCTAGCCATTTCTCCATCCATCTAGCTAGTACACCCTGGACCCCATGCAACTTCACCGTCTTCTCCATTAGTGTACCATAGGGAACCTTATCAAATGCCTTACTGAAGTCCATGTATATGACACCTACAGCCCTCCCTCATCAATCAACTTTGTCACTTCCTCAAAGAACTCTATTAAGTTGGTAAGACATGACCTTCACTGCCCAAAGCCATGTTGCCTAATGAGTTTTGAGAAGATTTGTAGCTTAGGTTGACGTTCTGGATGTAGATTTGCTCGCTGAGCTGGAAGGTTCGTTTTCAAACATTTTGTCACCATACTAGTAACATCATCAGTGACCCTCCGGATGAAGCACTGGTGGTGTAGCCTGATTTCTATTTATATGTTTGGGTTTCCTTGGGTTGGTAATGTCATTTCCTGTGGTGACATTGTTTCATATGGTGATATCATTCCTATTCTTTTTCTCAGGGGGTGGTAAATGAGATCCAAGTCAATGTGTTTGTTGATAGCATTCCAACCGGAACTCTATGTTTCTAGGAATTCTCGTGCGTGTCCCTGCTTGGCTTGTCCTAGGATGGATGTGTTGTCCCAGTTGAAGTGGTGTCCTTCCTCATCCGTATGTAAGGATACTAGTAAGAGTTGGTCATGTCTTTTCGTGACTACTTAATGTTCATGTAGCCTGGTGGCTAGTTTTTGTTGTCTATCATGTTGTCTATCACTGGTAAGCCTAAATTTTTCCAAATGAGAATGCATCCTATCCCTCAGTAACTTCTGCAGCAGCTTCGCTACCGCTGATGTCAGACTCACCAGTCTATAATTACCTGGATTATCCCCTTAAACAAGGGGACAACATTGGCAATTCTCCAGGCCTCCAGGACCTCACCTGTGTTCAAGGATGCTGCAAAGATATCTGTTAAAGGCCCCAGGTATTTTCTCTCCACTCTCATCAATAACCTGGGATAGATCTGTCCACCTTAATGCCTTTTAGAATACTCAACACTTTCTCCATCTTTATGCCATTTTGACCTAGAGTTATCAAACATCTATCCCTAAGCTGAACATCCATCTTGTCCCTCTCCTTCGTGAATACTGATGTGAAGTACTCATTAAGAAAGTCACCCATGTCTCCATTCCTGAAAAAGGATTATACCTGAAATGTCAACTTCACCACCTGATGTTGCATGGCTTGATGTGTTTTTTCAGCTTCCTGCTTGGTACTTTTGATTCCAGTAGCTGCAGTTTTTGACTTTAACTATGTTAGATATAAAGCATGAAAAGTAGAGGAGGTCTTTCAGGAGTATCAAGAGTGTAGTGGGGCACTTAAAAAGAAATTGGGAGGGGCGAAGAGGGCTCACAAAATACCTTTGACAAATAGGATTACGGAATACCTCAAGGCATTTTATTAGTATATTAATTAAGAGCAAGAGGATTGCCAGGGCAAGAGCGGAACCAAAGGTGCAGTCTTTGTGTGGAGTGATGAGAGGGTGAGAACTGAGATGAATATCTTTTATTACTATTCACAGAGGAGAAAGATAATGGCACTGGAGATTTCAGTTGAGATGGTAAGTTTCTGGAGCCTGTTAAGACTAATAAAGACGAAGAATCAGATGTGTAAGTGGGCTTAAAGGTGCATATGTCCTCATAGCCTGATAAGATGTATCCTCAGCTGCTATGAGAAGCAAAGGAGACGACTGCAGGTGGAAATATTTAATACATTGCTGGCCATGGGTAAAGTGCCAGATAACTGGAAAATAGCTAATGTGGTTCCTTTGTTCCAGAAAGGTAGCAGTGATAGGCCAGGTAATAGACAGGTTAATTTGACATCAGTGACAGGAAAAATATTGGAAAAAATTCTGAGGGACAGGATTAATCAACACTTAGAAAGCCAGGACTTAATCGGGAAAAATAAGAGTGGATTTGCTGGAGGGCAATCCTATCTGACTAACTTAATTGAGTTTTTTTGAAAAGGTGACTAAATATATTGATGAGGGTAATGCAATTGATGTGGTTTATTTAGACTTCAGTAAGGTCTCTGAGAAAGCCCCACATAGAAAGGTGGTACAAAAGGTAAAAACCCAAGGGATCCAGGACAAGTTGGCAAAATAGCTTGAAAATGGGAGGCAAATATTGATGGTGGAGGGATGTTTGTTATTCGCAGCTTGTGACCATTAGTGTATCATAGAGATCAGTATTGCTGGTTATGTACATTAATGACTTGGATGTGAAAGTAGAAGGCATAATTAGTAAGTTTGCAGATGGCATGAAAACTGGTGGTGTTGTTGATAGTGTCTGATATTGATCAAAAGGTAAATTGGTGAAAGCAATGGCAGTTGGAATTTACTCCTGATAAATGTGAGGTGATCCACTTTGGGAAGTCTAATAGTAAAGGATTTACACAATGAATGGCAAGTGCCCAGGAAGAACTTGTACTAGTGTACAAGTTCATAGATGCCTGAAGGTGTCAGCGCAGGTAGACAGGCTAGAAAGACAGGCAAGTGGGATGCTTGCTATCATTAGCCAAAGCATATAAAAAGGGGCAAGGAAGTCTTGTTACAACTTCATAAGACATTAGTTAGACTATAGATGGAATACTATGTGCAGTTCTAATTGGTGGTGAACCCTTCTATTAATTAAATCAAACACTCACAGGCTCAGTTCACCTCGTAATCTATTACAGTATGAGTGACAGAACTCCTGAATTCTGCTATTTGAAGAAAAAATATCAATTTATTCTTTAATTGTAAAAGTGAGCATAAAACAACAACTATTTATAACTCTAAGCTTCTTTTCTCTTAATCGCTTGTTATATGCCACCAACTCTGTAATGATATACTGCTCCAATAACCACCCATATTAATATTATATCAACTTAATTTCAAAACAAGACAGTGGCTGTCATCTCCGGTGTGCTCTTTCTTTTGTTTGAAGATCTCCCTGGGTCGTCTTCTATTATTTACTGCAAAGATGTTTCATATGAAAAGGCACCTTTTGATATAGGGTGTTTTGAATGCAGTCACTCTCTAGATGGCAGTTACTCTTACTGGCTAACTTTCAAAGTGTCTGCTTCTTTATACCCCCAGCATTGGATAATCTCATTCGTTCAATACTAGCAAAACAATAAATTCAAAAGTCAATTTGTTTTTAGTATCCTGGGGCATATATTAAAACGATTGGTTCAATTTGAATTGTTGTAAAAATAGCAGCCAAAACTCAGGTATTTGTTTCACAGCCAAATGTTACATATTTTCAATTTTACAGTACACTCAGAGACTGCTGGTCAGTCACATAGCATGCCTGCAAGCTTTCAGTACAGAACAGCTTTCCCTCTCTCTAACAGGTACAGTATGCACCTTCAACTTAGCAGGCGGCACAGTGGCACAGTGGTTAGCACTGCTGCCTCACAGCGCCAGAGACCTGGGTTCAATTTTCGCCTCAGGCGACTGACTGTGTGGAGTTTGCATGTTCTCCCCGTGTCTGCATGGGTTTCCTCCGGGTGCTCTGGTTTCCTCCCGCAGTCCAAAGATGTGCAGGTCAGGTGAATTGGCCATAGTGTTCGGTAAGGGGCAAATGTAGGGGTATGGGTCGGTTTCGATTCGGCGGGTCGGTGTGGATTTGTTGGGCCAAAGGGCCTGTTTCTACACTGTAAGTAATCTAAAAAAAAACTTCATAACACTACATTATCAGAGGGATGTGATTACACTGGAAAGAAGACAGAGGGTAGTGGTTGATGGGAAATATTCATTCTGGAGTTCAGTTACTCAGTTTTGGGTTCAGATCTGTTTTGGGTTCACTGCTGCTTGTCATTTTTATAAATGACCCGAATGAGCGCATAGAAGGATGGGTTAGTAAATTTGCAGATGACACTAAGATTGGTGAAGTTATGGATAGTACTGTAGAATGATGCAGGTTACAGAGGGACATAGATAAGCTTCAGAGCTGGGCTGAGAGGTGGCAAATGGAGTTTAATATGAAAGTGTGAGGTGATTCACTTTGGACGGTGCAACAGGAATGCAGACTATTGGGTTAATGGTAAGATTCTTGTAGTGTAGATGAGCAGAGAGATCTTAGTTTCCATGTACGTAGATCCTTAAAAGTTGCCACCCATGTTGGTAGGGTTGTTAAGAAGGTAAAAACAATGACTGCAGATGATGGAAACCAGATTCTGGATTAGTGGTGCTGGAAGAGCACAGCAGTTCAGGCAGCATCCAAGGAGCAATGAAATTGACGTTTCGGGCAAAAGCCCTTCATCCAAGGTTGTTAAGAAGGCATATGACGTGTTAGCTTTTATTGGTAGAGGGAATGAGTTTCAGAACCACGAGGTCATGCTGCAGCTGTATAAAACTCTAGTGCGGCCGCACCTGGAGCATGTGTGCAGTTCTGGACACCGCATTATAGAAAGGATGTAGAAGCTTTGGAAAGGGTTGAGAGGAGATTTACTAGTATGTTTCTTAGTATGGAGGGAAGGTCTTATGAGGAAATGCTAAGGGATTTGAGGCTGTTTTCGTTAGAGAGAACAAGGTTGAGAGCTGAATTAATTGAGACATCCAAGATAATCAGAGGGTTAGATAAGGTGGACAGTGAAAGCCTTTTCCTCAGATGGTGATGGCTAGCACAAGGGGACATGGCTTTAAATTGAGGGCTGATAGATATAGGACAGATGTCAGAGATAGTTTTTTTACTCAGAGAGTAGTAGGGGTGTGGAACGCACTGCCTGCAACAGTAGTTGACTCGCCAACTTTAAGGGCATTTAAATGGTCATTTGATAGGTATATGGACAAGATTGGAATAGTGTAGTTAGGTACGTTTCAGATTGGTTCCACAAATCTTTAGATTAGTTTAGATTAGATTAGTTACCCTACAGTATGGAAACGGGTCCTTCCTCCCAATAAATCCATACCGACCCTCCAAACAGTAATCCACCCAGACTTATTTCCTTCCACTTTACTCCTGACTAATTCACCTAACACTATGAGCATTTTAGCATGGCCAATTCACCTGATCAGCATATCTTTGGAATGTGAAAGGAAACCCAGACACTGGGAGAATGCAAACTCCACACAGACGGTCGCCCGAGGCTGGAATCGAAGCCGGTTCCCTGGTGCTGTGAAGCAGCAGTGCTAACCACTGAACCACTGTTGCCGCCCCTTTGGTGCAATTTTGAGGGCTTTAATGCGCTTTAATGGTCAATGTTCTATGGACTCTTCTCCCCAGTCGCAACTCTGCTGGAGCTATCCCTGTTATTGTGTGTGAGGTGGTCCTATAATCAAACAGGAAATGGAACACTTCGGTAGCGAGTAACACCGTAGGCTGCATCTTCAAACCCACATTCAATGTTTGGACTGCTCTTTCTGCCAGACCTTTGGACAATGGATTGTATGAAGCTGTCCTTATCTGCCGAATCTATTCAACTTTTGGAAATGCTCAAAATCTCTGCTGGTAAATGACGCCTCATTGTCCATGACCAATATTTCTGGGAATTAATGTATCGCAAATGATGCTCATAGCTTCTCAATCATCATTCCAGAGTTTGCTTAACTTTATGCACATCCAAACACTTTGAATATGCATTCACAGTGATCAAGAACATTGAGCCCATGAAAGGACTAGTGTAGTCAACATGTAATTGAGTCCAGGGTTTAGTCAGCTATTCCCATGAATGTGGGGGTACCGCAGTGGCAATTTTGGTCCTTATTGGCACTCTGGAAACTGCCCCACCAAGGCAGCTATGTTGGCAACTACTGCCTTTTATTTGGGACAATCACTTTTGTTTCCTAAAATATTATGCTATCCTCTATAGTGATCTGACCTCACCGGTCCAGAAAGATTTCAATCCTGGTTGTAACGGCCTTTCTGTTTCCCCCATTATCAGCAGCTATATCAGTTTTGCTAGAACAGTTTTAACATAGTTATGACTAAAGACAGGACAGGTCCGCAGGTTAAGTTGCTAAACTGGAGCAGGGCCAATTTTGGGGCCATTAGGCAGGATCTAGTAGAAGTAGATTCGGTGAGTCTGTTTGAAAGAAAAGAAATGACTGGCAAATGGAAAGTTTTAAAAGTGTGATATCAAGAGTTCGGGACAGATCGTTCCTGTTAGGGTGACGTGAAAAGCTGGCAGGTTTAGGGATCCCTGACTGACAAAGGATATTGAGATTCTGGTTAGGATAAAGAAGATGGCATACATTGGGTTTAAGCTAACTGGCTCAAGTGAATCTCTAGATGACTATAAAAAGTGTAGGAGCACACTGAAGAGAGAAACCAGAAGAGCAGAAAGAGGGTATGAGGTAGAATCTGACAGACAAGGTTAAAGATAATCCCAAGATGTTCGAAAGCAATATTGAAAGGGTGGCAAGTGAGGGAATAGGTCACTTTATGTGGAGCCACAAGAGATGGGGAAATTTCTTAATGAATATTTCTCCTCAGTGCTTACTGAGGAGAGAATCGTGGATGCTAAGGAAATAAGGGAAACAGGTGGAGATGTTTTGGACTACATACATATTACCAGAGAGGGGGTGTTTGCAGCCGTAAAGCATATTAAGATGGATAAGTTCCCTGAGCCTCATCAAGTCCATCTTTGGACATCGTGGGAAGCTAGGGAAGAAACTACAGAGGCCCTTGCAGAGATTTTTAGCCACTGGTGAAGCTTCAGAAGATTGGAAGGTGGCTAAAGTTGTTCCATTCTTTAAAAAAGGTAGCAAAGACAGTCTGGGAACTACCGGCTAGTGAACCTGACATCAGTGGGAGGCAATTCTTGGAGAGTCGCTGAAAATGTGTTGCTGGAAAAGCGCAGCAGGTCAGGCAGCATCCAAGGAACAGGAGAATCAACTATTCTGGCATGAGCCCTTCTTCAGGAATGAGGAAAGTGTGACTTTCCTCATTCCTGAAGAAGGGCTCATGCCCAAAATGTCGATACACTTTCCTCATTCCTGAAGAAGGGCTCATGCCCGAAACGTCGATTCTCCTGCTCCTTGGTTGCTGCCTGACCTGCTGCGCTTTTTCAGCAACACATTTTCAGCTCTGATCTCCAGCATCTGCAGTCCTCACTTTCTCCTCAATTGTTGGAGAGGAACCGAGGGACAGGATCAACTAGCAGTTGGATAGTCAAGGTTTGATTAGAGATAGGATTTGTGTGCAAGAAGTTAGGTCTGACAGATCTTTTAGAATTTTTTGAAGAGGTAACCAAAAGGATAGATGAGGGTAGGGCAGTGAAAGTTGTCTATATGGACTTTATTAAAGCCTTATACAAGGTCCTGTACACAGGCCACTCATGAAGGTTCAGTCACCTGGGATCCAGGGAGAGCTAACTAATTGGCTCAATGGTAGGAAGCAGAGGGTGATGGTTTAAGGTTGTTTCTCGGACTGGAGGCTTGTAACTAGTGGCATGTCTTTGTTATTTATATTAAATGATCTGAATGTGAATGTACAAGACATGATTAGTAAGTTTGCAGATAATACAATGTTAAATGGTACTATTGATAATGAGGAAGGCTATAAAAATTAGAGGGACCTTGATCAGATGGGGAAGTGGGCTCAGGACCGGCAAATACAATTGAATACAGATAAGTGTGAGGTGTTCCACTTTGGAAAATCAAACCAAGGTAAGACTTAAATAGCAAACGATAAAGATCCTGAAGAGTGTTGTGGGACAGAGAGGTCTTCGAATACAAGGACATAGTTCGTTGAAAGCGGTATCACAGACAGACAGGATAGTGAAGGCAGCATTTAGCGTGCTGCCCTTCATTGGTCAAAGCACTGAATATAGGAGTTGGGACATTATGTTACAGTTGTATAAATCATTGGTGAGGCTGTACTTGGAGCATTGTGTACAGTTTTGGCCACCTTGGTACAGGAAAAAAATACTTAAACTGGAAAAGTGCAAAGAAGGATGTTGCCGGTACTAGTAGGCCAGAGCTATAGGGAGAGGTTGGTCAGGATAGGACTTTATTCCTTGGAAAATAGGAGATTGAAGGGTGACCTTATTGAGGGGTATAAACACTTGAGGGACATTAATGTAATGAATGCATATAGTCTTTTTCTCAGGGATGGGGAATTGAAAACTACAGGGCATAGGTTTAAAGTGAGAGGGGAATAATTTAAGAAGGACCTGAGGGGCAATTTCTTCACACAGAGAGTGGTGTGTATGTGGAATGGGCTGCCAAAGGAAGTAGTTGAGGCAGGCACAATAGCAACATTTAAAAAAACATTTGGATAGGTACAAGGATGGGAAGGGTTTAGACGGATATGGACCAAATATGGGCAATTGAAACAAGTGGAATGGGCATCATGGTCAGCATGGACCAGTTTGGGCTGAAGCGCTTGTTTATGCTGTATCATGTATGACTCTGTGACAGGATCTTTTTGTGTCCAGAGTCTGATATTTTCAGTGGTGACCAGAAAGATGTCCACGAAGTTTAAAACCAAAACAGACTCTTCTAATGGAGTCAACATTGGTAAAGTAGCTGCCAGTGGAAGGCAGCTCAAGGCATCCAGACTAGCCATTTGGCTTCCTGGATGGTGTTCTAACTTAAAATTGAAAGTATTGAGAATAAGGGCCCAATGCTGAATTCTACTGGAAGCTATGGGCAGTACTACCTTGTCTTCCTTCAGTAGCCCAAGCAGGAGTTAGTGATCTGTTACTATGACAAATTCCCATCCATAAAGATTCTGGTGGAACATTCTTACATCAAAGATGACCGCCAAATGTTCCTTCTCTATTTGGACATTTTTATGTTCAGCATTGGCCAAAGTCCAGGAAGCATACGCTTTTGGGTGTTCTTCTTCATTGAACTACTGGTGAGCCAACATAACACCAGTACCGTATGGGGAGGCACCATATGTCAGTACCATCTCTCATTTTGGATCATAGTGGGTCAACACCTTAGATAATGATAGCTACTTTTCAACTTCCCAAGAGACTATACCTTAGCTATGTGAGAATTTCCAAGCTGACCCTTTTCCAACAGCAGGTGTAAGGGTGCCAGGATGGAGGTCGGGTTAGATCATAGAACATAGAACATAGAATAATACAGCACAGAACAGGCCCTCTGGCCCACGATGTTGTGCCTAACATTTGTCCTAGCTTAAGCACCTATCCATGTACCTATCCAATTGCCATTTAAAAGCCACCAATGATTCTGACTCTGCCACTCCCACATGCAGCGCACTCCACACCCCCACCATTCTCTGGGTAAAGAACCTACCCCTGACATCCCTCCCTATACCTTCCACCCTTCACCTTAAATTTATGTCCCCTTGTAACACTCTATTGTACCTGGGGAAAAAGTTTTGACTGTCTACTCTGTCTATTCCTCTGATCATCTTATAAACCTCTATCAAGTCACCCCTCATCCTTTGCTGTTCCAATGAGAAAAGGCCTAGCACTCTCAACCTATCCTCGTACGATCTATTCTCCATTCCAGGCAACATACTGGTATATCTCTGCACCCTCTCCAAAGCTTCCACATCTTTCCTAAAGTGAGGTGACCAGAATGGCACACAGTACTCCAAACGTGGCCTTACCAAGGTCCTGTACAGCTGCAACATCACCTCACGACTCTTGAATTCAATCCCTCTGCTAACGAACGCTAATACACCATAGACCTTCTTACAAGCTCTATCCACCTGAGTGGCAACTTTCAAAGAGCTATGAACATAGACCCCAGGATCCCTCTGCTCCTCCACCTAACTAAGAACCCTACTGTTATCCCTGTATTCCGCATTCTTATTTGTTCTTCCAAAATGGACAACCTCATATTTGACAGGGTTGAACTCCATCTGCCTCTCCTCAGCCCAGCTCTGCATCCTATCTAAGTCCCTTTGCAGCTGACAACAGCCCTCCTCACTATCCACAACTCCACCAATCTTTGTATCGTCTGTAAGTTTACTGACCCACCCTTCGACTCCCACTTTCCAAGTCATTAATAAAAATTACAAACAGCAGAGGACCCAGAACTGATCCCTGCGGAATTCCACTTGTAACTGAATATGTGAATTTTCTTGTAAGAACACACTAAACCAGGGAAAGACTTAAGCTCTGATGTAGATGTAGGAGGCTCCTTTGATCACTCTCCCTTTATCTTCCAATGGGTGTAACCTGGTTTTGTCAACTCTGGATGCAAGGTCACTTGCGTACAAGGAACACACATTTTTCTCTTCTAAGGTGTATGTCCATGCAGAAGAAACATTTAAGCACCAAGTGCTCTTTAATGGTCTTTCCAATTATTAGCCTGTCATCCAGATAAACAGCAACTTGGAGTAGCCCTTGTAAAATATTCTCCATGATCCACTGGAAAAGGGTGCAAGTTAATACCCCAAATTGCAGTCTTTATATATTGGTATAAACACTTATGGGTATTAATTGTGGCATATTTCTGGGACCATTCATCCAGTCGCAATTGCAGGTCGACATGGATCATGCCCAGCTTCGTAAAGGATAGACATTCTGCCAATTTTATGTACAAGTCCTCTATGTAAGAAATTGGGTGCTTATCCAGCTGCAAGAAGTGGTTTACTATTTACTTAAAATCCCCACTAAGGCAAACTGAACCGCGAGGCTTCACAATCGGTACGACCAATGCTGGCCAGTCTGCAAACTGCACTGGTTTGATCATCCCTTCGCTCTCCAGCCTCCTGATTTCGCCTTTACCTTCGCCCACAAGGGAAATGGCACCTTGTGAGCCTTGCAAAATCATAGAATTGCTTCTTGGTCAACATGTAAATTGGCTTTGACCCCTTTGATCATACCAAGCCCTTCCTGAAAATCTCCTGGGTATTTCACTAGGATTTTAGTGAGGTAGCCATTATCTAATTGAAAAATGTTCAGCCAATCCAGGTGCATGTTTCTCAACCAATTCCAACCCAACAGGCTTGGGCCTGAGCCTTTTATGACCATCAGTGTTAACTGCACCAATTGCTTCTCACAGGAGATTGGAACTGAAGTTGTACCCTTAATCTGCAATTGATCCCCAGTATCCGTTCTCAGTCTGACTGAGTTCTTGCACAAAATTAAGGGTTGGAATGCCGAGTGAATCTTGTTAAAGACAGCTGTATCTGCAATTGCAGAAGCTGCAGCAGTATCACCTGCTTTGGAACTGGATGACCATTTAACCAAACCTTAATTTTAAGAGGTTGTGACTTGGATATCGCCAAGTAATTTAATTATTCCAATCCACATTGTAGAGGGACTTTCCAGGATGTGCACTCTGCTGGATACTGCCTTAAATGTTTTCTTACCCAAGCCAGGCCGTGTAGGACTCCTGTTACCTCAAGTCCACATACTGACAGCAACTACAATGGCTTGCCAACCCAGCTCCTGAAGAACTTTATAGCCACTTGGCCAAGGCTCGGCTTTGTTGGGGGGTTCTGCTATGGGCTGGTATATGGTCCCTCTGCTCAGTGTATGCTCTGTGTGAGGCTCTGCAATTACCTAAGCTCAGTCGGACAACTGAGGGTGTCCACTTCTATTGGGATGCCCTGTAGCTCCCATGTTCCACTTGCCACATTTTCTAATGACAAAGCCAGCTACAGTGCTTGTTTGAGGTCCAGATGCACTTCAACATGGTTACATCATTAATCCCATTAACCAGTTTCTCAGCATCTCATTCAGTGTTAACCCAAAATCACATGCCTCTGCCAGCCATCTTAACCTCAGCAAAAGCACATTCCCCCAGTTCTCTAACAGCCAAATAAACATGATAGTATCTCAGTATTAGAGGAGGGTTGGGGGTCGTAATATCCTTTAACTAACTCTGTCAACTCTTGGAAGGTTTCAGTGTATGGTGTTTCTGAGAAAGTTAAGGCCCTTAACCAAAAATGCTGCAGGTCTGCATGCAGTCAGAAGTATTATTTGTTGCTTTTTATCTGCCCCAATGTCATTTACCCAGAAAAAATATCGCATTCTTTCCGCATACTGGGCCAAGTCTTTGACAGCATAATCGAATAAGTCATGCTTCCCAAAAAAAAAAGCATAATGGCAGGAACGCTTACCCTACTCATGTTGCCACTGAAATAACTGCACAGAGGTTGGTACCCCAACATCAAGTCACTCTTTGTTTACTTGTACACAGTATACTGGCTATGGCCAGCCAGCCTCCTGACCTAAGGAAATTCTAAATCCCCTGATTATATTTTTTTCTTCAAATGAGGATACTCTGAATCCATTTTTTAAATTCCAGTTCTCCTGTGTTTTTCATTACCCTCACACAACTGTACTATACAGCAGTAACGTTTTGTGTGTGTGTGTAAGTGCAGGAATTCAATGAAGACACCATTTGTGCAAATACTTTTATGTAATATTTCCACTATGAAAACCGCCAGTGTGACTGGGAACCAATAACAAGTAAGACCCAATAGGGGTAATGTTTATATGAAAGAAACTTGAAGGGGGAGCGTAGGGATTAAATCAAAATAATGTTGGAGGGGGAAATAAAGCAAGCCACCCCCCATGGTGCCCACCTTTCCCTAAAGGCATCAAAAGCATTGGTGCTCACATGGTAAAAACAAGGATTGGTGATGCTGGAAACCAGCGTGGTGATGGAAAAGCACAGCACTTCAAGCAGCATCTGAGGAACAGGAAAATCAACGTTTCAGGCAAAAGCCATTCATCAGGAATAGAGGCTGATGAAGGGCTTTTTCCCAAAACATCGATTTTCCTGCTCACCACATGGTTCCTTTCCAAGGACATACAGGCCTGAACAGTCACAGTCGGCTGAAATGACACCCTCCACAGCCGACTGCCTGGACCTGTTCATAGCCAGCCTAGCCACACCCAGGAGCAGACCCACAAGGAGGTACCCCAACCTGCCCATACACCTCCACACCGGATGCCCAAAGATCAGGAGCATGGAGCTGAAATGCAACCAAAAACACAGCAGACTAAAAAGGGACTGCAAAAACCCACAACCAATTTACACACAGTCCACAGACTTCACAGAACCACAAAAATAACAGTTAGGCTTGGAGTCCATGAACTACCACAATCTGCAGTTGCAGGGGACTGCTGTGTATAGTATTCTCCATCCCAGATCCCTGAGGGGGAAAAAGGGTGGCCTCCCAAATAGAGAGTCTTCCATTGGGGATCCCTACCAACTGGAGGTAAAATTCTCTGATTATATTTTTTTCTGATGTGTGTGTGCAGGTGTGAGACATAGTGAAAGACAACAAGTGTGTAAATCTTTATTCATTTTCCACTACCAGGAAGAAAGGAAACACTCAAGTGGCCAGTGACAAGCAATGCCCCTCTCAACAAAGGGCAATGCGGCGTGATCAAAAAGTGAAGTGGAGGGCAGGGATTAAATTAAAATAGAGTTGGAGGGGGAAAAAAAGCACACCACTCCCTGCGGTGCCCAACTCGCCCTGAAAACCTCGAGGATGTTGGCAGACACCGCGTGGTCCTTCTCCAGGGACACCTGGGCACGGATGTAACTGTGGAAGAGGGCAGGCAGACAGTCAGCCATAATGACCCCCTCTACGGCCTGCTGCCTGGACCTGTTTATGGCCAGTTTGGCCAGGCCCAATAGCAGATCTACGAGGAGATCCTCTGACCTACCCTCTCCCCTCCACACCGGGTGCCCATGATCAGGAGCATGGGACTGAAGTGCAACCAAAAGCAGAGAAGATTTTCTAGAAAACTAAAAAGGAATGCAAGCGTCCATACCCCATATATACATGGTCCATGGACTCCACAGCACTACAGCATTTGGGCAAGGAGTCCATGAACCACTGCATTCTGCGGTTGCAGGGGACTGTTGCAAGCAACACCCTCCACCCCAGATCGCTGAGAGAAAGGGGGAGGAGTCCCAGGTAGACAGCCCTCCACCGGGCATCCCCACCAACTAGAGGTGAAATCGTCTGGTTACGTTGGTCACCCATGATTGGCCAAGGTTGACAACCCTGAACAAGAATCTTATCAACAACAAGGTCTACCTGGTTCCAGTCACTTCACCTCTCCTTCAATTCCTTTCCATCTTAGATCTGTGTATGGCCTTTGGCCTTTCATGTCTGTCTATTGGTCTCTGTGCAAGCCATGTTGGTCATGCAAGTGGGGAATGACAATGCTAAATTGACTGAAAAAGACAATGACGAAATAATCAGCCTTGCCCAGGTTCAGGGTTGAAAAGGTGAGCACACCCTAGGTAAATGAGCTCAACATGAGGGAAAAGATGGAGAGCCAGGCACGTAGGACCATGAAAAATAGGCAGTCTTGAATTGTGGAGCAAATGGTGCCGTGTGAAAGATGGGCAAAATCGGGATGAATGCTGAATGGCTGAAAATGCATTCAGTCTATTCAGATATTTTCCAAATTTTTTCCTCCAGTGGTACTATAGATCCAAATTGCACATATTGGATCAATAAATTTATATGGTAGTTTAATTCAGTTTGAAGTCTATTTATTTAGGAAAATAGAAACATAGGAAATTGTCACAAGAGTAGGCTTTTCAGCCATTTGAACTAGAGAATTAACCAGATCATGGATCATCTTCCACCTCTACCACTTTCCTATACTAAACACTTAAGCTTTGATATCTTTAATATCTAGAAGGCTATTAATGTGAGTGTTGAACATCCTCCATATCTGATTCTCCACATCTCTTGGGAATTCTCTACTCTAAAAGTTTACTACTCTCTGAGTGAAGAAATTCCTGCATGTCTCAGTCCTAAAATGGCTTTGGTGTTTATTCTGAGACTGAGTCCCCATGCCCCCCGCCAGGGATGGGGACATATCCTTTCTGCAACTGCTTTGTCAAGCCTTTCTCAGAAAACTCAGTCAGTGTGCAGAGCCTTGGTGCACCACTGTCAGTACATTGCTTGATGTCACTAAAACCCTGGTTTCCCCTTTTGTAACACCTGTGTGCATTCATAGTTGTAGCTTTCTGAGCCTCCAGTCCTACAGGTGCAAGATGTTTCTTTTCTTGATTAGATTAGATTCCCTACAGTGTGGAAACAGACCCTTCAGCCCAATAAGTCACACTGACCCACTGAAGAGTAACCCACCCAGACTCATTTCTCCTCTGACTAATGCACTTTATTCTAAGGGCAATTTAGCATGGCCAATTCACCTGACCTGCACATCTTTGGATTGAGGGAGCAAACCAGAGCACCGGAGGAAACCCATGCAGACAAGGGGAAAACATGTAAACTCCACATGGACACAAGGTTTGTGAAGGTTTGTAGCTCAGGTTGAGGTTTAGGGTGTAGGTTTGCTCGCTGAGCTGTAGGTTTGATATCCAGACATTTCATTACCTGGCTAGGTAACATCATCAATGGCGACCTCCAAGTGAAACAAAGCTGTTGTCTCCTGCTTTCTATTTATATCTAAGATATTTATATTTAAGGTAAGGTGAACGGCAAATGTCTTTTCCCTTAGGTTGGGGAGTTCAAAACTAGAGAGCATGATGCGAAGATGAGAGGAAAAAGATTTAAAATGGACCTGAGGGGCAACTTTTTCAGAGGGTTGTTTGTATGTGGAATGAACTGCCAGAGGAATAGGTACATGAATATGAAAGACTTAGAGGTCTAGTTTAGTTTGGGAAATATGGACAAATTGGACCAAAGGCTGATGTTGACTATGACTATTTCCATAATCTGCTGTATTATAATATTTAATATTGCATTGCTGGCTAATTTTCATCACTTGGTCTCCTTGTGCAAAGACCACTTTGTGCTTTCTTCGGACTGTCAGACTCACTCTTACTGTTTCCTATAATAAATAGCTCAGCCCTGTTTAACCACGTTTTCTTAATGATTTGATTCCCTTTAGTGATTCCAATTGTTATTAATGGTCAATGATAGAATGCACATTCCACTCTGACACTAACTTCACCTAACACTAAAATCCTGTCAAGTCAGATTCATACCAGTTGTCTGTCAGGGAGTATGATTTCAGGATTTCTTGTGCAATAACTGTATCAATGATGATTTTCTCTCCTCCTGCAGGTCACCTGGTATGATTGACTTGCCCACAGGTAGATTGGTGACTGGAAAGGGAAGGGAATTGCCGCGCAGTAACATTTGAATTTATGACTTGCATGTGGACTTGGCTGTAATAACTTAGATCTCACTGAAATCCAGTGGATCACCCCTACTGGGTCAGGAAAGGACAAACTTGTGTAAAAATATATATAGCTTACCGGTAAACTTCCTAGTGGGCTGTCCTCGGCATTCGGAGGTCACGTGGTCCTCTGATTCGTGCGCAGAGAATGATCACGTGATGCTCACAGACGCGGGTGCGGTCACGTGGTCTCCCTGTTTCTCGTGCCGGGAGGTCACGTGATCGGCCGTTTCGCGCCCCGGAAGTGTGCGAGTCTGCTGTTTCGCGCCCGAAAGGAGGCTGCGTGGTGCTCCTTTTCAGAGACAAAGGAGGGTCACGTGCGATTGGACATCTGGGAATGCGAGGAGGCGGGGAATGGAGTCAGAGCAACAGCCAATTAGAAGACAATCTCACTTGAGTGATGGTATGATGTTTTGTATGGTGTAAAAGACTGGGTCAGGGGCAGAAATACGTCTTTTGTTCTTTGTGAACTGACTTACTTAGTAGTTTGTCAGGGACAGAAAGGTTTAGACCAAGAGCTCTGTATACTTTATCCACTTACTGATAGAATAAAACGAAAAGTGTAAGATTGAATATCTTCTCCTATTGCTTTATTTAAAGAGCACGCAGGACTGGGCTCACACATAGAAGAAAGTAAGTTGGTAGATTGAGCTTAAAATCTAACACTTGCAACCAAAACTTAGTCTTTCTGCCATTGCTATGGCTGTGGCCTCTTTACAGACTCATACAGATTTCATGCAGAGAAAGAGGCCATTTGACCCATCCTGTCTGCACATTTGTCCACACCAGCTTTTAGTTAAACATATGGCGTGGGTTTTATTGCTCTTTAGGCTTCTTCAATGCCTCTAAAGTTGGTTACCAAGTCCACGCTGCATGCAAAGGGATGGGAGAGTTTCTTTAATGTGAAAATGTAAGCTGCAGTAGTCTCTTTGGCAAAAGCTCCTTTCACAGAAAAGAGTCTCAGTACTATCTCATTCCTAGTCATAGGTAAAAATCACACAATGCCAGGTAATAGTCCACCAAGTCTATTTGGAAGTACAAGATTTTGGAGCTAGCTACCTGACAAAGGAGACTTGCACTTCTAAATAAACCTATTGGACTATAACCTGGTGTTGTGTGATTTTTAACTCTGTCCACCCCAGTCCAACACCAGCACCTCCACATCATTCTTAGTCATGCTATTGCCCCAAATCACATTAATTACACAATAGTCATATTAATCATATTAATTACACAATAGGGTTGGTGCCTCATGCGGAACACTGTTTAGAATCACTGCAAAGCCACCACCTAATCACAATAAGGAAAATATTGACTTTAACCTCATCTTTTAATGTATTCACTTCCACCAAATGTGTAACATTTATATATAGAGACTCCCATATTTTTTGATTGCAAAAGCTCCCTCAAAATAAATTTTAGGAGTTTCAAATGTGTCACAATTGTTATCCCCTGCATAGGGACCATAATACTTTAAAAATAAAGGAATCACCACAACACCAGCAAAAAGATATCGTTCAACATCCATGGACCAATTAACTACTGACAAGCCACATCTATGAATAATCTTTCATTTGGGTCATAGCTGTCTTGATGGCACAGAAACCCAAGAGACTCCTTTAAACATCTGATAGGCTCTAGCATTGCTTCAACAGCAGCATACAATATTGATGAATCCACAGTGACATCATACTCAGAACCCCGACTCAAAATACACCCCAGTCCAAATTTCTGTTAAAAGGGCATTGCACAATGGAAAATCCAAGCTCTTCCAAGCCCATTAGGTCAGTGCACAACATTCGTAAGAATTTTATTTCTCCAACAAAGTATGAATGAAAATTCCATCCCATTCTTGTCACCATCTTGCTGTAAAATATTGAGTGACACGTTGGCTCAGTGGTTAGCACTGCTGCCTCACAGGGCCAGGGATCTGGGTTCGATTCCTGCCTCTGACAACTGTCTGTGTGGAGTTTGCACATTCTCCCTGTGTCTGCATGGGTTTCCTCTGAATGCTGTGGTTTCCTCCCACAATCCAAAGATGTGCAGGTCCGGTGAATTGGTCATGCTAAATTGCCCATAGGGTTAGGTGCATTGGTCTGGGTGGGTTACTCTTCAGAGGGTTAGTGTGGACTTGTTGGGCCAAAGGGCCTGTTTCCATACTATAGGAAATCCAATCTAATCATTATGCTGAGTAAGACTAACATAGAGGAGAAAGTGAGGTCTGCAGATGTTGGAGATCAGCGCTGAAAATGTGTTGTTGGAAAAGCGCAGCAAATCAGGCAGCATCCAAGGAGCAGGAGAATCAACGTTTCGGGCACAAGCCGTTCTTCAGGAATGCACTTTCCTCATTCCTGAAGAAGGGCTTATGCCCGAAACGTAGGTTCTCCTGCTCCTTGGATGCTGCCTGACTTGCTGCGCTTTTCCAGCAACACATTTTCAGCTAAGACTAACATACTCAACTTCAACAAGTTATTACTGAACTAGTTTTAATCGCACTATCCTGACAAAGAGGGCGTCACAGTAAAATGTTTGGATCTTGCACTATGTGGCATCTTGCATCTATAGGAAGGATAAAAAGGGGGGGCAAGAAAGCACCGGGGAGGGGGAGGTTGTGGGATGGTATTTTGATAGGGGTTAACATCACAGCTCTACTTATGGAAGATATTCCTGGGAATACGCCCAGGGAAGTTATCTGGTTGGAATTGAGAAATAAGAAAGGGATGATTTCCTTATTTAGTAATTTACCTTACAGATCGCCCAATAGTCAGCAGGAAATTGAGAAATAAATTTGTAAGGAGGTAGATAAGTAGGTAATGGTAGAGTGGTAATGGTAGGAGATTTTCACTTTCCTAACATAGACTAGGACTGCCATAGTGTTAAGGATTTTGATGGAGAGGAAATTGACGAGTGTGTGCAAGAAAACTTCCTGATTCAGTATATGGATGTAACTACTACAGAAGGTGCAAGACTTGACCCACTCTTAGGAAATAAGGCAGGACAAGTGACTAAGGTATCAGTGGGGGAGCACTTTAGAGCCAGCAACCATAATTCTATTAGTTTTAAAATAGTGATGGAAATGGACATAGTTGAAGTCCTAAATTGGAGGAA
The DNA here is from genome assembly GCF_020745735.1 of Hemiscyllium ocellatum. Taxonomy (NCBI): domain Eukaryota; kingdom Metazoa; phylum Chordata; class Chondrichthyes; order Orectolobiformes; family Hemiscylliidae; genus Hemiscyllium; species Hemiscyllium ocellatum. The sequence goes on from NC_083403.1 coordinate 91,769,784, forward strand.
GGCAATTTTGATGGTATTAGACGAGAAGTTTCAAAAGTTGATTGGGTGCGGATGTTCACAGGTAAAGGGTCGGCTGGAAAATGGGAAGCTTTCAACAATGAGATAATAAAAGTTCATAGACAGTATGTTCCTGTTAGGGTGATAGGCAAGGCTGGTAGGTGTAGTGAATGCAGAGTGACTAGAGAATTGTAGGTTTTGGTTTAAAACAAAAGGAAGCACATGTCAGATATAGACAGCAGAGATCAAGTGAATCCTTATAGGAGTATAAAACAGCAGGAGTACACTTATGAGGAAAATCAGGAGGGTGAAAAGAGGACATGAACTGGCTTTGGCAAATAGGGTTAAGAAGATTTCAAATGTAAGGACAAAAAGGGTAACTAGGAAGATCAGCAAGGCAGCCTATGTGTGGAACAACAGGAAATGGGGGAGTTACTAAATGAGTATTTTGCATCAGTGTTTACTGTGGAATATGGAAAACACAGAATGTGGGGAAATAGATGGTGACATCTTAAAAATGTCCATATTACAGAGGAGGAGGTGCTGGACATCTTAAAACACATAAAGGTGGATAAATCCTCTAGATCTGCTCAGGTTTACCCTAGACCTCTATGGGAAACTAGGGGAGTGATTGCTGGGCCCCTTGCTGAAATATTTGAATCATCGATAGTCACGGGTGAGATGCCGGAAGATTGGAGGTTATTTAACGTGGTGCCACTATTTGAAAAATGTGGTAAGGAAAGGCCAGGGAACTATAGACTGGGTGCGCAAGTTGTTGGTGGGAATCCTGAGGGACAGGATTTACATGTATTTGTATAGGCAAAGACTGATTGGGGATAGTCAACTTGGCTTTATGCGTTGAAAATCATGTCTCAGTAACTGGATTGACTCAGAAGAGGATTGATGAGGGCAGAACGGTGGATGGAATCTACATGGACTTCAGCAAAGCATTCGACAAGGTTCCCCATGGGAGCCTGGTTAGCAAGGTTAGATTTCATGGACTATGAAGAGAACTCATCACTTGAAAACAGAACTGCCTTAAAGGTAGGAAACTGGTGGCCTGTGACCAGTGGTGTGCCACAAGGATTGGTGTTGGGTCCACTACTTTTCATCATTTATGTAACTGATTTGGATGTGAACATAGGTAGTGTAATTAGTAAGTTTGCAGATGACAGCAAAATTGGAGGTATAGTGGACAGTGAAGAAGGTTACCTCAGAGTACAATGGGATCCTGAGTAGATGGGCCAAAGGGCTGAGGAGTGGCAGATGAAGTTTAATTTTGATGAATGTCAGGTGCTGCATTTTTGGAAAGACAAATCAGGGCAGGATTTACACACTTAATGGTAAGGTCCTAGGGAATGTTGCTGAATAAAGAGAGCTTAGAGTGCACGTTCATAGTTTCTTAAAAGTGGAATTGCAAGTAGATAGAATAGTGAATAAGTCGTTTAGTATGTTTTCCTTTATCATTCAGAGCATTGAGTACAGGATTTGGGAGGTCATGTCGTGGCTGTACAGGACATTGGTTAGGCCACTTTCGGAATATTGTGTGCAATTCTGGTCTCCCTCCAGTAGTAAGAATGTTGTGAAATTGAAAGGGTTCAGAAAAGATTTATGAGGATGTTGCCAGGTTTAGAGGGTTTGAGCTAATGGGAGAGGCTGAATAGGCTGTGGTGGTTTTCCGTGGAGTGTCGGAGGCTGAGGGATGACCTTGTGGAGATGTATAAAATCATGAGGGGCATAGAAAGGGTAAATAGCCAAGTTCTTTTCCCTGGGTTGGGAGAATCTAGAACTAGAGGGCATAGGTTTAGTCTGAGATGAGAAAGACTTAAAAGGAACTTAAGGGGCAACGTTTTCACATAAAGGGTGGTGCATGTGTGGAATTAGCTGCCCGAGGAAGTGATGGAGGCTGGTACAATTACAACATTTGAAAGGCATTTGGATGGGTATATGAATAGAAACCGTTTAGAGGGATATAGGCCAAGTGCTAGCAATTGGGACTAGGTTAACTTAGGATATCTGGTCAGCATGAATGAATTGGACAGAAGTGCCTGTTTCTGTGCTGTACATCTCTATGACTCTATAAAGACAGACAATGCTGAAAAAACTTAGTAGCATATGTGAAGAACGAAATAGTTGCAATTCTTCAGTTCTGACAAGGAATCATATATGAAAGAGGCATACCCGATTTGAAATATTACTTATCTCATTCAAATTCAACTCTATTTGTCTCTCCACGGATGCTGCCAAATCTGCTGAGTTTCTCCAGCATTCTCCGAGATTGTTTCAGATTTTCAGCATCCACAGTATATTGCTTTTATAACGAATCAAAGAATTTGCTGATGAAATTAGGTGAAGATGTGACAGGTTGTGAGAAACACCAGTTAGAATGGTCTTTGTTTATCCATGCTGCACATTCTCGGTAATCAATGCACATTTCAGATTTTTATTGTTAGTGAGTGCAAAACAAAATGAGATGTATTTGTTTTCTTGCCAACCTTTTGTTAAAAATTGAAAAAGCTAAACTGGAGAATAGCACATTGTAGTACTTGACTGCTGAGCACCACTGGCACAATAAAATCACCAGTAGATGGTGGATGATGAATTACAGTTACAGATTTAGTTCCCCAACAGATTTTAAACATGTTTAAAGTCTTGCATGCAGACATTATTGATCTCTACACATACAGGTAACTTAATTCGCACTGTTAGCATAGTTTGAACATGAGAAAAGGATCAATAACTTCTTTCACTGCCTACTTCATTTAGAGTGATTCATAGGTAATTCGTTTGTAAGAATCACCCGGAACCATCTAAAGATGACAGGATAACATCAAAACAGAAATTGCTGATGAAAGGTAACAGTTGAACAATTAGCTCTGGGATGTTGATTGCAGGCCTTGTGCATATCCGGTATTTCATGTGTTATTTCAGACTTCCAACACTTGCATTTTTGTTTCTTGTCTCAACCAGAAAGAAGCAAATTGGCCTAAAGACAATTAATGTTATCGGAAAAAAGCAATGTCAGTTTATGGATGCAAACAACTAACTGCCAGTTTACCAACAGACCCAAGCAGCCAAGCCCCTGTAAATTATTGAAGCCCTACAGTGTGAAAGTAGACCATTCAACCCAGCAAGTCCACAATGATCCTTCAAAGAGCATTCCACCCAAACCCAGCACCCCCCAACCCTTATCCCTGTAACACTGTAATCAGCCTAGTCTGGACACTGTGGGCAATTTAGCATGGCCAATTCACCTAATTTTTGAATTTTGGGAGAAAACCGGAGCATTCTGAGAAAACCCATGCAAACACAGGGCTGAGCTCAGAAATAAGAAGGGTGCGGTAACAATGTTGAGCTGTACAACAGGCCTCTCAACAACAAGTGTGAGATAGAGGTACAAATACGTAAACAGATTATGGAAAGATGTAGGAGCAACAGGATTGTGGCGATGGGAGATTTTAATTTTCTCAACATTGAGATTCACTGACTGTTGGAGGCTTAGATGGAGCAAAATTTGTAAGGAGATCCAGAAGGATTTTATAGAGCAGTCTGTAAATAGTCCAACTCAAGAAGGGACTATACTGAACCTGGCTTTGGGATTGAGCTCAACAGGTGGTTGAAGGTTCAATAGGGGATTACTTTGGGAGTAGTCATCACAATTCTGTAAGTTTTAGAATACTAATGGACGAAGACAAGAATGGTCTTAAAGGAAGAGTGCTAAATTGGGGGAAAGCCAACTATACCAAAATTCAGCAGGAGCTGGGGGAATGTGAATTGGGAGCAGTTAGTTGAGGGGAAATCCACGTTTGATATGTGGGAGGCTTTTAAAATAGCAAAGACTCAGGAAAATTAAACTGCATTTACTTCAATGCAAGAGGCCGAATGCGGAAAGCAGATGAACTCGGGGAATGGCTAGGAACGTGGGACTGGGATATCAAAACAATTACGGTAACATGGGTCAGGAATAGACAGAACTGGTAGCTTAATGTTCCAGAATACAAATGCTACAGGAAAGAATGGTGTTTTGGATAAGGGATAGCATTACTGCTATACTTAGGGAGGATGTTCCTGGGAGTACATCCAGGGAAGTTATATGGATGGAACTGATAAAGAAGAAAGGGATGAACACCTTATTGGGGTTGTATTACAGACCCCCCTAATACTCAGTAGGAAATTGAAAAACAAATTTGTAAGGAGATTTCAGTTATCTGTAAGAATAATAGGGTCGTTATGGTAGGTGGTTTTAATTTTGCAAACATAGACTGAGACTGCCATAGTATTAAGGATTTAGATGGAGAGGAACTTGTTATGTGTGTACAAGAAAATTTTCTGATTCGGTATATGGATGTTCCTACTAAAGAAGGGTTTAAAACTTGACCTACTCTTAAGATGACTGAGGTGTCAGTGGGGGAACACTTTGCGGCCAGCAACCATAATTCTATTAGTTTTAAAACAATGATGTAAAAGGATAAGCCAGATCTAAAAGTTGAAGCTCTAAATTGGAGGAAGACTAATTTTGACGGTAGAATGCAAGAACTTTCAAAAGTTGATTGAGGGCAGACATTCATAGGTAAAGGGTTGGCTGGGAAATGGAAAGCCTTCAGAAATAAGATAATGAGAATCCAGGGACAGTATATTTCTGTTAGAGTGAAAGGAAAGGCTGGTAGGTGTAGGGAATGCTAGATGACTAAAGAAATTGGTGTTTTGGTTAAAAGAAGGAAGCGTGTATCAGGTATAGACAGGAGAGATCGAATTAATCCTTAGAAGAGTATAAAGAAAGTAGGAGTATACTTCAGAGGCAAATTAGGATGGCAAAAAGGGGACTTGAGATAGCTTTGCCAAATAGAGTTAAGGAGAATCCAAAGGAATTTTGTAAATATATTAAGGACAAAAGGGTAACTAGGGAGAGAATAGGGCCCCTCAAAGATCAGCAAGGCAGCCTTTGTATGGAGCCGCAGGAGTTGGGGGAGATACTAAACAAGTATTTTACATCAGTGTTTACTGTGGAGAAGGACGTGGAAGATATAGAGTGTGGGGTAATAGATGGTGGCATCTTGAAAAATGTCCATATTACACAGGTGGATGTGCTGGACATCTTGAAATGGATAAATCCCCAGGCCTAGATCAGGTGTACCCTAGAATTCTGTGGGAAGTTTGGGAAGTGATTGCTGGTCCCTTTACTGAGATATTTGTATCATCGATAGTCACAGGTGAGGTGCCAGAAGACTTGAGGTTGACTAACGTGGTGCCACTATTTAAGAAAGGTGGTAAGGAAAAGCTAGGGAACTATCAACCAGTGAGCCTGATGTCGGTGGTGGGCATGTTCTTGGAGGCAATCCTGACGGACAGGATTTACATGAATTTGGAAAGGCAAGCACTGATTAGGGATAGTCAGCATGGCTTTGTGTGTGGGAAATCATGCCTCACAAATTTGATTGAAATGACAGAGGATTGATGAGGGCAGAGCTACATAGACTTTAGTAAAATATTCAACAAGGTTCCCCATGGGAGACTGGTAGCAAGGTTAGATCTCAGGGAATACAGGGAGAACTAGCCATTTGGATACAGAACTGGTTCGAAGGTAGCAGACAGAGGATGATGATGGAGGGTTGTTTTTCAGACTGAGGCCTGTGACCAGTGTTGCACTACAAGGATCGGTGCTGAGTCCACTACTTTTTGTCATTTATATAAATGATTTGGATGTGAATATAGGAGGTATAGCTAGTAAGTTTGTAGAAGACACCAAAATTAGAGGCTTAGTGGACAGCAAAGAAAGTTACCTCAGAATTCAATAGGATCTTGATCAGTTGGGCCAATGGGTTGAGGAGTGGAGATGGAGTTTAATTTAGATAAATGTGAGGTGCTACATTTTGGAAAAGCAAATCAGAACAGGACTCATACACTTAATGGTGAGTTCTTAGGGAGTGTTGCTGAACAAAGAGACCTTGGAGTGCAGGTTAATAGTTCCTTGAAAGTAGACACGCAGGGGAATAGGATAGTGAAGATGATGTTTGGTATGGTTTCCTTTATTGGTCAGAGCATTGAGTATAGGAGTTGAGAGGTCATGTTGCAGTTGTACAGGACATTGGTTAGGCCACTTTTCAAATATTACATGCAAGCTGGTCTCCTTCCTATCGGAATGATGTTGTGAAATTTGAAAGAGTACAGAAAAGTTTGACAAGGATGTTGACAGGGTAACGAATTTGAGCTATAGGGAGAGGCTGTATAGGCTGGGGCTGTTTTCTGTCGAGGGTTGGAGGCTGAAGGGTGACCTTATAGAGGTTTATAAGGTCATGAGGGGCATGGATAGTATAAATAGACAAGGTCTTTTCCCTGGAGTGGGAGAATCCAGAACCAGAGGGAATAGGTTTAGGGTGAGAGAGGAAAAATACAAAAGGGACCTAAGGGGCAACTTTTTCACTCAGAGGGTGGTGTGTATATGGACTGACCTGCCAGAGGAAGTGGTGGAGGCTGATACAATTACAGCATTTAAAAAGCCTGTGGTTGGTATAGGAATAGGAAGGGTTTAGATGGATATGAGCCAAGTGCTAGCAAATGGAACTAGATTAGGTTAGGCTAATGAGTTGGACCGAAATGTCTGTTTCCGTGCTGTACACCTGTATGACTCTAAGTGACAAAGTTGATTGATGACGGAAAGACTGTAGGTGTCATGTACATGGAATTCAGTAAGACGTTTGATAAGGTTTCCCATGGTACACTGATGGAGAAAGTTAAGTCACATGGAGTCAAAGGTGTACAAGATGGATAGAGAACTGGTTGGGCAACAGGAGACAGAGAGTAGTAGTGGAAGGGAGCTTCTCAAAACAGAGAGCTGTGACCAGTGGTGTACCACAGGGATTTGTGCTGGGACCACTGTTTTTTGTGATAGACTGATCTGGAGGAAGGTATAGATGATCTGACTAGTAAGTTTGCAGATGACACTAAGATTAATGGAGTAGCAGATAGTGAAAGGGAATGTCAGGCAATGCAGCAGAATATACATAGATTGGAGAGTTGTGCAGAGAAATGACAGATGGAGTTCAACCCAGGTAAATGCAATGCGATGCATTTTGAAAGATCAATTCAAGAACAAACTAGACAGTAAATGGAAAAGCCCTGGGAAAAATTGATGTGCAGAGAGATCGTGTTTTCAGGTAGATTGTTCCCTGAAGATGGCAATGCAGGTCAATAGAGTGGTCAGGAAGGCATACGGCATGCTTTCCTTCATCGGACGGTGTACTGAGTACAAGAGTTAGCAGGTCATGTTGCGGTTATATAGAACTTTGTTTCGGCCACAGTTGGAATATAGTGTACAGTTGTAGTCGTCACATCACCAAAAGGATGTGGATGCATTGGAGAGGATGCAGAGGAGGTTCACTGATATGGAAGGCACTAGCAATGAAGAGAGGTTGAGTAGCTGAGGATTACTTTCATTAGAAAGACATAGGTTGAGGGGGGACCTGATTGTCTATACCTCTCATGATTTTGTAGACCTCAGAATGGATAGCAAGGAGCTTTTTCCTCAGGGTTGGGGACTCAATTACTAGGGGTCATGAGTTCAAGATGAGAGGGGAAAAGATTTAAGGGAGATATGCATGGAGATTTCTTTATGCAAAGGGTGGTGGGTGCCTGGAATGCATTGCTAGCAGAGGTGGTAGAGGCGGGCATGATGGTGTCACTTGAGATGTATCTAGTTAAAAATCACACAACACCAGGTTATAGTCCAAGCACACTAGCTTTCAGAGCGACACTCCTTCATCAGGTGATCAGGTGACGCTCCTTCATCACTATAACCTGGTGTTATGTGATTTTTAACTTTGTACACCCCAGTCCAACACCGGCATCTCCAAATCAAGATGTATCTAGACAGATATATGAATGGGCAGGGAGCAGAGGGACACAGTGACAGATTTAGATAGAGGATCTGGATCGGAGCAGACTTAAAGGGTCGAAATGCTTGTTCCTGTGCTGTAATTTTCTTTGTTTTTTGATTGTTCTAAAGTACAAACTCCACACAGACCATTACACAGAGTGGAATAGAACTCAGGTCTCTGGTGCTATGAGGTAGCAGTGCTAACCAATAAGCCACCATGCATCCCAAAAGTTAGGAATCTTGAAGGTCCAAGACCACATCTGAGGTTTTGGATTCTGGCATCTTTGTGCCCGCACCTGTACTGCCACTACCATTTATTTCCCCTTCACCCCATCCTGATTAAGAGGCAGATAAGATTTAGGGAATAAATCTGAAGTCAGTGACCTTGGGAAATTCCAACTACAGATTCAAAATTTAATAGCTATTCATGAAGCAACATTGTTTTCATTATGATTTTGCTGTGGGATATATTGAGGCTTTGCTGCACTGTAGACAAAATATAATTTCTTTTCACAATTCAGGCAAAAGGCATCTAAGGGCTGATCATCATTCTTTCCTGATTTTTAAATAATTCTCAAAAGGTTAAGTAATTTTCATCTCAGTACCCATCCCAATATCTTCCCTTCTCAGAGAAGGTGAGATAATACCAATGTCTGAATGCAAGTTTCATTCAGTCTAATCTCATTATTTGTTTGAATACACTTTGTATATTTGTAATGTGATATATTAAATGTTGCAATACTAATATCATAATGATAATGTTTATGATTAAAACTTCTCAATTGCATGCTCTTCTTGCAAGCTGTGGAAGGTAAGAGTCACCACTGGTGTCCCTGCTGACTTCACCCACGAGAAATGCACTCAACTGCTGCTCCTCACAGACTAGAACTGGAACAGGATGTGGATGAACTTCAGATTATTTGGGAGGCTGAGGGGTGATGGAGAGGAGTTAAAGGAAGGTAGTCACACCTAAGGTACAGCATAAAGGTAGCTGGGTGACCATCACGAGAGGGAAAGGGAATAAGCAGATAGTGCGGGGACTTCCTGTGGCCGCTCCCCCAATGGTAAGTATATCATGGCGAATTTTGAGAAGATTTGTAGGTTAGGTTGAAGTTTTGGATGTAGGTTTGCTTGCTGAGCTTGAAGGTTAATTTCCAGATATTTTGTTACCCTACTAGAAACATTCCTAGAAGCATGGCATTCCAACTGGAACTCTATCAACAAAGACATCGAGTTAGACCCCATCTACCACCCCCTGAGAAAAGGAACAGGAAGTGACTTTACCACAGGAAATAACATCACAGGAAATGATATCACCAATCCAAAGAAACCCAAACATATAAATAGAAAGCAGGAATTTTCAGTAATGCTTCATCCAAGGCCCAATGAAGATGTTACCAGTAGGGTAATGAAATGTCTGGAAATGGACCTTCAAGCTCAGCGAGCAAAACTACATCCAATAAGTATTTTATTTTGGGTACAGTTGGCTGGGAGTGGAGCGGTGGGGGACGAAGAATCTTAAGAGGGTGAATGAGCGGTCAAATGTCATGGTACACATTGGTACCAATGACATAGGTAGGGAAAGGGATAAAGACCTAAAAACAGAGTATAGGGAGTTGATAGAAGCTAGAAGGCAGGATGAGCAGAGTAGTAATCTCAGGATTGATACCTTTGCCATGAGCCAGTGAGGTAAGGAATAGAGAGTGAGTGCAGATGAACATGTGGCTGCAGGGCTGGTGTGGGAGGGAGGGTTTCAGATATGTAGATCATTGGGATAACTTCTGGGGAAGGTGAGACCTGTACAAGGAGGATGAGTTGCACCTGAACTGGAGGAATTCAGGTATCGTGGGCGGGAGGATCGCTAGAGCTCTTCCAGAGGGTTTAAACTAGTTTGACAGGGGGATGGGAACCAGAGCTATGGATCCGAGGATGGAGTAGGTAGCGAACAGCCAGATACAGTATGCAGAGAGTCTGTGAGGAGGGATGGGCACTTGATAGGGCAAAGGTGCAGTGGCTTGAAATTTGTCAATTTTAATGCAAGAAGTATCAGGAGAATCAATATTTGGAACTATGATGTGGCCATTACGGAGACTTGGATATCACAGGGGCAGGAATGGTTGTTGAATGTTCCAGGGTTTGGATGTTTCAAAAGGCATAGGGGGTTGGGGGGGGTGGAGGTAAAAGAGGTGGAGGAGTGGCTTTGTTAATCAGGGATAGTATCACAGCTGCAGAAAGGGAGGTTATCAGGGAGGGTTTGTCTACTGAGTCAGTATGGGTGGAAGTTAGAAACTAGAAAGGAGCAGTCACTTTATTGGGAGTTTGCTACAGCTGCCTCCCACCCCCTCCAAACCCCAAAAAGCAACAGAAACACAAAGGAGCAGATTGGAAGGCAGGTCTGGAAAGGTGCAGAAGTGACAGGGCTGTTGTCATGGGTGACTTTAACTTCCTTAATATTGATTGGAACGTCCTTTGTTCAAATAGTTTGGATGGAGCAGTTTTTGAAGGGTTCCTGAAAATATGTAGATAGGCTGATGAGAGTGGAGACCATATTGGATTTGATGCTTGGCAACGAATCAAGCCAGGTGTTAGATCTATTGGTGAGAGAGCTTTTCGGTGATAGTGATCATAACTCCCTGACCTTTACTATACTCATGGAGAGGGATAGGAGCAGACGGTATAGGAAAGTATTTAATTGGGGGAGGGGAAATTACAATGCTCTTAGGCAGGACCTGGGGTGCCTAAATTGGGAAAAGATTTTCTCAGAAGAATACATGGTAAGAAATGTGGAGGTTGTTTAGGAAGCACTTGCTGATAGTGCTGGACAGGTTTATCCCACTTAGGCAAGGAAGGGATGGTAGGTTGAAAGAACCTTGGGTGGCAAGGATTATGGAATATCTAGTAAGGAAGAAGAAGGAAGCTTACTTAAGGTTGAGGAGGCAAAGATCAGTCAGGATTCTAGAGTGTTACAAACCAGCCAGAAAGGAACTGAACAATGGACTTAGGAGAGCTAGAACTGGGCATGAAAATGTTTTAACAGGTAGAATTAAGGAAAACCCGAAGGCATCCTACACTTATGTGAGGAACAAGAGGATGACTAGAGTGAGGGTAGGGTAGGGCCAATCAGGGATAGTGGAGACAACTTGCGCTTGGAGTCAAAGGAGGTGGGGAGGTCCTCAATGAATACTTTGCTTCAGTATTCACTACTGAAAGGGACCTTGACATTTTAGAGGACTATGTGAAATGGACTGATATGCTTGAACAGTTGATTTTAAGAAGGAAGATGTGCTGAAAATTTTCAAAATCATAAGGATAGACAAAAATCCTGGGCCAGACAGGATATACCATAGGTTACTACAGCAAGAGAACAGATTGCTGCACCTATGGCGATGATCTTTGCATCCTCACTGTCCACTGGAGTAGTGCCAGATGATTGGAGGGTGGCAAATGTTATTCCCTTTTCCAAGAAAGGGAAGAGGAATAATCCTGGAAATTACAAAATAGTCAGTCACACGTCTGTAGTGGGTAAAGAAATGGAGAGGATTTTCAGAGACAGAACTTATAATTACTTGGAAAACCATAGTATGATTAGAGATAGCCAGCTTGGCTTTGTGAGGGGCAGTTCATGCCTCACAAACTTTACTGAATTCTTTGAGAATGTAAAAAAACACTGATGAAGGTAGAGCAGTTGATACAGTATGCAAGGATTTTAGCAAGGCGTTTGATAAGTTTCCTCATGGTAGGCTCATTTAGAAAGTAATAAAGGCATGCGATACAGGGAAATCTGGCTGTCAGGATAAAGAATGAGTTGGCCCATAGAAGACATAGTGTAAGGGTAGATGGAAAGTATTCAGCCTGGAGCTTGGTGACCAGTGGTGTTCCACAGGGATTAATTCTGGGACCTCTGCTCTTTGTGATTTTTATAAATGACTTGGATGAGGAAGTGGAAGAGTGGGTTAGCAAGTTTGCTGAGGATACATAGGTTGGTGGAGTGGTGGATAGTGTGGAGAGCTGTTGTAGATTGCAATGGGACATTGACAGGATGCAGAACTAGGCTGAGAAGTGGCAGATGGAGTTCAACCTGGAAAAGTGTGAAGTCATTCTCTTTGGAAGATTGAATTTGAATGAGGATACAGGGTTAAAGGCAGGAGCAGAGGGAACTTGTGGTTCATGTCCATAGAGGCCCCAAAGTTGCTAACCGAGATAAGGTTGTTAAGAAGGCACATGGGGTTTTTGGCTTTAATTAGCAGGGTGATTGAGTTTAAGAGCCACAACTTATGCTGCAGCTCCATTGAGCTCTGGTTAGACCACACTTGGAATATTGTGTTCAGTTCTGGTCGCCTCATTATCTGAAAGATGTGGAAGCTTTAGAGAGGGTGCAGACGAGATTTACCGGGATGCTGCCTGGACTGGAGGGCATGTCTTATGAAGAAAGGTTGAGGGAGCTAGGGCTTTTCTCATTGGTGTGAAGAAGGATGAGAGGTGACTTGATAGAGGTGTACAAGATGATGAGAGGTATAGATAGAGTGGATAGTGTTATGACACGGGGTAAACTCTCCTGCTTAATTTAAAACCAGCACACAGAATTTATCCCATGCAGTAGACTGTAAAAATTCGAATGGCCAAGAACTGTTTAAAGTAAAAAATGACAACTTTATTTCTAAAAGAATGACAGAGAATAATTAATTAACAACTATGCACAAGCCCTCACTCTAACCTATCTTTTACCTTCCCTTCCATAATACTAGTCTGATAAAACCCCCAATTAAGATTTAAAAAACAACACTTCTTATCTCAAAACCAGACAGCTTTCGGTTCTTCTATTTATATCATCCAGTGTCTTCTTTTCTTCTTAGGAAGTTCTGCATCACAGATTACTGATCAGAAAAGGTACTTTTAAGAGATCTATTTTTAGGCAGCTTTTTAACCCGCTGAGGCTCGGCAGTTCTCCTCTCAACTGCTCAATTTCCCACCGATCTTATACCCTCAAAGCATTGGATTGTGTCATTGGATTTTATGATTGTCAATATATTAAATTCAAACTGGATTGGAATTTGGTATTTTTTGGGGTATAATTTAAACTGGCTGAATTCACATTTGTTTTTGTCTCCAGGCAATGAGCTAATCAAGTTGTTCAACAAAGTGTTACATTGTTACCTTATTGAGGACACTTGGTGTTGCTTTTAACTCTCAAAGTACAGCCGCATTCTCATAACACTTCTCCCCTTAAGAAAAAATGAACTATCATTATGAAAAGATGGTTTCTTTTTTCTCTCTACTTTTTAAACACATTACCCTAACTTACAAATAACCTTAATATAAGTTCACCTTAACTTCTTCCCATATACCTGTATAAATAACATTAATTAAAGACAAATCTCATGTAAACTGTTAAATCTGTGATAACACATCTACGATTACATTCTTTCGACCTACAACATGTATGATTTTTAAATTAAAAGTCTGTAACATAAGACTCCAACAAAATAGTCTCATATTCTTATCTTTAAATCATTCTAAGAATGTAAGCAGTATACACAACAGTCTCTGATGCATTGTTCGTGATATACATGTTAAAATGTTGTAAGGCCAGTACCAAACTCTGCAGTTCATGTATCGACCAAACCACTCAACAGATAATGCCATTTCCACCAGCCTCCATCTGGCTCTCAACCACCTGGAGAAGAAGAAACCTACATCAAACTACTGTTCATAGGCTTCAGTTCTGCATTTAACACTATCGTTTCTCAGCACTTGATTGGAAAGCTGAGTTTGCTGGGCCTAAATAACCCCTTTGTAACTGGATCTTGGACTTCCTGACTTGGAGACCTCAGTCAGTGGGATCAGGAACATCATCTTGAACACCATCACACTGAGCATGGAGGCTCCCCAGGGATGTGTGCTCAGTCCAATGCTGTTCACCCTGCTGACACACGACTGTGCGGCGATGCGCACATTGAATCACATCATCAAGTTCGCTGATGATACAACTGTAGTGGGTCTCATCAGTAGGAGCAACAAGTCAGCGTAAAGAGTGGAAGTGCAGCGGCTAACAGACTGATGCAAAGCCAATAATCTGTCTCTCAAAGTGGACAAAATGAATGAGATGTTTGTTGACTTCAGGAGAGCATGGAGTGACCATTCTCTGCTGGACATTGATGGCTCCCCCATGGAGATCATGAAGAGCACCAAATTTATTGGCATCCACCTGTTGGAGAATCTCACTTGGACTCTCAACACCAGCTCCATAGCCAAGAAAGTCCAGCAGCATCTCCACTTTCTGCGCAGGCTGAGGAAAGCCCACCTCCCAACCCCCATCCTCATTCTATTCTACAGAGGGTTCATTGAGAGTACCCTGAGTTGCTGCATCACTGCCTAGTTCGGGAATTGCACCATCTCTGATTGTAAGACCCTACAACAGATAGTGAAGACAGCTGAGAAGACCATCAGGGTCTCTCTTCCCTCCATTGCAAACATTTACACCACAGGCTGCATCTGAAAGGCTAAGAGCATTGTGGAAGACACCAAACGCCCCTCACTCAAACATTTTGGCCTCCTGCCATCTGGCAGAAGATACCAGAGCATTCGGTCTCTCATGACCAAACTGTGCAACAGTTTCTTCCCCTAGGCCATCAGGCTTCTTAACACGATATGATCGGACTCTTTTCCATCTGAAGTTCTTTGCAGCTAGAAAAATGTCTATTATTATTCTTTTTGTTGCACTGTAACTTGCATATTTTTCACTTCACATGCACTTTATGCCACCCTGTGTATGATTGTGTAGTTTGTGCTGTTCATGTAGCACCCTTGGTCCTGGAGGAATGCTATCTCTTTTTACTGTATCAGTTGTAAATGGTAGAAATGACAAATATGGGCAATTCTACTCTGTTCTACTGAAAACAGGCACAGGGACATCAAGGGAGGTGTAAGCAAATAGGTGGAGACAGAGCCCAGAGAGGGGGAGAAAAAGACAGTTAAGTGGACAAAGGGGTAGATGATGGTAAGCCAGGGAGAAAGAAAAGCAGCCAATGGGGACCATTAGTAGGTGAGAAGTAATTGGTTGTGCTGAAAGCAGCCGTAGTGCTGTCAGGTCTACAGCTGTGGGGATGAGTAAAGGGCACAAAGAAATGTGTTCAGGGTCTAAAATAATTGAACTTGATATTCAGTCCTGAAGGCTGAGGCTCCCCAGTTGGAAAATGAGATGCTATTCTTCCAGCTTGCACTGAGATTCACTGAACCATTGCAGCAGGCTGTAGGCTGAAATATTGGCCAGAAAACACAGTGGTGTGTTGAAGTGGCAGACAACCGAAGGTTTGGGGTCATTTTTGTGGACAGAATATAGGTCTTCGGACAAAACAGTCACTCAGTCTGCTTTTCATCTCTCCAATATAGAGCACACCACCTCCAGTACTGCAAATATAGTAAATTAGATTGAGTGAAGTGCAAGTAAATTGTTGCATCCCCACTGCAAGGTGTGTCTGGAGTCTTGGAAAGTGAAGAGTGAGGAGGTGAATGGACAAGTGTTGCACCTTCTGCAATTGCATAGCAAGGTGCCATGGGGAAATGATATGTTGGAACTGGAGGTGGAGTGGATCAAGGTGTCCTCACCATCTATAGTTACCTGGATTATACATCCAGAAAAATGTGTTGCTGGAAAAGTGCAGCAGGTCAAGCAGCATCCAAGGAGCAGGAGAATCGATGTTTCGGGCATAAACCCTTCTTCAGGAATTCCTGAAGAAGGGTTAATGCCCGAAACATCGATTCTCCTGCTCCTTGGATGCTGCCTGACCTGCTGCTCTTTTCCAGCAACACATTTTTCAGCTCTGATCTCCAGCATCTGCAGTCCTCACTTTCTCCTGGACTATACATCCTGATAAACCTACTTCCTGTAAGGATTCCATTCCATTCTTCCAGTTTTTTTGGCTCTATTGCCATCTATTCTGATGATGGCGCCTTCCGCTTGGGTCCTCTGAAATGTTCCCTTTTTCTTCAACTCAGGATTCCCCACCACTGTAACTCACAGGGTCCTCTGTTCTGTTTGAATCATTTCCTGCACGTCTACCCTAACCCTTTCTCTTGCTCCCCTCAACACCAATAAGAGGCACTCGGTCCTGACATTCCACCCTACCAGCATCAAAACCAAAGGATCATAAGATACCATTTCCACCACCTCCAGCAGGATAACACCATATATTCCTATCCCCTCCCCTCCTCTGTTCAGGGAATGTTCCCTCCAGGACACTCTGGTACATTCTAACATCTCCTCACACCCACAAGGCATCTTCCCATGCAATTGGAGAAGGTCCATCACTTACCCATTTACTTACTCCCTCCTCACTATCCAAGCTCCAGACAAGTGTTCTAGTTGAAACACTGACTTACCTACACTTCACTCAATCTAGTCTACTCTATTCGCTGTACACAATGTGTCTCTTCTACATTGCAGAAATGAACTGTAATCTGTGAGTATACTTTGTGGAAAACCTACATTCTGTCTGCAAAATTGTTCCAAACTTCCAGTTGCTTGCCACTTCAACACACCACTGTGCTCCCTAGGAACATTTCCACATTGGATGTACTGCAGTGCTCCAGCAAAGCTCAATGCAAGCTGAAAGAACAGTATCTCATTTTCTGCTTGGAGATCCTGTAGCTTTCAGGACTCAATATCAAGTTCAACTATTTTAGAACCTGAAACAATTTTCTCTCCATCCTTTACCACCTCCCCCACACTCCTGAACCTGTCATTACATGGACTGCTTTCAGCACAGCCATTGCAGCTACTTATAGTCCTATTATCAGATTTCTTTTCTCCCGGTCTTACCATTATCTATCCCTTTGTCTGCCTAACTGTCTTTCTCTCTGTGTCTCTGTTTCCAACTATTCACTTACTACTTACTCATTCCCCTCTCCCCACTTATACCCCTGTTCCTGGCAGATATAACACCTTTTCCAAGCTGTAAATAGTTCTCAAGAAGGGTCACTGGACCCAAAACATTGACTATGCTTTCTCTCCACAGGGCTTATCAAACCTGCAGAGTTTCTCCAGCAATTCCTGTTTTCATTAAAGTGTTCCCCTTTCAGTTCATCTTTTCAGGCTTCCTTCTGTCTTTTAAATTCTAATTAAAGCATTCACATATCTCTTTCTTGTTGTTGTCATTCAAGTTTTTTTTTTGAATTTCTGTTTCCTTCCCATTGCAAACCTTCCAATTTATTTTCAGAATTACTTTCCTTTCATTTGTAATTGAATCCTAATTAATTCAATGTTTATCTTGATTACATTTCTCAACCTCAAGGTTCAGATACTGAGCAATGATTTTCTGATTTTTGAGTCCTTGCTTTAAGATTTACTTCTAACTTTTCCACCGTCGGCTTTGAAGAACTTTTTGTGAAGCTTTGCAAGTCGCTCAAAGACAGGTCTTCTCTTTTGAGAAACCCTTCCACAACTGCCATTTAAGTTTGAACAATTCACTATAAAAGTCACTATGATCCCCTGTTTATTTAAACTTCACTATGCCTCCCATAAGTGTTGTCAATTTGTAAAGGTCTCTGTAGAGGCCAATAACTTGTAGAAAGATGTTTGAAAGACTGAAATTATCAAATGAGATTTCACATTTAAGACTTTTATGATGGTAAACAAGCTTTAAGCAATATTATCAAAACACCATTTATTAAGAAATCTTATGTACCAAAGTACAAAAAAGATAACCAAAAAAAAGAGGAGAGATTGGGAGCAGCTGTTAAGAAGTTTGTTATAGCCTAAAGGGTATTTGGTCTGTTTGTAAAGATGTATTGTAATTTAAGTAACCAGTTAGTGCTGTTAGATAGGATAAGAGAATACTGGGCTTCAGTGAATAAGGTGAGCAAGGTAAAGGCAAAGTAAGATTCTTTAATCTATCTTAGTGTAAAGTGGCAGAGATGGCAGTTAGGGCAATGGTGTGCTTCTCCTGCCAGATGTAGGAGATCAGGGAGCAATCTAGTGTCCCTGACAACTGTATCTGCATGAATTGTGACCGGCTGCAGCTCCTCACAGGCCATGTTGTTCAGTTGGAGCGGTAATTGGACACATTGAGGAGTATACAGGGGACAGAGAGTGTGATAGGCAAAAGTTATGGGGAGGTGGTCACACCACAGGTTCAGTCAGGTAGATGGGTGACCGCCAGGAGAAGCAGGCAGGTAATGCAGCAGTCTCCTGCCACTATTCCCCTCTCTAACAGGTATACAGTTTTGGATACTGTTGGGAGGCTAGCTGCTCAGAGGAGTATAACAGCAGCAGCCAGGCCCATGCACCTCAACTGGCTCTGCTGTCGGGCAAAATCCAAGCAAGCAATAGTGATAGGAGACTTACTAGTTAGGAGCACAGACAGGCAATTCTGTGGTCATGTTTGAGAATTCAGGATAGTGTGTTGGCTCCCTGGTGCCAGGGCCAAGGATGTCTCTGAGCAGTTGCATGAAATTCTTAAGGGGGAGGATAAGCAACCAGAGGTCGTTGTGAGCATTAGTACCAACGACGTAGGTAGAAACAAAATAAGGTCCTGCAGAGTGAGTACAGGAGTTGGGAAAGAGGCTGAAAAGGGTAGTAATTTCTGCATAGCAATTAGTGCCATTTGTTAATGAGGCAAAGAATAGAAAGATAATGTGTGATGAAGGAGCTGGTGTAGTGGGCAGGGTTTCAATCATTAGGACCTCTTCTGGGGTAGGGGCGGGGGCTGGGAGCCAGAGCAGCAGGCTAGCAAGTGGATAGTGGTCGAAGGTAGGACCAGGAAGTCAGAATGGAAGGACAGGTAGAGACACGTAAATGAACGCTGTGGTACTAAAACATGTTTTATTTCAATGCAAGAAGTATTAGAAGTAAGGCAGATGAGTTTAGAGCTGGGATCAGTACATGGGACTATGATGTTGGTTGAAAGAGGCTGCTCACCATTCCAGGGTTTTGTTGTTTTAGACAAGACAGAGAGGGACATGAAAAAGATGGAGGATTTGCATTATTAATCAAGCACCATGTTACATCTGCACTCAGAGATGACATAATGGAGGGCTCATCATGGAGGCATATTAGGAAAGATACAATAACAACAGGATTGTCATAGTGGGTGACTTTAACTATTGAGTCTCTTGAAGAACATTAAGGTGGATAAGTCCCTGGGGACCAATGGTATCTACCCCAGATTTTTGAGACAGAGGCAGGAGAGGACTGGGACTCCCTGAGAGCAAGAGGCTTAGACAGGGCAGAATTTGTTAAGTGCATCCAAGAGGGTTTCTTGCAATAGTATATGGACAATCCAATGGGAGGAGGGGCCATACTGGACCTTGGCCAGGTGATTGACCTTTCAGTAAAAAAGCATTTTGGAAACTGTGATCATAACTCCTTCAGTTTTACGGTAGTCGGGTCCTTGCAGGAAGGTACTAAATTGGAGGAGGGCAAATTATGTCAGTATTAGGCAGGAGCTGGGGAGCATTAATTGGGAGGAGCTTTTTTTTTAGATTAGATTAGATTACTTACAGTGTGGAAAAAGGCCCTTCGGTCCAACAAGTCCACGCTGAAGCGCAACCCACCCATACCCCTACATTTACCCCTTACCTAACACTATGGGCAATTTAGCATGGCCAATTCACCTAATCTGCACATCTTTGGACTGTGGGAGGAAACCGGAGCACCCGGAGGAAACCCACGCAGACACGGGGAGAACGTGCAAGCTCTGCACAGTCAGTCGCCTGAGTTGGGAATTGAACCCGAGTCTCAGGTGCTGTGAGGCAGCAGTGCTAACCACTGTGCTACTGTGCCGCCCACTGTTTTCATGCAAGTCCACATTTGACATTTGGGAATTATTTAAAGAACTGCTGATGAGAGTTCAGGATCAGCATGTTTAATAAAGAGGAAGGACAAAAAAGGTAAGGGCCCTTGGATAACAAGGGATGTTAGGAATTTAGTCAAAAGGAAAAACAAGCATATGTAAGATTTAAGAAACAAAACTTAGACCGAGCCCATGAGGAATATAAAGAAAGCAGGAAAGAACTCAAGCAGGAAATTAGGAGAACAAGAAAGGGCCATGAAATGGCATTGACAGGTAGGGTTAAAGAAAATGTTAAGGCATTCTGAGCATACATTAAAATGTGGATAACTAGGGAAAAGGTAGGATCACTTGAGGATAAAAGTGGATTTTGTGTTTGGAAGCAGAGGGTGTGGGTGAGATCCTAAAGTGAGTATTTTGTGCTAGTATTCACCTAGGAGAAGGATATGGAGCATGGTGAGATTTGTGTGGAGCATGCTAATATGCTAGGGCACCTGGAGGTCATGAAAGAAGTGGTATTGGGTCTCCTGAAGAGCATTAAGATGGATACATCTCTGGGGCCCAATGGTATCTACGCCGGGTTATTGAGAGAGGTAGGAGAGGAGATTGCTGGGGCTTTGACCTTTATATTCTCGCTAGCTTATGGAAAGGTCCTGGAGGACTGGTGAGTAGCTAATGTTTTCCTCTGTTCAAGAAGGGAAATGGGGAGTAGGATTTATGCACATTTGGAAAAATATTGACTTAAGGACAGTCAGCATGGCTTTGTGCAGTGTAGACCACATCTTACTAACTTAATGAATTTTTTGAGAAGGTGACAAAAGAAGATCATTGCGGGTAGAGCAGTGATTGCTGTCTACGTGGTTTTTAGTAAGGCCTCTGACAAGGTTCCTCATGGTAGGCTCATCCAGAGGATTAAGATGCATGGGATACATGGTGACTTGGCCACATGATTTCAGAATTGGCTTGCCAAAGGCTGAGAGCAGTGATGGAAGGGCATTTTTCTGGCTGGAGATCTGTGACTAGTGGTGTTCCGCAGGGAACTGTACTGAGACCTCTGCTGGTTGTGCTATACATGAGTGTCATAGATGAGTGGTTTAGTAAGTTTGCAGTTGATAAAAGATTGGTGGAGTTGTATATGGTGCAGAAGGTTGTCAAAGGATACAGCAGGATACAAATCATTTGCAGAAATGAACAGAGGAATGGCAGATGAAGCTTAATCAAGGTAAGTGTGAGGTGTTGCACTTTGGGAGATTAACTGTTAAGGAAAAGTACACGGTTAATGGTAGGGCCCCGAACAGCATTGATATACAGAAGGATCTTGGGGTTTATGTCCATAGCTTGCTGAAAGTTTCCATGTAAGTAGATCAGGTGGTAAAGAAGATGTATATCATGCTTGCCTTTATTGGTCGGGGAACAAGAGTCAGGATGTTATGTTGCAGCTTTATAAGACTTCAGTAAGGCTATAATTCAAGTATGGTTTTCGATTGTGGTTGCCACATTATAGGAAGGATGTGGAGGTTTTGTAGAGGGTGCAGATAAGGTTTATCATGATGCTGCCTTGATTAGAAGATATAAGCTATAAGGAGAGGCTACAAAAATTTGGCTTGTTTTCTCTGGAGTGGTGAAGGCTGAGGGGAGACTTGATAGAAGTGTATAAGATTATGAAATGCACAGATAGGGTTAGAATAGAATCCCTACGGTGTAGAAACAGGCCTTTTGGTCCAACAAGTCCACATCGACCCTCCAAAGAGTAACCCATTCCTCTCCCTTATATTTATCCTTGACTAATGCATATAATCTACACATCCCTGAACACTATGGGCAATTTAGCATGGCAAATTCACCTGACCTGCATATCTTTGGAAGGAAACACACACACACAAACACACCGGATCTCTGGTGCTGTGAGGCAGCAGTGCTAACCACAGAGCCACCATGCCACCCAAAATGGTCAGAATCTTTTTCCCACAGTTGAAATGTTTAAACTAGGTGACATGCGTTTAAGGTGAGAGGGGCAAAGTTTAAAGGAGATATGAGGGGCAAGTTCTTATACACAGAGTGTTAAGAGTCGAAAACAAGCTGCTAAGGTGGTGGTGGAGGTAGATATGAAAGGGGTAAAAAATGAGGTCTGCAGATGCTGGAGATCACAGCTGAAAATGTGTTGCTGGTTAAAGCACAGCAGGTTAGGCAGCATCCAAGGAATAGGAAATTCGACGTTTCAGGCATAAGCCCTTCATCAGGAATGAAAGGTTCTTTTAAGGGACTTTTAGATAAGCACATGAATATGCAAGGAATGGAGGGATATGGACCAAAGGCAGGCAGAAGGGACGAGATTAATTTGGCATTATGTTTGGCACAACAAATGCCTGTTCCTGTGTTGTTCTGTGTTCTATTCCCAATTTTACTTTGAACATCCAAAAATCCCACGCCATGGTTACCTTTTACTCTGGCCCTTAAATGAAAATTTTTATTTTTCCAGGAACCAGTTTGAATTTATTCTCTGTTCAAATAATTTCTTTTTTTTTCCTTTTCTAACTAAATAACTCCGAATTACAGAACTGACACAGTATGGATAACCCTGCAGAGTCATTCCTCTAGCCAAAGCTAGATGAATCTTCCAGACTTTCATAAATCTTCATGAACTTGATTTTTTCAGTCTGAGCACAGGTCTCCATTGGCAATCTATGTGGTGAACAATAGAGTTTGGCTGCTACTGCCTCTTTGATTTCTTACTTTTACTTCCTCTCAGATGCTCTTGGTATCAAGCGCCACTTGTTCAAGTATAGAATTGAGAAACTGTAGTCAGTGGGAGTCAGGAGCAAAAACCTCCAGTGGTTGGACTCACAATGACCACAAAACAAGATGGTTGTGGTTGTTGGAAATTAATCATCTTAGTCTCAGACATCTCTGCATGAAGTCCTCAGGCTGGTGTTCTGTGCCCACCCATTTTCAGATGCCTAATCAATGACCTTCCCTCCATAATAAACATAGAACATACAGCACAGTATAGCCCCTTTGGCCCTCAATGTTGTGCCAGCCTTCTATCCTACTCTAAGGCCAAACTAACCTCCATACCCTTCATTGTACTAACTTCTACCTGCCTATCCAAGAATCACTTAAATGTCCCTAATGTATCTGACTTACAATCATTGCTGGCAGTGCATTCCATTCTGAATAAAGAATCTAACTCTGACAGCTCCTCTCAACCTTCTTCCACTCAGTTGTGAAGTGGGGATGTGTGCTGCTGATTTTCAGTACCATTGACAACTCCTCAGATGATAAAGTAGCCCAAGTCAAAATGCAGCATGATCGAGACAATACCCATGTTTGGACTGATGAGTGTCAATAAACAGTCATACCTCACAAGTACCAGGCATTGACTATCTTCAACAAAAGACATTCTAATACTTTGATATTCAATAACATCCTATCACCAAATCCTCCACTACCAAATTTTAGGCGTTACCATTGACCAGAAGCTAAGTTAGACTGCCATACAAATATTGTTGTTTCAAGAGCAGGTCAGAGGCTCAGAATCCTGCAATAAGTAATTCACATCCTGACTCCTCAAAGCCCATCCAGCAACTACAAGGCATAAGTCAGGAGTGCAACAGAATACTCCCCACTTGTCTGGGTGAGAGTAGCTCCAACAACACTCAAGAAGCTTGACACCATTCAAGCCAAAGCAGCCCACCTAACTGGTACCACATCTACAGACATCCATTCCCTCCGCCATAACACTCAGTAATAGTAGTTGTAGTAGTAGTTGTAGTAGTAGTAGTAGTAGTAGTAGTAGTAGTAGTAGGATTAGATTACTTACAATGTGGAAACAGGCCCTTCGGCCCAACAAGTCCACAGTGACCCGCCGAAGCGCAACCCACCCATACCCCTACATTTACCCCTTACCTAACACGACGGGCAATTTAGCATGACCAATTCACCTGATCCGCACATCTTTGGACTGTGGGAGGAAACCGGAGCACCCGGAGAAAACCCACGCAGACACGGGGAGAATGTGCAAACTCCACACAGTCAGTCGCCTGAGTCGGGAATTGAACCCGGGTCTCAGGCGCTGTGAGGTAGCAGTGCTAACCACTGTCTTCAAGATACAATGTCTCATCAAAAGGTCTTCTAGCAGCACCTTCCAAACCCAGGACCATTGCCATCGAGAAGGTCGAGGGTAATATGGGTACACCACCGCCTGCAAGTTCCCCTTCAAACCACTCACCATAGTGACTTGGAATTACATTCATTGACACTGGGTGCAAGGCACAGCATCTTTAGCTTCAAGATTTTAGACAACACAAAAGTAAAATGTCCAGCATTACAGAAATAAAAGTTCAGTACCGCAGACTCTGCTGGCACCTAGCTCCCTGTCCACATCGGGCCCTGGTTCCACACCACGCCAGCGACACAACATGCTGTAGGAAGCCAGAAGATCGCCACACTGGGTGGCCTCTATGGGAGGAGGCAACTGTGCCTGGTCAGGAGTTGGCCACGCCAATGCTGGGAGACCCATGCAGGAAGCTGAGAGGTCACCACATCACACTGGAAGACTACTGCGGGAGGCTGCTGTGCCAGGCCAGGATTCGTTGAGGCTAGGAATTGAAGAAAAAGCAAAGAAATAAAAAAAACACTTAAGAGGAAAAAAATAAGAAAACGGAAGAAAGAAGAAGAGTGGGCAGTGCAGATGAGCTCTGGCTGGAGCATTGATAACTACTGTGTGGTACTGAGAAAAAGCTACCCTGTTGGTAGAGTTGCCTTTCAGATGAAATATTAATCAGGAACTCAACTGCATCTTCAGTTGCTGTAAAAATCCTATATCATTATTATCATGGGAACACCATCATCTGCAATTTTCCCTCAAAACCATTCATGATCCTGACTGGAAATATATCCCTGTTCCTTCAGTGTTTCTGGTTCAAACTCCTGGAACTGCTTCACCATCACCCACTCAAAAAGAATGGGGACCAATAATAAATGCTGGCCAAGCCAAGTATAAAACAAAGTTGACATCATCTTAATCTGAAGCTATCTTATACAATTCGAGTTTATTGCCAATTGTGTATTGGCTCAATATAATTTCAGTAAGTTGTTTGAACTATCCTTGTTCTTTGACTGTCTCCTTTTTAAACTTCAAACACCTGGAATACACGATTCCTGCTCTCCCACATTTCTGAACTTGAGCTGAATAAACTGTCTCATTACAGAGTTCTAAATGCTGCAATAAACTACCCTCTGGATGGTTTTTGAACAGGCTTGAACTTCTTCCAAAAAAAGCAGTTACTCATGGTTGCAGCAATATACTGGGTGATTCCTATCAGTGGACATCTTCCATTTCCAAGATCACTTTCTGAAATTTTAAACAAAACTCTTGCATTTGATTGGTAGTTAGGAAGACATTGAACTTGCATTAAGCAGATTTCAAAGAAACAATGTTTTTTGCTTGGAATATCCAATGTAAAGCTGTCATAGAGACATACAGCATGGAAACAGACCTATCGGTCCAACTTACCTGTGCCAAGCATCCCAATCTAACCAAGCCCCATTTGCCAACATTTGCCTCACAGCCTTCTAAACCCTTCCTATCCAAATACCTCTCCTGTTGAATTTTAATAGTTATAATTGTACTCACATTCACCACTTCCTCTGGCAGCTCATTTCATACATGCATGACCTGCTGAGTGAAAAGGTTAGCCCTCTCACCGTAAACTTACATCCTCAAATTTTGGACTCCCTCATCCTCAGAATAAGGCCTCGGCTATTCAATCTATCCATGCCCCTCATGATTTTATAAACCTATATAAGCTCACCCCTCAGTCTCCAATGGTCCAGGAAAAAGAAGCTCCAAGTAAAAACAATGACTGCAGATGCTGGAAAGCAGACTCTGGATTAGTGGTGCTGGAAGAGCACAGCAGTTTAGGCAGCATCCAAAGTGCAGCGAAATCGACATTTCGGGCAAAAGCCCTTCATCAGGAATAAACTGCACTTTGGATGCTGCCTGAACTGTTGTGCTCTTCCAGCACCACTAATCCAGAAAAAAAAAGCTCCAGGCTAGTCAGCCTCTCCCTACATCTCTAACCTCCAGTCCCAACAATATCCTTGTAAATCTTTTCTGCATCCTCTCAAGTTTAACAAGATCCTTCCTTTAGAAGGGCAACCAGAACTGTATGCAATACTGCAAAAGTGGCCCCACCAATGTCCTGTAGAGTTGCAACATATCATCCAAACTCTTATATTCAATGTTAGACCTTAAAAGTAAACAGTTCTCACTTAGATTTTCAAATTCTATGCCAATGAGCAAGTCACAATCGCAGAGGCTTGATAATATTTCCATTTATGTTAAACAAAAACGGAAATTCCTGCAAAACCTCAGCTAACAGTAAGGGCAGGCAAGGACAAAGTAGAACTGATAAATTAAACTGCATTTATTTCAATGCAAGGGGCTAACCGGAACGGCAAATAAACTCAGAGCATGGTTAGGAACATGGGACTGGGATACCATAGCAATTCCAGAAACGTGGTTCAGGGATGGGCAGGACTGGCAGCTTAATATTCCAGGATACAAATGCTACAGGAAGGATAGAAAGGGAGACAAGAGAGGAGGGGGAGTGCTGTTTTTGATAAGGGTATAGCATTACAGCTGTGCTGAGGGAGGATATTCCTGGAAATACATCCAGGGAAGTTATTTGGGTGGAATTGAGAGATAAGAAAGGGCTGATCACCTTATTAGGATTGTATTATAGACCCCCTAATAGTCAGAGGGAAATTGAGAAATAAACTTGTAAGGAAATCTCAGGGTACCTGTAAGAATAATAGGAGGGGATTTTAACTTTCCAAACACAGACTGGGACTGCCATAGTGTTTAAGGGTTTAGATGGAGAGAAATTTGTTAATTGTGTACAAGACAATTTTCTGATTCAGTATGTGGATGTACCTACTAGAGAAGGTGAAAAACTTGACCTACTCTTGGGAAATAAGGCAGGGCAGGGAACTGAGGTGTCAGTGGGGGAGTACTTTGGGGCCAGTGACCATAATTCCATTAGATTTAAAGTAGTGATGGAAAATGATAGACCAGATCTAAAAGTTGAAGTTCTAAATTGGAGAAAGGCTAATTTTGACGGTATTAGGCAAGAACTTTCAATAACTGATTGAGGGCAGATGTTCGCAGGTAAAGAGACAGTTGGAAAATGGGAAGCCTTCAGGAATGGGATAACGAGAATCCAGAGAAAGTATATTCCTGTTAGGATGAAAGGAAAGGCTGGTGGGTATAGGGAATGCTGGATGACTAAAGAAATTGAGGGTTTGTTTAAGAAAAAATCCTTGGAGTATAAAGAAAGTAGGAGTATACTTAAGAGGGAAATCAGGAGGGCAAAATGGGGACATGAGATAGCTTTGGCAAATAGAATTAAGGAGAATCCAAAGGGTTTTTACAAATACATTAAAGACAAAAGGGTAACTAGGGAGAGAATAGGGCCCCTCAAAGATCAGTAAGGCGGCCTTTGTGTGGAGCCGCAGAAAATGGGGGAGATGCTAAACAAGTATTTTGCATCAGTATTTACAGTGGAAAAGGATATGGAAGATATAGAATGTAGGGAAATAGATGGTGACACCTTGCAAAATATCCATATTACAGATGGGGAAGTGCTGGATGTCCTGAAATGTATAAAGGTGGATAAATCCCCAGGACCTGATCAGGGGTACCTTAGAAATTTGCGGGAAGCTAGAGAAGTGATTGCTGGGCCTCTTGCTGAGATACTTTATCATCGATAGTCACAGGTGAGGTGCCAGAAGACTGGAAGTTGGCTAACGCGGTTCCACTGTTTAAGAAGGGTGGTAAGGACAAGCCAGGGAGCTAGAGACCAGTGAGCCTGACGTCGGTGGTGGGCAAGTTATTGGAGGGAATCCTGAGGGACAGGATGTACATGTATTTGGAAAGGCAAGGACTAATTAGGGATAGTCAACATGGCTTTGTGCATGGGAAATCATGTCTCACAAACTTGATTGAGTTTTTGAATAAGTAACAAAGAGGATTGATGAGGGCAGAGTGGTAGTGGTAGACTTCAGTAAGGCGTTCGACAAGGTTCCCCATGGGAGACTGATTAGCAAGGTTAGATCTCATGGAGTACAGGGAGAACTACCCATTTGGATACAGAACTGGCTCAAAGGTAGAAGACAGAGGGTGGTAGTGGAGAGTTGTTTTTCAGACTGGAGGTCTGTGACCAGTGGAATGCCACAAGGATCGATGCTGGGTCACTACTTTTTGACATTTACATAAATGATTTGGATGTGAACATAAGAGGTATAGTTAGTAAGTTTGCTGATGACACCAAAATTCTAGGGGAGTGGACAGTGAAGAAGGTTACCTCAGATTACAACAGGATCTTGACCAGATGGGGCAATGGACTGAGAAGAGGCCGATGGAGTTTAATTCAGATAAATGTGAGGTGCTGCATTTTGGGAAAGCAAATTTTAGCAGGACTTATACACTTAATGGTAAGGTCCTAGGGAGTGTTGCTGAACAAAGAGACCTTGGAGTGCAGGTTCATAGCTCCATGAATGTGGAGTCACAGGTAGATAGGATAGTGAAGGCGGCGTTTGGTATGCTTTCTTTTATTGGTCTGTATATTGACTACAGGAATTGGGAGGTCATGTTGCTGCTGTACAGGATATTGGTTAGGCCACTGTTGGAATATTGTGTGCAATTCTGGTCTCCTTTCTAGTGGAAAGATCTATAGGGAGAGGCTGAACAGGCTGGAGCGTCGGAGGTTGAGAGGTTTACAAAATTATGAGGGACATGGATAGGATAATTAGATGAAGTCTTTTCCCTGGAGTGGGGGAGTCCAGAACTAGAGGGCATAGGTTTAGGGTGAGAGGGGAAAGATATAAAAGAGACCTAAGAGGCAACCTTTTCACACAGAGGGTGGTATGTGTATGGAATGAGCTGCCAGAGGATGTGGTGGAGGCTGGTACAATTGCAACATTTAAAAGACATTTGGGTGGGTGAAAGAATAGGAAGGGTTTGGAGGGATATAGGCCGGGTGCCGGCAGGTGGGACTAGGTTGGATTGGATATCTGGTCGGCATTGACAGATTGGACCGAAGGGTCTGTTTCCATGCTGTACATCTCTATGACTCTGAGTCTATGGTCTGGCAGCATCTGTGCAGAGAAATCAGAATTAACGTTTTTCAATCCAGTGACACTTCTTCAGTTCTGGATCTTCTGCCTTGGCAGCATAATGCGTGTCTTTACATCAGATTTATTGCAATGGTTCAAGAAGACAGCCTACCACCATTTTCAACAGGGCATTTGAGGAAATATGAACTAGCCAGTAACTTTCACATCTTATCCACAAATAAATAAAAGTGCACTGAGAAAAGTACTGTAATACATGTCAGTACTTGCATGGTGGTAGTCATGTAAAAGTCAATTTCGCTTTCCAGGCCAGAGCCCTATGATCAATAACTGGATTAAAATCACACCTACAGAGGTGTGAAATTATATCATTTGAAGGTGATAAAATATTTTTCACTGACCTTCCAGCATGTTGCAGAGACATAGAAATCATAGAAACCCTACAATGTGGAAACAAGCCGTTTGGCCCAACAAGTCCACACTGACCCTCCAACGAGTAACCCACCCAGAACTATTCCCCAACCCTATTGCTCTAGATTTGCCCCTTAATAACGCACCTAACTTCATATCCCTGAACACCATGGGCAACTTAGGATGGCCAAATCACATAACCTGCACATTTTTGGATTGTGGGAGGAAACTGAAACACCCACAGGAAACATACGCAGACACGAGGAAAACATGAAAACTCCACACGGGCAGTCACCTGAGGCTGGAGTCAAACCCGGGTCCCTGGCACTGTGAGGCGGCAGTGCCAACCACTGACCCACTGTGCTACTGCCAAAAGTCTTTAACAGACTTTCCCAGTTGTCACAAAATTTCCAAGGAGACATTATCTGGTGGAGAACACATGAAAATCCATACCACTAAGGGAACATAGTGGGGAGTGAAAATCCAAATTTCCTGTGCTTCTCAGAATGGTAACCCAACCTCAGAAAAACTATTGTTTATCTATGAGATGGTCACATCTAGGTGGCACAGATGGGAAAGGAAGAGGAACATTGTCACTCCAGAAAAAAAGAGAGGCAACGGCCTAGTGGCATTATCTAGAGACCCAGATCATGGCCTGGGGACATGAGCTTGAATGCCACCATGACAGATTTTGGCATTTGAACTCTTTTTTTTAAATCTGGGATTAAGAGTCAAACGATGACTACAAAACCATTGTTGATTGTCACAAAAACTTACCTGGTCTGGCCTACTTGTGACTCCAGACTCCAGACCCACAGCAATGTGTTACTCTTAACTGCCATCTGGGTAATTAGGAATGGGCAATAATTGCTGACATATCTAGTGATGTCATCATCCTGTGAATGAATGAAAAAAAATAAACTAGGTTCCAGTTAATTGCAAACTGTTTACCACCTCTTTTGAGAAACCACCCACATCCGCTCCTATTTCTTATGTTAACTCAAAGCAGCAGGCTTAGTCTTCAGCCTTCATTCAGAAATACATTTCAGTTGTATACTTTCCTGGCGGGGATTTTGAAATTATTTGTCAGATTTCCTGAGTTTTAGATAGTGGTGAGTACAAAGATATATCACAGTCAGTTTAGCTAACAATTTGTGCCAATAGAACACTCAAGATTTTGTGTGCTCACCATTCACAGATGGGTTGATGAACGTTTTACAATTTTAATTATCCACACAGGAATTGAATCCAAATGCTACTCCAGCAGAAAGTGTATGCTTTTGTTTACAAGGAAAATAAATCGAAAAGAATGGTCTCATAGAAAAACAGATTCATACTGATAGCTCTATTACAAAAATAACTTGGTTGCACTTGCTTATAAGAACTTTGTTGTGGAGCGGTAGGCTCATTGGGTTGTGTGGAATATCACTTCAGTTGAAGTTCCTCGGGACATTGTTCCCTTAACTTTAGGAATATCAAATGCAACTTGGCTGATTATGCTGTGAGATAACATGTCATAAATGACATTGATGGGACAGCAAACTGTACAAGAACTCTCTTTGTCAAAATCAGGAAGATGGAATATAAGGTGGAAAATATAAATGTGAAATTTATGACGTTGATTAAAAAGTTTAGTCTTGTGGTACACCTACCTCTGAGCTAGAAGGATCTTTTTCCTTGAAATATGTTAACAACCTAGCTCTTGGTGCATAGGACACAATTTCAATATTTGCAGATGATACAAAAATCAGAAGCACAATGAACTAAGAGGAGGATACTATTGAACTTTAAAGGGTGTAGATAAGTTATCATTTTTAGGTCCTTTAGACTACCACTGCACCATGAAAGCCTTAAAGCATTCACACCAGGACTCGAACCTACAATCTTCTAATCACATCACAAACCACATCGAAGTCAGATGCCTTAACAAAAAAATCCATGAGATCACCTGTAGACAGGTTATGGAATGGGCAGACAAGTAGCACAGGAAGTTCAATGTGGAGAGCTTCATTTTGGTGTGAAGAAGATGACGACACAGTATAAAACAAAAGGTGCACATTCTAGAGGGTGCACAGGAACAGAGGCATTTGTATTTGTGAATAAACTATTAAAGGTGGAAGGATAGTTTGAGACCAAGATTAATAATGCCGACAGCATCCTTGGCTTTATTATTAGGGACATAAAGTATTAGACCAATGAAGTTATGTTGGACTTTGGTACAGCACTTGTTCAGGCTCATTCAGAGGGAAGATGTGAAGGTATTGGAGACTATGCAGAAAAGATTCACAAGAGCGGTTCCAGGGATGAGGGATTTCAGTTATGAAGACAAATTTGAGAAATGAGAACTGTTTTCCTTTGAGAAAAGAAGACTCAAGAATTTGATACAGTTATTAAAAATTTAAAAGGGGTCTGCAGAGAATACATAAGGAAAAACAGCTCCCACTTGTGAAGGGATCAACAATGAGAGGACATAAATTTTAAAAAATTAGTCAAAGAAGCAAAAGCAACAAGAGGATTTTGTTTGTGCACACAGTAAGTGATTAAGATCTGGAATGCACTGCTAATGTGTGTGGTGGAGGCCAGTTTAAATGAAAAGGGAGAATACTTATGTTATAGGGAGAAAATGGGACAATAGCAGTAAGTGAAATCAGCTCGCGTAGTCACGATGGGCAGAATGGCTTCTTTCTGTACTGTAACAATCCTATCTCCAACAAGACAGAATCCTACCAGTTGATATTGATGGTATTACCATCACTGAATTCCCCACTATCAATATCCTGAGAATTACCTTTGACTTGAAACTTAACTGGACTCACCGTATAAATACAGTGGCTATAGGAGCAGGCCAGAGTTCAGGAATACTGCACTGAGTAACTCGGTTCCTAACTCCCCAAAGATTGTCCACCATCTACAAGGTACAAGTCAGGAGTCTTATGTAGTACTTCCCATTTGTCTGGATGATTGTACCTCCAAAAACACTGAAGAAGCTTGACAACATCCAGGACAAAGCAGTTCATTTGATTGGCACCAAGTCCACAAACATCATTCCCTCCATTACCAATGCTCAGTGACAGCATGAGTACAACATGCACTGCAGAATGTTACCAAGGCTCTTTAGACAGCATCTTCCAAACACAAAAGGACCAGGGCAGCAGATACATGGATACACCACTAGTTGAAAGTTCTCCTCCAAGCCATTCAACATCCAGATTTGGAAATATAATCTCTGCTCCTTCAGTGTTACTAAGTGAAAGTTCTGGGATTTCCTCCCTGACAGCATTGTGGGTTAATCTACAGCACACAGACTGCAGTGGTTCAAGAGGGCAGCTCACCACCATCTTTTGAAGGGCAACTTGGAATTGGCAATAAATACTGGCCCAGCAAGAGGCATCCACATTTCATGATTTAATTTTAAGCCTATAAACATTACTGTAAAATGAGGTTAAAAAGAATCATTGTTGATTCTGCATGGAGTGGATTTAGATCTAGTTTCTAATGACCTTGGCATCTGAGACAGATCTTCATTATCAATTGTCTACATTATGTCTCACATCCAGCAAAATAACATTTGGACACAAGGTTCATTGGTTAATCACTTTGTCTTTCTAATACCTATTGCTTTATGCATAGCAACTGAGTGAAAACTATTTTAATTGGCATCAAAATGATCTCTGGTCTCTGAAAAGGAAATCTTCAGATTCTCTGACCGTGAAGCGGGGTGGGGGGGGGGGGTTATAGATTATAGAAACAGGAGTAGGCATTCAGCCCTTTGAGGAGAAAGTGAGGATTGCAGATGCTGGAGATCAGAGCTGAAAATGTGTTATTGGAAAAGCGCAGCAGGTCAGGCAGCATCCAAGGACCAGAGGATTCCTGAAGAAGGGCTCATGCCCGAAACGTCGACTCTCCTGCTCCTTGGATGCTGCCTGACCTGCTGCGCTTTTTCAGCAACACATTTTCAGTTCACACCTTTGAGTCTGCCTTTCCATTTATTTGCATATCTCTTGCTTTATAAACTCAACTTCACATGCCTCCCTTGGGTTCATAATCTAAATATTTGCTTGTCAAAAATTTATTATTCCCAGTTTTCAAATATTCCCGTTGTCATTGTTTGTTGATGATGTTGCTAAAGTTGTACAAGTGATAGGTATCATTTGATTAAGGACCAAGAATACAAATTTTAGTAAGGCATTTGATAAGGTTTCCCATGGTAGGATTTTAGTAAGGCATTTGATAAGGTTCCCCATGGTAGGCTTATGCGGAAAGTCAGGAGGCATGGGATAGAGGGAAACTTGGCCAATTGGATTGAAAACTGGCTAACCGGTCGAAGTCAGAGAGTGGTGGTAGATGGTAAATATTCAGCCTGGAGCCCAGTTACAAGTGGAGTTCCGCAGGGATCAGTTCTGGGACCTCTGCTGTTTGTAATTTTTATTAATGACTTGGATGAGGGAGTCGAAGGGTGGGTCAGTAAATTTACAGATGATACGAAGATTGGTGGAGTTGTGGACAGTGAGGAGGGCTGTTGTCGGCTGCAAAGGGACTTAGATATGATGCAGAGCTGGGCTGAGGAGTGGCAGATGGAGTTCAACCCTGCCAAGTGTGAGGTTGTCCATTTTGGAAGAACAAATAAGAATGCGGAATACAGGGTTAACAGTCGAGTTCTTAGTCAGGTGGAGGAACAGAGGGATCTTGGGGTCTATGTACATAGATCTTTGAAAGTTGCCACTCAGGTGGATAGAGCTTGTAAGAAGGTCTATGGTGTATTAGCGTTCATTAGCCGAGGGATTGAATTCAAGAGTCGTGAAGTGATGTTGCAGCTGTACAGGACTTTGGTTAGGCCACATTTGGAGTACTGTGTGCAGTTCTGGTCGCCTCACTTTAGGAAAGATGTGGAAGCTTTGAAGAGGGTGCAGAGAAGATTTACCAGGATGTTGCCTGGAATGGAGAATAGGTCGTACGAGGACAGGTTGAGAGTGCTAGGCCTTTTCTCGTTGGAACGGCGAAGGATGAGGGGTGACTTGATAGAGGTTTATAAGATGATCAGAGGAATAGATAGAGTAGACAGTCAGAATCTTTTTCCCCGGGTACAACAGAGTATTACAAGGGGACATAAATTTAAGGTGAAGGGTGGAAGGTATAGGGGAGATGTCAGGGGTGGGTTCTTTACCCAGAGAGTGGTGGGGGCATGGAATGCGCTGCCCGTGGGAGTGGTAGAGTCAGAATCATTGACGACCTTTAAGCGGCAATTGGATAGGTACATGGATGGGTGCTTAATCTAGGATAGATGTTCGGCACAACATCGTGGGCCAAAGGGCCTGTTCTGTGCTGTATTGTTCTATGTTCTATGTCTATGTTCTATGTAAACAGACTAGTTAAGTCTAGGAAATCTGGTCAGCATGGACAAGTTGGACCAAAAGATCTGTTTTGGGCCTTATGACTCTATTGATTGAGCAGTGAGGAAGTAGAGGTCTAAAATGTTACATTGTACTGTGGTCAATATATTGGACATATTGTTATTTGGAAATTTGGCTCCAAATGAAACTGGCAGTTCTGAGAAGGTCTGACTTGTTTTTTTTTAATGAAGGTCAGAAAGTCATTTTGAGCAGTGAGAATTAAGCAAATTAAATATCCAGCAGTTGATCTGAGGTTAGGTGTTTGTTGATTTTAGCTTTAAGACACCCTCTCAGGGAGAGCGAAAAGGTCAGAAGTTGGTTCATTTCCTTGATGATTATTAATTTGTGGGATGTGAGCATCATTAGTTGGGCCAACATTTATTGCCTATATCGAAATGTTCTGAAGAAAATGGTGATGAGATGCCATCTTGAAACATTGCAGTCCTTGTGTGTGGGGAGATGTATAGTACTATTAAACAGGACGCTCCAATATTTTGACATGGTGACAATGAAGAGACTGTGATACAGTTCCAAGTCAGGATAGTCAGTGGCTTGGAGGGTAGCTTGCAAAAGGTGATATACCCATGTATCTGCTGCCTTTGTCCATCCAGATAATAATTTGGAAAGTGCTATTGAAGGATCCTTTGTGAATTTCTGTAGAGCATTTTGTTGGTGGTACAAACTGCTGCTATTGAACATCAGTACTGAAAGAAATGTATGTGTGGATGTG
This sequence comes from Hemiscyllium ocellatum, assembly GCF_020745735.1. NCBI lineage: Eukaryota > Metazoa > Chordata > Chondrichthyes > Orectolobiformes > Hemiscylliidae > Hemiscyllium > Hemiscyllium ocellatum. Next base: position 91,805,106 of record NC_083403.1, read on the forward strand.
GTATCTTTGTGGGCGGCACGGTGGCACAGTGGTTAGCACTGCTGCCTCACAGCGCCAGAGACCCGGGTTCAATTCCTGCCTCGGGCGACTGACTGTGTGGAGTTTGCACGTTCTCCCTGTGTCTGCGTGGGTTTCCTCCGGGTGCTCTGGTTTCCTCCCACAGTCCAAAAATGTGCAGGTTAGGTGAATTGGCCACAGAGTGTTAGGTGAAGGGGTAAATGTAGAGGAATGGGTTTGGGTGGGTTACGCTTCAGCGGGTCAGTGTGGGCCGAAGGGCCTGTTTCCACACTGTAAGTAATCTAATCTAATCAAGCTGGCTGCTTTGACGTGGAGGATCAAAGAGATCTGCAAAACAGAAAGAGGCCTTTCGGCCTATCATGTTCATGTTGGTTAAAAACAACTACGTATTCAAATCCCATTTTCCCACATTTGACTCGTAGTCTTGTGTGCCTTGGCATTGCAAGTGCACATCTAAACACCACTTTCTGCCTCCACCACCCTTACAGGCAGTGAGTTCCAGATTCCCACCACCCTCTAGGCGAAAACTGTTTCCTCACATCTCCTCTAATGCCCCTTGCTTTAATACCCCCAAGTCATTGATCCTTCGTTTAAAGGGAAATGTTTCTTCCTATCTGTGCCCCTCATAATTTTATGCATGTTGTCAAGCTTCTTGAGTGATGTTGGAGCTGCTCTCATTCAAGCAACTGGGGAGTATTCCATTACACTCCTGACTTGTGTTTTATGGAAGGTGGACAGACTTTTGAGGTATGTCAACTGATGTGATGTTAGTAACAGTATCTAAGTGGTTAGAATGGGGGAGAAGTCATGAGAAACTTGGAAGTCAGGTGGAAGAAAGCTCCAGAAGCTGAAGGCTATGTTGAAGACATGATTTTTGAAGAACCCACGGAAAGTTATAAGTCAGCTTAGTTCACTGCTTATTTTAAGACTCCCAGGTAAAAGGACTCTCAGGTAACTTTCCTTCCAGTATCTACAATGTTCCAATAGTTTATACCAAGTCTAAAATAGTTTATTGTTTTGTGTAATAAACTTTTAGGCCCTTTTGTTAAAGTGCATTGACAGTCTGTTGTGAATATGTCAGTGACTGACCACTTTGGCAAACAAAAACATAAAATTTAGGGTCTATTGAAGCAGGTTTTACTCTGGGAACTGACTCATCCAGAGTTACCACCAGCTGGGATCAGAATGGTGAGAATTACCTACAATTAAGAAAAGGAGTCTTTTGTACTTCACTGTCTGGCTGGGATCCATTTACCACTTTACGTCTGTTCTTTCGGGAATGTTGGTGGATGTTCTGCTGTATTAAAATGATCCAATGCCATCCAAGGGGATATGGTAGCCTATACATGGTCTTAATAGGTCTAGAGATGCAGATAATGTTCTGGGGACCTGCGTTCAATGGCAGATGGTGGAACTTGAATTCAATAAAACTCTGGAATTAAATGTCAAATGATGAGCTTGACAATTGTCAGGAAAATCCCACCTAGTTCACCAATATCTTTTAGAGAAGGTAACACTGGGGCAGCACAGTAGCTCAGTGGTTAGCTGAGTATCAGGAAGTCCACCCTCAACCCCACCCTCGGATGACTCTCTGTGTGAAGTTTGCACATTCTCCATGTCTGCATGGATTTCCTCTGAATGCTCCATTTTCCTTCCACAATCCAAATATGTGCAGGTTAGGTGGATTGGTCATGCTAAATCCAGGGATATGCAAGCCACATGGGTTAGCCTTGTTAGAAAGCAGGGTTACAGGGATAGGATAGAGAGGTGGTTCTGGGTGGGTATAGACTTGACGGACTGAATAGCCTGCTTCCACACTGCAGGAATTCCATGTTTCTAACTGCCATCCTTGCCTGATCTGGTCTACAAGTGACTCCAGATCCATAATAATGTGGTTGACTCTTAACTGACCTCTGGGCAATTAGGGATGGGTATTAAATGCTGGTCTAATTAGTGATGTCCAATCCCAGTGAATTAATTTTTAAAAACACTGAAAAAGAAATCAACAGGGTAGCTTTGACTTTGCAAATTTATTTTTTCTAAATTCACCTTAAGAGATGATAAAATGCTTAACTGAATCTCTTTGTGTATTATTTGGCTGCATACAGTGAAAGTATTGGTCCTCAGCAGAATGGTGATGATTGAATAATTTTACTATTGCTCCCTCCTGTAAATTGCTTTCCTGATGTGACCCTGCTGGATTTTTCCCATGTATCCTTTCTTATCCTGAAGTAACTGCAATGTTCTGGAGAAGTAATCATGCTTCAAGATGGAAGCCTTACTCTTACTTCAGTCCCTCTTCCGTAGTTTACATTGACTCTGGTCAAATATGCAGATACATTGGTAAAGGTGAAAGTGAGTACTGCAGATGCTGGAGATTAGAGTCAAGAGTGTGGTGCTGGAAAAGCACAGCAAGTCAGGTATCATCCAAGGAGCAGGAAAATCGACTTTCCTGATGAAAATCATCAATGTTTTAGGTTGATGATCTTCCCTTTGAAAATGAGGAATACCTGACATAAATAGATTTCCAGCAGTCTATAGCAAAGCACACGGCCAAGAAGGACCAAAGGGAAGGTGGAGGGAATGCAAGATTACATTCAGTTAGATCATGGCTGCTGGCCATCTATCTTAATATTGTCTCCAGATCTTCAATGTCATGACTCACCAGAAATTTATCAATTTTTCTCTTAAACATACTCAAAGATTGAGATTCCAAGCCCTGAGGGTACAGAAGTCCAAACATTTACCACCTGTAAAATAAGAAATTACTCCTCATTTCAGTCCTAAATGGCCTTCTCCTTATTCTGAGATGGTGTCTCTTTGTTCTAGAGTCACCAATCAGGGGAAACATTTTATCTATATCCATTCTTCCATATTCTGTAGGAATTTTCTGCAGCTGAATGGAATCACTTATGATTCTTTGAAACTCTGGGAATACAGACCCAGTTTCATCAATCCTTTCTCAGAACATAATACCACCTATCCAGGGAGTCATTTTGTGAACCTCTGTCTTACTCCCTCAATGGCAAATGCATCCTTCCTTAGGTGAGGAGACCAGAATTGTGTAAACAACTGCAGGTGCAGTCACACAAACTCTTGCAGGTCAAGCAAAATATGATCTTAAGAAAAAAAGTTTAAAATTTTGTTTAACGTAACTAAGAAGCAGCATTGACAAAGTAATAATCCAGCCTTTCTGTAAATGATGTGAAAGATCAGGAATATTTTCAAAGACTAGTTCAAGATGAAAATTAACCTCAGGATTAACGGGACTCCAACTCATGTTATACAGACAGCAACTACTTTGTCAGCGGATGACACAACGGGGTGTGATACTTCCAAACATAAACTGTTAGAGAGGCTCATCTAATTAGTCATTGCATGTATTACAATTAAAGTCTTTAGGAAGGATCTTCTGTGCAAGAAAAATGACCATACCATCGACGCTTTTCTTAAGGATGAACACAGATATGAAAAACCATTATGATAGACCAACAACAACATACTTTTAGGTGCCGTTAATGCTACTGTTATGATGAGCAAAGCGCACCAAACAACACAAACCGAACCAAATGCAATTTGTCACACCTACCCAAAAGCTGTCTTGTTTTTCTTGCTAGCAAAGAACACTTCTGGTACTCAAAATACTTCTAAACATTTGTGTGGTTTCTGCCTCAACTACCCTCCCAGTTTCAAGATTCCCACCTTCCTCTGGGTGAAAGTGCTCTTTCTCAAATCCTCTGCCTTCCGCTTTAAAATTATGTCCCCTTGTTATTAACCCTTTGACTAAAGGGAACAGCTACTTTCGATTCACCCTGTCAATACCCTTTATATCTTATATACTTCTATCAGGATCCCCTCAACCTTCAATGCTCCAAAGAAAACAACCTGAGGTTGTTCAGCCTCTTTTCATAGCTGAAATGCTCCATCCCAAGCTAACATTTGTTCAATCTCCTTTGCACCTCCATTGACATTGGCGATTAGAAAAATGGAGCAGGAATTGGTGGCTTTCTAAACTGAGTTTATTTCAGTGGTGGTTCAATTGTAAGCAGCATTTTCTGAAAGCCAAAAAACAAACTTCCTATTAGGAGTCAATTGCATTTTCATCTGGCTCACTCACTGTTCTATACACTTGTAAAAGCACAATGATAAGTGAGCCCAATGATGAGTGACCACAATAAAGCAGTCAGTGTCACAGACTGATTAATGCGAAAGTGGTTAAAGACTGTTTTATTCTAAATCGTTTGTGTAATTACAAGTTGTGGTGATTCCTGAGTTCAACATGGAATGCTTATACTGCATTAATCTCCAGGCAAAACATTAAGCAACATTGTAGTGAAAATTAGTTTATTTCTGGTGAAGAGTTATAACTTGCCTTTAACCCCAGTCCACTCAGGCAGCACACAAAATATGTGCAAGGATTGCACTCATCATGGGGCCTTGCTGTGCACGTGATTATTATGTTGTAGCTAGTCTCCCCCACCCTCTAAAGGGCAAGTGCACTGGGTGGGTCAGGTTAAAAAAAGGTTTTGCTGCTGGGTCACAAATGAGGTTCTGATGGGGAAACCTCCAAGCAGGTCCTGATGGATGTGTCAGCAGAATGCTGTGTACATTTTCAGGCCTGGCACAGAGCCCCAAGTCACTGTTGAGGGGCATGGAGCAGTCCAGTTCAAACTTGGCAGAGGATTGTGTTAAGTTGTGTTGTATCCTCTTCAACCTCGAAATGGTAATCTGCTTCAGGAGACCACTGACAGATCCACCAATAAACTGGTATCTTCCACATGGTGTTCTGAAAGGCCATTAGATCCTCTCTCAGGCATGGGCCGAGAACTGCTCACAATGGCTCCAGATATCTGTTTTTCCAGAATTTTGCATAACGGAAGCCTGATTTTTGCCCATTTATATTCTCTCCTCTTGACATGAAAGGTCTGCACGCTATAACCTTTTGGATGACTTTCTGTACATGTTCATGACACATTAATGATCCTTGTACCTGGACACATAGATTTGTTCTAATGTCCTCTGTTTCTAGCTTTTTCTTTCTATCCTGAGATACGTAGGTAGTAGAACGCCCCTTTCAAATAAAATAACAGCTCTTCTGGACACTAAAAACAACATTGTCCAACTGAATAGCATGCCAGGAAGGAAACCAAGATAGTTAGCCAGGAATCTTGTAGAATTCACTGTTCAAATATGCAAGCTATTTAACTTGATTTACTATAAAGAATAGATGTAGATAAGATAATGTTGTGAGGTTTTGGATAGAACAACAGATTGAAGTTTTGGTAAGACAGTTTTTGAGTCTGCCTAGGGCCAGCTCAATCAAAAGAGAAATTACAATATTTTTGCAGGATTTCCTCGTGTAGTGCCCTCAGCCCAATCATCTTCATCTGCTTCATTGATGACTATAAGGTCAGAAGTGGGAATGGTTTAGTTCAGTTGGCTGGACATTAATTTAGTGGTTCAATTGTAAGTAGCATTTTCTGGAAGCCTCTTGGCAGCTAAAGTTATCATGAAGAACTTTCCTTCTCAATCTCTTTCCCCTCGCCTGAGGTTCAGTGGCCCTCAGGTTAAATCACCACCAGTTATTTCTTTGTTATCAGTAAGATTATGGTGACTTGATTTGGTTACACAATTTCCACCATCATTTGGAACACCTCAAATGCTGGAGTAGTTCATGTTAATATGCATCAAGACCTAGACAATATCCAGATTTGGGCTGATAAGTGCCAATTAACAGTCATCTCACACAAATACTGGGCAACTATTTTCTCCAATAAAAGACTATCTAACCACTGTCCCTTGATATTCAATTGCATTACCATCACTGAATTCCCCACTATCAATATCCCTGGGAGTTACCATTGACCAGAAACTCAACTGGACTTGCCACATAAACAGTAACGGCAAGAGGTCAGTGGATAGGAATACTGTAGCAAGTAATTCACCTCCTGACTTCTTAAAGCCTCATTCCTGATTCTGGGCTTTTGGCCCAAAACATCAATTTTCCTGCTCCTCCAATGCTGCCTGACCTGCTTTGCTTTTCCAGCACTACTCTAATCTTGACTCTAATCTCCAGCACCTGCAGACCTCATTTTCTCTTTAAAGCCTGTCTACTATCTACAAGCACAAGTCAGGAGTATGATGGAATATTTCCCATTTGCCTGGATGAGTGCAGCTCCAGTAACACTCAAGAAGCTTGACACCATCCAGGACGAAGCAGTTCTTTTGATTGGCACCACATGCACAAACATCACTCCCTCTACTGCTGATACTCAATCGCAGCAGTGTGTAAAATCTACAAGATGCAGGGCAGAAATTTGCCAAAAATCCTTAGACAGCACCTGCCAAATCCACAATTGTTACAATCTAGAAGGAAAAAGGCAACAGATACATTCGAACACCACGAACTCCAAACTCCATGCTACTCATTGTCCTGACTTGGAAACAAATATATCGTTGTTCCTTCACTGGGTTGCTGGTTCAAAATCTGGAACATCCTTCCTAACAGGATTGTGGGTCTACCGACAACTCAGGGAATGCAGTGGTTCAGGAAGGCAGCTCACCAGCACTTTCTCAAGGGCTATGAAGTACAGGCGTTAAATGCTGGCCCGCCAGTGATGCCCATATCCTACAATAGGATAGAAAAAAGACTATGTGCCTAGTGTGGGTAAATGGGGCTCATGTAAGTAGTAGTACCTTTTCTGCTTTACAGACTTGATGAGACAAAAGACCACTTCTATAATATATGATTCTAAAAATCCATTTGACTATCAGGAACCAATGCAAAGGCTCCAATGGTGTTGTGGGAATTTGTGTTGCAGACATTTCGTCCCCTGTCTAGGTGACATCCTCAGTGCTTGGGAGCCTCCCTTGCAGCGCTTCTGTGATGTTCCCTCCAGCATTTATAGTGATTTGTATCTGCCGCTTCCGGTTGTCAGTTCCAGCTGTTCACTGCAGTGGCCGGTATATTGGGTTCAGGTCGATGTGCTTATTGATTGAATCTGTGGATGAATGCCATGCCTCAAGGAATTCCCTGCCTGTCCTCTGTTTGGCTTGTCCTATAATAGTAGTGTTGTCCCAGTCGAACTCATGTTGCTTGTCATTTGAGTGTGTGGCTACTAAGGATAGCTGGTCGTGTCGCTTCGTGGCTAGTTGGTGATCATGGATGTGGATCATTAGCTGTCTTCCTGTTTGTCCTATGTAGTGTTTTGTGCAGTCCTTGCATGGGATTTTGTATACTACATTGGTTTTGCTCATGCTGGGTATCGGGTCCTTCGTCCTGGTGAGTTGTTGTCTGAGAGTGGCTGTTGGTTTGTGTGCTGTTATGAGTCCTAGTGGTCGCAGTAGTCTGGGACTACTGAGTTTGACTGGGACAATACTACTATTATAGGACAAGCCAAACAGAGAACAGCCAGGGAATTCCTAGAGCCTTGTCAGTCAGAGGTCCCAAAACCGACCAGCTTTAATCCTCATCCGAACAGAGATATACTTTGATATCACACTTTTAAATGCTTCCCATTTGCCAGTCATTCCTTTTTCTTCAAACAGACTCACCCAATCGACGTCTGCTAGATCCTGTCCTGTCTAATAGAATATAGACCATTGCAGCACAGTGCAGGCCCTTCCGCCCTCAATGTTGCGCTGACCTGTGGAACCAATCTAAAGCCCATGTAGCCTACACTATTCCATTTGCCTATCCAATGAACATTTAAATGGCCTTAAAATTGGCAAGTCTGCTACTGTTGCAGGCAGTGCGTTCCACACCCCGAATATTCTGAGTAAAGAAACTACCTTGGACGTCTGTCCTATACCTATCATGCTTAAATTTAAAGCTATGTCCCTTCATGCTAGCCATTGCCATCCAAGTAAAAAGGTTCTCACTCTCCACCCTAGCTAATCCACTGATTATCTTACATGTCTCAATTAAGTCACCTCTCAACCCTTTTCTCAAGTCCCTCAGCCTTTCCTCGTAAGACCTTCCCTCCATACCAGGCAACATCCTAGTAAACCTCCTCTGAACCCTTTCCAAAGCTTCCACATCCTTCTTATAATGCGGTGACCAGAACTGTACACAATACTCCAAGTGTGGCCGCACCAGAGTTTTGTACAGCTGCAGCATGATCGCACGGTTCTGAAACTCAATCCCTTTATCAATAAAAGCTAACACACAGTATGCCCTCTTAACAACCCTGTCAACCTGGGTGGCAATTTTCAAGGATCTATGTACATGGAAAACAAGATCTCACTGTTCATCTACACTACCAAGAATCTTACTATTAGCCCAGTAATCTGCATTCCTGTTACTCCTTCCAAAATTAATCACTTCATACTTTTCCATATTAGACTCCATTTGCCACCTCTCAGCCCAGCTCTGCAGCTTATCTATGTCCCTCTGTAACCTACAACATCCTTCATCACTATCCATACCTCTACCGACCTTAGTGTCATCTGCAAATTTACTAATCCATCCTTCTATGCCCTCATCCAGGTCATTTATAAAAATGACAAACAGCGGTGGACCCAAAACAGATCCTTGCTGTACACCATGTGTAACTGAACTCCAGGATGAATATTTCCCATCAACTACCATCCTCCTTCTTTTTTGAACTAGCCAATTTTTGATCCAAACTGCTGAATCACCCTCAATCCCATGCCTCCGTATGGTGTGCAATAGCCTACCATGGGGAACCTTATCAAATACCTTACTGAAATCCACATACATCACATCAACCGCTTTTCCCTCATACACCTGTTTGGTCACCTTCTCAAATAATTCAATCAGGTTTGTACCCTTAACAAAACCATGTTGACTATCCCTAATCAACGTATTCATCTCTAGATGATTATAAATCCTATCTTTTATAAACCTTTCCAACACTTTATCCACATCCGAAGTAAAGCTCACAGGTCTATAATTTCCAGGATTGCCTCTACTCACCTTCTTGAACAAGGGAACAACATTTGCTATCCTCCAGTCTTCTGGCACTATTCCTGTAGACAATGACTACATAAAGATCATAGCCAAAGGCTTGGCAATCTCATCCCTGACTTCCCAGAGAATCCTAGGATAAATCACATCTGACCCATGGTATTTATCTACTTTCACACTTTCCAAAATTGCTAACATCTCCTCCTTGTGCACCCCAATCCAATCTAATCTGTATCTCAGTATTCTCAGGACCTTCGGATCTCAGGATATTCCAAACCAGCATTTTAACAAACCAAAATTTTTAAACATCAAACACTCAGCATGGCACAATTTACATTGAAACCTTCCTTTTACACACAAATTTTTAGTACAACCTTAATTTCGGCATTTCTCGTTTTTATGTTTTTTTTTGCATCCTCTCACCGAAATTACACTTCTAAAAAGAGAAAGCCCTCGCAGCAGACCACATGGCATCGCAATCCAAGTCACTCTCTTCCCCCAGAACAAAGACTCAGAGCCTCAAATTTTGCCACTAGGGGACTTTAACCCCTTTCTCACTTCACTCCTCACGGGGCCTCAAATCTCGATTAAACACAGAGGCCTCGAATCCCAATATAGCGCAGAGGACATGAACCTCAATTTAACCCAGTGGACTCAATCTCCAATACAGCATGGAGGACTTGAACCTCAACATAACCTAGTGGACTCAAACCCCAATACAGCACAGATGACTCAAACCCCAATTTAACTCAGTGGACTCAAACCCCAATACAGCATGGAGGACTTGAACCTCAATAAAACTCAGGGGACCTGAACCCCAATATAGCATGGAGGACTTGAACCTCAATTTAACCCAGTGGACTCGAACCCCAATACAGCGCAGAGGACTTGCACCTCAATTAATCCCTCCCTATACAGCACAGATAACTCGAACCTCTGTTTGTCAGCGCAGTTGAAAAACTGTGTCTCTTGACTGAACGAATTACCATTCAAGGTGTCCATAGAATAGAGAGTGATCAAGCGAGGGGACCGTTTCTGGCACACAGGACTATCGAGAGGGACCAAGGTTTAAGATCTTACCTTGGGAGCCTGTCCGTCTGTTTCGGGTGATCATGGACATCATCTAATCGTAACTATTCGTTTGGATCCTGCCAACAATGCGAATATTGTCATCCCATTTCCCTATCCCCATATCAATCAAAGCAAAACGTTCATGACACAGTATAGTTTTACCCCCTGGAAGGAGAGAGAACAATCGCCCATGTGCACAGGGACCTGAGTTCTTCGTCTTCTCTTGAACAGCAGATTCTTAATGAATTATATAATCACTTACAGCGAACAGCATCCAGATAAGGCAATATTCATATTAAATGTGTAACTGTTACAATCAGCAAGTGTCAATCGTAGAGGTTAAACCATCTGGTGTTATACAATGGATGTTCTTAATTGGTTTCACATAATGAATGCTTTTCACCTTGTTTAACTGTCTTTGCGTAATGAATGCTCCTGCATATTTTTTATTTAATTATTTATTTTTCTTTACTACTGCCTAACTGCTGTGGTGCTTATTTTTCCCCAGCACCCACGTTGTGTATGCAGATGTGAGACACAGTGAGACACAAGGTGCACGAATCTTTATTCAAATTTCCACCGCCAGGAAGAAAAGAAACACCCGAGTTGCCTGTAACAAGCGGTGCCCTTCACATCAAAGGGCAATGCTGCGTGATCAAACAGTGAAGGGGAGTGCAGACATTAAATCAAAGCTCCCTCATCTTGTTAACTGGCTTTACATAATGAATGCTGCTTCACCTCGTTAACCCACTATCCTTGCCTCCAGCACCTCATTGTTTACAAGTTCCTATCTGATCCAAGTTATGCTTGCTGAGCCTTTTGTCAAGCAACCCTAAACTGAACTCTTTCCCTACCTACTCATACCTTATACAAGTTTGTACCTATTGTCCACCATGCTCGTAATGTCTTCATAGAATTCCAATAGATTAGTTGAGCGTGACCTGCTTTTCATGAATTCAAGCTGCATCTGCCTAATGGAACAATTTCTATCTAGATATCTTGCTATTTCTTCCTTGATAAAAGCCTCAAGCCATTTTTCATACTACAGAAGTTAAAGAAACCAGCCTACAATTCCCCATCTTTTGTCTACCTCCTCTTTTAATCAGTGGCATCACATTTGCAGTTTTCTAATTTGCTGAAGCTGCAGAGTCCAGTGAAGTTTGGAAAATTACCACAAGTGCATTTGCTATTGCTCCTGCCATCTCTTTTGGTACCCTGGGGTACATTCCATAAGGGCCAGCAGACTTGTCTATACTCACCTCCGTTAGCTTGTCCAACACTACCTCTTTCGTTATTATGATTGTTTCCAGGTCCTCACCTACCTTTGTCTCTTTGTCAATTACTGGCATGTTATTCATGTCCTCCACTGGCACAAAATACCTGTTCAATGCTTTGGCCATTTCTTCATATCCCATTACTAAATCCCCTTTCTCATCATCTAAAAGACCAACATTTACTTTAGCAATTCTCTTTCGTTTTATATACTTATAGCAAATTTTGCTATTTGTTTTTATATCTAATTAGTTTATTCTCATAATCTTACTTCTCTTTGTAGCTTTTCTCATAACCTTCTGTTGGCCTTTAAAGCTTTGCCAATCTTCTAGTTTCCTGCTGGTGTTGGACACTTTGTCGGTCTTCTCTTTCAATTTGATAGCCTCCCTTATTGCCTTAGTCACCCATGACAGATTACCCCTTTTCCTTCAGTCCTTCACTTTCGCTAGTTAAACTTTTGCTGAGCATTTTGAAGAATTGCTTTGCAAGTCTTCCACTGTTCATCAACTGTCCCACCATAAAGCCTTTGCATCCAGTCCACTTTAGCCGACTCTTCCCTTATCCTATTGTAGTCTCCTTTATTTACGCACAGGATCCTGGTATTGGGTTTTATTTTCTTGCTTTCCATCCGTATTCTAAATTCAGCCAGTTGATTGCTCCTTCCACTAGGATCCCTAATTATGATATCATTAATTATTCCTGTCTCATTCCACAGGACCAGATCAAGATTAGCTTGCTCCAACGTCGGTTCCAATACATATTGTTCAAGGAAACTATCATGGATAGATTCAATTAACTCCTCCTGAAAGCTACCAAGACCAACCTGGTTCAACCTCAATCGACATGTCTCTGAAATAGCTACTAAATCATATTCATTCATGATAATTTGTGCCGTTACCTCAACTACCTTGTTACAAATGCTACAAACATTTGGGTAAAGTGCCCTTATGCTAGTTTTTGTACCCTCTTTATGAATTCCAACATCTCCATTAATAATATCTCCTGAGTTATCCTTCTTATTTATTCTTTCGTAGTCTGCCATGTCGTTAAACTCTCCTGCACTTACACCAACCTGCTGCTTTCCTTTTCATTTACCACCATATTTCCTAATGCTTTCCCCTTCCCTTCTCCCCGATTCATTAGTTTCAAGTCTAGTGACCACCCTATTTATGCTTTTCACTAGAACATTAGCCCTTATTCGATTCAGGTGGAGACCATCCCATCAGTACTGATCCCTCCTGTTCCAAAATTGATGCTAATGTCCCATGAAATGAAACCTCTCTTTCCCACACCACTCCTTTAGCTATGTGTTTACTCCCTTAATTCTGTTATTCCTAAACTAATTTGCATGAGCCTCGGGTAGTAATGAGAAGATTATAACCCTTGAGGACCTGTTCCTTCATTTCATTCCTGGTGTTTGATAATCCCCAAACAGGTCCTCTTTCCTAATCTTGCCTATGTTGTTTTCCCAACGTGAACCACAACAACTGGATCCTTGCCCTCCCTCTCCAATATTCCTTCAAGCCAGTCAGAGATGTCCTGCACCCTGGCATCGGGCAGGCAACATACCATGTGGGACTCTCGACCAGGCTTACAAAGGATACTATCTGTCCCCATAATTATAGAATCCCCTACAGCTACCACTTGTCTTTTTGCCTTCCCCTCTCAAATGGCCTCCTGTACCATAGTGCCGTAGTCAGCTGGTTTATCCTCCCTGCAGCCCTTTTCTTCATCCACACAGGGAGCATGTACCTTGTAGCCATCCGACAAGGTTGGATGCTTATGCTCCTCGGTTCCTGTTTTCAGGATCCTCCTACCAGCCTCACTTGCAATCACATCCTGCCATCCCTGATCACTGACCGAATTTGTGATCCTTGTGACTGCCTCCTGAAATAAAGTGTCCAGTACTTCGCCCTCTCCTGGATGCGCCACAGTGTTTGAAGCTCATATTCCAGCTCATCAATCCTGAGCCAGAGTTCCACCAGCAACCAACATTTGCTGTAGGTGTGATCACTGCAGTTCGCAACGGGATCAGTCAGCTCCCACATCATACAGCTACAACACATCACCTGTCCAGCCATTTCTACTTACTTAATTAGTTTATATAAATTAGTTAATTAATTTCTTAAAATTTCTTTACTACATTCTTTATCAAATTTAGCTCAGATTTCTTAGCCAATCAGGTTGAAGCCACAATTTCCCTGTGACATCACGCTACATTTCTTTGCAGCTACAATTTGCCAAGTTTTATATTCACTGTGCTGCTGCTGTTCCACCCTCTGACCTGATGAAGGGCTTATGCACGAAATGTCGACTCTCCAGCTCCTCAGATGCTGCCTGATCTGCTGTGCTTTTCCAGCGCCTCATTTTGACTCTGACCTCTGGCATTTGCAGTCCTCACTTTCTCAGAGTTTTATATCTCACTGTGCTGCTGCTGTTCCACCCTTCGACTGCTCCCCGCAGACTAGGCCATGATCTCCAAGCTCAGTGAGTTTTACACCTTACTGTGCCACTGCTGTTCTGCCTTCCAATCACTTCCTGCAGACTAAGCTAACTGCTTCCCCAGTGAGTGTTTCAGCTAAATCTTTAAAGCCGAATATCTTTGCATTGCGTACAGACAGGTAACGCCACAATAAAGAGATAATGCAGCAAATAGCTTGCCTGACTTGTCCTCGTATTTGTATTTATTTCAAAAATAAATCAAAATTAAAGGAAGGTGCAGCTGCAGGAAGGAGATGCAATATGGTACCCAGAGTTGAGTTGCACATAATAATACCGAACAAAATGTACAATTTTAATCTCAAATCTCATTAGAACCTCAGGTCCAAGTGCAACATTCACGAGTGACAACCTACCTTAAAGATTAAAAGAATGCATCACCTTAATAAAAAATCATTTCACGTAAACCAAGTCTTAAAAGCGGAGCCTTGATGGAGTTTTGATTATTATAGTGTGTCATTATAAAGAAACAAGAACAGGCACACTGTGCCAGGTCAGGACAATACTCCCCTGATTACTTCTTTGGTTAACAATTGCTGTAATGCCAAGGAATGTATTTTATTTGGTATGTTTAATGTCTCCAAATTAAAGAGTTAGGGAAGCAATGGATCTAACTAATAATTTTTATTATTAACTCACATGAAGATACTTAATATCACAGAATATTGACTCACTTTGATAAACATGTAGAGTATTATGGACCAGCCCCCAGACCTCCCAAAAAATTTTTAAAAAGTAGCCTAGCCCCTAACTTTTTCACGTACACGTGTAGTGCCGTGTTCCAGCTGTGATGCGACTGGTCTCATTAAGCAAATGGTTGATATTAAGGAAAACACAATTTATTTAAACATTATAGTTAAAATAGAAACAGAAGAAAGGAATTTAGAATAACTTAACTAATGGAACACCTAAGTGTATAATAGATACAGTACCCATTATTAATAATAGTAAGATAGTAAACAAAGTAAAATTCCATAAACACGCCTTGGCATAAAGCAAATTCAGACACAGATTCCTACATGCAGTTCTCCAATTCAGAAGGAAGAAACATCAAAAGAAAATTCAGAGAATGTAGCTGCCAAGAGACATTTACTGAAGCTTCCAAATTATTGAGGCCCCAAAACAAAACAAAACCCAGAAATCTGGATCTGTGAGAGTGGGCCACACCCATTCAGCTTGTTTTCATTGTTTCAACTTAATAAAAACCTAAAGACCTCGCAAGTTGTTTTTTGGTAACTCTTCCTTACAGCCTCTTTTCAAAAAACAAAGGACAAAATAACCACTTAAAAGTGACAACATTGTCACAAAAGCAATGCAAGCAAAATTTTAATGCAGCATCTGATGATTGCCGGGTAGTTGATAAAAAGAAACCCTTAGAATGTCAGTAGATGCAAGGTTCTTCAGTCATCATTAGCTTTCACTCGAGGGATCTGCTAGTTTAAAGCAATGTGATTTGATTTAACAGCAGCAACTTATCCTGTAAATTACCTTGTGGAGCTTAGTAATGAGAAACAAAGTAAATGAGTAATTGGAACAATGCATGCAGTGTTACTCATCCTTGAGAAGTGTCAACAGGAGTGGCAGTGAAAGGGAAAGCTTGCAGGTCAGTTCCAAACCTGTCATGGTATCTTACTGATACTCTGGTAATTTTCAAAATTGAATTTGAATTTGTTGAATTTGAATGATTCATTATCACTTGCATTTTAAAATACAGTGAAAAGCTTCAATTGTCGCCACAATCCACAATTAAATATTTTAAAATAAGAGTAAAAAAGTAACTAAAAGAGAGTCTAACTTCATTCTGCCACCTCCAACGTGAGTCCTCAGTCAGCTCACCAGCGATACAACCCCTACACCTCCCCCCCCAATCTATGTTGAACCCACCATCATAGGTGTCACCATTTTTAAGGCATCATCTCTTCAACCATTGGGCCCACCCCGCTCAGTTCCATACTGAACTCGCACTTACTTTGTAACCAGGAATCCCCAGTCTGGAGTCCCCACTCATGCACCTACTGCAAACACAACCAGGAGTCTTTACTCTGCTCCTGCCTTGATGCCAGGAGTCCTTGCTCCAGCATACACCCTGTGGCTACAGATGTTGCCTCGCCAATGCCAAGAGCTCCTGCTCTGGGTCCACTTCAACCAGGAGTGCCTGGCTCCGGTCAGGCCGCCACTTCATCAAGAGTCCAGCTAGAACAGCCCTCCTCAGAGATGTCACCTTGCTGGCAACATCATCTTGAAGAGTCCACTGCCACCGTCTCAAAAGCGGTGAGGATTTCCTTGCTGCTGTTGCATCAAGTTGCTGTGAGGTGCTGCATCCAACACAAACTGCCATTTCCGGCTGCCAGGAGGCTGCCACCATTCTGCCCATGGCCTACTCTCACTGCTGTACTAACGCTGCTGACTAACTCACCAAGGAAAAGAAAAACAAGAGAAAAAGAAAAAAAGTGCAAAGTAGAAAGAAGAGCAAGAAAGCGAACAAGAGCAGATGAGACCCAGGTTAGAGCCCACATGCAGACCTGCTACCTTGCTGCCATCTTGGAATCAAAGGTTTTGTGCCCTTTATTATCTCAGCTTCAGCACTGTTACAATCTAATGCCCAACTTTTCCTACCAAGTTAATAGAGGAACATTAACATCAAATTGTCTCTGGACTGATGGGACAAATCAGCAGAACTTATGGCAGGACTCAAAGTAAATAAAGTCAAAGTGTACTCACAATGTCTATTGAAACAGTATGCCACAACAGCAGAGTTTATTTAATAGGAATCTTTGGGAACTACAGCAAACAAAACTCGTGAATCAACATCCAACAACAAATCCCAGTAAGAGCAGGATTACTTCTACAAGAATGCTTTGACTGCAAGACAACAACATTACAAGAACTGAGAGAGTAAAATCTAACTCATTGACTTACAAAAGTCATCTCCAGGAATGCTTGGTAGGGGAATTATACAAACATCCACATTTTGACTGGTGTCACTGTACACAAACCTTATACAGTCTTCCAGGTGCTTTCCCCCATCTGTGTGGCAGAGCAGAGAGCACTTTAATGATCAGAGGCATGATTCCAAACATACACCTCATTCATCACAAAATATAAGACTGAAGAGAATACACTTTTCACAAGAATATTCATTCATTTTCTTCAACTTCCCATCCCATGAAAATAATAAAGATCAAACTCCACTGAAATGCTGGAGGGCTTACTTTATGACATGGTAATTGCAGTCACATTTTTGGATATGCACTGCATGTTTTTATTAGTGCCTCTATGCATCAGAGAAAGAAACTTGTCACAAGGTCAGCCTTGGTTCCAGAGTCATTAATTAAAGCTAACACGAATATCTGGAGTTCTGATGACAGGTTACAGACATGAAACATTAACTTTGTGTCTTTCTCTCTCCAATGATACTACCAGACATATTGAGTAACCTTGGGATTTTCCATTTGTACTACCGATATTTGAATACTTCTTGCTTCCATAACAGCAAGAATCCTCCTCACTCACATGGCAGTTTGTGGCAGGAAAAGCTCCCTCTCAGCACATTGAATGAGTTGATGTCTGGCCCACTTTGGTGCCATAAATAGCTCTGCAATGGTGTGAAATGTTGACATTATACATAGTGACCCTATCTAGACATTTATCATCAATCTGCTAAGAAATATAAAATATACACCTCTGAAGCAGGTGAGACTTGAAACTGGATCTTCCACCTCAGAGGAAAGGACATTACCACCACACCACAAGAGCCCTTTCTAATTTATCAATTAGCATTTCAATGCCTTTGACAAGTTTTGGATCTGTTAGCTAACATTGAGTCACAATATAAAGGAAAACATTCAAAAATAAAGTTCTGCTCAGGTAAAACTAAGAAAAACCTAGGAACATTCATTTATCATTTGCATTCATACTGCAAAGATGGCCTAACTGCACATTCAGCTTAGCACCAGAAAATGTCACTGACGAATGATCAGACTGTAGTTTAAGATAATGCACCAGTTTCCTGCACCTATGTAAAATTCTGTTACAAAAGTATTTTAGTATCAATGTACCTTAGATAATTGGTGGAGCTTAAACGTCCCTAAAAAGAGACACAAATTCAAATTTTTTTCTCTTGCATTTGTCAGAATCAGGATCTAGGAAACAGATTTGGTAAAAAGGAAGTTTTAATTTATACATTATGAGAAGAGAGTACTGGTTGGTCAGGACATCATTGCCTGGAGACGCTGTAATGGTCAATCTTAATTCTCAGACCAGTAGGTAAACACTGATTAGTCAAGGTGTCACCATGGAAATGCAGCAGAGATTCACAGTCTCCATGATTCGTTTTCCCCCTTAAAAATTAAAGCAAATGCTGAGGGGTTTCTTTTTCATGAATGATTTAAAAATAGGTGATGGAAACTGACAAACGCTGCTGCATTTCCATGGCAACACCCTGACCAATCAGTCTACTGACCTAGTCTGAGAGTGAAGATTGTCAATTAACAATTCCTGCTGCATCTCCATGGCAACAATGGCCTAACCCTCTTCCTTTGCTGTGTAAATTGGTATTTCAATATCAAGTCTGTTCTTGCTTACCTGTCCTGATGAGTGTAAGACAAAAAGCTTCAATTTCAACAATGTCTATCACATGAACACATTACGAAGATCATTGTCCATGAATGGACTAATGGGGTGGTCTGTTGACTGGTCATTACATTGTTTTGAATGTATTGCTCACATGGCACAGGCACTAACAATCATTAGGAACCTTTGACCACCACATCAGAAACATCCTTAAGGACAGCTACAAACTCATTCTCTGATGAACATCTTGGAATGATGTGGAATTCAGCCCAACAAAATTTCACGTGAGCCCCTCCCATTTTTATTCTCTGTTCATGTGGCCACTCCTCAAAGGTTTCCCTCAAATGATTTCTTATGACATCAGGTACCTCTGATTCAGCGCTCTTTAGCCTGAAGAGTGGACTTCTTCAGGAGTATCTTATATTTATGATCCTCATTTCAGGGTTCCACAGAGATGGAAGCACCTCTATTTCCACCCTCGCAAACACTTCCATATTTTGAAAGAATGGTCTCCTCTTTGCCCCATTATGATTTCAGAAGAAGAGCCCCACTTTCTCAATAGTCTGAAAGGATGGAACTTTAGTTCTGATGTTAACCTCACGTTTGTTTTTAAATTTGCACCGTCTCCAGTGCCTCAGTCTATTTGATAATCTGAGATCACAACTATGCATTTTTGAATTTTTCGTGTGTAATAATGGATCAACTATCGGCGAAAATGGTGGGGGTGGGTTCAATTACTACATTTAAAAGGCACCTGGCTGGGTAAATGAATAGGGAGAAGTTAGAGTGATCTAGGCCAAAAGCAAATGGGACTAGGTGAGATTGATATGTCTGGTTGGTATGGATGAGTTGGAGTGAAGGGTTTGTTTCAGTGCTGTATGATTTCATGATCTAATGATCTGAACAGAACCTTCTGGGGGGGAAAACAAAATTAGAAACAAATCCAAGTGCTCAGTGTTTTCCAGGGCCATGCTGATACACCTACCTCAGAAAAGAAATGGCAGATTCTATTGGTGTTTGCTGCACAACTCAGCTAGGATTTGAAGGTGACCCGCAGCAATGTTGGACGATGAGCCAAAGGCAGGGATTTCTTCATTCTGCCCCTTTCCATATGGCACAGCCACGAGCTGGGCACAGCAAACAAATTTCTCCACTACTCATTCCCTTTCTCTATCCCTCTCTCTACATTAATTCATTCCCTAACATCAGTTCCCCACCGACTTCCCCCCCCCCCAACATTCTCCACTTCCATTCTCCACACTTTCTATCTTCATCCCAATCTTTAACTGCATCCCTCTCGATCTCCAGTGTTCTCTCTCTTTCATTTCTAACTCCACTCAGCCTGACCACCCGCGCTCTCCTTTAGCTTTCCCCAACTCTATCTTCATCCCTCTTTTTATCTCCAAACCTCTCTCTTTCTTTCTCTACATATATAGAATATACATCCCCGTGTCTATATATGACCGCTTCCGCCCCGCCAACCCCACTATCTCAAACCTGCTGTCGTTCCGATTTTTTGTCTCTCCACCCCCTTGTCTCCCCACCCCCCAACTCCGTGTGTGTGTGTGTGTGTGTGTGTGTTAGGGGGTGTTGGCTCAGCTCCTGCAGCAGGCGGGTGAAGTGCAGCGTTGCTGTGGGGTTGGTGTATCACTCATTGCTGGCATTGAGAGCAGCGTCCGGGGCAATTTCATCGCCGCTCCTTTGTTCGAAGGGAAGATATGATGAAGCTCGCTGCAGGTAGCCTGGCTTTCCCTGCGATCGTGGACACGCGATGAAATCCGCGGTGGTTGTTCGGCTCTTCCTGATGCTGCCCTGGCTGCTCGTTATCCTGGTCGTGGTGGATATCGAGCCAGGGAGACTCTCTGTCCGGAGCCCTATAGCCCCAGACCAGCTGAGCAGGACTCTTAAACCAGACTCCCTCTCCAACCAGTCCATCCCCACTATCTATGCCATTACGCCGACCTACAGCAGACCGGTGCAGAAAGCTGAGCTGACCAGACTGGCCAATACTTTCCGCCAGCTGCCCCATTTCCACTGGATACTGGTGGAGGACTCCGCTTTCCGCAGCCGCTTGGTCACCGAGCTGCTAGCCCACTCGGGAGTACTGTCCTACACTCAACTCCATGTACCAACCCCCCGGAGGTACAAGCGCCCAGGGCTGCCCCGAGCCACCGAGCAAAGGAACGAAGGACTGAGCTGGGTCCGCCGCAACAGGTCCCTCCGCAACTCCGGGGTCATCTTCTTTGCGGATGATGATAACACCTATAGCCTCGAACTGTTCCAGGAGGTAAGGAGGAGCTTGCAGTCCAAATCCTTCCCAGACCGCAGAGTGGCTGTTATAACAAACACTCTCACATCGCTATAACCAACCCTCTCTCGGTCTCCATTCCCGCGCGTTCTGTCTATCACCTCTATCACTATATCTCTCTCTTCCTCTCCCCACCAGTCACTGCTCACTGTGCCTTTTTCACTCTATATTCTGCCTCTCTCTTGCTCCGTATTTACTCTATATTCGTAGTTATTTCCCCTATGTATTTACTCTATTCTCTTCCTTATTCATTCACACTTTGCCTCTTACTGTATTCGCTCTCTCTGACATAAAATTATGGAATTTTACTGCACAGAAGGAAGCCATTCGATCCATCTTGTCTCTGCCTGCTCTCAAAACATCTACTCAGCTACTCCCATTCTCAGGAACCTTTTAAGTTCATCACTTTCAAATATTTATCTCTGTTGAAACCTAAAATCCATGTCCACCCCTCTCCCAGGCAGCACATTCCAAAACTGAACAACTGCTTCTGTCTCTACAAGTTTTCACTCTTGCTTTATGTTTTCACTTTTCCCTGCCCCAGTTTCCTCTCACCCTGTCTCTATATTCACTCTTACCACCTCTCTCTGTATCTGCACTCTCTCTGCCTCTCTTTATATTTGATCTCCCCCACCTCTCTCTGTATTCTCTTTTCCCCCCGCCCCCTTAATGTATTCACACTCCTCCATCAACTCTCTCTCTATCTTCACGTCCCATCTCTCTGTGTATTCACCTTGCCACCCCATCTCTCTCTCTCTCTCTATTTGCCTTCCCCTTTCTCTCTTTCTCTTTGCATTCACCTTCGCCCATCTTTCTCTGTATTCACTCTTCCCTGTCTCTGCATCTTCCTGTATGTCATCCTTCCTCTGTTTCTGTACTGCAAGCTATTGGCCTCCAAATCCTTTCTCTCCTCTCTGCCTCTGTATTCTATCTTTCTTTCTATATTCTCAGTCTCCCTATTTTCTCTCTTCTTGTGTCTGTATCCTTTCACTCCCTATTCTCTCTGTCTCTATATTCTCCATCTCCCTAATGTATTACACTTCTCCCTGTACTATATTGTTACTGCCTGAATTCTCCCTTTTTCTGTATTTTCTCTTTGTCTCTATTACTATATTCTTTCCCTGTAATCTGATTCTGTCTCTCTGTCACTACATTCTTTATCTTTTTTTATTTAGTTTTCTCATTGTTGTCTTATATTGTCTGTATTGTTGCTTACTCAGATGACTCTGATTGATGAATTTAAATATGTGACAAAAGACTCAAGTCTCTGCGCCATCTCTATCCATACATGTCTCTTTGTCTCTACAAGATCAGAACTCTCTCCACATGCTGTTTCTGCATTTCCCATATTTACATTCTCTTCCTTGTTGCTCTCTGATTAATTCCCCCCCATTTTCTGACTTTTTCTCTCTCTGTTCTCTGCATCACAGCAAACTGTCTTCATATCCATTTCTCCAGCTTCCGCTCTACACACACTGTCTCTCCAACTCATTAAATGCTGTCCTAGCCAGCGACATCCTCATCCCATGAATTTTTTTTAAAATTCCTGGTTATATTGTTCAGAGTTCACACATCATTTCTTTACTTTGCCTCTTTTTGTTTACTTTTAGTCCTCGTATTTCAGTTCCTTTTGCCAACTTAAGCTCTGTGCAGATTCCTCTTTCACTGGACCCTGGCAATTTTTGGGGGACTCACCCCTTCTTTCAGGGTTCCGCTCTTGATGCCTTTTTTCATAATGATGTGTAGGTGCTGGTGTTGACAAAGTTAAAAATTACACCAGCCTGGTTAAAGCCCAATAGATATATTTGGGGGTACAAGCTTTCAGAGCAGATGAAGGAGCAGTGCTCCAAAAGCTTGTACTTCCAAATAAACCTGTTGGGCTATAACCTGGTGTTGTGTGATTTTTATCTTTTGATGATCTTCGTTTGATATTTTATTCAGTTCTCAGTGATTGGTTTGGGAACACCTTTAACACCAATTTTTGTCTGGGAGAAAGTGCTGGCAGGGCATGTAACTGTGTGGTAATTGTAACCATGTGTGAGAAAGACACTGAACTGGCAACAGAGTGTGTTCGGGTGGTTACTCTGTCTGTCTGTTTGCTGAAGATGTTGGTTGTGTGAGATTGCGAGGTTCTATCTGTGCTCGAAACAGTTTGGGTATGTGTCTGTATCTGTGAGATTCATATCATCTATATGTGAGACTGTGGGTTGAATTGCAGATGAAGGAGCAGGGATATCACAGTAACTTTCAAACAGATAGGCCAAGCAACCTTTCTCTGACTTGAGGCCTGATGTGTGTAGTATTTCTGTTTATCTGTGACATAATGATAGTGTGCACTGCTATATCCACGTGTGGAATCATTTTGTGTTTGCAGCTAAGTCTTTACCACCACCAATGCCTTTACCCCATCACCCCCTTCATTTTGCCTCTTGAACACTTTGCCTAAGTTGTTTCAGGATTAATTCTAGGCTTGCTGCAGTTGGTTCTTAGGTAGAATGATGACAGATTATTCCATGTCATTCAGAGTGAATAGTCTTGGTGCTCTCAGCAACTGCTGAACACGGCCAGTGAGATGAAGAAATCTGCAGCATCTTCTCTCTCAAAGCACTGCAAATTGTACCTCCTGCTTAATTCCAAATGAGAAATAAATCTTGACTACATAAGATCACATAGTGCAGCAGCACTATCAATGGATAGTTATCTCAAGATTGACACATTTTTGTATATTAAAGACACTAAGTGGAATATTAAATAGTGAGCCGAACGGCTGTCTGTTTTTACATCTCATGTTCCTCCGTTATCAACACTATGCCTGGATAGTGCTTTATATGTAAGTGAATATCCAGCCACTCACTGTCATTTCACCCTGTGAATGTAAAATACTGCAGCAGGTGTGGAAAGAGAAACAGAGTAAATGTGTTGAGCCTCATATGACTTTTCAGAACAGAGTTCCCTTCAAATGTTAACTCTGTTTCTCTTTCCACACCTGCTGCAGTATTTTACATTCACAGGGTGCAATGACAGTGAGTGGCTAGGAAAAAACTCTGGAAAGAGAAACAGAGTTAATGTGTTGAGCCTCATATGACTTTTCAGAACAGAGTTCCCTTCAAATGTTAACTCTGTTTCTCTTTCCAGAGTTTTTTAAAAATAGAATCCCTAAAGTGTAGAAACAGACCCTTTGGCCCAACATTGACCCTCCAAAGAGTAACCCACCCAGACCCATTCTTCTATATTTACCCCTGATCAATGCACCTAACCTACACCTCCCTGAACACTTTGGGCAATTTAGCATGACCAAATCACTCAACCTGTACGTCTTTGGACTGTGGGAGGAAACCAGAGCACTCAGAGGAAATCCACACAGGTACAGAGAGAATGTACAAACTACATACGGACAGTCTCCCGAGGCTGGAATCAAACCCTGGTCCCTAGGTCTGAGGCAGCAGTGCTAACCATTCAGCCACTGTGCTGCACTCTTTAGCAATTTCTGTTTTTACTGCTCTGTTAGGCATATTTTTGTTTATTCATCCATTAGATGTGGTCATTTATTGCCTCTACTAACTTGCCTTTCAGAAGGTGGTGGTGAGCTGCTTTCTTGAACCACTGCAGTCCATGTACTGTAGGTAGATCCACAATGCAATTAGAGAGGAAGTTCCACAACTTGGCCACTTCAGAGGGCAATTAAGAGTCAACCAAATCACTGTAGATCTGGAGTCACATGTAAGCCAGACCAGGAAAAGGCCGTCAGTAAGAAGGTTTTACAACAACTGACAATTATTTAACAGTCAGATTTAATTTACTGAATTCAAATTCCACCAGCTGCATTGTGGGTTTCAAAACCATGTCCCCAGAACGTAAACCTGGGCCCATGCATTCCTAGTCCAGTGACTTAACCAGTACACCAGTGCCCACTCCAGCAGACAGATCTTTTGAAAAATCATCATGAAGTGAAGTGCTGAATTATAGATTAGATTAGATTAGACTTACAGTGTGGAAACAGGCCCTTCGGCCCAACAAGTCCACACCGACCCGCCGAAGCGCAACCCACCCTTACCCCTACATTTACCCCTTACCTAACACTACGGGCAATTTAGCTTGGCCAATTCACCTGACCCGCACATCTTTGGACTGTGGGAGGAAACCGGAGCACCCGGAGGAAACCCACGCAGACACGGGGAGAACGTGCAAACTCCACACAGTCAGTCGCCTGAGTCGGGAATTGAACCCGGGTCTACAGGCGCTGTGAGGCAGCAGTGCTAACCACTGTGCCACTGTGCCGCCCACTTTTTAAAACCTTATGTCAACTCAGTATCAACTCATCTCCCATCTGCCATCCTTTGTCTTCCTCCCTCCAAACCAACACAAATTGCCAGACTAGATTATAATAAAGGTAATACAAATAAAACAAGTAACTATTATTTATAGGAGAAAGTGAAATCGTCATGGAGTGAAGAGCTGAATTATAAAGGTGATACAAATAAAACAAGTAACTATTATTTACAGGAGAAAGTGAAGTCCGCAAATGTTGGAGATTAGACTCAAAAGGTATGGTGCTGGAAAAGCACAGCTGGTCAGTCAGCATCTGAGGAGCAGGAGAGTCAACATTTTGAATATAAGCTCTTCATCAGGAATGGAGAGGGAGGCCCAAAGGGGCTGAGAGATAAATGGAACGGGGGTGATGCTTGGGGAAAGGCAACTAGGAAAGTGAAAGGTAGATGAAGGTGAAGGGTGACGGTGATAGGTCAGAATAAAGGATGGAGCGGATAGGTGGGAAGGAAAATGAACAGGTTAAGAGGGTGGTGCCGAGTTGGGGGATTGAATCTGGGTTAAGGTGTAGGGACATCGCAGATGGCCTCCCACTTCAAGGACCACAATTTCCCCTCCCACGTGATCAACAATGCCCTCCAGTGCATTTCCTCCACTTGCCACTCCTCCGCCCATGGACCCCACCCCTTTAGGTGGTGTCCGTGAGTTGGCACCTGGCTTCAATGGGGTACAGGTCGGTGTGCCAAACTAATCTTGTGCCCCCCCCCCCCACCTTGTCTGCTGGTTTGATGGTGAGATTGGGATTGAAACGAAGGGGTTGGAGGGCTGCATGCTGTGAGGGTGAGAGTTTGAAGTGGGTGAGAGGGGTGGACAAGTTGAGGCGTTCAATGTCACGGCGGCAGTTAGAGATTAAGAGATCAAATCCGGGTAATGGACCAGTACGGAGTGTCCAAGTGGAAGGGGTATGTTGGAGGTGGGTGAAGGGGTCTTCGGAGGGTGGGTGGGAGTCCTGTTGGAAAAAGTAAGCACGGAGGCAGCGGAAGAAAAATTTGATGTAGCAATGTGTGTTGAATTCATTGATCTGGAAGCGTTATGGGAGGAGGGTGAGACCTTTACTGAGGGACTGATTATTCATCTTCAGTGAGGGGGATGTCCTGAAGGATAGTAAAAACCCGGCAAGGCTGGGGGCTAGGACCTGCTATAAAGCTGGAGTGGTGAATGGGGGCTGAGACTGTCACTGGAGTGGGTATGGTAGTGGTTCTGTTCGCCAAGCTGGAAGTTTTTGTTGCAAACATTTCGTCCCTGGCTAGGAGACATCATCAGTGCTCTGGAGCCTCCTGCGAAGCGCTTCTTTGATGTTTCTTCCGGCATTTATAGTGGTCTGTCCATGCCGCTTCCGGGTGTCAGTTTCAGCTGTCCGCTGTAGTGATTGGTATATTGGGTCCAGGTCGATGTGTCTGTTGATGGAATTTGTGGATGAATGCCATGCCTCTAGGAATTCCCTGGCTGTTCTCTGTCTGGCTTGCCCTATGATAGTAGTGTTTTCCCAGTTGAATTCATGTTGCTTGTTGTCTGAGTGTGTGGCTACTAGGGATAGCTGGTCGTGTCGTTTCGTGGCTAGTTGGTGTTCATGTATGCGGATTGTTAACTGTCTTCCTGTTTGTCCTATATAGTGTTTTGTGCAGTCCTTGCATGGTATTTTATAAACTACATTAGTTTTGCTCATGTTGGGTATTGGCTCCTTTGTTCTAGTAAGTTGTTGTCTGAGCGTGGTTGTTGGTTTGTGTGCCGTTATGAGTCCTAGGGGTCGCAGTAGTCTGGCTGTCAGTTCTGAAACGCTCCTGATGTATGGTAGTGTGGCTAGTCCTTTTGGTTGTGGCATGTCCTCGTTCCGTGGTCTATCTCTTAGGCATCTGTTGATAAAGTTGCGCGGGTATCTGTTTTTGGCGAATACCTTGTATAGGTGTTCCTCTTCCTCTTTTCGCAGTTCTGGTGTACTGCAGTGTGTTGTAGCTCTTTTGAATAGTGTCCTGATGCAGCTTCGTTTGTGTGTGTTGGGGTGGTTACTTTCATAGTTTAGGACTTGGTCTGTGTGTGTTGTTTTCCTGTGTACCCTTGTGGTGAATTCTCCGTTCGGTGTTCTCTGTACTATCACGTCTAGGAATGGGAGTTGGCTATCCTTTTCTACTTCTCTCGTGAATCGGATGCCTGTGAGTGTGGCGTTGATGATCCGGTGTGTTTGTTCTATTTCCGTGTTTTTGATGATTACGAAAGTGTCATCGACATATCTGACCCAGAGTTTGGGTTGAATTTGTGGTAGGGCTGTTTGTTCTAACCTTTGCATAACTGCCTCTGCTATGAGTCCCGAGATTAGTGATCCCATGGGTGTTCCGTTGATTTGTTCGTATATCTGATTGTTGAATGTAAAGTGTGTAGTGAGGCATAAGCCCAGTAGTTTAAGTATGCCGTCTTTGTTGATAGGTTCCGCCTCCTGTTTTCTGTTATGTATGTCCAGTAGGTTGGCTATTGTTTCTCTGGCTAGGGTTTTGTCAATCGAAGTGAACAGTGCCGTCACGTCGAATGAGATCATGGTTTCTTCTTTGTCTATGTGTGTATTCCTGATGGCGTCCCAGAATTCCTGTGTTGATTGTATGGAGTGTTTGGATCCGCTGACCAGGTGTTTCAGTTTCTGTTGTAGTTCTTTGGCCAGTTTGTATGCTGGTGTCCCTGGTAGTGATACTATGGGTCTGAGTGGGATGTCTGGTTTGTGTACTTTGGGTAGTCCATAGAATCTGGGGGTGTTGTTGCTTTCCGGTTTCATTCTTCGTAGGTCCGCTTTGGTTATCTGTCCGTTTTTTTGTAGATTCCTTAGAGTGTTATTTATTCTATTGGTGAGTTGTGGTGTGGGGTCCAAATCCTTCATTTGGTAGGTGTTGGTGTCTGCTAGTAGATGTTGTGCTTTTTTGATGTAGTCTGATTTACCTAGGATGACAGTCATTCTGCCTTTATCTGCTGGTAGTATGATTATGTTCTTATCATTTCTTAGTGCTTTCAGTGCTTCCCTCTCCTTGGTGTTGAGGTTATGTGTTTCTCTTTTTCTTATCATCATAGGTACGACCGTTTGTCTCACTGTTTGTTGTGTCTCTTCAGTCAGTCCATTGTTCCTGAGTGTGCATTCCAGTGCTGCTAGGAAGTCTGCTATGCCTCACTACACACTTTACATTCAACAATCAGATATACGAACAAATCAACGGAACACCCATGGGATCACCAATCTCGGGACTCATAGCAGAGGCAGTGATGCAAAGGTTAGAACAAACAGCCCTACCACAAATTCAACCCAAACTCTGGGTCAGATATGTCGATGACACTTTCGTAATCATCAAAAACACGGAAATAGAACAAACACACCAGATCATCAATGCCACACTCACAGGCATCCGATTCACGAGAGAAGTAGAAAAGGATAGCCAACTCCCACTCCTAGACGTGATAGTACAGAGAACACCGAACGGAGAATTCACCACAAGGGTACACAGGAAAACAACACACACAGACCAAGTCCTAAACTATGAAAGTAACCACCCCAACACACACAAACGAAGCTGCATCAGGACACTATTCAAAAGAGCTACAACACACTGCAGTACACCAGAACTGCGAAAAGAGGAAGAGGAACACCTATACAAGGTATTCGCCAAAAACAGATACCCGCGCAACTTTATCAACAGATGCCTAAGAGATAGACCACGGAACGAGGACATGCCACAACCAAAAAGACTAGCCACACTACCATACATCAGGAGCGTTTCAGAACTGACAGCCAGACTACTGCGACCCCTAGGACTCATAACGGCACACAAACCAACAGCCACGCTCAGACAACAACTTACTAGAACAAAGGAGCCAATACCCAACATGAGCAAAACTAATGTAGTTTATAAAATACCATGCAAGGACTGCACAAAACACTATATAGGACAAACAGGAAGACAGCTAACAATCCGCATACATGAACACCATCTAGCCACGAAACGACACGACCAGCTATCCCTAGTAGCCACACACTCAGACAACAAGCAACATGAATTCGACTGGGAAAACACTACTATCATAGGGCAAGCCAGACAGAGAACAGCCAGGGAATTCCTAGAGGCATGGCATTCATCCACAAATTCCATCAACAGACACATCGACCTGGACCCAATATACCAACCACTACAGCGGACTGCTGAAACTGACACCCGGAAGCGGCATGGACAGACCACTATAAATGCCGGAAGAAACATCAAAGAAGCGCTTCGCAGGAGGCTCCACAGCACTGATGATGTCTCCTAGCCAGGGGACGAAATGTTTGCAACAAAAACTTCCAGCTCGGCGAACAGAACCACTACAACAAGCACCTGAGCTACAAATCTTCGCACAAACGTTGGAGTGGGTATGGTTATGGTATCATGGGTGACATCATCAAAGGAAGTGACGAACATCATGGAGGTCAGAGAGGCAGAAGCGGAGCATTTGTTGGCATCCATGGGGACATGTGACGTTCCATGTGACATTCACATTGTTTTTGGCAGCTGCGTCTTTGGCAGTGTTCTGGTGAGTGACGTCGGCTGGGGCAGATCTGACTGAGGTGGCTGCAATCACGGGGATGGAAGTGATGTGGCAGGTAGTCTTTGCAGTGGTTTTGGAGACGGTTATTTTGGCAGTGGAGGAGGCAATGGTCCTGGCAGCATTGGAAGATGCATTGGTTCTGACGGCAATTACAGAGATGGTATAGTTGATGGTGGCTGCGGTCTGTGGGGCGGCGCGGGCATAAGTGACATCATCATTTGCCGTGGTGGTAGTGGCTGTAGCTGCCATGTGGCTAATAGTTTCTGAGCGGTTCCGGAGGCCAGGAGAAGGTTCTGGATTGATCTTGGAATACCGAATTGGGAGGTAAGTATGCGGAATTTTGGTGTACTTGCTTTCCTTAATGTTCGGTAAGCTGGAAAAAAAATATTTGTGTGTGGATTCTTCTCAGGACGAACAACAATAGAGGTTCTTTGCAAGTCTGGGAGAGAGTGGCCCTGAGCTGGGGCAGGGCTGACTGCAGGGAGAGTAGGTGGTGGCGCATGGCTGCAAGCCTGGAGCGGAGGATCCAGAGGCAGAACTATTTCTGAAGGCTTTGGATTTCCTGTAGGTAGTGTGTTGTCCTGGCCAAGTCCAAATCGTGATGGTCTGAATGTAGTCTGAAGGCACTGAGAAAGAAGATGTGGCTGTAGCAGCGGGTCTGCTTTAGGACGTGGCTGAAAGGTTTCAGGGCAGAGGAGACCACGTGGGGGCTGCAGTGAGAGAGAGAGAGAGAGACTCATTGATATCCTTCTGGAGGGAAGAGGACATCTTTAAGGTGGACATCCTTGGAAGAGGCTTTGCAGTAAGGTTATAACTGACTAGGAGAAAGTGAGGACTGCAGATGCTGGAGATAAGAGTCAAAAAGTGTGGCACTGGAAAAGCAAAGCAGATCAGGCAGTATCCGAGGAGCAAGAGAGTCGATGTTTCGAGCATAAGCTCTTCATCAGGAATGTGGGGTAGGGGCCAAGGGTGGTGAGAGTTAAATGGGAGGGGGGGGTGGAATCATTAGTTATTGTTTAAAGCTACACTATAAACAATGTAAAAGATATTAAAAACATCGAGGAATTATGATTTCAGTGTACAAATATTTACAATACATTGTTCAATGCAACTCAATTTATATAGATTAATAATGAAAGACCTATTGCTCTCTCTATTTTGTATGAAATTCTGTAAAGCATATGTTATCAATGTGAGTTCATTAAATTCTCCATCGTTTACATGCAGCTTAGACCTTTATAAAACAATGGATTGGATTTGTTTTGTGGGTTGTTTAATTTTCTCTTTATACTCATATTTATCTTTGAGTGGTTGTAGCAAGAGATAGTAATAGTGGGATGTAAGGATGGAAGAGTTTAAGTGAAATTCAGATGGAATTTTTCCAGACACTTCCTGCAGTTAATTGACTATCAAAATAGCTTTATTATGTATGAACTAAGATCAGTTTGTATTCACATGCTCTTTGGTAAGTTTAGCATTTTAAGGAAGCGCTATATATGCGACAGTTGGACTTGGGAAACTATTAAGAGCCCTGTTATAATTTCAAAGCCCACTTGCTCCAAAGGTTTGTAATAACATCTCTGAATAGGTTGATTAGAAAATAATTGCTGAACTGATAAACACAGTGAACTGGTCATTCTGAAAAACAATGTGAAGTCTGAAAAGACACAGCTTATGAAGCTTTTCATAATTGCTCTCTTTAGCATTTCCCAAAATTGAGAATCCCATCAGAGATCATATTGAATGTAGTTTGTTGTGCAATCTTAGTATCATCTAATTTAACAAGAGGCAATCAGGAAAGTTGTACATTTGTAAACATTATTCATTCATAGAATGTAGGCATTGTTATCTAGGCCAGCACTTATTGTCCATCCCTAATTGTCCAGAGGCCTGTTAAGAATCAGCCACATTGCTGTGGGTCTGGATTCACACCTAGACCAAGTTAGGGAAGGATGACAGCTGAAAAATGTGTTGCTGGAAAAGCGCAGCAGGTCAGGCAGCATCCAAGGAGCAGGAGAATCAACGTTTCAGGCATAAATCCTTCTTCAGGAATTCCCGAAACGTCGATTCTCCTTTCCTGAAGCAGGACTTTGGCTGGAAGGTACAACACTCCAAGAGAATCAAGTCTTTACAGTGATGAATAAGTGTGATAATATCAACGCAGGTAGAATTATGGAATCATGCATTAAGTTAGGCCCTTTGGCCCATAGAGTCTGTAATGGTAAAAATATACTATTACGAACACTGGTCCCATTTCCCCACACCAGACACATACCCTTGAACATTATAACATTAAGCATTCATCCAAATACTTTTTGAAGATTGCCTCAACTGGGTAATGAACCCGACCAGGTGTTATTTGGAGATAGGTGAGCACTTTGGTGATAATGACCACAATTCTGTTATATTTACTTTTGCAATGGAAAGGGGTAAGTATATAATGCAGGGCAAGAGTTATAGCTGGGGGGAAGGTTATTGTGATGTGATTAGGCAAGATTTAAGATGCACAGGATGGGGAAGGAAATTGCAGGGGATGGGCACAATTGAAATGTGGAGCTCATTCAAGGAACTGCTACTGTGGCTCCTTGATAAGTATGTACCTGTCAGACAGGGAAGAAGTGGTCGAGTGAGGGAAAGGAAGTAAAATGGAGGGAGGAGTTGCTGGTCAGGGATGATATCATGGCTGAGCTAAATTAGGACATGATGGCGGGCTTGAGCAGTGAGGCATTATGGGTAGAGCTAAGAAATAAGGGTGCAGTTACATTGGGACTGTACTACAGGCCTCCCAACAGTGAACGTAAGGTAGAAGAACAAGTAGGTAAACAGACTAGGGAAAGATGTAGAGGCAACAGGGTGGTGGTGATGGGGAGATTTTAATTTTTCCAACGTTGATTGAGATACACTGATTGTCAGAGTTCTGGATCAGACAGAATTTATAAGGAGCGTCCAGGAAAGTTTTCTAGAGCAGTATGTCAATAGTCCAACGAGGGAAGGGACCATATTGGACCTGGTGTTGGGGAATGAGCCAGGCCAGGGTGTAGACATTGCACTGGGGGATTTCTTTGAGAATAGTGACCACAATTCTGTAAGTTTTAGAATACTCGTAGGCAAAGATGAGAGTGGTTCTAAGGGAAGAGTACTAAACTGGGCCAAGGCCAATTATATCAAAATTTGGCAGGAGCTGGGAAATGTGGATTGGGAGCAACTATTTGAAGGGAAGTCCACATTTGATATGTGGGAGGCTTTCAAAAATAGGTTAACAGTAGTGCAGGATAGGCATGTCCCTTTGAAAACAAGGGATAGGAAAGGCAAGATTTGTGAACCATGGATGATGGGAGAAATCTTGCAACTAGCCAAGAGGAAAAGGGAAGCATACATAAGACCCAGGCAGCTAAGAACAGAACGGGCTTTGGAGGAATATTGGGAGAGTAAGACCAATCTTAAACGAGGAATCAAGCGGGCTAAAAGGGATCATGAAATAACTTTAGTGAGCAGAATTATGGAGAATCCCAAGGCCTTTTATTCATATATAAGAAGCAAGAGGGTAACTAGAGGAAGGGTTGGTCCACTAAAGGACAAGGAAGGAACCTGAGAAAATGGATGAGATTCTTAATGATTACTTTGCATCAGTGTTCACTGAAGAGAGGGACTTGATGAATGTTGAGATTAGAGAGAAGTTAGTTTACTCTGGATCATGTTGACATAAGGAGGGAAGATGTGATGGGTAGGCTAAAGGATATTTAAGGTGAATAAATCCCTAGGACCAGATGGATCTATGAGGGAGGCAAGAGAGGAAATAGCTGGGGCCCTGACACATATCATTGTAGCATCCTTAAAATCCTTGTCCCCTTTTACAAGAAGGGTAGTAGGGATATTCCAGGTGACTACAAACCAATGAGCCTGACGTCAGTGATGGGTACGTTGCTGGAGAAGGTACTGAGAGATAAAATCTATTTATATTTGGAAAATAACGGGCTTATCAGTGATAGGCAAAGTGGTTTTGTGCAGGGGAGATCGTGCTTTACCAATTTAATAAAGTTCTTTGATGAAGTGACCAAGTTGACAGATGAAGGAAGGGTTGTAGATTTCATATACATGGACTTTAGTAAGGCGTTTGATAAGGTTCCCCATTGTAGACTAATGGAGAAAGTGAAGTCACAAGGTTTGCAGGGTGTTTGAGCTAGGTTGATTAAGAACTGGTTGAGCAACAGAAGACAGAGCGTGGTAGTTGAAGGGAGTTTCTTGATATGGAGAAAGGTGACCAGTGATGTTCCACAGGGATCAGTGCTGGGACCACTGTTGTTTGTAATATTACTTAACTAGTCTGGAAGAGGGCACTGTTAGTCTGATCAGTAAGTTTGCAGATAAAACGAAGATTGGTGGAGTAGCAGAAAATGTAGGGGGCTGTCAAAGAATACAGGAGAGTATAGATAGACTGGAGAGTTGGGCAGAGAAGTGTAGATGGTGTCCTATCCAGGCAAATGTGAGGTTATGCATTTTGGGAAAGTTTAATTCTAGAGTGAACAATACTGTAAATGGAAGAGCCTTTGGAAAAGTTGAGGATCAGTGAGATCTAGGAGTTCAGGTTCATTGTACCCTGAAGGTGGCTGCACAGGTGGATAGAGTGGTCAAGAAGGCATGTGGCATGCTTGCCTTCATCAGACGAGGTATTGAGTATAAGAGCTGGCAGGTCATGTTATAATTGTACACAACTTTGGTTCAGCTGTGTACAGTTCTGGTTGCCACATTACCAAAAGGATGTGGACATTTTAGAGAGGGTGCAGAGAAGATTTACAATGATGATGCCTGGTATGCAAGGTGCTAGCTATGAAGAGTGGTTGAGTAGATTATGGTTGTTTTCATTAGAAAAAAGGAGATTGAGGGTGGGATCTGATTGAGGTCTACAAAATCATGAAGGGTATAGACAGGGTAGATAGAGATGAGTTTTTTTTCCCAGGGTGAGAGATTCAATAATGAGAGGTGAAATGTTTAAGGGGGATACACACGGAAAGTACTTAACACAAAGGGTGGTAGGTGCCTGGAATGCATTGCCAGCAGAGGGAGTAGAGGCAGGCACGGTAGATTCATTTAAGATGCATCTGAACCAGAAACATTACTAAGTGGGGAGCAGAGGGATACAAATCCTTAGGAATTGGGCTATGGGTTTAGACAGTGGATTTGAATTGGCTCAGGCTTGGAGGGCCGAAGGGCCGGTTCCTGGGCTGTAAATTTTCTTTGTCCTTTGTTCTTTTAGGGAGCCATGGTTTACTGAAGAAGTTGAATCTCTTGTCAATAGGAAGAATAAGGCTTTATATTAGGATGAGACATGAAGGCTCAGTTTGGGCACTTGAGGGTTATAAGTTTACCAGGAAAGACCTAAAGAGGGACCCAAGAAGAGGCAGGTGGGGACATGAGAAGCTGAGGGCAGATAGGATCAAGGAAATGCTAAAGCTTTCTATACATAAATCAGGAATAAAAGAATGACTAGACAAAGATGAGGACCAATCAAGGAATATAGTGTGAAGTTGTACGTGGAGTCCGAGGAGATATGGGAAGCGTTAATTGACTATTTTTCATCAGTTTTCATACTGGAAAAAGACAATGTTGTCGAGGAGAATACCAAGATGTAGGTGACTAGACTAGATGAGATTAAATTTCACAAGGAAGAAGTGTTAGCAATTCCATAAAGAACAAAAATAGGTAAGTCCCCTGGGCTGGAGGGGATTTATTCTAGAATTCTGTACGAAGCCAGAGAGGAGATTGCAGAGACTTTTTGGCTTTGATGTTTTTGTTGTCATTGTCTACAGACATAATGCCAGAAGACTGGAGAATAGCAAATGTCCCCTGGTTCAAGAAGGAGAGTAGAGAAAACCCTGGAAATTATAGAGCAGTGAGCATTACGTGGCTTGTGGGTAAAGTGTTGAAAAAGGTTATAAGAGATAGGATTTATAATCATCTCAATAGGAATAAATTATTAGGAATAGTCAACAGTTTCGTGAAGGGTAGGTTGTGCCTCACAAATGTTATTGAGTTCTTTGAGAAGGTGACCAAACAAGTGGATGAGGGTAAAGCTGTTGATGCAGTGCATATGGATTTCAGTGAGGCGTTTGATAAGGTTCCCTACGGTAGGCTATTGCACAAAACAAGAAGGCATGGGATTGAGGGTGATTTAGCAGTTTGGATCAGAAATTGGCTAGCTGAAAGAATACAGAGGTTGTTGGTTGATGAAAGATGTTCATCCTAGAGTTCATCCTAGTAGTGGTGTACTGCAAAGATCTGTTTTGGTGCCACTTTGTTTGTCATTTTTACAAATGACCTAGATGAGGGCATAGGAGGATGAGTTAATCATTTGTGGATAAAACTAAGGTCAGTGGAGTTGTGGATAGTGCTGAAGAATGTTGCATGTCACAGAGCGACATAAGTAAGCTGCAGAGCTGGGCTGAGAGGTGTCAAATGGAGTTTAATGTGGAAAAATGTGAGGTGATTCACTCTGGAAGGAACAACACGATTGAAGAGTGTTGGGCTAATGGTAAGATTCTTGATAGTGTAGATGAGCAGGGAGATCTCTGTGTCCATGTACATAGATCCCTAAAAGCTGCCACCCAGGTTGATAGGGTTATTAAGAAGACGTATGGTGTGTTAGCTTTTATTGAGTTTCAGATCCATAAGGTCATGCTGCAGCTGTATAAAACTCTAGTGCAGCCACACTTGGAGTATTGCGTACAGTTCTGGTCACTGCATTATAGGAAGGATGTGGAAGATTTGGAAAGGGTGCAGAGGAGATTTACTAGGATGTTGCCTGGTTCTGGAGGGAAGGTCTTATGAAGAAATACTGAGGGACTTGTGGCTGTTTTCATTAGAGAGAAGAAGGTTGAGAGGTGATTTAATTGAGACATATAAGATAATCAGAGGGTTAGCTAGGGTGGAGAGTGAGAATCCTTTTCTTCGGAAGGCAATGGCTAACATGAGGGGACATAGTTTTACATTGAGGGGTGATAGATATAGGACAGAGAGTAGTAGAGGCGTGGAACGCACTGCCTGCAACAGTAGTAGGTTCGTCAACTTTAAGGGCTTTTAAATGGTCATTGGATAGACATATGGATGAAAATGGAATAGTGTAGGATAGATAGGCTTTAGATTGGATTGGATTGAATTGAATTGAATTGAATGGTTCCACAGATCGCTGCAACATCGAGGACTGAAGGGCCTGTACTGTGTTGTAATGTGTGTTCTAACTACTTTGCTAGGCAGCGCATTCCAGATTTCTGTCAGATTTGAAGAAAATGCTTTTTCCTCAAATCCCATCTAAACTTCCTGCCTTGCCCCATAAAATTATACCCCCTCGTTATTAACCCTTGACTGAAGGGAACAGCTGCTTTCTATTCACCCTGCCCATGTCCCTCAATTGTATTCACCTCGATCAGATCCCCCACCCCGAACCTTCTCTGCTCAAGGCCTGTGACCAGTGGTGTGCCACATGGAATGGTCATGGGTCCACTGCTTTTTGTCACTTTCTAAATGGTTTGGATGTGAACATAGGAGATGTAATTAGTAAATTTGCTGATGACACCAAAATTGGTGGTGTAGTGGACAGTGAAAGTTACATCAGATTACAACAGGATCTTGATCAGATCGGCCAATGGGCTGAAGAGTGGCTGATGGAGATTAATTTAGATAAATGTGAGGTGCTGCATTTTGGAAAGGCAAATGAGAGCAGAACTTATGCACTTAATGGTAAAGTCCTGGGGAGTGTTGCTGAACAAGGAGACCTTGGAGTGCAGGTTCATAGTTCCTTGAAAGTGGAGTCTCAGGTAGATAGGATAGTGAAGAAGTGCTTGGTATGCTTTCCTTTATTGTAATGGTCAGAGCACTGAGTATAGGAGATGACAGATCATGTTGCAGCTGTACAGAGCATTGGTTCAGCCACTTTTGGAATACTGTGCGCAATTTTGGTCTCCCGCCTATCGGAAGAATGTTGTGAAACTTGAAAGGATTCAGAAAAGATTTCCAAGGACGTTGCCAGAGTTGGTGGATTGGAGCTATAGGAAGAGGTTAAATAGGCTAGGGTTGTTTTACCTGGAGTGTCAAAGGCTGAGGAGTGACCACACAGAGGTTTATAAAATCTTGAGGGGTGTGGATAGGTTAAATAGACAAGGTCTTTTCCCTGGGGTGGGGGAGTCCAGGGCAAAAGGGCACAGCTACCTCACAGTGCCAGGGACCTGGGTTCAATTCCAATGTCAAGTGACTGTTTGTGTGGAGCTTGCATGTTCTCCCTGTATCTGCATGGGTTTCCTCCAACAGTCCAAAGACATGAAGGCTAGGTGGGTTAGCCATGGGAAATGAAGGGGTTAGGTTTGGATGGGATGGTTTTCTGAGAGGCAGTGTGGACTCAATGGGTTCAATGGCCTGCTTCCATGCTGTAGTGATTCAATACTGAAGGAGCAGGAAATCTTTTAGGGCAGCAACGTGACTCATTGGTTAGCACTGCTGTCTCAGTGCCAGGGATCCAGATTCAATTCCCACCACAGGCGACTGTCTGTGTGGAGTTTGCACATTCTCCCCGTCTCTGTGTGGGTTTCCTCTAGGTACTTTGGTTTCCTCCCACAATCCAAAAATGTGCAGGTCAGGTGAATTAGCCATGCCAAATTGTCCATGGTGTTCAGGTTAGGTGCGCTAGTCAGGGGTGCATGTAGAGTAATAGGTCTAGGTGGTTTACTATTTAGAGGGGTAGTGTAGGCTTGTCGGGCCTAATGGCCTGTTTCCACACTGTAGAGATTCGATTCCATTCTATCGTGGTGAAACTCCTCTGTACCCCCTTCAGTGCTATCGCATCCTTCCTGTAGTGAGGTGACCAGAACTGCACACAGTACCCCAGTTGTGCCCTAACCAATGTTCTGCACAACTCCAACACTATCTCTTTGCTCTTATGCTCAATGCTATGACTGATGAAAGCAAATTCCAGTACGCCTTCTTAACTACCCTATTCATATGCTCTGAAAAACAACAAATGCTGGAGATCACACTGGATCAGGCAGCTTCTGTGGAGAGAGAGCAACCTAACATTTTGAGTCTGGATGACTGTTCATCAAAGCTGAAATGAAGTGTGGAGACGGCAGCATTTATGCTATAGTGGAGAGTACGTAGAGTGGTGGGGGAAGAAAAGATGTTGATTGTTCATATTAAGTGACTGGATTGTGACAATGACAGTATGTCTAACTGCCAGACTTGAAAGAATAGACAGTCCCACTAGGGTGGGTTGGGGTGAGGAGGCGTGGGGGGTTGTTGGTAGGGAGGTGGTTGGGGCAGGTGGGCAAAGGTGTGAAAGGACATGGTGACAGAACATGCAACAAGTAAGGGAAGGAATGGAAGTTGGTTCACAATTTGAAGGTGTTTAAATCGATATTCAGTTCAGAAGGCTGTAATATGCCTAATTTGAAGCTGAGATGTTGTTACTCCAAATCACACTGTGATTCACTGGAACACTGCAGCATGCCGAGGACTATGATTTGTTGAAGCATAACATCACTTCCTTACTTTTAAAATCGATGCATCTATTAATAAATCTGAAATCTTCTTAATTGTTTCACATTGCCTGGCCTCCTCCAGAGAATTATGAACTTTGCTCAGGTATTCCCCTTAAATTTGCACCATTTAGACTGTATTGTTTTCTCCATGTTCCATCTACCAGAATTCTTTAGCTTACATTTCTCTGTAATGAAATGCATCTGCTAGACATCTGTCCATTTAGTCAATGGCACTATGCTCATCCACTGCATGTGGCAGAAGGTGGAATAGCACTCACACTGACTACATCACTGTTTGGTCAAGCCCTCACCAGGCCAATAGATCTCACAGTTGCTACCTCACCATGTTAAATAGCACTCCCTATTAGTACTCAGGCTAAAGGCATTATCAGGTCAAATAGCACTCAGGGTAACTGCATCACCAGGTTGAACAGCTCTTGTAGTGATTGCATTACCAGATCAAATACCTCTCACACTGATTGTATCACCAGATCAAATAGATCTTGTAGTTGCTGCCTTACCAGCTCAAATAGCTCTCAGGATAGCAGCCTCATCAGGTTGAATAGCTCTTATACTGACTGCATTACCGGGTTGAATACCATTCACACAATGACCACATCACCAGGTCAAATAGTTCTCATAGTGTCTGGATCATCAGGTCAGATAGCTCTCCCCCGACTGCATCACCAGGTCAAATAGCTTAAACTCTGACTATATCACCAGGTCGATTACCTCCCATGGGAACTGCATCACCAGATCAAATAGCTCTCACAGTAATTGTATCACTATCGGATAGTACAGAATCTTGAGTTACAGAAAGAAGCCATTGAAAGAGCTACCCAGCTCAATCCATCCTCCCACCATAGCCATCTAAATACATCACTTTCAAATGTATATTCAGATCTCTTTTGAAATCTCCAATGGAGCCTGCCTTCAGTCTCCCATGATTTGGAGATGCCGGTGTTGGACTGGAGTGTACAAAGTTTAAAAACCACACAACAGCACCTTACAGTCCACGGGTTTATTTGAAAGCACTAGCTTTCGCAGCGCTGTTCCTTCATTAGGTGACGAAGGAGCAGCGCTCCGAAGGCTAGTACTTCCAAATAAACCTATTGGACTACAACCTGGTGTTGTGTGATTTTTAACTTCAGTCTCCCAGGCAGCGTCTTCCAAATCCAAACAACCAAGTAAAGAGATTTCTCATTTCACTCCTTGCTGTCTTGCTGATAGTCGTGAAATTGTAACCCCTAGATACTAACCTATGATCTAGGAGAAACCAAATATCCTTCCTGACCCTGTCAAAATTCATGATTTTGAACACCACAATAAGGTCACCTCTTATTGTTCTCTATTCCTAGGAGAATCAGCCCAATTTCTCTGTTCTTGTCTCTTAAGTCTCCCATTACTGGAATGATCTCAGGAAATTATCTTTCTGCTCTCTCCAGGGGCCTAACATCCTTTCTTAAATAAGTTGCCCAGAACTGAAATTTGTACTCCCAAGTGTGGTCTGACCAATGATTTGTAGCATCACTTCCTTGTTTTTATATTCGATGCCTTGATTTATAAATCCAAGGATTTTATAAGCTTTCATCACAACTGTTTCACTTTGTCTGGCCTCCTCCAGAGAATTATATATGTGAAACTGACTTCCCTCTGCTCCTGTGCTCCCCTCAAAGTTGTACCATTAAGCCTGTTTTGTATTTGCATTTCTTCAATCAAAATGCATCACCTCACATTTCTCTGCATTAAAT
Source organism: Hemiscyllium ocellatum (assembly GCF_020745735.1). Classification (NCBI taxonomy): domain Eukaryota; kingdom Metazoa; phylum Chordata; class Chondrichthyes; order Orectolobiformes; family Hemiscylliidae; genus Hemiscyllium; species Hemiscyllium ocellatum. The sequence goes on from NC_083403.1 coordinate 91,845,930, forward strand.
TTCATCTGTCAGATGTCTGCCCATTTAACCAACTTCTCAATGTCCCTCTGAACTTACTCATCATAATCCTCACAATTTAGTATTCTCCCTAGTTTAGTATCACCTGCAAGATTAGAGATTTTGCCCTCAACGCCCATCTCCAAATTATTTATATAAAATCAGGAAAAGCAAGGATTTCAACACCAATGCTGGGGAACACCATTTTCAACTCCTCTCCAATCTGAGAAATACCCATTTATACCTACCTGTGTTTCCTATCTTTTTGTCAATCCATGTTGTCAAGAAAGAATCAATCCCAATGATTTCCAGTTTGTTAACCAACCAAATATGTGGTACCATATCAAATGCTTTCTGAAAGTCTTAAATATACAAAATTTGCAGCACCACCCTCATCCTCCGCCTACACCACCAAGTCGAACAGCACTAACAGTGACGGCATCACCTGGTCAAATACCTTTGATGTTGACTGCATCCCCAGGTCGAATAGCTCTTACATTCAGGTTGTAGGTTTACTCATTGAGCTGTTAGGTTTGTTCTCATCACCGTGTTAGTTAACATCATCGGTGAGTCTGCGGTGAAGCACCTGTGTTTTGTCCCACTTGATATTTGTGTCTTGGTCTGTTGTGGTGTTTGATATCACTTCCGATTCTTTTTCTGAGAGATTGGTAAATAGTGTTCAAATCGATATGTTCGTTAATTGAATTCTGGTTTGAATGCCACACAAAGCTCTCACACTGCGTTACCAGGTTGAATAGTTGATACAGGTACTGCATCACCAGTTCAAATTGTATTCGCAGTGACTATATCACCAGTTGAATAGTAATTACACAATGCATCACCAGGTCAAATAGCTCTCACTTTGACTGCATCTCTAATCTTAGGTTAACTCTAAGGCAATCCCCTCCTCAAACATATGCCATTTGTACACAGCCCAGCTCATCATGCTGTACAGCTGGTCTTGTCTCAGTTATATTGTGGATCGGCCATCTTATCATTGTGATAAATGTGAAAATCTTTATTCTGGATGTTTTAATTCCCTACCCCAGCCTTAAAGGTAAAGATCAAGGAAACAGTAATGAGACATTCACAGGATTTAAAGAAACAAACGTGAAACCACATTAAATCCCTTATCAGGCCAAACAGTTCCACATGTTGAAGTTAAACATCAAATCTGCAGTGATTGCTGCACAGAGTAATTGGATTTGGGACTTCACACCTTGTGGAAACTGCAAGGGCTACAATGTGCACACAGTGTAATTACCTCTCCTGGCTGCTTTATTTAATCCTGATCCTGTAGTTCAGATAATATACACTCTCTGACTCAATCTGTCTCCCAATTATCTTCCTTGCACCAGACCTGCTGAGTTTGTCCAGCACTTTCTGATTTTAGTTCAGATCTCTAGCATCTTACGTTTTACATTTATTTCTCTGTAATTTGAGCCTAATTTTACTTCTATGCCAGAGGATGAGTTTGAAAATACAAAAATCTCACTGTGATTGTCATCTCTTTAGACTAAAGATTAAATATGTTAATAATAAATTACTTTAACTGTCAATGTAATGAAGAGAAGAAAGACTTGAATTTATAAAGCAGCTTCTCATTTGTTTCAACAATATCTTCAATCTTGTTGCAAACAATGAGTTATTCTTTCACATTGGTTCATAGCTGGGTTAATTTCCACATAAGGAACTGAATGTAGTCATTGATAAAAAAGTTAACTTAAATACTTTGCTACTCAACATCTGTGAGATCTACAAAGTTAAAAATCACACAACATTAGATTATAGTCCAACAGGTGTATTTGGAAGCACTAGCTTTTGGAGCGCTGCTCCTTCATCAGGTGGTTTTGAAGAATAAGATAATTATTCTCCACAACCACCTGATGAAGGAGCAGCACTTTGAAAGCTAGTGCTTCCAAATAAACCTGTTGGAATATAACCCAGCGCTGTGTGATTTTTAACTTTGTACATCCCAGTCCAACACTGGCATCTCCAAACCTTTGAGATGTAAACAATTAAATCATCTTTTGAGTAAGAACTTTTTAGCACTCAGTGGCTTCTTAAATTTTGTAAAAATTATTAGAATGGTACTTTTTTTATAATGTTACCACGTTCTATGGCTGTGTCAACACATCTCTATGAGCCTGACTAGACCTTATGGGGTTTGGCAGGCCTAATCAAAAGCGTACATGATCAAATTTCACAGTGTGCAGGGGAGGAAAAGATAAGATCATGCAAGAGTTTAACACTCCAAAAGGCACACTTTTACTCCAGTGCTGAAAATCCTACTATCTGGAAACTAATTGGCTCATCAAGACTACGGTCTTTAAAATATTACCCAGTTAGTTGCACTCACCTATTCTGCCCCTGCCATTTTCCCTTTTCAAATATCAGTCCAATTCCACTTTCACTTGATTCTACTTTCATATTCTTTAAGACAGCTGCATTCCACTTCACAACAACACACTTTGTAGAAATACTTCCCCATCACTTCTCTGATTCATTTATCAATTCTCTTAAATCTATGACCTCTTGTTCCTGACCCTCTTGATGCTGGAAACTATTTCTCATTAAATATTCTGTACAAACCCTTTCTTTTAACTTATGAGGGGTGTCCTTAAAAAGACTAAAGAGGATGTCTTCAGGTTTTTGACACTCGGAAGATGATACCTCTCCCTGTCACAGAATAGGTGAGTAAACTCTCCACAACATTAGTTAGTATTATTTAAAATAAAAATTTCAATATTATTTTTTTAAAAACTCCAATGTTGGTATCAGAAAAACAAGCACAAAAAGTTGGAAAATATGCAGTTCTACCAATACCTGTCCAGAGACAAACAAGAATCAATGTTTTGAACAGGGCCACTTTTCAGAAGCTGTCATTGTGAGTCAATCTCCTTCCAAATAGTCTCAATGTGGAGAAAGCGAATGAATAGATTACATCATAATCACATGAGCAAGTTCAATCAACCCAATTGACTTAACTCAAGCAGACAGAAGCTGAAGTCTCCCTACTGTCTCATCTAGTTGTTTCTGAAATGGGTCGAAGGTTTCTAATTTGTGTGTTCATCTGAAAGTCTAATTCAAATGTTCATCACGTTTTGTACAAAGAAATCTTATCTGATCATCAGTCCTCAAATAACTCAGGTGAATATCTTTAGCCAATGTTTCAAGTAATATAGAAGATTTACAATAAAAGAAAGATGGGTCATTGTAGACATTCTAGACGATAGGACTGCTTTCATTAGAAGGAGACTAGCGGTGGTTTAACATGACAGTCCCCACACCTCATGAAAGGAAGAAATTGAGGAGATTCCTTCATGGTAATTTCAAAGTTAAAAATCACACAACACCAGGTTATAGTCCAACAGGTTTATTTGGAAGCACTAGCTTTCAGAGCGCTCCTCCTTCATCAGGTAGCTGTGGAGCAGTCATAAGACACAGAATGTATAGCAAAAGATTACTGTGACATGCAATTGAAATGATATATTGAACAAACCTAGATTGCTGTTAAGTCGTTCATCTTTTCGAATGGGTTGCAGATTAATATATAAATCTCAGAATTACACTTAAGTCACATTCTCAAGATAACTTAAGGTTTTATTTTTTAAAAGTGACATCTCAGCTCAGACAATGTATTAAAGGTGTGGGGTTAGACTCTGTCGATATCCCGACATTGAGTCAGACTGGTTCTATTTCCAAAGTAAGAATTTATAAAATATGACATGGATTGACTGCTGCAGATTGTGCAATTTTTGAGCAAAATGGAATGTATCTGCAAATACAAATTCATCCCATAAACTTGTGTGTGCGTGCATGCATGAGAGAGTATGTGCATGTGAGCGTGAGTGCGCGTGAGAGAATGTATTTGCATGTATGCATGCTTGGTAAAGTGCGTGCATGAGTGTGATGGAGTATAAACCTGTGAGAGGTTGTGTGTGTGTGTGTGTGTGTGTGTGTGTGTGTGTGTGTGTGTGTGTGTGTGTGTGTGTGTGTGAAAGAGAGAGTGTACAATTTAGTAGGATCACCTGTAGTGTGATATTAACCCAAGATCCTGGTTGAGGCCATGCTCATGGCCTCTGAACTTGACTGTTGGACTGTAACCTGGAGTTGTGTGATTTTAAACTTTGATTTTATACATAGGGGAGACAGGCCAACTACTTGCGGAACGTTTCAGAGAACACCTCTGGGACACCCGCACCAACCAACCCAAGCGCCCCGTGGCTGAACACTTTAACTCCTCCTCCCACTCCACCAAGGACATGCAGGTCCTTGGCCTCCTCTATTGCCAGACCATGGCAACACGACGCCTGGAGGAAGAGCGCCTCATCTTCTACCTAGGAACCCTCCAACCACAATGGATGAACGCAGATTTCTCCAGCTTCCTCATTTCCCCTCCCCACCACCTTTTCTCAGTCCCAACCCTCAGACTCAGCACTGCCTTCTTGATCTGCAATCTTCTTCCTGACCTCTCTGCTCCCACCCCCTCTCTGGCCTACCACCCTCACCTTAACCTCCTTCCACCTATCGCATTCCCAATGCCCCTCCCCCAAGTCCCTCCTCCCTACCTTTTACCTTAGCCTGCTTAGCACACCCTCCTCATTCTTGAAGAAAGGCTTATGCCCGAAATGTCGATTCTCCTGCTCCTTTGATGTTGCCTGACCTGCTGCGCTTTTCCAGCAACACATTTTTCAGCTCTGATCTCTAGAATCTGCAGTCCTCACTTTCTCCTAGTTGATTTTCAACGTTGTCCACCTCAGTCCAACACCGGATTATCCACATCATGATAATTTCAGACAATGCAAGAATTGAACCCAGCATTCTGCATCACAAACCAGCTTCAAGAGTGAGGTGCTGGAAAAGCACAGCAGGTCAGGTAATATCACAGGAGCAGGAGAATCAACATTTCAGGCAAGAGCCCTTCATCAGGAATCATTCGAACTCTTGCCCAAAACGTCGACTGTCCTGCTCCTTGGATACTGCCTGACCTGCTCTGCTTCTCCAGAAGCCCACTCTCGACTCTGATCTCCAGCATCTGCAGTCCTCACTTTCTCCATCACAAACCAGCTGTTCAGCCAACTGAGTCACTCAAATGGAATAGCAGTGGAAATCTGACGTGGGAGGGTATAGATAAATTGATGGAATTTGTTCAGTAATAATTGACTGCAAATATTTTCTGGGTCTCTCCTAATTGCAGATTAATCCCTTGGAAACTGGAAGGAGCCAGGATTAAAATCAATGATGCATTAAAAATAATTGTGCGCCTCTTCATTTTCTTTAAAGTTTTTATAAACCATTTAGGAAATGGGGATAAAGAGGTTGTTGGGCTCATAGGTAGTTCCAGTTGGGTAATAATAATGTTGTTCACTTTCCGATTGGCTTGGGAAGAGTAATGTAATCAAGATTAGCCTGGTTGAGTGACAAATAGGGGCTGGGGTCAATGATGCAAGAAGTCATGGGATGAATCCTCCTGGAATATAGTCAACTGGAGTTGGCAATTTTATTAGAAGTGAATGCAGTGCAATGTGACCAAAGTACTATAAACAATAATGATTACCTCGTCTCAGTTATTCCACTGTTTTGGAAAAACTGTTCCAACATATTAGATCAAGGCATTTAAGATGATGAAGGGTATCAACAGAATTGACAACAAACTGCTCCCTTTGAGAATGGGAGTAAAACTGACTTCAGGTAAATAGTAAAAGAAGCAATGGGGACACAAGAAGAAATATTTTTCTGACACAAATAGTAAAGAACTGAAAGTTGCTGCTTGACAGTGAAGTGGAGGCAGGTTCACTCCAGGATTTCAAGAGGACATTGCATTGTTCTCTGAAAAGGAAGAATCCACATGGCTCAAGAGAGAAAATGACACTGGGTGAATTACTCCTTCAGAGAACCACCACATCTCTTGTCAAGGTTATGTTGGAACTGTAGATTGACCCCATATTCATTAGAATTTAGGAGAACGGGAGAAAACGTCATTGAATAATAAGATTCTTCAGGAGCTTTACATGGTAGATGTAGAAGCAGTTTTTTCCCTTGCAGGAAAATCTGGGAACAAAGGACAACTTCAGAGTAAGAGGTCAACAATTTCAGATGGAAATGAGAAAGTATTTATTCTCTCACCACCTCCCCTGGCAGCATATTCCAGGCACTCACCACCCTGTGGGATCTGGAGACTTCTTTACCACAGGGAGGCTTTTGGTCTTTAAATATATTCAAGGATGGGATAGACAGATTTTTAATAGATAAGATAATCAAGGGTTACGGGGAACAAGCAGGAAAGTGGAGTTGAGGATTGTCAGACTTATAGTTGAGCAGACTCAATACATTGAATCTGATCTGCTCCTATGTCTTGTGGTCTGAAGGTCTTATATTGAATCCAACATTTAAAATAATGCCTGTTCTGCCTCTTTCAGTTCTACTGCTCCTCCTAGTTTAGTTTTACCTGAAAATGTACCAAAACTACTTTTGAGTTTCTGAATGAAGGTGAACTGTGGAGCATTAGAAACATAGTTCCCCTCAACAAAAAGTGCTGCGTAACTTCTTACATTTCACTGCGCTTTCTGAGATTATCCTCTAGTGGGTGGCATGGTGGCACAGTGGTTAGCACTGCTGCCTCACAGCGCCTGAGACCCGGGTTCAATTCCCGACTCAGGCGACTGACTGTGTGGAATTTGCACGTTCTCCCTGTGTTTGCGTGGGTTTCCTCCGGGTGCTCCGGTTTCCTCCCACTGTCCAAAGATGTGCGGGTCAGGTGAATTGGCCATGCTAAATTGCCCGTAGTGTTAGGTAAGGGGTAAATGTAGGGGTATGGGTGGGCTTCGCTTCGGCGGGTTGGTGTGGACTTGTTGGGCCGAAGGGCCTGTTTCCACACTGTAAGTCTAATCTAAAACATATTCCTCACTTTCCATTCTTTAAATATTTCTCCTTCAAACAGGGATAGTTAATAGGAAATCTGAGTGAGGTTTTCAAAATGCTGAAGGTTTTGATTGTGTAAGTAAGGAGAAGCTGTTTCCTTGGCCACAAGGTCAATAACTGGACTTCAGCAGTTCAAGAAGCCTTCTCACTATTTCCTCTAGGGCAATGAATGCTGCCTCAACCAGCATTATACAGGAATGAAAAATAAAAACACCAAACAGATTGTAGAGAATTGACAAAACAAATAGAAGGCCAAGCAAAGGGTCTGATCTGAAAGTGTGACACACAGATTCAACATTAACTATCTAAAGGCAATAGGATCTGAGGAAAAATAAATTATGTGGAATTAGCAGGTTCATGATTCATGGGTTTGCCTCCGTCTGTGTTGGATGATACCATGATTGTTTTCAGTTATGCATGGGATATGGTTGCCATTGATTGGGCCAGAATTTATCGTCCATCCCAGTTACCTTTAAGAAGGTGATGGTGAGCTGCCTTCTTGAACTGCTGCACTCCATGAGTTGTAAGTAAAACCACAATACTGTTCGGGAGAGAATTCCAGGACTTTAACTGAGCAACAACAATATATTTCCAAGTCGGGATGGTAAGCATCCTTCCAGATAGGAGTTGCCATGGGTTTGGAAGATGCTGTCTTAAGATTTTTGGTCAATTTCCACAGTGAATCTTGTAGCTGGTACATAATGCTGCTAATGAGCGTTGGTGGTGGAGGGAGTGTACACCGTTCCAAAACAAGCTAGTTACTTTGTCTTTGATGGTGTCAAACTTCATAAGTATTATTGGATGTACTAAAATGCATAATGATTCAAGAATAACATTTGACAGTTCTTCACCAAAGAAGTCAAAAAATGGTTGAGAGGAGATAGGGTCTAAATCATGGTGGCTATTGTTTACTAGGTTATTATCATGCAGATGACCTTTAAACTATTTTCTGAAAGTCAGACTGTTTCACTGAAATTGGAATTGTTCAAATTCGATCATTTATCTGAATTATTAACTGCTTTTGCATTGGCCACCCTTAGAAGTGGATACAGTGTCTAATAGGAATAAAACTTGAAGCATTGACATGGTTGTTTTAAAAAATGTGTTGAAGAGGTGCACAGGCCAAAGTATGATAAAGGGCCACATAAAGAGATAGTACAGACTTTAGTCAAAGTAATAGGTCTTAAGGCGTGGCTTAGATAGGAGAAGTGTGACACAGATTCAGGGAACAAATGCTAGAGTTTAGAGTCAGACATAGAAGGTGCCCATCATTTAAAAATCAATCACAATTGCACAAGAGCATACTGGAATATCTCTTCATGTGTTATGTTTGATAGCAATCCTGTCAAATGTTTGACTAGGTTAAAGCCACTATATAAATTTAAGTTACTATTACTTTCAGTTTTTCTTCCAATGTATCATGTATTAATCCTTAAGATTATTCCTAATTCCTAATTGCAATGTTCTCCCAGGTATTGATATATATAACCTGAATGGTCATACTTGCATTTGATGTAATAACTTTTGTTTTTGAAACAGTAGGTATGTTGTCAACCCAACATAATCTGCTCAGTAACTATTGTTGCCAACATGCTTGTTGTTAGCATTTCAGAGATTGCATTGCTAGTCTCGCTTAACTCTTTCAGGTATATGAGAGCTCTCTCTCACTCTCAACTTTCAAAACTTGCCAATGAATTAAATGTAAGTGAAAAGAACATTGTGAATTTCCGTTGTGAAACCTCCTTATAATTATTAGTCTGCTGCTGAATGTTCTCTTCAGTTAATACTTGCATGAAGCAATCATTTAAGTCATTTAATTGATGTTACTTCAAAGGTCAATCATTAATTGTAAAATATTTTTAGGGTTGAGGAATTCTGCTGGATTATTCATTGTTTAAATATCTTCAGCTTGTGAGATAAGGTCAGTGCTTTGTCTTTCACGCAGTGACTCAACCAATAAATCAGGAATTATGTTGAATTTTCATGGCAGAAACAGAATGGGCTAGAATTTCTGAGCCAAGTGGGTTTTCACCATTCGACTTTATTTAAACTTTCCTTTTTGCCAATACTATTCACCTCAATTCATCCATGGGACTGGATTTTATGCTCCCTCTCAACTGCTTGGCTGTCAGGGATTGTAAGACAAATCAAATTCAGGGAATTATCCACTCACCACCAACTACACTCATACCTGTGCCCTTAGCACAGTACTTCCCACAGCAGGAGGTCATGTGGAACAACCCACCCACCTGTGAGCTGACTGAATCCCCATACAAGGATATTTGGTGCCCACTTGGAGGCCATATCCCACCAGAAGGTAGGAGTTAACCAGCAGGAGAATTCTATACCAAGCTTGCGACATTTCCCTGTGCAGGGTGGTGGTGGGAAGTGTAATGGGAGTTGGAGGGGAAAAATGAAATGGCCCCTTGATCAATGCAACACCCAAAACTTAAAAGTCTTACCCACTCTTGATTCCTCTTGTATGGCCTTTCAAACACCTGCCCCATTTGCCTCTCTGAAAGTAAAAGCTTAGCACCTGGCAAGATCCTCAAAAACTGTCAAGTGCCAGAAGTGTAGTACCTGCAGTGCCCATCACTACCAGTGGCACTGTAGATTCTGGAAAAATGCTGGCATGTGATTTGCCCTCAGCTTTCTGAGGGGGACTTTCCAGCCCTAAACTCTGTTAATAGCCAATCTGCTATTAGTGGGATAGCAGCTTTCCTCTGGTGGATTCCCCCTGAAGGTGTGAGACGAGGGCAGCCCCATGGAATTCAGCCTCGCAGGGGAAAGCTATTCACAAACCCACACTCTCCACATTGTGACATTTCTCTAGAACTCACAATCGGATTAGCTAGTGAACATGATTGAACTGAAAGGAGAGCACCTCACCCTCTAATCTGTAAAAATAAAAGTTTGTGAAAAGTGGTGTAAATTGCTTTTCAGCAACTCTGAGTGGTTAAATAAAATAAATCGCTAACACTTAATTTAAAATCAGCAAGTACCAATTTATCTAACTCTAACAGTGAACAAATTAACTAAACTATTAATCAACGAATAAATTACTTCTAACTACTAATTATTCCCAAATAAGGCAAGATTCAAATGGTATGCTGTTCTAATAAATAGAAGTCCCATTCTTGTTTAAAAAAAGCATTTAATCTCTTGAAATTATAGCAAGGTTATGTGTCTTCCAGAATGTTCTGTGCATCCTCCGTTGAATCTTCTGTCAGCCAAGATTGGAAGATTTGAGCTACAGGGAAAGGTTGAATAGGCTAGGGCTGTTTTCCCTGCAGCGTCGGAGGCTGAGTGGTGGGGAGGGGGTGGATCTTGTAGAGGTTTATAAAATTATGAGGGAAATGTATAGGATAAATAGACAAAGTCTTTTCCCTGGAGTGGGGGATCCAGAACTAGAGGGCATAGGTTAGGGTGAGAGGGAAAAGATATAAAAGAGACATAAGGAGCACCCTTTTCATGCAGAGGGTTGTACATGTATGGAATGAGCTGGCAGAGGAAGTGGTGGAGGCTAGTACAATTGCAACATTTAAAAGGCATTTGGATGGTTAAATGAATAGGAAGGTATGGAGGGATACAGGCCGGGTGCTGGCAGGTGAGACTATAATGGTCAGCATGGACAGGTTGGACCGAAGGACCTGTTTCCGTGCTGTACATCTTATGACTCTATGAATGGCCTCTCCATCATTGGTACCATTGTTATTTAGATGGTACTTTCTCTAAGACATAAGTGAGGCTGTGAGAGCCAGTGATTCTCTCTCCAGAGCTGAGAGCTGTCAGCTCTGGGGGATGGCAGCTTGCTCTGGGGGTCTTCTTTTATACCATTGATGACATGTCGTTATTTATTACATTAGGATTGTCATCAAAACTATCAGATTTAAATATAGTACGTTTTTAGTATTGAAGGGTCTTTTTAAAATTGATTGGTCTTTGCAACAACTGCTTGGCCTGCTGAAGGGCTCTTGTCTGAAACATCAACTCTCCTACTCTTTGGATGCTGCCTGACCTGCTGTGCTTTTCCAGCACCACACTCTCAACTCTAATCTCCAGTATCTGCAGTCCTCACTTTTGCCCTGCTAATTGTACAGCCTTTCGGTAAATGTTTCAGTTTGGGCTATCTGTGCACTAGCAAACTCTAGCTGCTGCTCACAGACATCCATTTTAAATCTCCAAGCACTGCAAAAGCACCATCTATTAAAGGGACTCTGCAATGCTATCCCCCTAGCATTGTACAATTCTACAAATATCAAATTCTAACTAACTTTCTGCCTCCCAATCTATAGTTACACTATGCAACACCTCCCCACTGAAGAACAAAAGACCCATCATTATGAAAAGATGACTTAATTGTTTTTGTTTTAAAATCTTAACTCCACTAGATCCATGGTTCATTAATCTAGAGTTAACATTGAACACTACTATCTCTATCTTTTATAAGCATTTTTCTTTTATACCCACGATAAAGCATCCGCAATAATATTTACACGACCCGCAGCATGTAAATTAAATGTTTGTAACATGAAACTCCAACTAAATAATCCAGTGTTTCTTGTCATTAAATCATTCCAGAAATGTCAAAGGATTGTAATTGGTATACACAATCATCTCTGCATTGTTTGCAATGTAAATATTAAAATGTTCTAAGGCTATTTCCAAGCTTAACATCCTTGGTAACATAGTGGTGAATGTTTCTGCCGGTCACGCAGAAGACTGGTGATCAATTCCCTGCTGGGGAGGACCTGACATTTAGGGGGCATGATGGCACAGTGGTTCACACTCATGCCTCACAGTGCCAGGGACCTGGGTTTGATTCAAGCCTTGGACAACTGTCTGCATGGAGTTTACACATTCTCCCCATGTCTGCATGCATTTCCACCCACAGCCCAAAGATATGCAGGTTAGATGGATTGGCCTTGCTAAATTGCCCATGGTGTTCAGGTATGTGTTGGTTAGGTGCATTAGTCAAGGGAAACGTAGAGGAATAGGGTAGGGTAATGGGTCTGGATGGGACACTCTTCAGAGGGTCAGTGTGGACTTGTTGGGCTGAAGGGCCTGTTTACGTGCTGTAGAGATTCCACTTATAATTCAAACTCTCATTCTTTTTCAGTGGGTGAGTATTTTTTCTGGTGGATAGTGAGATTTTTTGAAAAATAACATTGGCCTTTCAATTCTACAATTGTGGGCGGCGCGGTGGCACAGTGGTTAGCACTGCTGCCTCTCAGTGCCAGAGACCTGGGTTCAATTCCCGCCTCAGTCGACTCTCTGTGTGGAGTTTGGACATTCTCTCTGTGTCTGCGTGGGTTTCTTCCGGGTGCTCCAGTTTCCTCCCACAGTCCAAAAAATGTGCAGGTTAGGTGAATTGGCCATGCTAAAATGCCCGTAGTGTTAGGTGAAGGGGTAAATGTTGGGGAATGGGTCTGGGTGGGTTGCGCTTCGGCGGGTCGGTGTGGATTTGTTGGGCTGAAGGGCCTGTTTCCACACTGTAAGTAATCTAATTTAATCAATCATCCTCCTGTAACATCACAGCTCCAGTACATACATCGCTTGTGTCGTCAGTGACTTTGAAGGGTTTCAAAACATTTGGCGTGGCTAAAACTAGTGCAGTGGTTAACACTGCTTTGAAATTCACAAATGCCTCCTGACATTGTTCTGTCCACAGAAAGTTTGTGTTCTTTTTTACCAAATCCGTCCATGGTGTCACTATGCTACCAAAATGGCTACAGATTTCCAGTAGAACCTACTCAATCCTAAAAATCACAGCACTTCCTTCTTCGAGGATGGTCTTGGGAATTCCTTGATGACCTTCATCTTCATGTTCCTCAGTGGCATTGGCCCTAAGAATGTCACTTTCTTTGCAAATTTTGTTTTGGCCAAGTTTATGACCAAATTTGCCCTCTGTCGACTCTCAAAGAGCTCTGTCCATGTGATCTTTCCATAAATGGCAGAAAACCACTAAGCTGTCTATGTCGATGACACAATTAGCCAAACTTGTAACAATTCTGTTCTTAAGTCTTTAAAAAGTGTCTGGTGTGTTGTTAATTCCAAAGTGATACACTTTTAAATTGATATAGCCCTTTTGGGGTTACAAAAGCTTTATTTTGCTCTCTCCGACAAAGGTAGTTGCCAGTAACTGTGAAGTAAGTCTAACTCTGTGGCATACATGGAGAAAGTCAGGACTGCAGATGCTGGAGAGTCAAAGTTAGAAAGTGTGGTGCTGGAAAAGCACAGCAGGTCAGGCAGCATCCAAGGAGCTGAAGAGCTTATGCCCTTCATCAGGAATATGGAGGGGTAGGGGGCTGAGAGATAAGTTGGGGGTGGGGCTGGCAGGAGGCGGCAGGAAGGTGATGGGTGGTTGCAGGTAAGAGGTAATTGTGATAGGTCAGCGGAGAGCGTGGACCGGTTAGGTGGGAAGGAAGATGGACAGGTAGGACAGGACAAGAGAGTGATGCTGAGTTGGAAGGTTGGATCTGGAGGAACAATGCCTTGGGACCCAATAATCACACGGCATCAGCATCAACTTAGAGTCACAGAGCCATAGAGATGTACAACATGGAAACAGATCCTTCGGTCCAACCCGTCCATGCTGACCAGATATCCCAACCCAATTTAGTCCCACCTGCCAGCACCAGGCCCATATCCCTCCAAACCCTTCCTGGTCATTTAAGCCATCCATATGCCTTTTAAATGTTGCAATTGTACTAGCCTCTACCACTTCATCTGGCAGCCCATTCCACACACGCGCCACCCTCTGTGTGAAAAAGTTGCCCCAGAGGTCTCTTTTATATCCTTCCCCTCTCTTTCTAAACATAGAACATAGAACAGTACAGCACAGAACAGGCCCTTCAGCCCATGATGTTGTGCCGACCACTGATCCTCATGTATGCACCCTCAAATTTCTATGACCATATGCATGTCCAGGAGTCTCTTAAATGTCCCCAATGACTCTGCTTCCACAATTGCTGGCAACACATTCTATGCTCTCACAACTCTCTGTGGAAAGAACCTGCCTCTGACATCCCCTCTATACTTTCCTCCAACCAGCTTAAAACTATGACCCATCGTGTTAGTCATTTCTGCTCTGGGAAATAGTCTCTGGCTATCGACTCTATCTGTGTCTCTCATTATCTTGTATACCTCAATTAGGTCCCCTCTTCTTCTCCTTTTCTCCAATGAAAAAAGTCCGAGGTCAGTCAACCTCTCCTCATAAGATAAGCCCTCCAGTCCAGGCAGCATCCTGGTAAACCTCCTCTGAACCTTCTCCAAACATCCACATCTTTCTTATAATAGGGAGACTAGAACTGGACGCAGTATTCCAAGTGCGGTCTAACCAAGGTTTTATCGAGCTGCAACAAGATCTCACGACTCTTAAACTCAATGCCCCTGTTAATGAAAGCCAAAACACCATATGCTTTCTTAACAACCCTGTCCACTTGGGTGGCCTTTTTAAGGGATCTATGTACCTGCACCCCAAGATCCCTCTGTTCCTCCACACTGTCAAGAATCCTATCCTTAATCCTGTACTCAGCTTTCAAATTCGACCTTCTAAAGTGCATCACCTCACATTTATCCAGGTTGAACTCCATCTGCCACCTCTCAGCCATCTCTGCATCCTGCCAATGTCCCGCTGCAGCCTACAACAGCCCTCTATACTGTCAACGACACCTCCAACCTTTGTGTCATCTGCAAACTTGCTGACCCATCCTTCAATCCCCTCATCCAAGTCATTAATAAAAATTACAAACAATAGAGGCCCAAGGACAGAGTCCTGTGGAACACCACTCACCACAGACTTCCAGGCAGAATATTTTCCTTCTACTACCACTCACTGTCTTCTGTTGGCCAGCCAATTCTGTATCCAGACAGCTATGTTCCCCTGAATCCCATTCCTCCTGACCTTCTGAATGAACCTACTATGGGGAACCGCCTACTTGCGGAACGTTTCAGAGAACACCTCTGGGATACCCAGACCAACCAACCCAACCACCCCGTGGCTCAACACATCAACTCCCCCTCCCACTCCACCAAGGACATGCAGGTCCTTGGACTCTTCCATCGCCAGACCATAGTAACACAACAGCTGGAGGAAGAGCGCCTCATCTTCCACCTAGGAACCCTCCATCCACAAGGGATGAACTCAGATTTCTCCAGTTTCCTCATTTCCCCTCCCCCCACCTTGTCTTAGTCAAATCCCTTGAACTCAGCACCGCCTTCCTAACCTGCAATCTTCTTCCTGACCTCTCCGCCCCCACCCCCACTCCAGCCTATCACCCTCACCTTTACCTCCTTCCACCTATCACATTTCCAATGCCCCTCCCCCAAGTCCCTCCTTCCTACCTTTTATCTCAGCCTGCTGGACACATTTTCCTCATTCCTGAAGAAGGTCTCATGCCCAAAACGTCGATTCTCCTGCTCCTTGGATGCTGCCTGACCTGCTGCGCTTTTCCAGCAACACATTTTCAGCTCGAACCTTATCAAATGCCGTGTTGAAGTCCATATATGCCACATCCACAGCTCGACCCTCATCAACTTTTCTAGTCACATCCTCAAAGAACTCAATAAGGTTTGTGAGGCATGACCTGCCCCTCACAAAGCCATGTTGACTGCATTTAATCAAGCCATGCTCTTCCAGATGGTCATAAATCCTATCCCTCAGAATCCTTTCTAATACCTTGCAGACGACAGACGTGAGACTTACTGGTCTGTAATTGTCAGGGGTTTCCCTATTTCCTTTCTTGAAGAGAGGAATTACATTTGCCTCTCTCCAGTCCTCAGGTACAACTCCAGTGGAGAGCGAGGATGCAAAGATCTTCGCAAGTGGCGAAGCAATTGCATTTCTCGTTTTCCAAAGCAGCCGAGGACAAATCTGGTCCGGGCCTTGCGACTTGTCAATCTTAATGTTTGACAAAATTTTCACCCATCAGCTTCCTCTATCTCTATCCATTTCAGCATGCACACCTGCTCTTCAAAGGTTTCATTCACTACAAAGTTTGTTTCTTTCGTAAAGACAGAAGCAAAAAACTCATTTAGGGCTTCCCCTACCCCCTCAGACTCCACACACAAATTCCCTATGCTATCCCTGATCGGCCCTACTCTTTCTTTGACCATTCTCTTATTCCTCACATGAGTGTAAAATGCCTTTGTGCTCTCCCTAATCCGTTCTGCCAAGCCTTTCTCGTGCCCCCTCCCAGCTCTCCTCAGACCATTTTTAAGCTCCTTCCTCATCTGCCTGTAATCCTGTAGAGCTGAGCTTGATCCTAGCTTCCTCCACCTTATGTAAGCTACCTTTTTCCTTTTGATGAGAAGCTCCTTTATTTTACCACTTCTTGCCTGTCTCAGAGGAACATATTTATTCATCACTTGCAACAACTGTTCCTTAAACAGTCTCCACATGTCTATAGTGCCTTTACCATGGAACAATTGCTCCCAATCCATGCTTCCTAACTCATGTCTAATCACATCATAGTTTCCTCTTCCCCAATTAAATATCCTCCAATTTTGCCTAATCCTCTCCTTCTCCATAGCTAGGATGTGAGGCAGTTGTGGTCACTATCACCAAAATGCTCTCCCACCACAAGATCTGATACCTGCCCCGTTCATTTCCGAGCACCAAGTCTAGAATGGCCTCTCCCCTCATTGGCCTGTCAACGTACTGAGTAAGGAAACCCTCCTGAACACACCTTACAAAAACAGCTCCATTCAAGTCTTCTGCTCGAAGGAGGTTCCAATCAATATTGGGAAAGTTAAAGTCACCCATTACAACAACCCTACTACGTCCACACTTTTCCAAAATCTGCCGACCTATGCTTTCTTCCATCTCCCTGCTGCTATTGAGGGGCCTGTAGTAAACCCCTAAAGAGGTGACTGCTCCCTTGCTGTTCCTAATTTCCACCCATACTGACACATTAGGCAGATCGTCCTCGACAATGGAAGCTTCTGTAGCTGTGATACCCTCTCTGATTAGTAGTGCCCCCTCCTCTTTTTCCCCCCTCCCTATTCTTTTTAAATGCTCTAAACCCTGGAACATCCAGCAACCATTCCTGCCCCTGAGAAACCCATGTCTCTGTTATGGCCACAATATCATAGCACCAGGTACTGATTTATGTTCTAAGTTCGTCACTTTTATTCCTGATACTCCTTGCGTTAAAGCAAACACACTTTAACTGATACCTTGGTTCCTTACCAGGAAAATCCTTCCCACTAGCTGGTCTACCTCTTGCTATTGCCTCATTTGCATCAACTCTCACCTCCGGTATACAGCTCAGATTCCCATCCCCCTGCCATACTACTTTAAACCCTCTCAAACTACTCGAGCAAACCTTCCACCCAGGACATTGGTCCCCTTCCAGTTCAGGTGCAACCCATCCTTCTTGTACAGGTCCCACCTTCCCAGAAGGCATCCCAATTATCTACATATCTGAAGCCCTCCCTCCTATACCAGCTGCACAGCCACGTGTTAAGCTGCGCCCGCTCCCTGTTCCTCACCTCGCTATCTCGTGGCACCGGTAGTAAACTAGAGAACTCTGTTTGTTCTGCTTTGCAGCTTCCATCCTAACTCCCTGAAATCACCTTTTATACCTTCGATCCTTTTCCTGGCTATATCATTAGTGCCAATATGTAACAAGATTTCTGGCTGTTCGCCCTCCCCTTTTAGAACCTTATACACCCGATGGGAGACATCCCGGACCCTGACACCTGGGAGGCAACATACCTTTTGGAATCCCGATCCTGACCACAAAATCTCCTGTCAATTCCCCTAACTATTGAGTTCCCTACCACGAGTACCTTTCTATTCTGCCCCCTTCCCTTCTTTGCCACAGTGTCAGGCTCAGTGCCAGAGAACTGACTGCTATGGCTTTCCTCTGGTAGGTCATTCCCCCCCCCCAGCAGTATCCAAAATGGTATACTTATTGCTGAGGGGAATGTCCACAGGGGATCGCTGCACTATCTGACTGTCCCCTTTCCTCCCCCTAACTCTAACCTATTTATCCTTGTTCTGAGCCTTATGAGTGACCAACTCCCAGGAACTCCTCTCAATTACCCCCTCAGCCTCCCGAATGATCCGTAGTTCACCCAGCTCCAGCTCCAAATCCCTAAAACAGTTTTCAAGGAGCTGGAGTTGGGTGCACTTCCCACAGATGTAGCCAGTGGAGATGTATGCCATGTCTTCCACCTGCCACATTCTGCAGGAGGAGCAAGCAACTGCTCTAGCATCCATACCTGACTTATCTGAACACGCACTCAGTATGAAAGTAGAAAGCTGAGTTCAAGTTGCTATAAGATCAATAACAAACTTATATTCAATAGAGGAAGTTTAGAATGAACCTTACCTTATTAACTAGGTTCGAGGAGGAGGGCGGGTGGGAAACTCTACAGTTGTAGAGTCTCGGGTTTAGCCGCCTTGCTGATACATATGGTCACTGCTTTCCTTCCCGGCTGCCCCTCTGGTCCTTGTCACTTCCCCCACTGCTCCTGCTCCTTCTGTGAAAGGAAAAACTCCGCTGTCCGCTACCAGTAAGTAATTTTTTAAAAAAACTGCCTTACCTTAGCTGCAGTTTTCCGGGTTCATCTTACCTCCACTGCTGCTCGCACTCAAAACAAAAACCTGTGCCCTCCAGTTCTGGATTCCCCCACCCCAGGAAAAGACCTTAGGATTTACCCTATCCATGCCTCTCTTGATTTTATAAACCTTTATAAGGTTACCCCTTATCCTCTGATGCACCAGGGAAAACAGCTCCAGCCTATTCAGCCTCTCCCTATAGCTCAAATTCTCCAACCCTGGCAACATCTTTGTAAATCTTCTCTGAACCCTTTCGAGTTTCACAAGATTCTTCCGATAGGAAGGAGAGTAGAATTGCACAATATTCCAAAAGTGGCCTAACCAATGCCTTGTACATCTGCAACATGACCTCCTAACTCCTGCACTCAATACTCTGACCAATAAAGGAAAGCATACGAAGTGCCGCTTTCACTATCCTATCTACCTGCGACTCCACTTTCAAGGAGCTATGAACCTGCACTCCAAGGTTTCTTTGTTCAGTAACACTCCCTAGGATCATACCATTAAGTGTAAAACTCCTGCTAAGATTTGCTTTCCAAAATGCAGCACCTCATATTTATCTAAATTAAACTCTATATGTCACTCCTCAGCCCATTGACCCAACTGATCAAGATCCCATTGTAGTCAGAGGTAACCTTCTTCACTGTCCACTGCACCTCCAATTTTAGTGTTATCTGCAAACTTGCAACCGATACCTCTTACGCTCACATCCAAATCATTTATATAAATGACGAAAAGTAGTGAACCCACCAACAATCCTTGTGGCACTCCACTGGTCACAAGACTCCAGTCTGAAAAATAACCCTCCACCACTACACTCTGTCTTCTACCTTTGAGCCAGTTCTGTATCCAAATGGCTAGTTCTCCCTATATTCTATGAGATGTAACCTTGCTAACCAGTCTCCCATGGGAAACCTTATCGAAGCCTTACTGATTCACGTCTACTGACGTTGGTTGCAAATCCTATCAGATTGAATGGATCAGTTGGAGTGACAGTTAGTGGAAATGAGAAATTTACAAAAACAAGATGGATGGCAGTTATAGGAAGGGAAAAAACTCACAGATACAATCACATAGATGGGGTTAACTCCAGGAAAGGTAAGAGAGATAGGCAGGTAGTGCATGAACCTTCTGTGCCGCATTTCAAACAAGTATGCTGTTTTGGAAAATGTAGGGAGTGATGGACTCTCAGGGGAATGTAGCATGAACAGCCAAGTTTCTGATATTGAGACTGGCTCTAATGTAATAGAACATAGAACATAGAACAATACAGGACAGAACAGGCCCTCCGGCCCACGATGTTGTGCCGAACATTTGTCCTAGCTTAAGCACCTATCCATGTACCTATTCAATTGCCACTTAAAGGTCACCAATAATTCTAACTCTGCCACTCCCACAGGCAGTGCATTCCATGCCCCCACCACTGTCTGGGTAAAGAACCGACCCCTAATATCCCCCCTATACCTTCCACCCTTCACCTTAAATTTATGTCCCCTTGTAACACTCTGTTGTACCCGGGGAAAAAGTCTCTGACTGTCTAGTCTATCTATTCCCCTGATCATCTTATAAACCTCTATCAAGTCACCCCTCATCCTTCGCCGTTCCAATGAGAAAAGGCCTAGCACTCTCAACCTATCCTTGTACGACCTATTCTCCATTCCAGGCAAATTACTGGTAAATTTCCTCTGCACCCTCTCCAAAGCTTCCACATCTTTCCTAAGGTGAGGCAACCAGAACTGCACACAGTACTCCAAATGTGGCCTTACCAAGGTCCTGTACAGCTGCAACATCACCTCACGACTCTTGAATTCAATCCCTCTGCTAATGAACGCTAATACACCATAGGCCTTCTTACAAGCTCTATCCACCTGAGTGGCAACTTTCAAAGAGCTATGAACATAGACCCCAAGATCCCTCTGCTCCTCCACCTTACTAAGAACCCTACCGTTAACCCTGTATTCTGCATTCTTATTTGTCCTTCCAAAATGGACAACCTCACACTTGACAGGGTTGAAGTCCATCTGCCACTCCTCAGCCCAGCTCTGCATCATATCTAAGTCCCTTTGCAGCCGACAACAGTCATCCTCACTATCCACAACTCCACCAATCTTTGTAATGTATTGTATGTCGGGTTCCAAGGGATTTATTGTGTTAGGGGACTCTATAGTCAGAGGGACAGACACATTTCTGTGGCCAGCAGCGAAAAATTAGAATGGTGTGTTGCCTCTCTGGTGCCAGGATCAAAGATGTCTTAAATAGGATGCAGAATGTTCTCAAGAGGGAGAAGGACCAGCAGGTGGTCACTGTACACATTGGAACTAATGACATAGGAAGAGGAAAGGATGAGATTCTGAAGGGAGAATACGGAAAGTTAGGCAGGAATTTAAAATGGAGGTTCTCGAGAGTAGTAATATCTGGATTACTCCCGTGCTATGAATTAGTAGGGGTAGAAGTAGGAGGATAGAGCAGATGAATGCATGGCTGAGGTACTGGTGTATGGAAGAAGGATTCACATTGGATCTTCTGGGATAGAAGTGACCTGTACAAGAAGGACGGATTGCACCTGAATTGGAATGGGACTAATATATGGGTGGGGAGATTTGTTAGAGCTGCTCGGGAGGATTTTAAACTAGTAAGGTGGAGTGGGGGGGGGGGGGGGGGGGGGCGGTATGGGTTGATGGTGGGGGTGGTGGGACACAGGAAGATAGTGAGGATAGAAATCAATCTGAGATTGATATAGTTGACAAAAGAAGCGAATCAAACAGTCAGAGCAGGCAGGGACAAAGTAGAGAACAAGGTAGAACTGATAAATTAAACTGCATTTATTTCAATGCAAGAGGCCTAACAGGGAAGGCAGATGAACTCCAGGCATGGTTATGAACATGGGACTGGAATATCACAGCAATTACAGAAATGGCTCAGGGATGGACAGGATACAAATGCTACAGGAAGGATAGAAAGGGAGGCAAAAGAGGATGGGGATTCCCGTTTTTGATAAGGGATAGCATTACAACTGTACTGAGGGGGAATATTCCTGGAACTACATCTAAGGAAGTTATTTGGGCGGAACTGAGAAATAAGAAAGGGATGATTACCTTATTGGGATTGTACTATAGATCCCCTAATCGTGAGCAGGAAATTGAGAAACAAAATTTGGAAGGAGATCTCAGTATCTGTAAGAATAATAGGATGGTAATGAGACAGGATTTTAATATTGCAAACATGGACTGGGACTGTCATAGTGTTAAGGGCTTAGATGGAGAGGAGTTTGTTAATTCTGTACAAGAAAAAAATTCTGATTCAGTGTGTGGATGTACCTACTAGAGAAAGTGCAAAACTTGGCCTACTTTTGGGAAATAAGGCAGGGCAGTTGACTGAGGTGTCAGTGGTGGGGCACTTTGGGGCCAGCGACCATAATCCTATTAGCTTTGAAACAGTGATGGAAAAGATCAGATCTAAAAGTTGAAGTTCTAAATTGGAGGACGACTAATTTTGATGGTATTAGACAAGAACTTTCAAAAGCTGATTGGGGGCAGGTAAAGGGACGGCTTGAAAATGGGAAGCCATCAAAAATGTGATAATGAGATTCCAGACACAGTATATTCCTGTTAGGGTGAAAGGAAAGGCTGGTAGGTATACGGAATGCTGGATGACTAAAGAAATTAATTTTGGTTAAAAAAAAGAAGGAAGCATATGTCAGGTAGATTGAGTGAATTCTTAGAAGAGTATAAAGGCAGTAGGAGTGTACTTAAGAGGGAAATCAGGAGGGAAAAAAGGGGACATGAGATAGCTTGGCAAGAAGAATCCATAGGATTTTTATAAATACATTAAGGACAAAAGGGTAACTAGGGAGAGAATGGGGCCCTTCAAAGATCAGCAAGGCGGCCTTTGTGAGGAGCTGCAGGAGATGGGGGAGATACTAAATGAGTATTTTGCATTGGTGTTTACTGTGGAAAAGGACGTGGAAGATATAGAACGTAGGGAAATAGATGGTGAAATCTTGAAAAATGTCCATGTTACAGAGGAGGAAGTGCTGGATGTCTTGAAACACATAAAAGTGGATTATTCCCCAGGAACTGATCATGTGTACCCTAGAACTCTGTGGGAAGCTAGGGAAGTGATTGTGGGGCCTCTTGCTGAGATGTTTGCATCATTGATAGTCACAGGTGAGCTGCTGAAAGACTGGAGGTTGGCTTAACATGGTGCCACTCTTTAAGAAGGGTGATAAGGACAACCAATTTGGAACTATAGACCAGTGGGCCTGACATCAGTGGTGGGCAAGTTGTTGGAGGGAATACATATATTTGGAAAGGCAAGGTCTGATTTGGTATGGTCAGCATGGCTTTGTGCATAGGAAATCATGTCTCACAATCTTGATTGATTTTTTTGAAGAAGTCACAAAGAGGATATTAACTTCACCAGTTTTCAAATTTCCCCTCCCCTCCACCCCATCCCAGATCCAACCCTCCAATGCAGCACTGCCCTTGTGACCTGTCCTACCTGTCCATCTTCCTTCCCACTTATCTGCTCCACCCTACACACCGACCTACCACAATTACCTCCCATCTTCATCCAACTATCATTTTCCTGCCAAATTACCCCCAGCCCCACCCCCTATTTATCTCTCAAACCCTATCCCTCTCCACATTCTGAAGATGTCAACTCTCCTGCTCCTCAGATGCTGCCTCACTTGCTATGCTTTTTCAGCACCACACTTTTTGACTTTCTGTGATGTAAGTGGCTTGTCCTACTTTTTCCAGCCTTGGAATTGGGTATGACTTAGATTTGGTCACAGTGTTAACTTTCTGAGAATCTGCACTGAATTGTTTAGTACCATCAGGTTTGGGAATCAACAGAATCAGCAAGCTTCACTCGCTTTGACTCTTCTTGGAGTATCACTTTCACTTCCCTCTGAACCTTCCCTGCTTTCAGAAGATTAAGCTTGGAGGGGTATTGTTTTATTGGAACAGCATTCCCCATATTAACCTCATTCTATATGAAAGGATTTAGTTGGGGAAGGGGGAGTTACAATGTTACTGGGCAGGAATGGGGCGCCTAAATTGGGAACACAGGCTCTCAGAGAAATGCATAACAGAAATGTAAAGATTGTTTAGGAAGCTCTTGCTGATTGTGCTGGACAGGTTTGTCCCACTGAGGCAAGGAAGGGATGGTAAGTTGAAAGAATCATGGGTGACAAGGGACGTGGAACATGGAGTCAAGAGGAAGAAGGAAGCTTGCTTAAGGTTGAGGAGGCAAGGATCAGGCCTCTAGAGTGTTACAAGGTTGCCAAGAAGGAACTGAAGATTTGTCTTAGGCACAGCTAGAAGGGGGCATGAAAAAATTTTAGCGGTAGGATTAAGGAAACCCCTAAAGCGTTCTACACTTATGTGAGGAACAAGAGGAAGGCCAGAGTGATGGTAGAGCCAATCAGGGATATTGGAGGGAACTTGCGCCTGCAGTTAGAGAATGTAGGAGAGGTCCTTAATGAATACTTTGCTTTAGTATTCACTACTGAGAGGGACCTTCACATTTCTGAGGACGGCGAGAAACAGACTGATATGCTAGAACAGGTTGATGTTAGGAAGGCGGATGTGCTGAAAACCAACACTGGCTCTTCCGCATTAGAGACTAGAACATGTGGTCACAATGTACTCATCACCCAAAACAACTTTCATTTCAGTGGGCCAAACAAAACATGCTGGAATCACACCACTTTAGCAAAGAGAGAAACAGAGTTACAATGGGAAATTGACAATTCATTGTTAACTCTCTTTCTCCACGGATATTGTCTGCTATGTGAAGCATACATTAGCATTTCATTTGTTTTTATTTCAGATGTTCAGCCCTTTGCGCTAACATTTATCTGGAATGTTTAGTGCAGAAACTTCACAAAGACTGAATCAGATCAAACTGGAAACTAAAAGGCTTGCCAAGGCATTCTCAAATAGTTCTTTGAAAGCGTAGTTTTAAAGGATAAAAGGGAGTTGAAAAATGTATTCTGTAAATTAGAAAACATGGAGCCTAGGTGTCTGAAACTGTGGCTTGGTGTATGTGTTGCCAAGGTGCCTACCTTTGAATCACTTCAGGAATTACAAGCTCTAGATTGATATTCTACTGCAATACCGATGAAGTGCTGCAGATACCTCATTTTAGTTGGGATATTAAACTGTGGCCTCTCTTGGTGATGTAAAAGATCTGATAATATACAGAAAGAGAGCAAGGCAGTTCTCTCTTGTATGCCAATTAATCTTTGATCAACACCATCTTTATCAGATTATTTGCTCATTATCACATTATATTTTTTTGGGAGCTTGCAGTGCTTGATGTGTTTCCTGTGAGCCCTGGAATTCAACAAGATGGTGGCAGACGAGGATACTACAACTGGAGCTGCTTTGCGCCTGTTCTTTTTGTTTCTTTTCTACTTTTTTTTCTCTCTCTCTCTCTCTCTCACACACACACACACAGCAGTCCTGGAGAGGCGTGTGGGGAATCCCAAGTACTGGAGCAACACAAAGAACAAAGAAAATTTACAGCCCAGGAACAGGCCCTTCCGTCCTCCAAGCCTGAACCGATCCAAATCTACTGTCTAAACCTGTCGCCCAATCCTAAGCATCTATATCCTCTGCTCCCTACCTACTCATGTATCTGTCCAGATGCATCTTAAATGAATCTACCGTGTCTACCTCTACAACCTCTGCTGGCAATGCATTCCAGACACCCAACACCCTCTGTATGAAGTACTTGCTGAGTGTATCCCCCTTAAACTTTTCACCTCTCACCTTGAAAGCTTGACCTCTCGTTATTGAATCCTTCACCCTGGGAAAAAGTTTGTCTCTATCCACCCTTCATGATTTTGTAAACCTCAATCAGGTTCCCCCTCAATCTCCTTTTTTCTAATGAAAAAAACCTAACTTACTCAACCTCTCTTCATAGCTAGCACCTTCCATACCAGACAGCATCCTTGTAAAGCTTCTCTGCACCCTTTCCAAAGCGTCCTCAGCCTTTTGGTAATGTGGCGACCAGAACTGTACACCATATTCTAAATGCAGCCGAACCAATTTTAGCATGGCTTGCCAGCTCTTATACTCAATACGCCGTCCAATGAAGGCAAGCATACTATATGCCTTCTTGACCACTCTATCCACCTGTGCAGCAACCTTCAGGGTACAATGGACCTCCACTCCCAGATTTTTCTGCCCATCAGCTTTCCCCAAGGGTCTTACGTTCATTGTATAATTTGCTCCAGAATTAGACTTGCTCTATTTGTCTGGATTGCACTCCATCTGCCACTTTTCCGCCCAACTCTCCAGTTTATCTATATCCTCCTGTATTCTTTGACAGTCCCTTATGCTTTCTGCTACTCCACTAATCTTCGTGTCATCCTGCAAACTTGCTGATCATACCAATGGTGCCCTCTTCCAGATCATTTATGTATATTACAAAGAACAGTGACCACAACACTGACCCTTTGGAACACCACTGGTTACCTTTCTCCATTTCAAGAAACTCCCTTCAACTACAACTCTCTGTCTCCTGTTGCTCAACCAGTTCTTTAACCACCTAGCTAGAACACCCTGCACACCATGTGACTTCACTTGCTCTATTAGTTTACCATGGGAACCTTATCCAAACGCCTTACTGAAGTCCATGTATATGACATAAACAGCCCTTCCTTCATCTATCAACTTGGTCATTTCCTCAAAGAGCTCTATTAAGTTGGTAAGGCATGATCTCTCCCGCATAAAACCATGTTGCCTATCACTGATAAGCCTATTCTTTTCCAAATATAAATTGATCATATCCCTCAGTACCTTCTCCAGCAACTTTCCCATGACTGAACATCAGACTCACTGTTCTGTAGTTATCTGGAATATCCCTACTACCCTTCTTTAACAGGGGCACAACATGAATAACTTTCCAGTCCTCTGGCACCTCAACTGTATTTAAGGATGCCACAAAGATATCTGTCAGGGCCCCAGCTCCTTCCTCTCTCACCTCCCTCAGCAACCTGGGATAGATCCCATCCGGACCTGGGGTTTTGTCCACCTTAATAGCCTCTAGCCTACCCATCATATCCTCCCTACTTATGTCAACGCGATCCAGACTAATCAAACTTCTATCTCTAATCTCAACATTCATCACGTTCCTCTCCTCAGTGAATGCTGATGCAAAGTAATCATTCAGAATCTCACCCATTCTCTCAGGTTTGACACACAACCTTCCTTCATTATCCTTTAGTGGACCAATCCTTTCTCTAGTTACCCGCTTGCTTCTGAAATAAGAATAAATGCTTTGGGATTCTCCTTAATTCTGCTTGCTAAAACTATTTCATGACCCCTTTTAGCCTGCTTGATTTCTCATTTAAGACTTGTCCTACCTACTCTTCCAATATTCCTTCAGGGCCCATTCTGTTCTTAGCTTCCTAGACCTTAGAGCCCTTTTCCTCTTGGCTAGTCGTACAATTTCTGCTGTCATCCACGGTTCATGAATCTTGCCTTTTTTATCCTTTGCCTTCAACGGGACATCAACTGGAATCGCAAGTCCCGGAGTGGTGAGTGGGAAATCCTGAGTACCAGAGCAGTGCGAGGGGAATCCGAGTCCTGGTGCAATGCAAGGTAAAGCGAGTCCCAGCACAGCATAATTTACCTTGTTGCTGCTGAATGCCGGTGAAGAGCGGACTAGAGGCTGGAGCAGTGTAGGACATAAGGAATCCCTAGCCCCAGTGCAGCATGTGGGAAACCCGAGTCCTGGAGCAACATGAGGTGAAACAAATCCCAGCAGAGTGCAACTTACCTTGTTGCTGCAGAGTGCCAGTGAGGAGCAGACTGGAGTCTGGACCACGGGTAGTTGTCAGACTTGGGCCTGGCGCCACGTGCTGAGCAGTTGCTGTTAGGAGTTCTCACAATGTTATAACTACTTCATTTCTAACTTATTCTTAGACACTGTAAGTAATGCTACTGCTCACCTTTTAATCCTCTTTGTACGAAGTTTTGTACGAGGTACTTGTACCTAAGATGGCACCATGAGAGACATGATTTGGAGGAGCCGGTATTGAACTGGGGTGGGAAAAGTTAAAAATCACACAACACCAGGGTTATAGTCCTACAGGTTTATTTGAAGGCACTAGCTTTCGAAGTGCTGTTTCTCATCAGGTGTTTGTGAAGCATTACAGCTGCATGGTACTGTAATCTTTTGCTATAAATTGTGTCTTATGGTCCTGTTTCACAACCACCTGATGAAGAAGCAGTGTTTCGAAAGCTAATGCCACCAAATAAACCTGTGTTAGGCAAATGTGAGGATTGCAGATGCTGGAGTTCAGAGTCGAGATAGTGGTGCTAGAAAAGCACAGCAGGCCAGGCAACATCTGAGGAGCAGAAGAATCGATGTTTTGGGCCAAAAAATGGAAGGCTTTGACAATCCCCGATGCTTTCTGCTACTCCACCAATCTTCGTGTCATCTGCAAACTCACTGATCAGACTAACAATGCTCTCTTCTAGATCATTTATGTATATTACAAACAACAGTGGTCCCACTGGTCACCTTTCTCCATTTCGAGAAACTCCCTTCAACTACTACTCTCTGTCTCCTGTTGCTCAACCAGTTCTTTATCCACCTAGCTAGAACACCCTGCATACCGTGTGACTTCACTTTCTCTATTCGTTTACCATGGGGAACCTTATCAAATGCCTTACTAAAGTCCATATATATGACATCTACAGCCCTTCCTTAACCTATCAACTTGGTCACTTCCTCAAAGAATTCTATTAACTTGGTAAGGCACGATCTCCCCCGCACAAAACCATGTTGCCTATCACTGATAAGCTCATTCTTTTCCAAATGTAAATAGATTTTTTATCCCTCAGTACCTTCTCCAGCAACTTTCCCACCGTTGACTTCAGCCTCACTGTTCTGTAGTTACCTGGAATATCCCTACTATCCTTCTTGTACGGGGGACAACATGAGCAGTTGTCCAGCACCTCACCTGTGTTTAAAGGATGCTGCAAAGATA
Source organism: Hemiscyllium ocellatum (assembly GCF_020745735.1). Classification (NCBI taxonomy): domain Eukaryota; kingdom Metazoa; phylum Chordata; class Chondrichthyes; order Orectolobiformes; family Hemiscylliidae; genus Hemiscyllium; species Hemiscyllium ocellatum. Next base: position 91,874,429 of record NC_083403.1, read on the forward strand.
TCTGTCAGGGCCCCAGCTATTTCCTCTCTCAGCAACCTGGCATAGATCCCATCCAGTCTTGGAGATGTGTCTACCTTAATATCCTTTAGCCTAGCCAACACATCTTCCCTCCTTATGTCAATGTGATCCAGAGTAAACAAACTTGTATCTCTAATCTCAGCATTCATCACCTCCCGTTCCTCAGTGAACACTGATGCAAAGTAATCATTGATAATCTTACCTATTTTCTCAGGCTTGACCCCCAGCCTTATCCTTTAGTGAACCAACCCTTTCTCTAGTTACCCTCTTGCTTCTTATACAAGAATAAAAGGCCTTGGAATTCTCCATAATTCTGCTCGCTAAAGTTATTTCATGACCCCTTTTAGCCCGCTTGATTCCTCATTTAAGATTGGTCCTACTCTCCCGATATTCCTCCAAGGCCCGTTCTGGTCTTAGCTGCCTGGACCTTATGTACGCTTCCCTTTTCCTCTTGGCTAGTCGCATGATTTCTCCTGTCATCCATGGTTCACGAATCTTGCCTTTCCTATCCCTTGTTTTCAAAGGTACATACCTATCCTGCACTATCTTTAACCTATCTTTGAAAGCCTCCCCCATATCAAATGTGGACTTTCCTTCAAATAGCTGTGTCCAATCCACATTTCCCAGCTCCTGCCTAATTTTGATATAATTAGCCCAGTTAAAGTACTCGTCCCTAAGGGCCACTCTCATCTTTGTCTACAAGTATTCTAAAACTTATAGAAATGTGGTCACTTTCCTCAAAGAAATTCCCCCACTGCAACTTCTACCACATGGCCTGGCTCATTCCCCAACACCAGGTCCAATATGGCGCCTTCCCTTGTCGGACTATTGACATATTGCTCGAGAAAACTTTCCTGGACGCTCCTTACAAATTCTGCCCCATCCAGACCTCTGACACTAAGTGTATCCCAGTCAATGTTGGGAAAATTAAAATCTCCCATCACCATCACCCTGTCGCCTCTACACCTTTCCGTAATCTGTTAACCTATTTGTTCTTCTACCTCACGCTCACTGTTGGGAGGTCTGCAATACAGCCCCATCAATGTAACTGCACCCTTCTTATTTCTCAGCTCCACCCATAACACCTCACTGCTCAAGCCTTCCATAGTGTCCCCCTTTAGCACAGCTGTAATATCATCCCTGACCAGCAATGCAACTCCTTCAACCCCCCCTCCCCACTTTTACTTCCCTCCCTGTCCTGTCTGACTAGTTGCCAATCATGCCCTTCCTTCAACCAAGTCTCGTGGTTGCAATACTCCCAGGCACCAATCCAAACCCTAAGTTCATCTGCCTTACCACTATACGCCTTGCGTATATGCACTTGAAGTGTATGCACTTCAGGCCGCCAGTTATTTTGCGTTCATCTGCTCTCTGCCTACTCTTCCCCTTGGTAATGCTAACTTTGTGATTCTTACAGTCTCCAGTTTCCACCTCAATGTCTAGTAGTCTTCTCTTCTGGTTTCCAGCCCCCTGCCACATTAGTTTAAAACCTCCCCAATAGCAGTAGCATAAACTCCCCCAAGGACATTAACTCCAGTCTGGTTCAGGCGTAGACTGTCCAATTTGTAATAGTCCCACCTTCCCCAGAACTGGTCCCAATGTCCCACAAATCTGAACCCCTCCCTCCTACTCCATCTCTCAAGCCACGTGTTCATCCTGCCTATTCTTTCATCTCTACGCTGGCTAACACGTGGCATTGGTAGCAATCCCGAGATCACTACCATTGAGGTCCTCCTCTTTAACTTCTGTCCTAGCTCCCTAAATTCTGCTTTCAGGACCTATTCTCATTTTTTACTTACATTATTGGTGCCTATGTGCATCACAACAACTGGCTGTTCACCCTCCCCTTTTCAGAATGCTCTGCAGCTGATCGATGGCATCCCTGACCTGAAGATCTAGGAGGCAACATACCATTTGGGAGTCTCATTTTCGACCACAGAACTGCCTATCTACTCCCCTTACAATAGAATCCCCTATGACAATGGCCCTTCGAGTCTTTTTCCTGCCTTTCTGAACAGCCACGCTGTCATGATCCTGGCAGCTGCTGCCCTCCCCTGGTGAGCCATCTTCCCCAACAGTATCCAAAATGGTATATCTATTTTGGTGGAAGACGACCGCAGGGGACACCTGCACTGTCTTCCTACTCTTTCTCTGCCTTTTGGTCATCTATTCACTGTCTCCCTTAGCAATTCTAACCTTCAGTGTGACCATTTCACTGAACGTGCTATCCACGACCCTCTCAGCATCACGGATGCTCCACAATGAGTCCATCCGCAGTTCCAGAGTTGCGATGCGGTCAAACAAGAGCTGCAGTTGGACACACTTCTTTCATGTGTAAGAATCAGTAACGTCAGCTATGTCTCTGAGCTTCCACGTCAAGCAGGAGACACATGCCACAGGTCTGAGATCTCCTGCCATTGTAAGCCTTAGCTTTAGATCAACTAACTAAAACCAAATAATGCACTTAAATATATGAAAGAAAAAAAAGAAAAATAAATAAACCTTACCTTAGAGAGTCCTTTCTCTTCTGATTAGAGGAGGGTGGGCAGGAGGGAGATACTACATGTGTCGTATCTCAAGTTTAGCCACTGCCCAAATTTATACTAGGTCCTTACCTTCCCAGCAGCCTCCTTGTCTCCAACATCACCTCCGCTCTGTCTCTAGCTGCTTCCGGACAGGAAAAAGGCTGTGGGCTTCATCGGTAAGAACTTATACTGTTCTCTTACCTTCCCAGCAACCTCCTTGTCTCCAATGTCACCTCCGCTCTATCACCTGCTGCTCCCGGACAGGAAAAAAAACTATAACCTGCGTTGCGTAATTTTTAACTTTTGTCCATTAAAGGCAACCATTGTAAAAACTTTTAATTGTACTTCTGTACTGGAGTACAAATAACAATAAGAGATATTCAACATTCAATATTCAATTCAACAGCACGTGGGCTGCAAGCCCCAGAACAACATGTGGGGGTCTATGTGCCCCAGAGCAGCACGGGGAAGCTGCCCCAGAGCAGCATTGAGAAACAGCCCCAGAGCAGCGAACAGAGTCCAGGGCAGAGACTGGCAGATGGGCTGCAGTCCTGGAAGTTAGCTTGGAACAAATGAGTGCTGGTATGGAGCAGACTGGGACTTGGAGTGGACGGGGGAATGTTGTTGGACTGGAGTCTGGCATGTGCAGTCAGACCACATGCGGAGACCCTGCGCTGAGCTGCCATAATGTAGAATTTATTTTAAATTTCCTATCTTACTTTAGTATCGACACTATTTTTAGCTTATTTTTCAATACTGTAAAGTAATGCAACTACTTTTATTCCTGTGCTGTATTCAAGAATTGTACCTAGATTATTGTACCTAAGATATTGCCTTAAGAGGGCAGACATTATAAAAGCTTTTCACTGGTTATCTACAATGCAGCACATGTGACAATAAAAGGGTATTCTATGAAAGGATATTCTATCCTATTTTAAATCAGTTATTGCACTCCAAAAGTAATTGCAATATTGCAAAAGATGCTCCAGAAATGCAAGTCCTTTTTAAAACAAAACCTGCTGTTGCTGTATTGTTAGTTTGCTGCATGTGTGTGATAGGACAAAACGGATCTTGTTTTAAGAGATTTGGGATCAGGTATAGTTGTGGATAGGATCAATAGGAAGCTGGATTGGTCATGGACACCTAAGGCAAGGTGGCCTCCCATACCCCTCCCATTCACCACCAGCATTCCTTAAGGGGAGGAATACCACTGGGTCTTGCTTTCCTCTTCTGTAGACAGATCCACTTGGTGCCAGTTATCTTCTGTCTTGCCCTGGTGATTGTGAATAAGTGTGTTTCAAGGATAGATGTGTGTGATTGTGATGCCTCACATGTTGAAGGCTAGTCAGATATGTCGGAAGTGTGAGTAATGCCTGTGAAGGTTGCAATCATTGGATTAGGTGAGTACCAGTGCAGTTAGATGGTGTTGAGTTTGTGATGCTAGTTGAGGTGTAGTTCTTGAGCTAGGATCTTACCTTGTCATGCTATTTCTTGCAGCACTAGAGTCATTTCCTGGACTGTGCTGTTCCCGCATGTGGTGCAGCAACCTTTTCTGCCATTTTTTTCCCTGCCCCTCTGTGGGTAGTGGCCAGCCTTCTACCTCATGACCTCCTTCATCTGACCTTCCAGTGGAAAAAGGGATCAAAATAGTTAGGTTTCTGTTTTTGACTAGGGCAGACTTGATGGGCTGATGGGCCTTTTTCTGCACTGTAGATCTTTATCACTTTGTCCATACTCAGTCACACATCTATCTGTGATCATTCAGCACTTTGAATCTTTTCACTATTCTTAATTCTATTATATTATTATCGACAGTCTTGGTGCTGTAATCTTTCACAACCAACCACAACAAAAATGAAAAGAGAAATGCAACACCTCTTTTTATACTCACCTTTCAAAATATATCTTTTTGGCCAAATTTTTATGAGTTATGATTTATCATTTTATTGTCATGTGTATTTTACAGCGAGAAAAACAGTAAAATGCAATGAAAAGCTTTCCCATTTTCACCTTGATCCAGCAACATTTTGAATAGTTTTAAGAATTTTAAAATATTTATAGCATAAAGAAACCTCTTCAGTTCTGAGCAAGTTCATCATCAACAACATCTGCGTTGCTAACCCTCTTTCACAGCCTCATGGCCATCTACACCAAACCCAACTAATGTTGAAGGCACCACTCTTCAGAAGCAATCTTTTACCACTGGATTGATTCCCCTTTGCAATGCCTCGTCACAGCCTATACAGGCCCCATCAATGTCAGATCTCTAAATGTTCAGCCCACCTTGACAATGTCGTTGTAATGCCCTTCTGCTGCCACCAGCACCAGACTCAACTAACAATGAAGTCACCAGTCCTCAGGAACCAACTTCTGCCTTTGGGCCTACTTCACCAACATTGCCTCTGCTGATGTAGTAGCTGCTGAATCCAACGTCAGGTCCCGTGCTCACCTAAGAATCGCTGCCACAGCATGTGCACATGCCCACTCCCTGCTACAGCATGGTCTGTGCTGGGCTCACCGCTGCCATGAAAAGGTCTGTGCTGGGCCCACTTGAGACCACCCTGGGATTTCTTGCTACTGCAATTGGTAAGTAAAGGGAAGTAAGTAAAAGAAAGAAAACGAAACAAGAGAAAAGAAAAGGAAAACGATTAGAGAGGATGAGCTCCAGCACAGGAGCCCTACTCCACTTCTATTTTAACGACATAAGTGTCACATCACTTCATCACCTCTCTTTCTTTCACTCAGAATCTAATTTTCTTCCCATACCTATATTATGACCTTCTTTCTCTCAAACCTTCCAATACGAATGTAAACAGTTGTTCTTCGATTCAAATGGATGGGCTATTAGCCTTCTTGTCATTTAAGTGTTGCCTAATGATCTTCCCTCTCCCTTTTAGGACATGTATATACCATTCACTAATTGCAAAGACTGCAAATACATGGCAACTCAGTCCCCTTGGAATGCACCAGAAAGTTCTGTTATACAATAGAGATTTAACAGATTAAGGACAATGTCAAATATAATAACAGATCCTTATTAATATAAGTTATGTTTTCAAACATACTCTAATTTTCTCCTTCAATTTTTCAGTTGCTAAATTTGCCAACAGCAATCAGTTTCAATAAATGTATATTCCGCTGGAAATAGAAAAATTGATGATCTAACTGCGGTTTCTACAAAGACGAAAGAAAGATGTTTATCAGGTACATCTGGTTGGGGGAAATACCAAAAAACAAAGGGAGTAGGATTTTCAAATAAGAGTGAGACCATTTTGAGTGAAATCAGAAATACTTTCTCACACAAAGTAGGTGAAAATTGAGGCTCCCAAAAACTCTGCATTCTGAGCATCGTGAAAATTGCAAGCACTTAGGACAGATATTTATTGAGTAACAGTTTCAAAGATATGGGTAAATGGAGTCAGTTTCCTGATTTATAATGGTTAGATTGAGTAGCATAGGGGTTTGAGGGGCTAAATGGCCTCCCTGTGTTCTTGTCTTCCTAACCCAAGTGATTACTTTTCATTTTGTGAGCCCATTGACAGTCAGCTGTTTAAACACAGCAGGGTGGTTACCACCAATGAACCCTATCCTCTCCTCACTCGATCTGAGTGCACAAACCAATGTGTAACCACAAACCATTTAGCTTCCCTATAGAACCGAAACAGGCCATGCAGACCAACAAATCCACACCGACCCTCTGAAGAGTAACGCACCCATATCCATTCCCCTAGATTTACTCCTGATTAATGCACCTAACACAAAGGGCAATTTAGCATGGCCAATGCACCTGACCTGCACATCTTTGGATTGTGGGAGGAAACTGGAGCGCCTGAAGAAAACCCACGCAGACACGGGGAGAATGTACAAACTCCACACAGACAGTCACCCAAGGCTGGAATCAAACCAGGGTCCCTCCCGCTGTAAGGCAGCAGTGCTAACCACTGTGCTGCTATTGACTAGTCATCAAGATTAAGATAGGCTGAATAGGTTGGGGCTGTTTTCCCTGGAGTATCAGAGGATGAGGGGTGACCTTATAGAGGTTTGTAAAATCATGAGGGCATGGATAGGGTAATAGACAAGTTTTATTCTTCCATGGGGTGAGGGAGTCTAAAACTAGAAGGCATAGGTTTAGGGTGGGAGGGGAACTATTTAAAAGGCAACTACGAGACAACTTTTTCTCGCAGAAGATGATGTGTATATGGAATGAGTTGCTAGAGGAAGTAGTGGGGGCTGGGACAATTACAACATTTAAAAGGCATCTGGATGGGTATATGAATAGGAAGGGTTTAGAGGGATATGGGCCAAGTTTTGGCAAATGTGACTAGATTAATTTAGGATATCTAGTCAGCATAGACGAGTTGAACTGTTTCCGTGTGTATATCCCTATGACACTTATTTGATTCCAGCCTCCAATTTCTTAATCTCTGGAATGCTGGAACTCCAGTGTCTTTATCACTCACTGTGGATCAGTGGTTAGCACTGTTGCCTCACAATACCAGGGACCAAGGTTCGATTCCAGCCTTGAGCGACTGTGTGGAGTTTGCACATTCTCTCCCCATCTGTGTGGGTTTAGATTAGGTGAATTGATCATGCTAAATTGCCCAAGGTGCTAGGTGCATTAGCCAGAGGGAAATGGGTCTGGGTGGGTTACTCTTTGGAGGGTTGGTGTGGACTTGTTGGGCCAAAGGGCCTGTTTCCACACTGTAGGGAATCTAATCTAATCTGATTTAGACAGACGCAGCACAAAGAGATTATCTCAACAGCAGGACAGAAGCTAAGGCAGGAATAAGGAACATTAAGAGAAAGCGTGAAGAGGAAGTTGAGCTAAAACAAATAGTTAAATATTCTTCAAGCATATTACAGTAATAGCAAAAGATTAACAAAGGATAGAGTGGGGCCCAGTTGAAAATGTAGTTGTTGAGCAACTGAGCAATATAGTGACAGATAAAGAAGAGGTGCTAAAAAGGCTGGCAGCATATTCCAGATAGGGAAGTCACTAGACTGCTGAGAGCGGCAAGGGGACAAATTGAAGAGCCATTGACAAAAACTTTCCAAGCCTGTCTGAGTGCAGGCTTAGGTTCCAGGGGTCTGGAGGATTGCAAATGTGATACCATTGTTTAAGAAAGAGGCAAATGATATGGAAGACAGAGGGAGCCCTTGAAGAATACAAAGGTAGCAGAAAATAACTCAAACAAGGAATTAGGGCTGAAAGGGCTGTGACATTTCTTTGGCAAACAGGATTAAGAAAACCCCTAGGGCATTTTATAGATATATAAGAGCAAGAGAGTAGCCAGGGAAGGGCAGGTCTAATCAAGGGGAACAGAGGGAATCTATAGAACCAGAGAAAGTGTGTGAGGTCCTTACTGAATACTTTTGATTGAATTGGGAAAGGTTGAAGGATATGGTGGATGGTGAATCTTCGGGGTGCTATCTCGATATTCTGTGCTATTTCAATATAAATATGGAGGAAGCTTTAAAAATATGGGTACTTTAAAAAACCTGAAGGTACATTAAGTCCCCAGGACCTGACGGGACCTATCCCTAAATCCCTAAGGACAGCAAGAAAGGAATTTGCTGGGGACTTGTATAAAATATTTACATCCTCTTTAGTCGCAGGAGAGGTCCCAGAGGACTGTAGAATAGCCAACATTGTTCCTTTGTTTAAGAAGGGATAATCTGGGAAATTACAGGCTGGTGAGCTTTACATCAATAGTTGGAAAATTATGGAGAAGATTCTTAAGGATAGGATTTAGTGACATTTGGAAAACTATGATGAAAATATGTTGCTGGAAAGGCACAGCAGGTCAGGCAGCATCAAAGGAGCAGGAGAATCGACATTTTGGGCATGAGCCCTTCTTCAGGAATCATTGTGTGGAGAAGGTCATCACAAACTTAATTGAGTTTTTTGAAGAAGTGATGAAGATGATGAAGGCAGGGCAGTATGTGTTGTCTATATGGCCTTCAGCAAGGCTTTTGGCAAGATGCCTTATAACAGGCTGATATAAAAGGGGAAGTGACGTGCGACCCACGGTGAGCTGGTAAGATGGATATAGAACTGGCTTAGTCATAGATGACGGAGAGTAGCGATGGAAGGGTATTTTTCTGACTGGAGATTTGTGAACTGTGTTCTGCAGGGATCAGTGCTGGGACCCCTTTTGTTTGTAATATGTGTAAATGATTTGTAGATGAATGTAGGTGGTAAATTTGTGACAATTAGATTATGGTAGCTGTGGATAATGAAGAGGATTGCAAAGAATACAGCAGGATATAGATAGACTGGAGACTTGGTTGAGAAATGACAGATGAAAGTTAATCTGGACAAATATGAGGTGATGCAGTTTGGAAGATCTAATGCAGGAGAGAAGTGAAAAGCAGAACCCTAAGTAGCCTCAACATACTGAGAGATGTAGGCGTATGCATCCACAGCTTGCTGACAATGGCAACAAATGTGGATGAGGTGATCAAGAAAACATATAGCACACTTGTGTTCATTAGTCAGGACATAGAGTATAAAAATTGGCAAATCATTGTAGTGGTTCTGTTCGCCGAGCTGGAAGTTTTTGTTGCAAACGTTTCGTCCCCTGGCTAGGAGACATCATCAGTGCTGTGGAGCCTCCTGCGAAGCGCTTCTTTGATGTTTCTTCCGGCATTTATAGTGGTCTGTCCATGCCGCTTCCGGGTGTCAGTTTCAGCTGTCCGCTGTAGTGATTGGTATATTGGGTCCAGGTCGATGTGTCTGTTGATGGAATTTGTGGATGAATGCCATACCTCTAGGAATTCCCTGGCTGTTCTCTGTCTGGCTTGCCCTATGATAGTAGTGTTTTCCCAGTCGAATTCATGTTGCTTGTTGTCTGAGTGTGTGGTTACTAGGGATAGCTGGTCGTGTCGTTTCGTGGCTAGTTGGTGTTCATGTATGCGGATTGTTAGCTGTCTTCCTGTTTGTCCTATATAGTGTTTTGTGCAGTCCTTGCATGGTATTTTATAAACTACATTAGTTTTGCTCATGTTGGGTATTGGCTCCTTTGTTCTAGTAAGTTGTTGTCTGAGCGTGGCTGTTGGTTTGTGTGCCGTTATGAGTCCTAGGGGTCGCAGTAGTCTGGCTGTCAGTTCTGAAACGCTCCTGATGTATGGTAGTGTGGCTAGTCCTTTTGGTTGTGGCATGTCCTCGTTCCGTGGTCTATCTCTTAGGCATCTGTTGATAAAGTTGCGCGGGTATCCGTTTTTGTCGAATACCTTGTATAGGTGTTCCTCTTCCTCGTTTCACAGTTCTGGTGTACTGCAGTGTGTTGTAGCTCTTTTGAATAGTGTCCTGATGCAGCTTCGTTTGTGTGTGTTGGGATGGTTACTTTCATAGTTTAGGACTTGGTCTTTGTGTGTTGTTTTCCTGTGTACCCTTGTGGTGAATTCTCCGTTCGGTGTTCTCTGTACTATCACGTCTAGGAATGGGAGTTGGCTATCCTTTTCTACTTCTCTCGTGAATCGGATGCCTGTGAGTGTGGCATTGATGATCTGGTGTGTTTGTTCTATTTCCGTGTTTTTGATGATTACGAAAGTGTCATCGACATATCTGACCCAGAGTTTGGGTTGAATTTGTGGTAGGGCTGTTTGTTCTAACCTTTGCATCACTGCCTCTGCTATGAGTCCCGAGATTGGTGATCCCATGGGTGTTCCGTTGATTTGTTCGTATATCTGATTGTTGAATGTAAAGTGTGTAGTGAGGCATAGCAGACTTCCTAGCAGCACTGGAATGCACACTCAGGAACAATGGACTGACTGAAGAGACACAACAAACAGTGAGACAAACGGTCGTACCTATGATGATAAGAAAAAGAGAAACACATAACCTCAACACCAAGGAGAGGGAAGCACTGAAAGCACTAAGAAATGATAAGAACATAATCATACTACCAGCAGATAAAGGTAGAATGACTGTCATCCTAGGTAAATCAGACTACATCAAAAAAGCGCAACACCTACTAGCAAACACCAACACCTACCAAATGAAGGATTCGGACCCCACACCACAACTCACCAATAGAATAAATAACACCCTAAGGAATCTACAAAAAAACAGACAGATAACCAAAGCGGACCTACGAAGAATGAAACCGGAAAGCAACAACACCCCCAGATTCTATGGACTACCCAAAGTACACAAACCAGACATCCCACTCAGACCCATAGTATCACTACCAGGGACACCAGCATACAAACTGGCCAAAGAACTACAACAGAAACTGAAACACCTGGTCAGCGAATCCAAACACTCCATACAATCAACACAGGAATTCTTGGACGCCATCAGGAATACACACATAGACAAAGAAGAAACCATGATCTCATTCGACGTGACGGCACTGTTCACTTCGATTGACAAAACCCTAGCCAGAGAAACAATAGCCAACCTACTGGACATACATAACAGAAAACAGGAGGCGGAACCTATCAACAAAGACGGCATACTTAAACTACTGGACTTATGCCTCACTACACACTTTACATTCAACAATCAGATATATGAACAAATCAACGGAACACCCATGGGATCACCAATCTCGGGACTCATAGCAGAGGCAGTGATGCAAAGGTTAGAACAAACAGCCCTACCACAAATTCTACCACAATGGTAGAAATGGTTAATTACTAAGGGATATAAATTTAAGATAAAAGGGAATGTAACAATTCTACAGAAGCTGGTATTACATCATTAAGTCACCCTTTATTTACATGTGGAAATTCCTTTACATTGATCCAACTCCCTCAGAGCCAGCTATCAGAGTGTTAGGATGTCTAATACTTGTATTTTTTTTTCTGGTTTTTAAAAAAAAATTATTAACCCCCACACTACCGCCTAACTGCGGTAGTGCTTATTATTTTTAACCCCAGCATGTCTAATACTTTTATCTATTAGGCAGGTCTCCCTGATTGGACCAGATTAACAGCCCCAATTCAGGAACATATATCCTATGAAGTCCAGCTGGTTGACCTTGTTACAATCACTACCCCTCACCCTCTGAGACCGAAGAGAAAGGCTGGATCTTTTTCTTGTAGCTCCTTCTTGGTTGTTAGCACCATGTCAAGTTCCTCCAAATCTGCCTCAGATATAGGAAAAATGTAATGCATAGTAGCTCACTTCTCGCACCCAGAGCGAGAAATTCATTCTGTTCTTCAGGTGGCAAAGATGTTGAGGTGGAAAAATCTGCCGTGTCTATCTCAGATTCCAAGGTCTTATCAACGCTTGGTGACTGTTCCCCAAAGGTTGAGACAGTCGAAAAAGTCAAGTTCCTCGGAGTGAAGATAACTGACAACTTGTCCTGGACTTCGCACATAGATGTGAGAGTCAAGAGGCACAACAATGCCTCTTCTTCCTCAGGCAGTTCAGGAAATCTGACATGTTCTAAAGGACCCTCACCAACTTCTACAGATGCATCATTGAGAGCATGCTGTCCAGGTTCATAACAGACTGGTATGGCAACTGCTCTGCCCAGCACCATAAGAAACTACAGAAATGAGTGCACAGCCCAGACCGTCATGGAAGCCAACCTTCCATCCATGGACTCCATTTTCATGGCTCACTGCTGCGGGCTGTCAACATCATCAAAGACCAATCACACCCCAGTAATGATCTACAAACTCAGGCAGAAGATACAGAAGGCTGAACACACTCACCAGCAAGGTCAGGAACAATTTCTTCCCTGCCATTATTAGGCTGATGAATCCTCAAATAATGCTAATCTTGATAATGCTGATTCCACTTAGCGCACTCCCTGTGCAATGTAGCCTGTATGCCTCTAAGTCTTTCTGATCTGTACATCCTTGCTTACTATGATCTGCTTGTTTTACTCATTATCAAAGCTTTTCACTATACCTCAGTACATGTGACATTAAATAAATTAATCAAATCAAATCAATCAATAAATTTTCAAACCAGATGTAGGCACTCTCTTGTATACTGGCATATAGTTCTCTTATTCAATTCAGATCTAGTTGGACTTTTTTGCTGCCTCGAGTCTGCATGCTGGCACCAACTAAACTGGCTTTCTGGCTCAGATCCTGAAGAAAATTTTAACTGTTTGGCCGAGGCTTGGCTTGGCCGAGGCTTGGCTTGGCTTTGGTTTAGGTTTTTGCTGTGGGCTGACTTCTATTCAGGATATATTGCCTTTATTCAAGTGGTATTCCCCAATCTCCGTCAGACTGGCAATCGTGTCCACTTTCATCAGAATTCCGTACAATTCAAATGTTCTACTTCCTGCATTTTCAGTTATAAAGCCAGTTGTACTACCTGTTTGAAATCCAAATTATGGGCACTTTTACATGGTTACATCATCAGTATTTCATTAAAAGTTAAACCAAAGTCACATACCTCTGCCAGTCGACTTAACCTAGTCAAATCTCCCAATACAGATTCCATTAGTTCTCAAATTGCTAAGGAAAAACTGTAGTATTCAGAAGGATTGGGTTGGTAACATTCCTTAACTAAATCCATCAATTCTAGAAAGGTTTTAGTATCTGGTGCCTCAGAGAATATTAGACTCCTAATAACCAAAATAGCTATGTGTCCACAAGCTGTCAGGAGAATTACTCATTGCTTTTCATCTGCCCAATGCCATTTGTCTTGAAAAAGAAGGATTCTTTCCCCGTACTGGGGCCAGTGTTCAATGGTAGAATCGAATGAGTCAAGCTTTCCTAAATAGCAGCAAGATGCAAGAAGTGCTTACCACAACTCAAAGACACTGTTGCAAATAAATTTGTTCAGCAGTGTGATTTGGTCTTGTTGCCAATGAAATAACTCCATAAAGGTTGGTATCTCATCACCAAGTCACCTTTTTTTTTTAACATGTGGAAAATCCTTGGCACTTGATCCACCTCCCTCAAAACTAACTGTCAGTGTGTCAGGATATCTGACATTCTATTTTTCTCTGTCAGCCAGAGCACCCCGATTGGAGCAGAATAACAGTCCCAATCAGGGAATTCTTATTCTCTGTGGTCGACCTGGCTGAATTTATTACAGGAGATAAGTTTAAAAGAGATGTGAGAGGCAATTTTTCTTTACAGAGGATCTTAAATGCCTGGAATGAGCTACCAGATAAGGTGTTTGAGGCAGATACAATAGCAACGTTTAAAAGGTATCACGACAGGTACATGAATTGGCATAGATTAGAGGGATATGAACAACATTGAGGCAAAATGGTTTTGGTTTAGAAAGGTATCATGTATCGGTGCAGTACTCATGGGCCAAAGGACTTATTCCTGTTCTTTGTATCTTTGAAAATTTCCTATTTTTCATCCACTATTTTATCCACCAAAATTCAATTGCAAACAACCTGCTTCAGTTCAAGTCTTAGACCCCTAAAATCGACCATTTAATTGATTTTTATCATTTTCCAATTTGATATTGAACTTTATTATATTATGATCACTATTTCCCAAATGTTCCCTCAGTCTGACATTCTCGACTTGTGCTGCATCATTTCCTAGGACCAGCTACAGCACAGCTCCCTTCCTGGTAGGACTGGAGTTGTACTTTTCCAGAAAATTCTTCTGTTCCTTTTTATCATTGAGAGCAGCATTTATTGCTCATCTCTAGTTGCCCTTGAGAAGGTGGTGGTGAGCTGTCTTCTTGGACCTCTGCAGTCCTTGTGCTGTTGGTTGATCCACAATTCCATTAAGGAGGGAACAGCAGTATATTTCCAAGTCAGGATGGTAAGTAATTTGATGAGGAACTTGCTGGTTGTGGTGTTCCCATGTATCTGCTGCCTTCCAACTTCTAGATAATAGAGGTCATGGAATTAAAAGGTGCAGTTTAAGGAACCTTGACGAATTTCTGCAGTGCATCTTGGTGTTGGGACTTAGTACTGTTGGCGATGCATTCATTCATTCATTCATTCAGGTGGGGACTTTTCCATTTCATTCCTGACTCCTCATTGGTGGTGAACGAGCTTTAAGAGTCAGGAGATGAGTTAACTGCTATAGAATTTGGAGGCTTCTGACCTGTTCTTCTTGCAATTCTATTTTTATAGCTGGTCTAGTTCATTTCTGATCAATGATAAGCCTCAGGATATGATAGACACTCAGCAATAGTATTGCCATTGAAAGTCTAAGGAGGATGGTGAGATTCTGTCTCTTATTAGGGTAGATTATTGCCTGTCAATTGTGTGACATAAATGTTGTTTACCACTTGTCAGCCCAATCATGAATGTTGTTCAAGCCTTGCAGCTTTCAACTACTGACTGCTTCAGTATCTAACGAGTCACAAATGATGCTGAATATTGCAGCCTCATCAGTGAACATCACCATTTCTGATGATTAGATTAGATTAGACTTACAGTGTGGAAACAGGCCCTTCGGCCCAACAAGTCCACACCGACCCGCCGAAGCGCAACCCACCCATACCCCTACATTTACCCCTTACCTAACACTACGGGCAATTTAGCTTGGCCAATTCACCTGACCCACACATCTTTGGACTGTGGGAGGAAACCGGAGCACCCGGAGGAAACCCACGCAGACACGGTGAGAACGTGCAAACTCCACACAGTCAGTCGCCTGAGTCGGGAATTGAACCCGGGTCTACAGGCGCTGTGAGGCAGCAGTGCTAACCACTGTGCCACCGTGCCGCCCACTCTGCCACCGTGCCGCCCACTGTGCCACCGTGCCGCCCACGTGCCGCCCACGGTGATCTCATGGTGGAGGCAAGTTATTGATGAAGCAGCTGAAGAAGGTTGGACCTAAGATACTAGAACATAGAACATAAAACAGTACAGCACAGGAACAGACCCCTCAGCCCACCATTTCTGTGCTTACCATGTAGCCATTCAAAATGACTCCCATCTCCTTGCACATGGCTCAAAGTTATAAGATAGAGTGTGGTGGCGGAGGGTTGCTATTCAGACTGAAAGACTGTAACCAGCAGGTATGCTGAAATGATTGGTTCTGGGTCCACTGCTTTTTGGCATTTATATAAATGATTTGGTTGTGAAGGTGGAGGTATGGTTAGTAAGTTTGCAGATGACACCAAAATTGGTGATGTAATGGACAGAGAAGAAGGCCACCTCAGAGTACAATGGGACTTTGATCAGATGGGCTGATGAGCTGAGGAGTGGTGGATGGAGTTTATTTGAGATAAATGTGAGGTGCTGAATTTTGGAAAGACATATCTGGGCAGGATTTATACACTGGGTAAAAAATTAGGTCTGCAGATGCTGGAGATCACAGCTGAAAATGTGTTGCTGGTTAAAGCACAGCAGGTTAGGCAGCATCCAAGGAATAGGAAATTCGATGTTTCGGGCATAAGCCCTTCATCAGGAAAGGGCTTATGCCCGAAACGTCAAATTTCCTATTCCTTGGATGCTGCCTAACCTGCTGTGCTTTAACCAGCAACACATTTTCAGCAGGATTTATACACTTAATGGTAAGGTCCTAGGAGTGTTGCAGAACAAAGAGACCTTCGGGTGCAGGTTCATAGTTCCTTGAAATTGGAGCCTCAAGTAGACAGAATAGTGAATAAATGTTTGGTATGCTTTATTGGTCAGTGCATTGAGTATAGGAGTTGGGAGGTCATGTTACATCTGCACAAGAGATTGGTTAGGCCACTTTTGGAATATTGTGTAACTTTATGACTTTATCATATGATCAATATTCCTCTATTCTCAGCCTGTTCATGTATCTGCCTAAATGCCTCTTAAATGGTGCTATTTTAAATACTTCTGCCACCTTCCCGGCAATACATTCCAGGCCCCTACCATCCTCTGCGTTAAAAAAATTGCCTTGTACATCTTCTTTAAGCTTTCCCTCTTCCACTTTAAATTTATGCCCCCTATTATTTGATATTTCTACCCTGAGGGAAAGGCTCTAACTATCCACATCCACTCTAACCTTGCCTCTCATAATTTGATATGCTTCAGCTTCCAATACTCTTGCAAAAACAATCCAAGTTTGTTCAACTTCACCTTATAGTTAATACACTCCATCCAGACAACATTGTGGTAAATCTCTTTGCATCCTTTTCAAAGCTTCATGCCCTTGTAAAAGTGTGGTAGCCAAAACTGCACACCCTGAGGAACTCCTGCAGTGTAATCCTGGAGTTGAGATGATTAATCTTCAATAATCACAACCATCTTTGATAGTGCCAGGTATGACTCCAAACAGCGTAGATTTCTCCTTGACTCCAGCTTTTTGAGGGCTTTTTAATGGTTTACTCAGTCAAATATGACCTTATCAAAGAGCAATCAATTTCACCTGATTTCTGGAATGCAGCATGTTTGAACCTAGCCTTTAATACGGTCAGAAGGCCCCTTAGTGATGCAAGGTTGGTGTCCCTGCCTATGTGTAATAAGATGTGGGTTCAAGTCCAGATGTGTGGCAGACATTTCTGAACAGGTTGATGAAAATGTATATAATGAGGTCAGGAGCTGTGTGACCATGGCAGAATCCAAACCAAGGTCAATGAATGGGTTATTATTGTGAAAGTTCCACTTGATAGCACTAACTACAGCACTTTGCCAATGATTGGAAAGTGCTGGCATAGTGGTAATACCCAAAGTTCCAGGATAATGTTCTGGGAGATTGGGTTCAAATCCCACCATGGCAGTGGGATTTCAATTCAATGAAAATTTGGAAAGAAAGGTTAATCTAATGGCAACCATGTCACCTCTGTTATATGTCATAAAGACCCTGACGTGGTAAAGATTGAGTCCAATACCTCTAGAACACACTTGCTGGCAGTGGCAGAGCTCAGCAATTTTACTGGAAGACATGCACAGTATTAGCAGAGCCTTTTACTGCCCAGGATATAGAGTAACATACTGGCCTGTTCCTAAGGCCGTCCAATCTGATTTCAAAATAGTTTGTGTCAGTTGTTGAAATGCTTCTGAGCAACAGATACAGAGTCCACCTTGGACAAGATCAAAATGAATAGAGAAGATTGACGAACAGAATATCACAGGGCTCAGAGTTGGTCTGTTTCACATATTGTCACAGCTGTGGAAAAGGTGTTCCCTCAAGATGATCTGAATTAAGAGTTTTTGTGAGTTTGTGAGTGTGATTTTGCATGCGTTCAATTATCTTCATTGGTTTCAGGTGCATTCCATTGGGAAGCGGCTCATGTGTACCATGAACACCAACATGATGTGGTTGTGCTGAGTGGCCTGTGCCTGTGATGTAAATTCAAAGTTAAACTATATTAAATGACTGCTGATATCTCTTTTGACGCCAATTCATTCACAAATGCAATGTTTGAAAGTCGATTCATATGAGGAGAAAGTGAGGACTGCTGATGCTGGAGATTAGAGCTGAAAATGTGTTACTGGAAAAGCGCAGCAGGTCAGGCAGCATCCAAAGAGCAGGAGAATCGACGTTTCGGGCATGAGCCCTTCTTCAGGAATGAGGAAAGTGTGTCCAGCAGGCTAAGGTAAAAGGTAGGGAGGAGGGACTTGGGGGAGGGACCATAGCAACACAACGGCTGGAGGAAGAGTGCCTCATCTTCTGCCTAGGAATCCTCCAACCACAAGGGATGAACCTAGATTTCTCCAGTTTCCTCATTTCCCCTTCCCCCACCTTGTCTCAGTCAAATCCCTCAAACTCAGCACCACCTTCCTAACCTGCAATCTTCTTCCTGACCTCTCCGCCCCCACCCCTACTCCGGCCTATCACCCTCACCTTTACCTCCTTCCACCTATCGCATTTCCAACGCCCCTCCACCAAGTCCCTCCTCCCTACCTTTTATCTTAGCCTGCTGGACACACTTTCCTCATTCCTGAAGAAAGGCTTACACCCGAAACGTCGATTCTCCTGCTCTTTGGATGCTGCCTGACCTGCTGCGCTTTTCCAGCAACACATTTTCAAGTCGATTCATATACCTTGTATGTTCAATGTTCACACCATTGTCGAAGGACTGAAGTTTTCAAGAAGATAATTAAAACCATGTTCACAATTAGATAACATATACAGTTAAGTGAAAATCCATTGCTGATAAGCATTGGGAGTTATAGACTCCAGATCATCCATTACTACCTCCATAGAGTCATAGAGATGTACAGCATTAAAACAGACCCTTCAGTCCAACCCATCCATGCCGACCAGCTAACCAACCCAATCTAGTCCCACTTGCCAACACCCGGCCCATATCCCTCCAAACCCTTCCTATTCATATACCCATCCAGATGCCTTTTAAATGTTGTAATTGTACCAGCCTTAAATTCCTCAGATGCTTTTTTTCTTCCATTTACACATTTTGTGGTTGTGGCCAGGCTGGCCAGCATTTATTGCTCATCCTTAGTTGTCCTTGAGAAGGTGGTGGTGAGCTGCCTTCTTGAACTGCTGTGGGTTGACTCACAATGCCATTAGGGAGGGAATTCCAGGATTTTGACCCAGCTACAGTGAAGAAATACCGATATATTTCCAAGTCAGGCTGGTGAATGGCTTGGAGGGGACTTGAAAGTGGTGGAGTAGGAGGTGAGTCAGTATAGACTCAATGGGACAAAGGGCCTGCTTCCACACTGCAGGGATTTTAGGGGGCAGCACGGTGGCTCACTGGTTAGCACTGCTGCCTCACAGCATCAGGGTCCCAGGTTCGATTCCAACCTCAGGCGACTGTCTGAGTGGAGTTTGCACATTCTCCCCATATCAACATGGGTTTCCTCCAGGTGCTCCGGTTTCCTCCCACAATCCAAAGATGTGCAGGTCAGATGAATTGGCCATACTAAAATGCCCATAATGTTAGGTGCATTAGTCAGAGGGAAATGGGTCTGGGTGGGTTTCTCTTCGGAGGCTCAGTGTGCATTTGTTGGGCCAAAGGGCCTGTTTCCACACAAATGACTATCCCCAAAAAGAGATAATGTGACCACTGCTCCTTGACATTCAAAAGGTGTTAACATCACTGAGTCCTCCAGTGACCAGAAACTCAATTGGACTCACCACATAAATGCAGTGGCTACAAGACTACTGCATTTTATGTGTTGAGTCAAATTGAGTTTCTGGTCACTGATAACTCCCAGGATGTTGATACACCCAGACCCATTTCCCTCTGACTAATGCACCTAACATTATGGGCATTTTAGCATGGCCAATTCACTTAACCTACACATCTTTGGGCTGTAGGAGGAAACCGGAGCACCCGGAGAAAACTGTGGCAAGTAACTCACCTCCTGACTCCTGAAAGCATGTCCACAATCTACAAGGCACAAGTCAGGAGTGTGATGGAATACTCCCCACTTGCCTGGATGAGTGCAGCTCAAACATCACTCAAGAAGCTTGACACTGTCCAGGACAATGCAGCAGCTTGATTGTCACTTTATCCACAAGCATACACTTCCTCCACCATCGACACTCAGTAGAAGCAGTCTGTACTATTTCCAAGATTACCTCAAACGCACCAAAGATCCTCACAAACCCACAATCACTTCCATCTAAAAGGACAAGGGCAGCAGATATTAGATTGGACTCCCTACAGCATGGAAACATGCCCAACCAGTCCACACCGACCCATTTCCCTCTGATTAATGCACCTAACATTATAGGCAATTTAACATGGGCAATTCACCTGACCTTTGGATTGTGGGAGGAAACCAGAGCATCCGGAGGAAACCCACGCAGACACAGAGAGAATGTGCAAACTCCACACAATTAGTCACCCGAGGCTGAAATCGAACCCAGGTCTCTGGCACTGTGAGGCTGCAGTGCTAACTACTGAGCCACTGTGCCACCACTTGTCAGCCCAAGCCTGGATATTGTCCAGATGTTGTTGCATTTAGACACTGGTTGCTTCAGTGTCTGAGGAGTCGGGAATGGTGCTGAACATTGTGTAATCATTGATGAACATCCCCACTTCTCACCGTATGGTGGAGGGAAGGTTATTGATGAAGTAGCTGAAGATGGTTGGGCCAACAACACTATCTTGAGGAACTCCTGAAGAAGTAAACTGGAGCTGAGTCAACTGACTTCCAACAACCACGACCATCTTCCTTTGTGTCAGGTTCGACTCTAACCACTGGAGAGTTTGCCCCCTGATACCCATTGATTCCAGTCTTGCTAGGGATCCTTGATGCCACACCCAGCCAATGCAGCCTTGATGTGAAGGACTGTCACTCTCACCCTCACCTCTGGAATTCAGGTCTTTTGTCCATGTTTGAACCAAGGCTGTAATGAGGTCCATAGCTGAGTGGACCTGATGGAACCCAAACAGTGCCTCACTGAGCAGTTTATTGCTAGGAAAGTGCTGCTTGGTAGAACTGCTGATGACACCTTCCATCACTTTACTGATAATTGACGATAGAATGATGGGGCAGTAATTGGCTAGGTTGGATTTGTTTTGCTTTTTATGTACAGAAAATATTTTGGCAATTTTCCACATTGTCAGGTAGATGCCAGTATTCTGGAACAGCTTGGCTAGAGGAGAGGCAAGTTCTGGAGCACAAGTCTTCAGGACTATTGCCAGAATGTTGTCAGAGCCCATAGCCTCTGCAGTATCCGGTGTCTCCAAATGTTTCTTGGCATCACATGGAGTGAATCGAATTGGCTGGAGACTGGTATCTGTAATGTTGGGACTACTGGAGGAGACAGAGATTGATCATCCACTCGACACTGTTGGCTGAAGATAGTTGCGAATGCTTCAGCCTTACCCTTTGCACTGATATGCTGGGTTCTTTCATAATTGAGGATGGGGATTTTTGAGGAGCCTCCTCCTCCAGTGAGTTGCTTAATTGTCCACCACGATTCAAAACTGGACATGGCAGGCCTGCAGAGCTTAGATCTGATCCATTGGTTGTGGTATTGCTTAGCTCTGTATATCATTTGCTGTTTTTGCTGTTTGGCATGCAAGTAGTCCTGTTTGGTAGCTTCATTAGGTTAACACATCATTTTCTGGTATGCTTGGTGCTGCTCGCAGCATGCCCTCCTGCACTCTCTATTGAACCAGTGTTGATCCCTTGGCTTATTGGTAATAGGTGATTAGGGAATCCGGGCCATGTGGTTACAGGCTGTGCTGGAGTACAATTCTGCTGCTGTTAATGGCCCACAGCACCTCACGGATGCCCAGTCTTGAGTAGCTAGATCTGTTTGAAGTCTGTCCCATTTAGTACAGTGAAGGTGCCACACAACATGATAGAGGTTATTCTCAATGTGAAGATGGGACTTTGTCTCTACAAGGACTGTGCGGTGATCACTCTTTCTAATATTATCATGGATAGATGCATCTTCAAGTGGCAAATTGCAAGGATGTGATCAATTATGTTTTCCCTCACCATCTGCCACAGACCCAGTCTAGTAGCTATTCCTTCTATATCAGAAAACATTATTTTTCTCAAAGAAACCTATCTATTTCGTATTATAAATGGTCAACATATCCTGCTTCAATTACCTTAGGGATAAACCAGAATACCTGTCATGATAGAGTTAAACAAAGAGCCTTCGCTGTTAAAGGATCTGTGACACTCGGGCAAGACTTAGAGTGAAAAGAGCTACGTAAACGCAAATCTTATTTTCTTTTTCCTTGGTTGACCTTGGATACCGTGAGATCATGGAAAGTGCTGGAAGTTCAGGTTCTCTTGTACTGTTTTTGAGAGCCCCATCATATATGCGTCTGCAAGTGGCAGATTGGCAAGGCTGAGATCAAGTATGTTTTTCCACCGCCTGCTACAGACCCAGTCTAGTAGCTATTCCTTTAGGACCCAACCAGCTTGCTCAGTAGTATTACTGCTCAGCCACACCTGATGGTGTTCATTGAAATCTCTAACCCAGGGTACGTTTTATGCCCTTGCCATTCTTGAGCCATTTCAGTTCATTGACAAGATGAGTTGCAACAAGAAAAATTGCAATTGGCTTCAATTATGAGGTAGAAGCAATGAATATAGTATTTTAATCAGTGTAGACCTGCACTGATGTCAGTCTTAAAGAGGGCAAGGGACACCTCATCTCAAATTAGAAGTACTAAACATTTTAGTAGTCAAAATATATTGGAAAGAGCAGTGGAGATTGTTGATTACTCACGTATATTTAACAATTTAAAGTGCTGAATCATGTGTGGAAGTTACACAGTTTTAGCTGCTGAATCATGAGTGGTGCTGAATTATAGTTGGGCTTTTATGGTTTTAAGTGCTGAATGATGACTGGGAGTTTTGGGGTTTAAAATGTTAACAGCATGGCTCCTTTTGATTATATGATGAATATAATGAACCCAGAGAAATACTCCTTCACCCATTTGAAACAATCACAGCAACTACATCATCAGTCACTGGGCCATGAACAACCTCTGAGTTTGCTCTGTCTGTGCCCTGAGTTCCAGATTGTCAAACTGTTTATCGCAGTATAATATACAGTTTTAAACAAACTTAGATAAGCTACCTGGCTATAGCACTTTTTTTTTCCCCAACAGCCCTTTTGAAAAGGCATTTGAGTGTGATTTTCACATCTGATGAGCACAGCTTAAACACTTATTGTGTTCACTGATGTCCTTTAGGGAAGGATACTGTCACCCTTACCCAGTCTGGCCTGCATGCAACTCTAGACTCAAGCAATGTGGTTGACTCTTAACTCACCTGTGAAATAACTGAGCAAGTCTCAATTTGAGAAAGTCTCAAAAAATAAATAAAACCGAACAGGCAGCCTGGCATTGACTCTGCAAAGTCCTCCTTAGTAATACCTGTGGAATAGTGCCGAATTGGAAGAGCTGTCTCACAGATTAGTTAACCCAACCATAGTCATATTCACTACCGGATAATATATGTACTTTACTCAGGTCAGAATTGTGATAGAAAACTCCCTAGTTTCTGGATGAGTAAAGCTCCAATAATACTTGAGAAGCTTCACACCACCCAGGACAAAGCAGATCACTTGATTGGCACCATATCCACAAAGTTCACTTCGTTCACTACTGACCCTCAGTAGCAGCAGTGCATACCATGTGCAAGATGAATTTCAGAAATTCATGAAGGCTTGCATCTTGCAAATCCATGACTAATATCATGTTTTCGGAGAAGGGCAGCAGATACATGGCAACTGCAAGTTTTCCTCCAAGTCACTCACCATCCTGACTTGAAAGATTATCACTGCCATCAGATCACAATTCTAGATTTTCGTCCTGAACAGCATTGTGGGTCTCCATACATGGACTGCAACAGTTCAAGAAGGCAGTTCAGCAACACATTCTCAGGGACGACTTGGGATGGATAAATAAATGCTGGCCCACAAGTGAGTGGAAAAAGACCTCAATAAGTCGCCGGATACAGTGCCAGATGTTCACTATACCTTTTGTTTGATTCTCTTCTCATGCAAATCTGTCAGCGCATAAGACAGTAGGCTGCTGGTCATGGGGTCATGCACTCTCCCAGCACACAATACTAAGTATTGTATTGGCTTTATTCTTGTGCTTGCTTCAAGGTGATCACTGAGTCTCGTGTGACTACATGTCAATACAATACATAGTCTGGCACCTTTTGCAGATGCGACGGACCCATAAAGTGTCTGTGTGGCCGGTTGGATTGGTTGGTGGACGACGTTATGAGCGCCCAATAGTGAAAGAAGGGCATGTTGTCGGCTGGTACACAGGTTGGAGACCAGACAGACCCTTCGCCATTGACATGGCAGGTAAGACTGATACAGATGTCTCTTTCATTCTGAAAATTATAGAATCAGCTGTTTCGATTTATATTTATTTTCTGCTTTCTCTGGTCTCCCGTTTTGATTTAGCCCTTCCTATTTCCCCTTCCTCTCCTTCACCTTTGATACTTTGCATGGCCCTTAATGGGCTGTGTGCATAATTATTCGATTGGAAGTACAGGTGATTTGCTAATGGTGTTTACTTGATGGAAAATCAAATACCACAATGATGTGGTGATGAAGAAAACTCTCTCAGATCTTAGAGGGAAGAAGGTTTTTACATTGCCTGCATTGCAAACATTAAGCTGTTTTGAATTGTCATTAGCACTATTTTCACGCATCAGAGGTAATTTGTCTGTGCTGTCTCTAAGTAATTGCTACAATTACAGAATCGTATGTTGATAAAGTACCTTGGATTAACATGTATGTACCATTTCAAATGTAGGGCAGTTATGAACTTACATGCTTTTAACATTTGAAATAGGACTGGAATATATAAATGCAACAATGTCTATTCCATTAAATTATATAAATTCTGTAAACTGAGATGTTTTAGGGCGGCACGGTGGCTCAGTGGTTGGCACTGCTGCCTCACAGCACCAGAGTTCCAGGTTTGATTCCAGGTGACTGTGTGGAGTTTGCACATTCTCCCTGTGTCTGCATGGGTTTCCTCTGGGTGCTCCGGTTTCCTCCCACGGTCCAAAGATGTGCAGGTCAGATGAATTGGCCATGCTAAATTGCCTGTAGTGTTAGGCGCATTAGCCAGAGGGAAATGGGACTGGGTGGGTTACTCTTCGGAGGGTTGGTGTGGACTTGTTGGGCCGAAGGGCCTGTTTCCATGCTGTAGGGAATCTAATCTAATCTAATCTAACTATAACTAGGACACATGCCACCACCACTCTCCTCCACTTTGCTGAACTTGTACTTTCTCCTAAAAAAAAATTAAAGAATTTCTCCTTTAATTCATCTCACTCCTGCCAAGTCAAAGGTATGGCTATGGGAAACTACATGGGTCCCAGTTAGGTCCATGTATGGAGTATGTTGAACAATCCTTGTTCCAGTCCCACATTTGCCCCCTCCCACAACTCTTTTCTCAATACATTGATGACTGTTTCAGTGCCGCTTCACGCTTCTGACTGAACTTTGAAAAATTTGTTCATTTTTACCTTCAATTTCCACCCCTCTATAACTTTCATATAGTCCATGTCGACACTTCTCTTTGTTTCCTTGACCTCCTTCTCCATTTCAGGAAATAAACAGTCCTCTGCCATCCACAACAAAGCCACTGTTTTCCATAGCTACCTTCACTATAGCTCTTCGCACAACAAGTCGTGCAAGGATTACATCCCATTCTCCCAGTTCCTTCACAAACATCATGTTTGTTCGGACGATGCATTTTCCAAAATTTCCTGCCCACTGTGGTTGACCAGGCCCTTAACTGCATCAGAGATAGTGGAGAGAACTTGTACCTGGAGTCTGAAGAGGTAAGGGAGGCCCTAAATTAGTTTTTTGCTTCAGTATTCACTAGAGAGAGGGACCTTGTTGATGGTGAGAATACCGTGGACCAAGTTAATAGGCTCGAACAGATGGAAGTCAATGTGCTGGAAATTTTGGGAAGCATCAAGATAGATAAGTCCCCAGGGCAGGACCAGATATATCCATGGTTACTACGGAAAGCAAGGAATGAAATTGCTGCACCTCTGGCAATGATCTTTGCATCCTCACTCACTGATTGGGGGGAGATTAATATTGTTCCACGGCTTTGTAAAGGTCAGGTCATGCCTCACAAGCCTTATTGAGTTATTTGAGGATGTGATGAGACAGGCTGATTAGATTCCTTACAGTATGGAAACAGAATCTTTGGCCCAACAAGTCCCTCCCCAACCTATATTTACCCCTGACTAATGCACCTAACATGATGGGCAATTTTGGATGGCCAGTTTCACCTGACCTGCACACCTTTGAATTGTGGGAGGAAACTGGAGCACCTGGAGGAAACCCATGCAGACATGCAGAATGTGCTAACTCCACACAGTCACCCGAGGCTGGAATCGAACCTGGAACCCTGGTGCTGTGAGGCTACAATGCTACCCCTGGTCAAGCAGTAGATGTGATGTATATGGATTTCAGTAAGGCATTTGATATGGCTTCCCACGGTAGGCTCATTCAGAAAGT
This sequence comes from Hemiscyllium ocellatum, assembly GCF_020745735.1. NCBI lineage: Eukaryota > Metazoa > Chordata > Chondrichthyes > Orectolobiformes > Hemiscylliidae > Hemiscyllium > Hemiscyllium ocellatum. The sequence continues at coordinate 91,900,738 of NC_083403.1, forward strand.
TAGGAGGTATGGGATACAGAGATATTTGGCTGTCCGATTACAGAATTGGTTGGCTGAAAGAAGACAGCAGGTGCTACTCGGTGACTGGGTGGGTGGGTTAGTAAGCTTGATGAAGACACAAAGGTCACTAGTGTTGTAGGTAGTGTCGAGGGCTGTTGCAGACTACAACAAGACATTGGCAGGACCCAGAGCTGAGCTCAGAAATGGCAGATGGAGTTCAAACTGGATAAATGCAAAGTGATTTATTTTGGAAGGTCAAATTTGAATGCTGAATGCAGGGTTAAAGACAGGATTCTTGGCAGTGTGGAAGCACAGGGGGATTCTTGGGGTCCATGTATGTAGATCCCTCAAAGTTGCCACCCAAGTTGACAGGGTTGTTAAGAAGGGGTATGGTGTTTTGGCTTTCATTAACAGGGGGATTGAGATTAAGAGCTGCGAGGTTTGTCTGTAGCTCTATAAAACCATGTGGTTAGACCACACTTGGAATATTGTGTTCAGTTCTGGTCGCCTTATTATAGGAAGGATGTAGACGCTTTGGAGATCATATAGAGGAGATTTACCAGGATGCTGCCTGGATTGGAGGGCTTGTCTTATGAAGAGTGGTTGAGTGAGCTCAGGCTTTTCACACTGGAGAGAAGAAGGAAGAGAGATGACTCGATAGAGGTGTACAAGGTAATAATAGGTATAGATAGCCAGAGACTTTTCACCAGGGCAGAAATGACTGTCATGAGGAGTCATAATTTTAGGTGATTGGAGGAAGGTATAGGGGAGATGTTAGAGGTTGGTTCATTACGCAAAGAGTGGAGGGTGCATGGAATGCACTGCCTGCAGTTGTAGCTGGGTCAGACACATTAGGGACATTTAAGCGACTACATGGATGACAGTAAATTGAGGGTATGTAGATTAGGTTGATCTTAGATTAAGATAAATGCTTGGCACAACATTGTGGGCTGAACGGCCTGTACTGTGCTATACTCTTCTATGTTCATTGTTCTATGTTGTATCATCAGGTAAAAACCAACATTAAATGTGTTCAAGAAAAACTGCTTGAGCCAATATTTGGATGCCCCTATTAGAGAAGGAACAAAACTTGGCCTTCTCCTGGGAAATAAGGTAATGCAAAAGACAGAGGTGTTGGTAGGGGAGCACTTTGGGACGAGTGAATATAATTCTGTTAGGTTTAAAACTATTATTGAAAAGGATAAACCTTCTCTAAAAATTAAAGTTCTAAACTGGAGCAAAGCCAGTTTTGATGTTTTTTAGATAGGAACTTTCAAAGTTGATTGGAGTAGGCTGTTTACAGGTAAAGGCAAGTGGGAGGCTTTCAAACATAAGATAATGAGAGTTCAGAAATGGTATGTTCCTGTTAGAATGAAGGGCAATGCTGGCATGAGCAGGGAACACTGGATGTCTAGTGATATTGAGGCTCTGGTCAAGGTTAAAAAAAAGTAGGTATGTCAGGTAGAGACAGCTGGGATCAAGTGAATCAAGTGAATCAAGGAATGTCAGGAGGGTAAGAGTATACTTAAGAGGGCAAAAAGAGGACATGAGATGGTTTTGGCAGATAATGTTAAGGAGAATCCAAAAAGAGTACAAGTACATTAAGGGCAAAAAGGTATCTAGGGAGAGAATAGGGCCCCTTAAAGATCAACAAGGCCATTTATGTGTAGAACCACAGGAAATGGATGAGATACTAAACAATATATTTCACATAAGCATTTACTGTGGAGCAAAGTACAGAAGCTTGGGAACTTGAGGAAACAAATAGTGATGTCTTGAAAGGAGTCCAACATTACAGAAAAGGAGGAGCTGGAGGTCTTAAAACGTTAGCAAGGTTAATAAATCCCAGGTACTGATCAAGCGTATTGAAGGACATTGTGGGAAACTAGGGAAGAAATTAGCAGACCCAAGCAGATATTTGCATCATCTGAAGCCACAAGTAAGGTGCCAGATAACGGAGAATTGTTAATATTGAGCCTTTATTGAAGAAAGGCTGCAAGGAAAAGCCAGGAAACTATAGACTGGTAGGCCTGACTTCAGTTCCAGGTTAGTTGTAGAGGGAATTCTGAGAGATAGTATTTACATACATATGGAAAGGCAAAGACTAACCAGAGTCAGTCAGCATGACTTTGTGCATGAGAAATTCTGTCTCACAAACTCAACTGAGTTTATTGCAGATGTGGCCAAAAAGATAGATGAAGGCAGAGTGGTACACATTGTCTACAAGGGCTTTAGCAAGGCCTTTGAGAACGTTCCGCATGGTAGATGGGTTATTAAGATTAGATTAGATTCCCTACAGAGTGGACACAGACCCTTTGGCCAAACAAGCCCACATTGATCCTGAGAAGAGTAACCCACCTAGACCCATCTTCCCACATTTACCCCTGACTAATGCACCTAACACTATGGGAAATTTAGCATGGCCAATTCACATGGCCTGTACATCTTTGGATTGTGGGAGGAAACCAGAGCACCCGGAGGAATCCCATGCAGACACAGGGAGGATGTGCAAACTCTACACATTCCAGAGCCGGGAATCAAACCTGGGTCCCTGGCACTGTGAGGTAGTAGTGCTAACCACTGAGCCACCAGGTTAGATAACATACAATCCAGGGAGAACTAGCTGGTTGGATGCAAAATTGGTTTCACATCATTAGACAGAGAGTGGTAATAGAAGATTGTTATTTGGACTGGAGGCTTGTGACCAGTGGTATGTCACCAGGGTTGTGCTTGATCCACTGTTATTCATCATGTATATAAAATGGTTTGGATGAGAATATAGGAGGCATGGATAGGAGTTTGCAGATAACACCAAAACTGGTGGTATACTGGACAGTGAAGAAGGCTAAGTGTACAACAAGATCCTGATCAGCTGGGCCAATGGGCCATGAATTGGCAGACATTTAATTTAGATAAAAGTGAGGTGTTGCATTTTGCTAAGACAAACCAGGGCAAGATTTATACAATTAATAGACTCATTTTGGAGCATTCGTAATGCTGAGGAGGTTGTGGATAGGAGATTTAGCAAATTGGTCACACCACAGATTAGGATTGCTGAGGGAGACAGGGAATGAATGGAAGTGACCAAAAGGCAGAGAAAGAGCAGGAAGGCAGTGCAGGTGTCCCCTGCGGTCATCTCCCTCCAAAACACATATACCGTTTTGGATGTTTTTGGGAAAAGATGGATCACCAGGGAAGGCAGCAGTAACCAGGTTCATGGCACCGTAGCTGGCTCTGCTGTACACAAGGAAGGGGAAAATGTGGAAGGGCTATAATCATAGGGGATTCAATTGTAAGGGGAGTAGATCGGTGGTTCTGTGGCTGAAAACGAGACTCCTGAATTATATGTTGTCTCCCAGGTGCACGGATCAAGGATGTCTCAGATCGGCTGCAGGACCTTTTGAAGGGGGAGTTTAAACAGACAATTGCCTTGGTGCATATAGGCACCAATGATATAGGTAAAAACGGGATTAATTCCTAGAATCAGAATTTAGGAGTTAGGAGCCAAGTGCCGCTTGTGGGCGGCACGGTGGCACAGTGGTTAGCACTGCTGCCTCACAGCGCCTGAAGACCCGGGTTCAATCCCCGACTCAGGCGACTGACTGTGTGGAGTTTGCACGTTCTCCCCGTGTCTGCGTGGGTTTCCTCCGGGTGCTCCGGTTTCCTCCCACAGTCCAAAAGATGTGCGGGTCAGGTGAATTGGCCATGCTAAATTGCCCGTAGTGTTAGGTAAGGGGTAAATGTTGGGGTATGGGTGGGTTTCGCTTCGGCGGGTCGGTGTGGACTTGTTGGGCCGAAGGGCCTGTTTCCACACTGTAAATCTAATCTAAATCTAATCTAATCTAAATCTTAAAAAGTAGGACCTCAGAGGTAGTAATCTCAGGATTGCTACCAGTGCCACATATTAGTCAGAATAGAAATGAAAGAATAGGCAGGATGAATGAGTCATTTGAGAGATGGTGCAGGACGGAGGGGTTTAGATTTTTGGAACATTAGGACAGTTTTTGGGGGAGTGGGACTATTACAAATTTGATGGTTTACATTTGGGCTGGACTGGAACCAATGTCCTTGTTAACGCTGTTAGGAAGGGTTTAAACTGATGTGGGAGGGGGATGGGAACCAAATGAGGAGATTTGGGTGGCATAGTGGTCAGCACTGCTGCTTCACAGCACCAGAGACTCCGGTTCAATTCCCACCTTGGGCAATTGTCTGTGTGGAGTTTGCACATTCTCCCCGTGTTTGCGTGGGTTTCTTCCGGGTGTTCCGGTTTCCTCCCACAGTCCAAAAATATGCAGGTTAGGTGAATTGGCCATGCTAAATTGCCACAGTGTTAGGTGAAGGGGTAAATGTAGGGGAATGGGTATGGGTGGATTGTTCTTCGGAGGATCTGTGTGGACTTGTTGGGCCGAAGGGCCTGTTTCCACACAGTAAATAATCTAATCTAAAAAAAATTAGTGGAGAGTAAGGAGGTAGTAACTAAAGCCTGTAAGGTACAAGATAACAAAGTCAGCATGACTAATGGGAAGAGTAGCCAGGGAGCAGATCATGAGGGAAGGGCATGATTGGCACCTAAATATCCTAGGATGTAGATGTTTCAGGCGGGCTAGAGAGGGATGTTAAAGGGGTGGAGGAGTTGCATTATTGGTCAGAGAGGATATCACAGCCGTGTTGAAGGAGGGCACTATGGAAGTCTCGAGCTGTGAGGCAATATGGGCAGAGCTCAGAAATAGTAAAGGTGTTTTGATTGTACGACAGGCCTCCCAACAGTGAACGTGAGATAGAGGTACAAATATGTAAACAGATTATAGAAAGATGTAGAAGGGTGGTGGTGATAGGAGATTTTAATTTTCCCAATGTATACTGGGATTCACTTCATCTTAGAGATCTAGATGGAGCAGAATTTGTAAGGAGCATCCAGGAGGGCTTCCTAGAGCAGTATGCAAATAGTCCAACTGGGGAAAGGGCCAAACTTGATCTGGTGTTGGTTAATGAGCACAGCTAGGTGGTTGAAGTTTCAGTAGGGGATTACTTTGGAAATAGTGATCACAATTCCGTAAGTTTTAGAATACTCACGGACAAAGATGAGAATGGTCCTAAAAGAAGAGTGCTAAATTTGGGGAAGGCCAACTATAGCAAAATTCAGCAGGAGCTGGGGAATGTGGATGGGGAGCAGCTATTTGAAGGTAAATACACAATTTATACGTAGGAGGCTTTTAAAGAGAGGTTGATAAGAATGTAGGACAGACATATCCCTGTGAAAATGAGGGCTAGAAATAGCAAAATTAGGGTACCATGGATGACAGAGTCTAGCTAAGCGGAAAAAGGAAGCATACATAAGGTCAAGACAGATGAAGCATTGGAAGAATACCAGGAACGTAGGACCAGTCTGAAATGAGGAATTAAGAGGGCTGAAAGGGGTCATGACATATCTTTAGGAAACAAGGTTAAGGAGAATCCAAAAGCCTTTTATTCATATATAAGGAGCAAGAAGGTAACTAGAGAAAGGGTTGGCCTACTCAAGGATAAAGGAGGAAGTTATACGTGGAGTCAGAGAAAACGCGTGAGATTCTTAACAAATACTTTGCATCAATATTCACCGAGGAGAGGGACATAATCGATTTTGAGGTTAGGGATAGATGTTTGATTACTCTAGGTCAAGTTGGCATAAGGAGGGAGGAAGTGTTGGGTAGTCTAAAAGGCATCAAGGTGGAAAGTCTCCAGGTCCAGATGGGATCTATCCCAGGTTATTGAGGAAAGCCAGGGAGGAAATAGTAGGGGCCTTAACAGATATCTTGGCAACATCATTGAACGCAGGTGAGATCCCAGAGGACTGGAAAATTGTTAATGTTGTTCCCTTGTTTGAGAAGGGTAGCAGGGATAATCTAGGTAATTCTAGACTGGTGAGCCTGATGTCAGTGGTAAGGAAGCTGCTGGAGAAGATACTGAGGGATAGAATTTATTTCCATTTGGAAGAAAATGGGCTTATCAGTGATAGGCAACATGGTTTTGTGCATGAAAGGTCATGTCTTATCAACTTAGAGTTTTTTGTGGAAGAGACAAAGTTGTTTGATGAGCTGTAGATGTCATATACATGGACTTCAGTAAAGTGTTTAATAAGGTTCCCCATCGTACACTCATGGAGAGAGTGAAGTCGCATGGGGTCCAAGGTGCACCAGCTAGATGGATAGAGAACTGGCTGGACAGCAGGAGACAGAGAGTAGTAGCGGAAGGGAGTTTCTCAAAATGGACAACTGTGACCATTGGTGTTCCACAGGGATCCATGCTGGGACTACTGTTGTTTGTGATATACATAAATGATCTCGAGCAAGGTGTAGGTAGTTTTATTAGCAAGTTTACAGATGTCACTAAGATTGGTTGAGTAGCAGATAGTGAAGGGAGCTGTCAGAGAATGCAGCAGATTGGAGAGTTGAGCAGAGAAATGGCAGATGGAGTTCAATCAGGTGATCAAGTGCAAGGTGATGCACTTTGGAAGATCCAATTCAAGAGCAAATTATCCTTGGGGAAAATTGATGTACAGAGAGGTCTAAGCACTGATAGCGGGTGCTGTCCTTACTTACTGTGCTTTAACCCCCGGCTGAAAGTAATCTCCCTTGATTGACTATTTCCCATAGACTTTGAGACACAGCAATTCGCTTGCTGCACATGCAGTGTGTTTGCCCTATACATAGCTGGTACATGCTGTAGCTGTGAGATTGATGTAGCAATGTGCTATATAGCAAGAAATCCACCACATTGACTGATTACTGCTGACAACCAGGACAAGCTGCCTGACTTTGTGCCGACATCAAAAGACAAGGCAGGACAGAAGTACTGTGAGCTTGTAAGTTTTGACTGAGGGGACAAAGCACAAGAATAGACTATCGAAGTAGGGAGAAAGTGAGTTGGCACAGAAATAGTAAATGAGAAGCACACAAAGTGCACCCTGGTCCAATCCATGAGTAGGAGTGCCTGTCCTGTGCACAGAATCCTGGCAGCAACCTTACACTGGCAGGTGCTGGTATACTCCAAAGTGTGGCATTGAAGTGCAGATGATAGTGTAAGTGGATGGGCAATGTGCATTGAGGGTATAGAAGTTGGTACTTGTTCGATGCCAATGTCCATGAACAGGGAGGGGTTGCAGATGGTTGCTATGAGATGTTCGTGCCTAATATCCAAGATAGAGGACTGGAGGAACAAGTAGCAGCTGGAGCCACCAGGTAACTGCATTACTTTCACATCTACAATTGCCACCATCTAGTTTCCATCCACTGCGTGAGACGATAGGAAACTGCATATCAATAAGGTGAGGTTGTAACCTCACTGCTCAATATGAGTTTAAAATCACACAACACCAGGTTATAGTCCAACAGGTTTAATTGGAAGCACGCTAGCTTTCGGAGCGTCGCTCCTTCATCAGGTCAACCTGTTGGACAATAACCTGGTGTTGTGTGATTTTTAACTTTGTACACCCCAGTCCAACACCGGCATCTCCAAATCACCACTATGAGTTTGATTACATTGCATTCGTGGCACAGAAAATCAGCCATTCAGCCCAATTGCCCTGTACTGATATTTATGCTTCATTCAAGCCTCCAACCACCTTATGCCAATTCCTCCGCCTCCGCCGTATCTGCTTCCAGGAGGACCAGTTCCACCACAGAACACACCAGATGGCCTCCTTCTTTAGAGACCGTAATTTCCCTTCCCACGTGGTTAAAGATGCCCTCCAACGCATCTCGTCCACATCCCGCACCTCCACCCTCTGACCCCACTCCTCCAACTGTAACAAGGACAGAATGCCCCTGGTGCTCACCTTCCAGCCTACAAACCTTTGCATAAACCAAATCATCCGCCGACATTTCTGTCACCTCCAAAAGGACCCCACCACCAGGGATATATTTCCTTCCCCGCCCCTTTCTGCCTTCCGCAAAGACCGTTCCCTCTGTGACTACCCGGTCAGGTCCACGCCCCCCTACAACCCACCCTCCCATCTTGGCACTTTCCCCTGCCACCATAGGAACTGTAAAACTTGCGCCCACACCTCCTCCCTCACCTCTATCCAAGGCCCTAAAGGAGCCTTCCACGTCCATCAAAGCTTTACCTGCACATCCACTAATATCATTTATTGTATCCATTGCCCCCGATGCGGTCTCCTTTACACTGGGGAGACTGGGCGTCTCCTAGCAGAGCGCTTTAGGGAATATCTCCGGGACACCCGCACCAATCAACCACATCGCCCCGTGGCCCAACATTTCAATTCCCCACTCCCATTCTGCTGAAGACATGGAGGTCCTGGGTCTCCTTCACCGCCACTCCCTCACCACCGGACGCCTGGAGGAAGAACGCCTCATCTTCCCCCTCAACCCAGGGCATCAATGTGGACTTCAACAGTTTCCTCATTTTCCCTTCCCCCACCTCATCCTAGTTCCAAACTTCCAGCTCAGCACCGTCCCCATGACTTATAGATTAGATTAGATTAGATTAGATTAGATTAGATTAGATTAGATTAGATTAGACTTGTCCGGACTTGTCCTACGTGCCTATCTCCTTTTCCACCTATCCACTCAACCCTCTCCTCCCTATCATCTTCATCCCCTTCCCCAATCACCCATTGTACTCTATGCTACTTTCTCTCCACCCCCACCCTCCTCTAGCTTATCTCTCCATGCTTCAGGCTCACTACCTTTATTCCTGATGAAGGGCTTTTGCCTGAAACATCGATTTCACTGCTCCTTGGATGTTGCCTGAATTGCTGTGCTCTTCCAACACCACTAATCCAGAATCTGATTTCCAGCAGCTGCAGTCATTGTTTTTACCTCGTTGATTTTATGCCATTTCAGCCTTTCAGCATGACCTTCTATCCCTTTCCTTTGAATACTCTGTCTAACTTTTTTCCTTTCAAACTATCTATAGTCTTTGCCTCAACCACTCCTTGTAGGAGCGAGTTCCACATTCTCCCTACTCTATGGGGAAAATGGTCTTTCCTGAACTCCCTGTTCAGTGATGGTTTTACGTTGATGGCCAGTCAGAGAAACAAGGAAAATAAGTACAGAAGTAGGCTATTCAGCCCTTCGAATCTGTACCTTTATTCAAAACAATCTTGGCTGATCATGTAATCTCAGGCCCCTTGACCCCTTTAGCTGCAAGAGCCACGTCCAGCTCACTCTTGAATTTTTCTTGTGAATTGGCTCCAATTAATGTCAACTGCAAACTTGAAGATATGCATTCAATTCTTTCATCCAAATCATATATTGTGAACAGCTGGAATCCCAGCACTGAACCCTGCGTCTCCTCACTCATCACTGCCTACCACTCTGAAGAGGATCCATTTATTCCAACTCTCTACTTCCTGTCTGCCAAACAGTTTTCTACCCACATTAATACATTACCTCCAATACCATGAGCTTTAATTTTCTTTCTTTGAGGAGTCTCGTCAAAAGCCTTTTGAAAGTCCAGAGACACAACACCTACAGATTCACCATTGTCCACTCTACTGGTCATATACTCAAACAATTATTTTCCTTTAGTGAGTCCATGTTGACTCGGACCGATTCTGTCACTGCTTTCCAAATGCTCAGTTATTACATCTATGAAGTTGATTCCAGTATTTTCCCCACCACTGATATCAGGCTAACCAGCCTATAATTCCCCATTTTTTCTCTTCCTCCTTTCTTAAAGTGTGAGGTGATATTAGCTACCCTCCAGTCCATTGGAACTCTTCCAGATTGTTGGAAAATAATCACCAATGCATCCACTATTTCTAGGGCCACTTCCTTAAGTATTCTAGGATGCAGAAAGTTAGTTCCATCAATTTCCACAACACCATTTTCTAACTAATATGGATTACATTAAGTTCCTCCTTCATGCTTGTCCATCTGTACCCCAAAGTCAGTGTCCTCCTTAGTGAAGACAGTTTCCAGCAGTCTTTTTCTCTTCACATTTCTATAGATGATGGGCAGATGCTGGAGTCGCACTGTGGTGGACAAGGCCAAAAAAATCAAACACAAGGTTATAGTCCAACAGGTTTATTTGAAATTGCAAGCTTTCAGAATTCCACTCTTTCCTCAGGCTTGGTATGATAGGGACATATAAGACACAGTATTTATAGGTAAAGATTAACAACTTTAAAACTAGCTGCCCTTCTTTAATAAGTTAGGAGGTAGACTACTGATTAAAATGTAAAATCCAGATTCCTTTCAAGTCTTTGTCCCTAAATAATTCAAGGTTTTATCAATGTATTGGTGATATCTCAGGTTACACTATGTACTCTAAGTGTGGAGTATTTTGAATCTATATTTTAAGAGGGTGTGTGAGAGAGTGAGAGTGTGTGTGTGCGCACATTTGAGAGTGTAAGTTTGCGTGTGCGTGTGTATCTATATAGAGAGGGTCTATGTACGTGAGTGAGGGTGTGTGTGTGTCAGCCTGTGAGAGGGGGTATATAGTGTGGTGGGTGTGAGTCTGTATGTATGAGTGTGTGTGTGACAGTATGTGACAAGGGCCTGAAGAAGGGCTCATGCCCAAATCCTCGATTCTCCTGCTCCTTGGATGCTGCCTGACCTTCTGCGCTTTTCCAGCAACACGTTTTCAGCATATGTGACAAGAACCCAAGATCACAGTTGAGACCATCCTCGTGGATACAGAACTTAGCTATCAGCCTCTGCTCAGCGATTTTATATTGTTGCACATCTCGAAGTCTGCCTTGGTGGATGCTCATCCAAAGATTGGAGGCTGAATGTCCTGGACTACTGAAGTGTTCCACCACTGGGAGGGAACCCAGTGTCTAGACTCAGCAGTCTCCCTCCTAACTTATTGAAGGTTTCAACAAGGGCAGCTCATTTTAAAGTTGTTAACCTTTACCTATAAATACTGCATCTTATATGTCACTACCATACAAAGCCTGAGGATAGAGTTGATCATTATGCATTGTCCATTCATCCATTTTCATAGTATCTACATGGTCTCACCATTGTACCATTCCATGCCTGCATCGTATAAGATAGACGACATTAGCCAAGTTACATGAGTGGGTGATGTTGCCACGTGTGACAGTAGTATCTATGTCAGTGATCTGACATGTCCTTAGAGGATGCCATGGCAACATTGTAGTCAATATTGTCCTGAAGGCTGGGTAGTTTGCTGCTAACAATGGTCTATTTAAGGTTTGGCAATTGTTTGAAGATGAGAAGTGGAGGCATATGGAAGGATGTGGCGAGGTATTCATCGTCATCACTGATGTGTTGAAGCCTGCAAAGAACATGGTGTTGTTTCTCCACTCCAAAGAAGTACTCAACAAGGACAGCTAGTCCTAAAGCTGTTAACATTTTGCTTATAAATACTGTGTCTTATACCCCCCCATCATACCATGCCTGAGGAAGAAGCAGAGCTCCAAAAGCTTTCAATTTCAAATAAGCTTGTTGGACTATAACCTAATGTCATTTGATTTTTGACCACATTTATAGAAGCTTTTGCAGTTAGTTTTTATGTTTTCCACATGCTTACTTTCATATTCTATTTTCCCTTTTTGAATTAAGCCCTTCATCCTCCTCTGCTGAATTTAATATTTCTCTCAGTCCTCAGGTTTCCTGTTTATTCTGTGCCTCATTATCCCAAACTCCCCTTGTTAATGTAATTGAGCCACTTTCCCTGTTTTGTTCTTATGCCAGATAAGGATGTACAATCGTTGAAGTCTATCCATATGTTCTTTAGATATCTGCCATTGCTTATCCCATCAACTCCTTAAGTATCCTTGACCAGTTTATCCGAGTCAATGCATGCCTCATACATTCAAAATTAGCACTAAGTTCAAGACCTTAGTTTCAGATTTAACTGTGTCACTCTCCATCTTAATGAAGAATTTTACCATATTATGGTCACTCATTCCCAGAAGATCTCACACCACAAGGTTGCTATTAATCCTCTCTCATTACACAATACCCGGGCTAGGATAGCTTGCTCTCTCATTGGTTTCTCAGCATATTGATCAAGGAAACCATCACTCACACATTCCAGGAAATCCTACTCTATTGCATTGCTATCAGTTGGTTAATTCAATCAGCATGTAGATTGAAATCACCCATAATAACTACTTACTGTACCCTTACTGTATGCATCACTAATTTCCTGTTTGCTATAATCCCTAACCTCAACATCTGTCTGGTAGTCTGTACACAAGTCCAATAATGTGTTTTTTTTCCCAGTAGTTTTCTGCAGTTCTACCCATACAGATTTCACATTATCCAGGCTAATGTCCTCTCTTACTATTGTGTTAGCCCTCTCCAGCTCACCAAGTTACCCACCTCCCTTTTATTTCTGTCAATCTTTCTGAAAATTAAATAACTCTGGACATTGAGTTCCGATCCTTGGTCATGCTGGAGCCAGGTCTCCGTGATCTCAATTATATCATGTCCATTAATAACTGTCGAAAATGTGTTGCTGGTCAAAGCACAGCAGGCCAGGCAGCATCTCAGGAATAGAGAATTCGACGATTCGAGCATAAGCCCTTCATCAGGAATGAGAGAGAGTAGCCAAGCAGGCTAAGATAAAAGGTAGGGAGGAGGGACTTGGGGGAGGGGCGATGGAGGTGGGATAGGTGGAAGGAGGTCAAGGTGAGGGTGATAGGCCGGAGTGGGGTGGGGGCGGAGAGGTCAGGAAGAAGATTGCAGGTTAGGAGGGCGGTGCTGAGTTGAGGGAACTGACTGAGACAAGGTGGGGGGAGGGGAAATGAGGAAACTGGAGAAATCTGAATTCATACCTTGTGGTTGGAGGGTTCCCAGGCGGAAGATGAGGCGCTCCTCCTCCAGCCGTCGTGTTGTTATGTTCTGCCGGTGGAGGAGTCCAAGGACCTGCATGTCCTCGGTGGAGTGGGAGGGAGAGTTAAAGTGTTGAGCCACGGGGTGGTTGGGTTGGTTGGTCCGGGCGTCCCTGAGGTGTTCTCTGAAGCGTTCCGCAAGTAAGCGGCCTGTCTCACCAATATAGAGGAGGCCACATCGGGTGCAACGGATGCAATAGATGGTGTGTGTGGAGGTACAGGTGAACTTGTGGCGGATATGGAAGGATCCCTTGGGGCCTTGGAGGGAAGTGAGTGTGGAGGTGTGGGCACAAGTTTTACATTTCCTGCGGTTGCAGGGGAAGGTGCTGGGGGTGGAGGTTGGGTTGGTGGGGGGTGTGGATCTGACGAGGGAGTCACGAAGGGAGTGGTCCTTGCGGAACGCTGATAGGGGAGGGGAGGGAAATATATCCTTGGTGGTGGGGTCCGTTTGGAGGTGGCGGAAATGACGGCGGATGATACGTTGTATGCGGAGGTTGGTGGGGTGGTAGGTGAGAACCAGTGGGGTTCTGTCTTGGTGGCGGTTGGAGGAGCGGGGCTCAAGGGCGGAGGAGCGGGAAGTGGAGGAGATGCGGTGGAGGGCATCGTCAATCACGTCTGGGGGGAATCTGCGGTCCTTGAAGAAGGAGGCCATCTGGGCTGTGCGGTGTTGGAACTGGTCCTCCTGGGAGCAGATGCGGCGGAGACGAAGGAATTGGGAATATGGGATGGCGTTTTTGCAGGGGGCAGGGTGGGAGGAGGTGTAGTCCAGGTAGCTGTGGGAGTCAGTCGGTTTAAAATAGATGTCTGTGTTGAGTCGGTCGCCCGAGATAGAGATGGAAAGGTCTAGGAAGGGGAGGGAGGAGTCTGAGACAGTCCAGGTGAATTTCAGGTCGGGATGGAAGGTGTTAGTAAAGTGGATGAACTGTTCAACCTCCTCGTGGGAGCACGAGGCAGCGCCGATACAGTCATCGATGTAGCGGAGGAAAAGGTGGGGGGTGGTGCCAGTGTAGTTGCGGAAGATGGACTGTTCCACATATCCTACGAAGAGGCAGGCATAGCTGGGGCCCATGCGGGTGCCCATGGCAACTCCTTTAGTTTGGAGGAAGTGGGAGGATTGAAAAGAGAAGTTATTCAGGGTGAGGACCAGTTCAGTCAGTCGAAGGAGGGTGTCAGTGGAAGGGTACTGGTTGGTGCGGTGGGAAAGGAAGAAGCGGAGGGCTTTGAGTCCTTCGTGATGGGGGATGGAGGTGTACAGGGACTGGATGTCCATAGTGAAAATAAGGCGTTGGGGACCGGGGAAGCGAAAATCCTGGAGGAGGTGGAGGGCGTGGGTGGTGTCCCGAACGTAGGTGGTAAGTTCTTGGACTAAAGGGGACAGGACCGTGTCGAGGTATTGGGAGATGAGTTCGGTGGGGCAGGAGCAGGCTGAGACAATGGGTCGGCCGGGGCAGGCAGGTTTGTGGTTTTGGGCAGGAGGTAGAAACGGGCGGTGCGGGGTTGTGGGACTATGAGGTTGGAGGCGGTGGATGGGAGATCCCCTGAGGTGATGAGGTCATGGATGGTCTGGGAGATGATGGTTTGGTGGTGGGAGGTGGGGTCGTGGTCAAGGGGGCGATAAGAGGAGGCGTCCGCAGCTGGCGTTTGGCTTCAGCCGTATAAAGGTCAGTGCGCCAAACTACCACCGCGCCTCCCTTGTCTGCGGGTTTGATGGTGAGGTTGGGATTGGAGCGGAGGGAGTGGAGGGCTGCATGTTCTGAGGGTGAGAGTTTGGAGTGGGTGAGAGGGGTGGACAGGTTGAGTCGGTTAATGTCACGGCGGCAGTTGGCTATAAAGAGGTCGAGGGCGGGTAGGAGGCCAGCACGGGGTGTCCAGGTGGATGGGGTGTGTTGGAGGTGGGAGAAGGGGTCGTCAGAGGGTGGGCGGGAGTCTTGGTTGTGAAAGTAGGCACGGAGGCGAAGGCGGCGGAAGAATTGTTCAATATCTCGGCGCGTGTTGAACTCATTAATCTGAGGGCGTAGGGGAATGAAGGTGAGGCCCCTGCTGAGGACTGATCTTTCATCCTCAGAGAGAGGGAGATCTGGAGGGATGGTGAAAATCCGGCATGGTTGGGAGCTAGGACCTGGTGTGGGACTGGAGCTGGGGCTGGGGGCGGGGTTAGGGGCGGGGACAGAGATCGAAGTAGGGGCGGAGTTAGACGTGGTGACGTTGCTCGATGTGGGGGCGGAGTCAAGCGTGGGGGCGGGGTCATGCGTCGTGATGGAAATAAGCGTGGGGGCGGGGTTATGCGTGGTGACGAGGGTTTGCGTGGGGGCGGGGTTACGTGAGGTGACGAAAGACGGCGTGGGGGCGGGGTTATGCGTGGTGACGAATGTTTGCGTGGGGGCGGGGTTACGCGTATTGACGAAAGACGGCGTGGGGGCGGGGAAACCTGAGGATTTGTGCTCCTGTAGGTTGGAGATGTCAGTGGGGGCGGAAGTGGCTGCGCCGACGGCAACCGGAGGGGCGGAAATGGTTGCGGCGACGGAGGAATGGTGGTCATTCCCGGTGGCCGCGTGGGTCGCGGGTCCGTCGGCGATCGTGGAAGCGGTTGTGTGTGCGGTGGTCACCGGGGCAGTCGTTGGGGCGGCGATCGCGGGGGCTCCGAGGTCGGTGGGGGCGGAAGTGACGTCACGGTCAACGGCGGCCTTTGGTGCCGCGGAGGCCACATGTGTAATGGCGTCCGACAGGCCTGTGGAAGGTTCTGGAATAGTTGAGGGGCCACGAGTGTGGGGGTAAGTACATGAAAGTTTTTGGTACTTACTGTCTTTAATCTCTGATATGGCTAGGAAGAACTGTTTGTTGAGTTTGTGGATTCTTCTGTAGATGAAGAACAGCAGGGGTCCTTTGCAGGTCTGTGAGAGTGTTGTCCTGAGCTGGGGAAGGGCTGATTGCAGAGAGTGTAAGTGGCGACGCATGGCTGCAAGGGTGGAGGGGAGGATCGGAGGGAGGTCTGTTGCTGGAGGCTTTGGATTTGTTGTAGGTACAGGTTGTCCTGGTTGGGTCCAAATTTTGTTGGTTGGAATGTAGTTCGGAGTCCGTGTGGGATCAGTCGGTTCCGTAGGCAGGTGCTGAGGAAGGAGATGTGGCTGTGGTAATGAGTCTGTTTGAGAACGTGGCTGAAGAGTTTCTGTGCAGAGGAGATGACCTGGGGGGTGCAGTGAGAGAGAGACTCACTGAAATCCTTGTAGAGGGAGGAAGAGAGCTTCTTCAAGGAAGGCATCCTTGTAAGAGGATTCACAGTAGGTTAAAATCTTCGAGTAAAAAATGAGGTCTGCAGATGCTGGAGATCACAGCTGAAAATGTGTTGCTGGTCAAAGCACAGCAGGCCAGGCAGCATCTCAGGAATAGAGAATTCGACGTTTCGAGCATAAGCCCTTCATCAGGAATGAGAGAGAGTAGCCAAGCAGGCTAAGATAAAAGGTAGGGAGGAGGGACTTGGGGGAGGGGCGATGGAAGTGGGATAGGTGGAAGGAGGTCAAGGTGAGGGTGATAGGCCGGAGTGGGGTGGGGGCGGAGAGGTCAGGAAGAAGATTGCAGGTTAGGAGGGCGGTGCTGAGTTGGGGGAACCGACTGAGACAAGGTGGGGGGAGGGGAAATGAGGAAACTGGAGAAATCTGAATTCATACCTTGTGGTTGGAGGGTTCCCAGGCGGAAGATGAGGCGCTCCTCCTCCAGCCGTCGTGTTGTTATGTTCTGCCGGTGGAGGAGTCCAAGGACCTGCATGTCCTCGGTGGAGTGGGAGGGAGAGTTAAAGTGTTGAGCCACGGGGTGGTTGGGTTGGTTGGTCCGGGCGTCCCTGAGGTGTTCTCTGAAGCGTTCCGCAAGTAAGCGGCCTGTCTCACCAATATAGAGGAGGCCACATCGGGTGCAACGGATGCAATAGATGATGTGTGTGGAGGTACAGGTGAACTTGTGGCGGATATGGAAGGATCCCTTGGGGCCTTGGAGGGAAGTGAGTGTGGAGGTGTGGGTGCAAGTTTTACATTTCCTGCGGTTGCAGGGGAAGGTGCCAGGGGTGGAGGTTGGGTTGGTGGGGGGTGTGGATCTGACGAGGGAGTCACGAAGGGAGTGGTCCTTGCGGAACGCTGATAGGGGAGGGGAGGGAAATATATCCTTGGTGGTGGGGTCCGTTTGGAGGTGGCGGAAATGACGGCGGATGATACGTTGTATGCGGAGGTTGGTGGGGTGGTAGGTGAGAACCAGTGGGGTTCTGTCTTGGTGGCGGTTGGAGGAGCGGGGCTCAAGGGCGGAGGAGCGGGAAGTGGAGGAGATGCAGTGAAGGGCATCGTCGATCACGTCTGGGGGGAATCTGCGGTCCTTGAAGAAGGAGGCCATCTGGGCTGTGCGGTGTTGGAACTCTCCCACTTCCTCCAAACTAAAGGAGTTGCCATGGGCACCCGCATGGGCCCCAGCTATGCCTGCCTCTTCGTAGGATATGTGGAACAGTCCATCTTCCGCAACTACACTGGCACCACCCCCCACCTTTTCCTCCGCTACATCGATGACTGTATCGGCGCTGCCTCGTGCTCCCACGAGGAGGTTGAACAGTTCATCCACTTTACTAACACCTTCCATCCCAACCTGAAATTCACCTGGACTGTCTCAGACTCCTCCCTCCCCTTCCTAGACCTTTCCATCTCGGGCGACCGACTCAACACAGACATCTATTTTAAACCGACTGACTCCCACAGCTACCTGGACTACACCTCCTCCCACCCTGCCCCCTGCAAAAACGCCATCCCATATTCCCAATTCCTTCGTCTCCGCCGCATCTGCTCCCAGGAGGACCAGTTCCAACACCGCACAGCCCAGATGGCCTCCTTCTTCAAGGACCGCAGATTCCCCCCAGACGTGATCGACGATGCCCTCCACCGCATCTCCTCCACTTCCCGCTCCTCCGCCCTTGAGCCCCGCTCCTCCAACCGCCACCAAGACAGAACCCCACTGGTTCTCACCTACCACCCCACCAACCTCCGCATACAACGTATCATCCGCCGTCATTTCCGCCACCTCCAAACGGACCCCACCACCAAGGATATATTTCCCTCCCCTCCCCTATCAGCGTTCCGCAAGGACCACTCCCTTCGTGACTCCCTCGTCAGATCCACACCCCCCACCAACCCAACCTCCACCCCCGGCACCTTCCCCTGCAACCGCAGGAAATGTAAAACTTGCGCCCACACCTCCTCCCTCACTTCCCTCCAAGGCCCCAAGGGATCCTTCCATATCCGCCACAAGTTCACCTGTACCTCCACACACATCATCTATTGCATCCGCTGCACCCGATGTGGCCTCCTCTATATTGGGGAGACGGGCCGCTTACTTGCGGAATGCTTCAGAGAACACCTCAGGGACGCCCGGACCAACCAACCCAACCACCCCGTGGCTCAACACTTTAACTCTCCCTCCCACTCCACCGAGGACATGCAGGTCCTTGGACTCCTCCACCGGCAGAACATAACAACACGACGGCTGGAGGAGGAGCGCCTCATCTTCCGCCTGGGAACCCTCCAACCACAAGGTATGAATTCAGATTTCTCCAGTTTCCTCATTTCCCCTCCCCCCACCTTGTCTCAGTCGGTTCCCCCAACTCAGCACCGCCCTCCTAACCTGCAGTCTTCTTCCTGACCTCTCCGCCCCCACCCCACTCCGGCCTATCACCCTCACCTTGACCTCCTTCCACCTATCCCACCTCCATCGCCCCTCCCCCAAGTCCCTCCTCCCTACCTTTTATCTTAGCCTGCTTGGCTACTCTCTCTCATTCCTGATGAAGGGCTTATGCTCGAAACGTCGAATTCTCTATTCCTGAGATGCTGCCTGGCCTGCTGTGCTTTGACCAGCAACACATTTTCAGCTGTGATCTCCAGCATCTGCAGACCTCATTTTTTACATTAATAACTGTCTGCAGTTAACTCATCCACATTATTACAAATGGTCCTTGCATTGAAACACAGAACCTTCAAGCTCTATTTTTTTACATTTATTGTCCTTTTAGAATAATGATGTATTGTGGCCCTTTGTGATTTCTGTCATTGGTTTCTCTGCCTTCCACTTTCACTTTTCCCCTGTCTTCAGTTTCTGTCCCCACTTTACTTCCCTCTGACTTCCTGCATTGGTTCCCATCTCTCTGCCATATTAGTTTAAACACTTATCAACACAAGCAAACACTCCCTCCAGGACATTGGTTTCAGTCCTGCCTAGGGGCAGACCATCCAGTTTGTACTGGTCCCACCTCCCCCAGAACCTGTTCTAATATCCCAGGAATTTGAATACCTTGCTCTTGCACCAGCCTTCAAGCCACATATTAAAACTATAAGACCATATGCCACTAGGGGCAGCATGGTGGCTCAGTGGTTAGCATTGCTGCCTCCCAGCACCAGAGTCCCAGGTTTGATTCCAGCCTTGGGCAACTGTCTGTGTGGAGTTTGCACATTCTCCCTGTGTCTGCATGGATTTCCTACGGGTGCTCCGGTTTCCTCCCACAGTCCAAAGATGTGCTGGTCAGGTGAATTGGCCGTGCTAAATTGCCCGTAGTGTTAGATGCATCAGTCAGAGGGAAATGGGTTTAGGTGGGTTACTCTTCGCAGGGTCGGTGTGGACTGATTAGGCCAAAGGGCTGGTTTCCACACTGTAGGGAATCTAATAAGGCATAGGAGCAGACATTAGGCCATGCAGCCCATTGAGCCTGCTCATCATTCAATCATGGCTTATGTTTCTCAATTGAGTCAAAGAGTGTGATGCAGGAAAAGAACGGCTGGTCAGGCAGCATCCAAGGAGCAGGAGAATCGACATTTTGAGTATAAGCCCTTCATCAGGAATGAGGCATGTGGCCCAAAAGGGATGGGAGATAACTGGGAGGAGGTGGAGCTGAGGGCAAGGTACCTGGGAATGTGATAGGTAGATGAAGGTGGGGGTGAAGGTGATAGGTCAGAAAGGAGAGTGGAGCAGATAGGTGGGAAGGAAGATGGAAAGGTAGGACAGGTCATAAGGTCGGTGCTGAGTTGGGAAGGGGAGGGGAATGAGGAAACTGGTGAAATCCACATTGATCCCGTGTGGCTGGAGGGTCCCAAGGATGAAGATGAGGCATTCTTCCTCCAGGCTTTAGGTGGTTCAGGTTTGGCGGTGGAGGTGGCCCAGGACTTGCATGTCCTTGGCGGAGTGGGAGGAGGAGTTAGGGTTCAGCCACAGGGTGGTGGGCTTGTTTTGTGCATATATCCCAGAGATGTTCCCTGATCCGTTCTGCAAGCTGGTATCCTTTCTCCCCAATGTGGAGGAGACCACATCGGGAGCAGAGGACACAGTGGATGACATGTGTGGAAGTATAGGTAAATCTCCGTCAGATGTGGAAGGATCCTTTGGGGTCTTGGATGAAGGTGAGAGCGGGGGTAGGGGGGTGGTGGGGGGTGGGGGATGGGTTGGGTGCAGGTTTTACATTTCTTGCAGTAGCAGGGGAAGGTGCATGTGCCCTAGCTATGCCTGTCTCTTCATCTGGTACTACAGCTGGGCTGTGAGATTTATTTACTATTTGCTGGTATGGATTTCGTTCATTAATTCAATTTCACACAAATGCTTAAAGGGATAATGGCCCAGTTAAAAGATATTTAACAGGTAATTAAAAATTGGGGGATCTATTCAGGTCCAGGAGATGGTTGGTAGGGGTTGATTAGTATTATAAAGTTTCATGGAGACTTGATGGGGATGGTATTGTTCTGTAAGCTACACTTACTCAAAGGTAAACACTGCTTGTATCAAAGGTTGATAAGGTATGAAAATGCAGTACAGAACAATTTTGGTTATCTGAACATCAATTATTCAAGTCTCTGATTATCCAAACAAGATCTCAAGGTCCTGTAAAAATGTTATCAGTCATCCGAACAAAATACTCTCCGCCTGTCTCATTCAGATAACTGGGGTTCTTTTGTAATGGGAGAAAGTGAGGACTGCAGATGCTGGAGATCAGAGTCAAGTGTGGTGCTGGAAAAGCATCCGAGGAGCAGGAGAATTGACATTTTGGGCATGAGTCCTTAATCAGGAATGACTAGGAATGTTCTGTAATGGGTTTGAAAGGGTTATTTTTAAATTCTGGTATTATAGAATTCACGGTTTTATGAATGAATGAATGAAACGGTGTTATAGTAAATAACGGGTTAGTAAAGGGTTCTGGAATGAATGATTGGAGAATGTGGTATTAATGAATATAGTGAGCTGGTGAGTGAGTTAATAAAGATAACCTACAACACAATATCTCACAAGGAATATGGGCAAAGTGCTGGGAAATAGGACTAGATTTAATTGAGGATATCAGGTCGGCCTGGATGAGTTGGACTGAAGGGTTGTTTCTGTGCTAAACATCTCTATGACTGTGACTAAGAAATTAAAAATATTACAGCCTTCTTAAATAAAGATTGTAAGGGTAATCCCAGCAATTACAAACCAGTCAGTTTAACCTCAGCCATGAGAAAACTTCTAGAGACAGTCATTCAGGATAGAGCTAGGCTTAATAGATGAACAAAGGTGGGTTCTTTAGGAAGAGTCGGCGTGGATTTTTAAAGGAGAAGTTGTGTTTAATTAAATTGGAGTTTTTTTTTAAAAAAGGTGACAGAAAGAATCCATTAGAGTAATACTGTTAATGTTTATGCATAGACTTCCAAAAAGCCACAAATGGTCTTGAGTTGAAAGTTATAGGACATGGTATAAAGGAACAATGGAAGTGTGAAAACAAGTTTAGCTGAGTGATAGAAAATAGATAGTAATTATGATGGAAGTGGATGGAAGAGTAATCAGTTGTGATGAAGGGGCAGAGGAGGTTTTGAAGAGGCCCCAGTGAATGAGTAGGGCACAGAGGCAGGAACAGTTAGGATGTTGGGAGGATGAGCTGGGGAAAGAACCATTGAGTAAACATGATACACGTGCTGATGAGCATTGTAGTACATGAACCTTTGTGACAGGTTTGTGCAGTGGCAAGCTCAGAATGAGTGGTTACCCTGAGATTGTAATATGCCGGAGAAAAGACGGTGGCTCTTATCCTGAGCACAGATAATCATTTTCCTTCACGCACTGCTAGCCATATACCCAAGCTACTGTGGTGGCTGCAGGTTGCCTAGGTCTGGTATAGATTGTCCTTTGCCAGTCTCTGTTTAAAACATTGCCCCTCTCTCCACCAGCCTGTCCATCAGTACCTCCTAGTCCCTGTTCATGGAGCAAGGAATGAGCTTCACTTTCTGGGCCTTGTCCTCAGTGGTAATAGTGCAACAGAACAATGCGGGCCAGTTCCTTGCTTGCAGCATCCAGAGTGGTGTGCAGCTGCGCCATAAAGACCAAGAGGTGCAGCAAGTCTTGAGAATATTTGTAGCTCAGGTTGAGGTTCTGGATGTAGGTTTGCTCGCTGAGTTGGAAGGTTCATTTCATCACCATACTAGGTAACATCTCCAGTCGGCCTCCAGGCGAATCAACAGTGCTTCACTGAAGATGTTATCTAGTAGGGTGACAAAACATCTGGAAATGAACTTTCCAGCTCAGTGAGCAAACTTACATCCAGAACCATGAGGTGCATGCAGCAACTTCTTTCTCTCCTGCAATGTGGTTGTACAAGAAAGCACTGACAACTATAATTAGTGTAGTGAATTGAGAGAGATCTCACTTGACAAATTACTTTGTCTGAAAAAGGGAACGTTTAGCCTTTTGTCTACTTCCAACATAGACATTACTGGTTCTGAGCCAAGCTATAACATAACTTAGAAGTCAGGTCCAGAAATGCTAAAATGCAACTTTCATGCAGCTGTTCATATTGTAGGTGAGTTTTGAACAGTTGTGTTAGAGCTTTCTTCTGAAATGAGAACTTCGCCATTTTAACTTATGCCTCATTCAATCCCAATACCTGACTTCCTGCCCAGTTTGGGTGTGAAGGGAAGTCATGAGTTGGAAAGGGCATCCAATCCAACAGCTCCCCTGCTTTAGACTATTCACTCTAATAGACCCCGATTAAACAAGAACATATTGAGGAGAGCTCTGCTAGCCAGTTAAACAAACCAAACTATTGGAACCTGTAGTTTTCTGGCAGGAATGATATGTTGCTGACTTTTAATGTCTGCCTGCCCATCTTTGAAACGAAGGAAAGATGGAACCCTAGAGAAAAAAACTTAGAGAAGTCCAGAAGTTATAAGCAGAGAAAATATTCCCGGAATTCTGGCCTGGCAAGGTGCTTAAATTGAATTGTCTCTCTGCCTCACTCTCTAACTTTTCCCTGAGCTTTCCCTTTGTTCTGTTTGCCACTTCTTTTTCAACAAGTTAAAAACATATTATATATCCACTTCTCCAATCTGAGAAGATTCATGCCAGACCTGAAACATTATGTTTCTGTCCCTGTAGATGCTGCCACACCTCCTGAGTTTCTCCAGTATTTTCTGTTTTTAGTTCAGATCTCCAACATCTACAGTATTTTGCTTTTAATTCATTTTAGATGGAAACTCCCTCCCATAACAGCATTGTGGTTGTCCCTACACACCAAGGTTCATAACAGTTCAAGCCAGCAGCTCGTTATCCCCTTCTCAACAGATGGACAATAAGTGATGGCATATGCCCCTGCGTAAATAAATATTAAAAAGTCATTGAATAGTGAAAGGGGTTTTCAGGGCTTATGTTCCAAGATATTCTGGTTACAAACAGAGTAGGGCAAACTAAAACTTAGCTCATCAACAGAGGAAATGCAACTTCTACTTAATGTTCAGAACATTCCCATACTAATATTTCATTTCCATTGTTCAGAAAAAAGTCACTTCAAATTATTTTTCCTGGAGTGTCAGAAGCTGAGGAGTGACCTTATAGAGACCTATAAAATCATGAGGGGCATGAATAGGGTAAATAGACAAGTTCTCTTCCCTGAGGTGAGGGAAAAAGAGTCTGCTCCACCATTCGATCATGGCAGATATGTTTCTCAAACCTGCCTTCTCTCAGTGACCTACAATCCCCTTACTAATCAACTGTATTAAAAAGAAGGAACACTGTTCAAATTAATTACAAATCAAACTTGTTAAAATATCAGGCTTTTATTCCTAAATAACCAGCAGCAATATTTTACACCAAACACCATTTTTTTGTGACCAAAAGAGAAGATACTGGAAAATCGCAGCGGGTCTGGCAGCATCTGTAAGGAGAGGAAAGAGCTGACGTTTCGAGTCTAACTGACCCTTTGTCAAAGCTTTTGTCGGAGAGAAGAGCATTCCTGGAAGAGAGGTGGCAGTGGGTTAAACACCTGCAAATTACTGCAGATGCTGAAATCTCTTTTCTCTTCTTACAGATGCTGAGATTTTCCAGTATTTTCTCTTTTGGCTTCAGATTCCAGCATCCGCAGTAATTTGCTTTTCACCATTTTTTGTGCTTTTAACTCCTCCTGTACACTGGTGGATGAGGCATTGGTTTTAAAATGTAATGGTCCCTCAGACTACCCAGAGCGCAAAAATCAATGCTCCTGATAGCTGACAGCTTCCCCATACACTAAAAAAAACTGCTATGTTGAGGATTCCTCCTCCCCATATGGTCAGAACAATTCAGAATTCATCTTCAACAAGCATGAAAGAATTCTGGAGAAACTCACCAAGTCTGGCTGAAGAGGGTAATGGTTAATGTTTTAAGTTCAGGATGGCTTCTTCAGAACGGAAGAACAGTTTCTCCAGCAGTTTAGCCTTGATTACATTTTATTGTCTGGCATAAATAATTATGAATTAACATATGTTCCATGTAACAGTGAGTCTGTTGAGGACCAGCCAAATGAGGGTTTACAGCTAACGTTACATTGCAGTAATTGCTTCAGAGTTAAAATGACCCTGTCTCCTCATTCTCCTGAGATGTACATTTCAATGAACAAGACTAGTTGT